>NC_090440.1:1943391906-1944087323 GCF_031143425.1 Pleurodeles waltl | reverse complement strand
CTGCCTGGCCAGCGTGACTCCTGCACCGAGATCTGTCCTCTGCACACTGCTGTCTGGGGGAGAGAAAGACCCCCCCCAACCCTATTCCTTGCAATAGGGTCGAGAGCACAGCATCCCCGTCCATCCGATGCCACTGACCGGTCCCACCACCTCCACTGTGCTGCTTCAATAAAATGGCGGCTGTGGCAACTACTCGGCTTCAGATCATGCGATCTTCGTTGCCGTTGGGCAGGATCTCTGGTGTGAGCTGCCAAGGCTCCGTCCCGTCCTTATGGCTCAGCACTCCCGGAGATCCAATCTAGGCGAGGGGAGGTTTCCTCTGTTGTTTCAGTAATGCTCCACTCCATACAGTCTGTGCGGCCCAAGGGAGCCCTTGTGTGGCCCATCTGGCTCCTGTGCGCTCACCCCTATCCGTCTGGACCACCAGCTCTGAATTCCCTTCCACGGGTGCCCAGTACCCAGCAGGGGGAAATGACAATGTTCATGGGTTCCAGGATATTGTTCCCCCTCGCATTGGGCAATGATGAGCGGAGCCCGGACTACACATCTGACTCCATTGCCGGCTTGGCCACTTACCCCCCCCCCCCCCCCCCCCCCCCCCCATAAGTTCTGCTGCGAGCGTATCCTGTGTGGCCTTGTAAAATGAGTCCGAAAGGTTCATCAAGCCCACAGCTTACGGCTGGATTTTGCCAAGAGAACCTTGCTCTGGAAATTGAATTCTCAAGAGAGAGCAGAACCTCTGAATCTGTATTTGGAAATTACAAATGCAAGATTTACATCCTGTCAGTCTATGTTCCTGCCCTGGGACAGAGAAAGTTCTGAATAATAAAAGTGGAAGATTACTTATATATGGAATGGAAGTAAATTCAGATCCATCTCTGTATCCTTGATTATATGAAGTATATGAAGCTATGACCTTGTTGGTCAATAGCCCATCAGCCCTTTGCCTCTCATTATACACTTGCTTTGGACATAGCTGTTTAGCCAGTTAGTAAGTGTTTCATGTTCACTGTGTCCAGCAGACCTGGTGAGGAGCCCAGAATTACTCTCTCAGAGCCAGTCCCCCTAGATACCAGGTGCCCCTCCTGGGTTAGGAAGGCACCTTGCGGGGTTTTTACTGTTCACCAACGATGTCCAACTGTTTAGTATATCTTTAGAGACCAGACTGGAGTAGGTGTGGAAAAAAAATATATATATATATCAGCATTAGATTAGAGGGGTCTCAAGTAAAACTCCAGCACCTACCGAGGCAGCCGCTACAGCAAACAGCCTTAGAATGTCCCCGGCATAGAAAAGCAAACATTCCAGCTTGATACAGGATGTTATGGAACTCTGATACATCAAAGAAATGGAAGAATAAAAACGTGCAGAACTTAACGCATCATCCATTGAAATAATAAACATAATAAGAAAAAACAGAATTGAAATGTGTAGGTAACTAGGATAAGTGATAAAACCTGAAATAGTATTAAAAGAAAAGCATATAACTTTAATAAGAAATATAATCTTTCAAATAAGTAGGATGCCGCACCATTTAGCAGTTTCTTCTATCTCCACCTACGGATGGATCAACAACAATATGTTTCGATGTTCGGAAGCATTAGAATTATCACCACCATTCAAAACATATAATGTTTGTATTATCTATGTATTCTGAAGATTGGCTGTCTACAGCTGTCTGTCCAACTTTTTCATCCTGGATGACTAGTCCACAATCTCTATAAAGCTCAGAACGCAAAACATCTTATCCAAATAACTCATTCTGCTTCTGATTAGTGCATGAATGGCTACTATTACTCCAGAGACCTAGATGACAAGTTACCCCACACCCAGTTTGCTCCTCACAGTTATCAAAATGTCCTGTTTTCAGCACACACTTCTTGCACAACCATGATCCATTCTGCACTTGAAACTTACTCTAATCACTTGGTTGCCATGTAATACTTGGAGCAGTTTTACTCTCTTCAAATGGTTTGACTAATCCTGATATTACCCACCTTAAAGTCAAGGGCTTTAGAGGCCGGTTGGTTGAATGATGCGTGACAACTCTAAAATCTATTCCTCAAAGCTTCCAGCATATCCAGTCCAGCAGCAGAGGACCACACAATTACAGGAGGAACAGTCTTCTCAATTCTCAAAATAAAATCACCCTCAAGACAACTGATCTTGATTCTTGGAAAAATGTTCCAAACACTATTCTGTGCACCAACCTTTCATTCCATTCATCTTCTCTAATCAGAGTTTTATTTTAATCCCCCACAACATCTACTACTGCAACCACACAGTCAATCTATCCATCCTTCTCTTTTCCTTCACCTTTTAGTGCAAGAGGAAATATTTGCACAAACGTCTTGCATTGGCAAAAAAAAACATCTTTTGCATTATCCTTTTTTTTTTTAATTATTTGAAATTTTCTTTATTTGGGTTTAAGTAGGTATATAATATTACACAGTATGGCTTAATTGGAGTCAAATTACAGGCAATCTGTTCAGCATTACATGCAGGGAACAGTCTAAATTACACATCAACCTTTGCAGTGTCCCACAATGTAATAATTTATAAGTCTACATGCGGAGTCGGCAGTGTGTTATCCCCCCTCCCCCCCTTATACCTACCCACCCAGTAAAGAGTAACATAAGTTAAACAACAAGCCTCAAATACAAAACCTATAAATCCTGCGCGGATGTGCCCAATGTATTAGCATTTGAGCACCCTGAAGATTACTGGGGGCCAGAGTGGACAGGAGAGTAAGGCTTATAGTATCCATTGACTGCGTGGCCTATCTGTGCCCATGCCACCAAGCCGTGTGAATGGCCCCCAGGTCATACAATTAATCAGCGATCAATGCAAGTGGAACTCCCAATATATTCTTGCACTGACGGCTCCCAAAGAAGCTAGTGGCCACCTCTATCCACAGATCTATAATGGGCCTTTGGTGTACTCCTCCGCACGCAATGCTGCAGACCACTTATCCAACTGTGTCTGCCATCGACTTGGGGGGGGGGGGCACTATGGAGATTTCCAGTGCTGGGTAATGCCCTGCAGCCTATCCCCAATTCTAGGTCCAAAAATCTAATACTGACTTTTTTTCTTTCCCTGGTTTCCAGCCGTATACCCCAAGGAGGCACTTCTCAACCATGTGGAGCTGTCTACGGCCCAACGTATGTTCCAGGTCTGCTGTGACCTGAAACCAGAAATGTTGAATTATTGCACAACCCCACACTATGTGGAGAAAGCTTGCATCAATCAACTCAAGTCAATGAGGTGTGACATAGCATTCATTATATGTGGCTTAAGGACTGTACAGTGTAAATAGTTGAATTGGGTCTACTTGAATTATGTTAAGTGTGAGAATGTACGTATGATCTAAGGTCTGATCCCATTCCTTCCCGTTGAAGGGTTGGTCAATTTACTCTTCCCACTTGGCCTTCAAAGCTGGTAGGGCATCTACTTTCATTGCCAATGCAGTTTTATACACAGAGGAAACCAAGTGCCATCTCCCTCCAAAGGTAAGCAAGGACTAAGGGAGGTCACCAGGAGATGTCTAATAGCTCCAGTTAGAGCCCTGTCAAGAAAGGAGAACCTGCACATTATCTTCAGCTGTCTGTTCCTCTGGCTTGCAGAAGGAACCCTCAGAGGAACAGTCCCCTAATGACTCCACTCCTGCCCCCATCCAAGGTTCCAGCCTACAGGCAGTAAAGTAGCCCTCGCCTGTGGTTGTGAAACCTACGAACAGCATCGCGGGGGCATACAAAGCATCCATCCCCACGTGGCTGTGCACCGCCCTCCAAAACTGAAGTGCCATACAGGGTAGCCACCTTTTATGTAGACAGGCGAGCTTAACTCCCTGCAACATGGCCAGTAACTGTCCCTCTACACATTCCTGCAAAATTGAGCCCCGCAAGCCAGCCATCTGGCAACCAACTGCAGCTGTGCGGCTAGGTAATATAATTCAGTCTGGAATGCCCAGACCTGCAGATGTGGGTCTGAAGTGTACGCAGTGACACTCTAGCTTGCTAGATCAGTTCATTGAGCAAAGTGGGGAGTGAATTCAAGTTACCGGTGTCCAGATTGGAATATTTACAAAACAATAAAGGGTTTTTGTCAAAATCATTATTTTGCTCGGTGGTATTCTGGCCGTAGTTGGAAGCTGCAGCGATCTCCAAAAGGGCACACATCCCTTGAGGCCCTTCATAATGCCTCCAAGATTGCCCTCTTGGACATCAGTGTCGGAGTGATCTACTCTGTTCCCCAAGTACTTAAGATCTTGGCTCCCATTGCAAACCAAGAGCTGCTACTGGCTCTGGAGGGCTTGCATGCTCTGGGGAGACTGGGAAGGCTCAGTATTTCCACCAATTTGTACTAATGCCAGAAACCTGTCCAAAGTTGTCTAGTAGTATTATGCTCCACGGGATACCCATTTGGGGACTGCGTAGAAAGATCATGTTGTGCAATGGGAAACCCATGTCCTGTTCCTCCGTTCTCAAGAGGCAAGCAAGCAGCTCAATCCCTAGCCCAAAGAGCATGGGAATAGACTGGTTATCCCAGCCTCGTTCCCTGACTGATCTCCAAAGGGTTGGAGGCACACATGCGTGCTGGCATTCGATAGAGACAGCCAGTTGCTCCAACCCCATCCCAGGGACATCCTGTTCATGATTTCCCGCAGATAATCCCACCTAAGGGTATCACAGGCCTTCCAACTGTCTATGGAGGGGACCAGGCTTCAGGAAATTGATTCAGATCCGTCTCATTCATCACACAGCAGATGTGCTGGATGTTGTGGGAAGCGTTACACTTGGGGATGAAACCATTTTGATTCTCATGCACCAGCGCAGAAAGGTGGGATTGCAGCCAGTTTGCCAGAATTTTAAGTTCAATATAGAGTGGGCGGTACACCGACGCATCGTGGGTGTCACTGGTTTATGGATGGAAACAATTGAGGGCTCCCTGCTCATATCTGGAATGTGTCCACACTCCAATGCATTGACGTACATTGCAGCCATTCTGGGAACCAGGTGTGTGCTTAAGTCTGATAGAATTCAACAGGGAGGCCTTCTGCCCAATGGGTTTTATGGCATGCCAGGCCTTTGATGGCCCATGACATGCACAAACCCCAAGCTGGTGCTGTGCACCGTGGTCAGCTGTGCAAAGTCCAAATGGAGTAGCTCAAGCTAGAGTTCAGATGGAAGGAGGTGGCAAGGTTCCCAGTCCCAATCACTGCTTCTGGACAGTAGAGAGCCACCAAGACAGAGCTAGTCTCAGATAGCGTCAACACTGCCAAAGTCAGTGTGGGCTTCATGATGGCAGCTCACTTGTCAGTCACTTAAGGGCCACCTTGTCAGATAGTCCCCACAGCAGCAGGAGAAAATGAGGGTTGGGGGGGAAATACAAGCTTGTCATCCGCACTCTGCAATGGGGATCCCCACATGCATCACCAATGGTCCCTGCTATGTGGAGCTGACGCCCCCCAGCTGGCCCAGCTTCGAGCCCTTACACTAGCCCTTCTTTGCAGTCCAGGACTATTTGGCTATCAACATCACTTCGGGCTCCTTGTAGTCAGTCAGCTCCTATCAGCAGCACCCCTCTTCTGTGCAGGAGTCTTTTACGAAGATAGCTCTCTCTTTTTTTTCCAGGTAGCCTCATTTCCCCCGGGCCATCCCTGCATCATCCACTCCGCTGTCAGGTTGGCTCGTAGTGAGGAGAGGCAACCTTCACATGTATGCCGAGCCCACAGCTGAGCATGGCCCCCTCACTCAATCACCTCTCTCCTCTGAGGCTGGACCTGCCAACAGCACAGTGCCAGTTGTCATCTGTCCAGGTCCAGGCATTCCGCTACCCAGAAAGGCAGTTGAAGCTGTCACAGGCACTCCAGCCTGCTGTGTACTTGAGTGCCGCAGCAGATCTGGGAACTGTCTTGGCACTCTGGATCCCTGTGTGAGTCTAAACCTGCTGTGCCCCTCGGAATTTGCTTCCCTGGCTCTCTGAAAATTGGCCTGCTTCTACAGGTGCACAAGGAAGTCCCAAGCTCTGGTATGTGTGGGGAGCAGAGGCGGCTCGTGGAGCGCCTCTATCTGGCAGCCATCTTGGCATGCGGCATGCCCTGGCCCCATCCACCTTTTACTTTTCAAGCACATGTGCCAACTCCGAATTAAACTCCTTCAACCTGGGCAGTAATCTTAAACAATCGAGGTGATGCTTCATCCAAGAAGATAATAAAGTGGGTTATGAATTGAGTATAACTTAAACACACTCCTACAGATATATTTAAGAATCCTCTGTGACCCACACATACATCTCAATGCCTCACATTCTATGGTGTTATAGTGTTGTTTCGCATTATGCAGACACCTGGAGGCACATGCCACTGTATGCTTATTTCCAGTCGTCTAGCGCTATACTGCACCAATGCCTACAGCACTGGCTTCAACAGTAATAAACCATAAATCAGCTTCTTGATACGGTTTGAGTGGTGAAGTCTCAATAGTTAACTACTTGGTCTTTTCAGATGCACAATTTTGTTTCTCACCCTAAATAAAAGCTCCTTTTTATATAACAACCTTTTAACCACTGCAAATCCCTCCACCAAACACAGCTAATATTAGCATAATTCTAAGAAGAACCTAACCTGATCCATGTTGGGGGATTGTGCATCGGTGATAGCTTGAGCCTGATCTCCCTTTGGCCTAATTCCCTGAAGTCAACAAGTGACCCAAGTACTCAACCAGTTCAGTAAAAAAAAAAAAAGCTTGCTTTTATCTAATTTGACAGTCCAGTCATGACTCCCTAAAATATTGAACACTTGCTCAACAGTACAGCTGTGTTCTCTCGTAGGGGATTTCCATGTATAGTCATAAATGCTCTGAATAGTTCTGCACACCTGCGGGGACCCCGGAGCACTGTTCTGTAGTGTATTCTTAAGTGTAGATGTTTGCCTTTCTTGAAAAAAGGCCTGTAAAGTCACTTAAGAATATCAATGTGCAGCCCAGGTGAAAGGCTACAAAGGCCAAATTGTTCATTCTTTTGATTGGTAAGAAAGGAGGCTGTAGTACAGATATACCTTTAAAACATATTTATTCTAGAAATATAGTAAAAAACATGTTCTCCAACTTTATTTACAACTTCAAATGAGGATGAAACAATGCAGGGCAGTGTAGCCCATAGGCTGCCATTATACAGAATGTAAATAGAGCTGTGCCTTTAGGAAAAAAAGAAAGTCATCCTGTATCCCATCATGCACAGCAAAAGGCAGTTGCCTCAGTTCTTTTTTCCGGCTCCTTCTGACAGGACCCTGAAGCATTGAGCTCCACCTTTCATAGCTTTTTTTTTTACTAAAACTCAACTAAAATCCTTGGGATTTCAATTTCACTTGACGTTTTTTCATCTGGAGTGAACATTTCCTACCTTTTCCTGTCAAATTCTGACAGAAACCTGAGGTTTTTTGCCACCAGAATGCCTTCTCTGTTTGATAAGTGCCCTAGCTGTGGCAGGAAAAAGGCCAAAACAGACCCACATCAAGTCTGTATTATTTGCCTACCGTCAAGTCATAAACCTGATGCCTGTGACATTTGCAAAACCTTCTCCAGGAGAACTCTTCGTGACAGGGAGAAAATCCGCCTTCAGGCAAAAGAGGACAGGAGACGAAGAGGACAATCTGCCACAGAGCGAGGAGAAGGTCAGTCTTCTACCAGGGCTCTCACTGTGTCCTCTGGAGCAGCTGCCAGATCTGCTCACAAGTGTCACAGGTCCCCGACGACGTCGAGAGCATCGACGTCGAGACCAGGGACGGCGCTGACATGCTCACCGTCGAGAACCAGCTCGCCGTCGAGGAAGAGACATCACTCGACGTCGACAGCCTTATCGCCGTCGAGACGGCGTAGACACTCGCCGTCGAGAAGTTCCCGGTCCAGGTCACCAACGACACGGAGGAGAAGATAGACGTCGGTGGACAGTACTCGTCGTCTGAGTCGATCGCCGTCATCCCATCGCCGTCGAGGGAGATCGCCGTCGAGGAGCTCTTAACGGTGAGAGGAGTCAACGCCGAGAGGTGTTCGTCGGCGTCGTACTTCGACGTCGAAGCGTGTCGACGTCGAGGAGGCACTCAAAGAGACCAAGGAGGGTCTGTACCACCTCAGAATCCTCGGCTTCTCTCATTCTCTTACCACCTTCGCCTCAGCCTTCTCCTCAGCCATCGCCTCTACCACAGACACCTCTGGCACCTACAGCTCCTCCGCCGGTACTTCTTTCAGAGTCCGCCCCAGTGACTCCTCCAGAATCCATAAGGCATTCTCGACATTCTTTGAGACGCTCTTCTTCATCTCGACATCATCATCGGCATGACTCAGATTGCAGGTCTCCTCGTTCACACCATAGACATTCCTCCTCATCCACAATGGATTACTCTCCGACGTTATCTGACTCCCCGTCTCCGAGAGTTTCCCCCCATAGACGTCAACACCTTTCAAGAGGTCCTAATTCGCGGTGCTACCAAGTTGAACATCCCTCTGGCAGTACCCGCGGCAACAATCTCTGTTATTTTTGAGACACCACACCAGCGTTCTTATTCTAGACCATTACTACCGCTGGTCCCAGGACTACTTGAACCGGCAATGGACATATTCTTAACGCCGTCCACAACTAAAACTCCTCCTTCCAGACTCATAAAGAAATATCGTCCTCCGGAGCAGGACCCTTTGTTTCTGAGAGCGGATCCAATGCCCGATTCGGTGGTAATCGTGGCTGCTAAGAAATTACATTCTACGTCTCCGTCTTCTTCTTCTCCGCCGGACAAGGAGAGTAGAAAAATTGATGCCGCAGGCCGCAAAGTTTGCTCCACCTCAGCCATCACTATGAAAGCGGCTAGTGCTACTGCCCTGCTAGGCAGGTATGATCGTGCCCTTTGGGATTCTGTGCTGCAATTTGCGGAACATCTCCCTAAGGAGAAGAAGGAGGATTTCTTGGAGATTGTAAGTGAAGGTGCCATGGTCTCCAATCAAGTAATGAGCGCGGCTGCAGACTCCTCTGTGTTATCCGCACATAATTATTCGCATGGAATTTCTTTGAGAAGACATGCCTGGCTACGTCTTACTTCACTTAAGCCAGAGGCGCAACAGAGGATAAAAAATTTGCCCTTTTCAGGTTCCACTTTGTTTGGTTCTCATGCTGATGGCGAAATGTCGAGGATGAAAACGGAACTGGACACTCTAAAAGTGGTGGGCATCGAGAAACCAAGAGAGCAACGGAAAACATTCCGTCCCTACCACCGTAGACTCCTTACTCAAAGGTTTCAAACACCACAGTGGATGCCTTCAAGATCCCAGCAACAACATCAGAGAACCTTTTTGACCCAACGAAAACAAACAAGGGGTCGATCTATGCCACAAACTGCCCAAACAGCTCGTCAGGCATCAGCGTCTAAGCCCCGAATCCTCGCTTCCCCCTCCTCCGTTACCCACTCCGGTAGGGGGAGGTATCTCACATCATCTGGAAGAGTGGCAACGCATAACGTCAGACGCCTGGGTGTTGAATATTGTACGGAATGGCTACTGTCTCAGGTTCATAAGCCCCCGCCTTCTATTCCACCCAAACCGGTGAATCACCATCTCAACGCTCTCAAAGTGGAAGTAACAACCCTATTACAAAAGAAGGCAATAGAACCTGTCCCTATCAACCAGCAGGGAAAGGGAATCTATTTGAGGTACTTTCTGGTACCAAAGAAAGACAAATACGAGTTCCGACCCATTTTAGATCTAAGGGTAGCCAACAAATGGGTTCGCAGAGAGAAATTCAGGATGCTATCCTAACACCAAATCTATCCCCATCTTCGTCAAGGCGATTGGCTCTGTTCAATAGATCTCCGCAACGCTTACGTCCACATTCCTGTGATCAAAAAGCATTGGAAGTTTTTGAGATTCCTCGTCGGAAAAAGTCATTACCAATTTACGGTGCTACCTTTCGGCCTCAAATCAGCACCGAGGACGTTTTCCAAATGCATGGCGGTGGTAGCAGCCCATTTAAGGAAACATCGGATATTCGTCTATCCCTATCTAGACGATTGGCTCATAAAAGCATCCACATATCTAGAGGCTCAACAGCACTTCAATTGGACTCACCAGCTACTCCAGAGACTGGGCCTTCAGGTCAACCTCTCCAAGTCCACGGCAACACCTGTTCAGAGGTTGCATTACTTAGGCGCCATCATAGACACCACGCGTCCGGTTATCAATCCTTCAAAAGTGCCAGCAGCTTGAGAAAATGCCTCAGACCACTGCAAGAGTGATATCCTCTCTCCTGGGGTCGATGGCG
The DNA here is from genome assembly GCF_031143425.1 of Pleurodeles waltl. NCBI lineage: Eukaryota > Metazoa > Chordata > Amphibia > Caudata > Salamandridae > Pleurodeles > Pleurodeles waltl. The sequence continues at coordinate 1,944,077,021 of NC_090440.1, read as the reverse complement.
TCTTGTATCTACCTCATTCCAAATGCTCGCCTCCATATGAGACCCTTACAGGAATGCCTAGAGGATCAATGGTATCAACTAGTGGACGATTAGGATAGCAGCATCCTTCTTTCTCCCCATGCCATTCAATCTCTCAAGTGGTGGTGTTCTCCGAACAATCTTCTGAAAGGGATGCCATTCCACCAACAGCCTCCAACTCAAACCATAGTCACGGATGCATCGCTGCTCGGATGGGGAGCGCATATGGATCACCTCCAAATACAAGGCTCGTGGTCGCAGAGAGAACGACTGTATCCCATCAATCTTTTAGAACTTCGCGCAGTCCATCTTGCACTCAAAGCCTTCCTCCCCGCACTGAAGGCGAAAACTCTGCTTCTCCAGACAGACAACATGGCCACCATGTATTACTTGAACAAACAAGGGGGTACCAGATCCAGGACTCTGTCGACAGAGGCCCAAACAATTTGGCACTGGCTTCTGGCCAGGAACCTATCAACTCACCTTCCGGGCATACAGAATGTCCAGGCGTATGCCCTCAGCCGAGCAATGGAAGAAAACCACGAGTGGGTTTTGCACAACGACGTCGTCCGCTCCATTTTTTCCATGTGGGGTACCCCTTCTATAGACCTATTCGCAACCCCAGAAAACAAAAAATGCCAAGACTTCGCCTCCAGGTACTACCATCCAGGAACATTGGGGAATGCCCTGTGGATAAACTGGTCAGGAGCATTTTCTTTACGCCTTTCCACCACTTCCCCTGATACCGACAGTCCTCCTCAAGCTGTCCCACTCTCACACCAAGATGATTCTCATCGCCCCAGAATGGCCACGCCAGTGGTGGTTTCCAGACCTCCTTCACCGGTCACTCAGACCACGCATCAGATTGCCTTGCCACGCGACCTTCTCACGAAATTTAGAGGCCAGATGACACATCCCAACCTCGCATCGTTGAATTTGGCAGCATGGCTCCTGAGCTAGTACAATATGGTCACCTTAATCTACCTCAGGACTGCATGGAGATTCTAAGGGAGGCAAAACGCCCTTCCACGAGAACAGCTTATGCCTTCAAATGGAAAAGGTTCTGCATGTGGTGCTTGGACAACAACGTTGACCCAATAACATACGGAGAAGAAGCTATTCTTCCATATTTGTTAAACCTGGGGAAGTCTGGTTTACAGTTGTCATCAATAAAAGTACACCTGGCAGCTCTTACAGCATATAGGAAGAGCCCTTCCCAATCCTCTTTCTTTAAAATTCCAATCATAAAAGATTTCTTAGGTTTGAAAAAGGTCTTTCCTCCCATTAGACGGCCATCTCCTCCATGGGAGCTGAATATTGTCCTCTCGCGTCTGATGCTGCACCCTTTTGAACCAATACACAAAGCATCACTCCAGCATCTTACATGGAAAACTGCTTTTCTGGTTGCAATCACTTCAGCTCGCAGGGTCAGAGAGATCCAGGCCCTTTGCGCTCATGAACCTTATACGGTTTTTCATTCCTCAAAAGTAGTAATGAGAACACATCCAAAATTTCTATCTAAAGTCATTTCAGACTTTCACGTAAACCAGACCATCTCCTTACTGACTTTCTTCCAAAATCCATCTACTCCTGCTGAGAGAACCCTGCATTCTCTCGATGTTAAAAGAGTTTTAAAACTACTTGGATAGAACAAAATCTTTGCACAAATCACAGCAGCTGTTTATTAACTATGGCCCTGTTAGAACAGGTCTAGCCACCTCCAAACAATCCTTATCCAGGTGGATTGTTTCTTGTATCGTATTTTGTTATCAGTTAGCAAATAAATCCCTCTATGGCAGGCCAAAAGCCCATTCTACTAGGGGGAAGGCAGCAACTGTTGCTTTGATGAGAAACATTCCTTTGGCAGAAATATGCAAAGCGGCTACCTGGAGATCTGTCCACACCTTTACTAAGCATTACTGCCTTGATTCAGATTCTAAAGCAGATGCTCAGGTTGGACAGGCCTCTCTTAAGAATCTCTTTGCGTGATTTATTGTTTCTTTATTGTTCTGTCTACTCCACCGCGGTTATTGGGATGGGCTTGCTAATCTATTCAGTGCTTATGACTATACATGGAAATCCCCTACGAGCGAAGGAATGGTTTCTTACCTGTAACTCCAGTTCTCTCGTAGGGGTATTTCTATGATAGTCATAAGCAACCCTCCCTCCTCCCCGGTGGAGTTGACATAAGGATATCCACAATAATAATAACGATATTGTTAATTAAACAGATATTTAGTTTTCTTCATGTCATATTACAAGCCTACAAAAAGAACTGAGGCAACTGCCTTTTGCTGTGCATGATGGGATACAGGAAGACTTTCTTTTCTTAAAGGCACAGCTCTATTTACATTCTGTACAATGGCAGCCTATGGGCTACACTGGCCTGCATTGTTTCATCCTCATTTGAAGTTGTAAATAAAGTTGGAGAACATGTTTTTTTACTATATTTCTAGAATAAATATGTTTTAAAGGTATATCTGTACTACAGCTTCCTTTCTTACCAATCAAAAGAATGAACAATTTGGCCTTTGTAGCCTTTCACCTGGGCTGCACATTGATATTCTTAAGTGACTTTACAGGCCTTTTTTCAAGAAAGGCAAACCTCTACACTTAAGAATACACTACAGAACAGTGCTCCGGGGTCCCCGCAGGTGTGCAGAACTATTCAGTGCTTATGACTATCATGGAAATACCCCTACGAGAGAACTGGAGTTACAGATAAGAAACCATTCCTTCCTCTTTCAGCAGCACAAAAGAATAATGGACGGATTGCTGAAACTTTACACTCACCCCCAGTCACAAATCTGGGTTTAATTGATCGTTAATTTGCTCACCATGCTACCCAAGTTTGGATCCAGCCATATGCAAATCAGTCTTGACACTGTTCCCATAGCAACAGTCCAGCCCAATTGCCCGGCCAGGTCCTCTTTAGACTAGAAACAAGCATCCTGGGACTGGTTTTGGGGTATCATCCCTTGTCAGGCTAGCTTGAAACCAGTGACACAGTGAGCAAGTGACCCACGTCTGAGCATACCCTGGCTACTTAGGGCAACTTCAGCAACACAAAAGGATGATGGATAGAGTGGTGAAACTTTTCAAACACTCACCACACTCACAGACTGGTGTGGCCTGGTTGGCCATAAAACAATGGTTTAAACCCAGATCCTTGTGACTGGGGGTGAATGTTTGTGTTGTTCAGCATTCCGTCCATCGTCTTTTCTTTTTGCTTTTGCTTTTATCACATTTAATTCAAAGGGCAAGCCCAGATGTGATTCCTGTGCTCACTGCACCACTGGATGCAAGCTAGGCTTGAAACCAGTCCCAGGATACTTACGTCTGGTCCAGGGAGGACCTGGCTTGGCAGTTCGGGCTGGACTGTTCCTATGGCCATGCCCACACCCCCTCAAAAATGTGGAAACACTGTTACTGCTCCCCTGCAGACTAAAGCATTTCACCCCAATGGCAAGCAAGAGGATATTTTATTTTGTTGGGTGTTGTTTTTACAAATTAGTCCAAGAGAGTTTGACTAACATTCAGTATCATCCCACTTAAAGTTGTAAGCAGCTGCATGTTTTGCACTTGGGTAAACTGCCACCTAGAACAAACTATCAGACCCAGACACTATTGAAAACGAATCTTCTGGGGAGTCCAGGGCTTTACATCTATCCCACACCATTTTCTTCCCCACAATGCCCTGCAAACCTCAAATGTTGACTTAAACATACATTTTTCCTCACATGTGATGGAAACGTCCGTCATCCGCAGGAATTTGCATAATTTCTAACACCCAGAATTGTCCTATTTCTGCCGATAAAAATGCTGTGCCGCCTGTGTGGTTGGGCCTAGTGCCAGTGACTGGAACGGATCCAACCGATGTCAATAGGAGTAATGGCTCCCATTGTCCTTGGTTTGATAATTTCCTGCCGCTGGCGCTAGACCCAGCCACACAAGTGGTGCAGCATTTTTATCGGCACAAGTGGGCCAATGCTGGGTGGTAGGAATTTTGTGAATTTCTGCGTATTCCGGAAGTTTTCATCACATATATGTAGGGAAAATGCCTGATTTCTGGCAAAGTTTGAGGTTTGCAGGCCTTTGTGGGTTAAAGAAAAAAACATGTGATCTATGCAATTCACCCATCCCTGGATTTCCCTAGGTGACTATTTAAAAAAAAAATTACAAGTTAGGTAGGTTTCCGTATGTGTTGGCTGAGCTATGGCCTAAAACCTGCAACTACCCAGTTTGCAAAAAAAAAAACTGGTCAGTTTTGCGTGGGAAAAAAAATGATTTATCCATGTTGCGTTTTGGGCTGTTTCTTGTTTCGGGCACTAGCCCTACTCACACAAGTGAGGTACTATTTTCACCAGAAGATGTAGGGGAATGTTGGGTGGAGAGAAGGTTGTAGCTCTGTGCAGGTTCCACAATTTTTTTTTTTTTTTTAAGTCAAAGTTTGAGGTTTGCAAGGGATTCTAGGTAGAAAAACCTGGTGAGAGCCACACACGTCACCCCACCCTGGATTCCCAGCTTCCAAAAATGTATAGGTTTGCTAGGTTTCCCTAGGTGCCAGCTGAGGTTGGGCCCAAAAACCCCCACCCACTTTGCACAAAATGAGTCAGTCATGTGTGGAAAAATTGGATGTATCCATTTTGCGTTTCAGGCTGTTTCTTGTTGTGGACACCAGGCCTACCCACACAAGTGATGTGCCATTTTTATTGGTAGACTTAGGAGAATATAAAATAGTAGAACAAGTGTTATTACCAACTGTATTTCTCTGCATTTTCACCTTCCAAAATGTAAGCAATGAGTAAAAAAGAAGTGATTTGAGAAATACCTTCTACTTCACATGCTAGTATGGGTACCCACAAATTCAGAGATGTGCAAATAACCCCTGCTTCTAAAATCCATATCTTGTGCCCATTTACGAAATACATTGGTTTCCTTGATACCTATTTTTCACTATTTATATTTTACCATATGAATTGCTGTATACCCAGTATACAATGAAAAATCATTGCAAAGTGCAGCTTAGTTATTGTGGGGACCTTGATGACCTACAAGCACTATATAATCCCTGCAACCAGAAGGTACCAACTGACGTAACGGTATATTGTCTTTGAAAATCTGCCTTGGGTGGGGGGTGGGGAGTTACAGATGAAAACGTAGACACAAATGGCTGTTTTTCAACTCCAATTCAACCTTTTTTATTTCAATTGTTACTTTTTATAGGAAAACCTTGAAGGATCTACTCGAATGACCCCTTAATAAATTCAGACTTTTGTCTACTCTTCGAAATGTATAACTTTCCAGGATCCACCATTGGTTTAACACCCATTCCTACCACTAACTGGAAGGAGGTTGAAAGCAAAAAAAAATAGGCAAAATGGGCTATGTCCCAGTAAAATGCCAAACCTGCGTTGAATTTTTTTTTTTCTTTTTTTTTTCAAGTCTCCATGTTCCTGAAAGCTGGGAAGATGGTGATTTTAGCATGGCCAAATGCTTTGTTGGTGCCATTTGCAGGGAAAATACCAGGCACTTTCTTCTGCAGCACTTTAAAAAAACAAAACTCAAGGTGTATCTACATATGTGCCCATTTTTTCGGTCCCCTTTAGGGGAATCCACAAACTCTGGGTACCTTTAGAATCCCCAAGATGTTGGAACAAAAAGGACACATTTGGTGTGGATATGCTATTGTGTGTTTGGGGGGGGGGGGGTATAAAGCCAACAAAAGAAGCTCTCTTGGTGTAATTTAAACAGTGTTTGGAGTCAACTGGTATGCCCATAATCTGATTCCTAGCATAGTTTCAATGTGCACCCCATGCTTCTGTGCTAATTAAACACTATCAACCGGTTTGCTTTCATACCATGGCTGTTCCTTTGAGGGTGATATAGTGAAGCCTTAATATGTCCAGTACCATTGATTTTTTATTGATTTTTTTCTCTCCCCCCACACTGTCTCATCTCCTACGATAGAAACTGGATCCCATTACCACCAAATAACTGAACTGGAAGCCTTTCTGGTTAGAAAACGTGTTCTTAGAAATTCTGCATCATTGTTAATGAACTTAGAATGGAACTCACACATTTGTAAGAACAATGCCAACTCCTTGGTTTTTAGGGACTGGTGATTCAGGTTTTGGATCAACATCATTTTTCCTAATAACTTAACTCAACTACTCAAATTTGATCTTAAAACTTTAATTTGTTCCTTAGCAGTGTTGAACCACTCCCACAGGCCATTCACAAGACCTTCCTGATGCTTTTAATGTAGTCACCCATTGTCTCACTGTGGATCAGTACATTATCTTGGAAGGCTTAGACACCTTATATTCCACTGAATATTGTGTTCTCCTCTGAAAAACTGACAAAGCTGAACGAAAGCCAAAAAGCATTCACCAGAATGAATATTCTACTTCCAGTATGAGTGCCATGAAACCTTTAGAGAGTCCCTGTGTAAAGTAATCTGTGATAAGCTGAGCTGAAATACAATGTTGAAAAAAAAAAACTTGTCTAACCCTGTGTCAACGAAGTCAGATTTTTCCATTCTTTTTTCACTTATTTTTTGTAATCAATCAGAAGGGGGGGATAACTATTGAGAAGCATTTACTAGTTGCACGACTCCTGTTCTGCACTCCTCATTCAGTATTTACATGTTTCCTTGACCTCTGTATGTGCTGACAGGATTTTTCTTCACCTTTTGTATGGCAAGTTGAGCACTGTCTTTATAAGCTGATCTGATGTTTGAAACCTTTCAGGCAACCCAAACATTCACTAAAACGTTCCTTATAATCCTTCAAAACAGCTATTTCCATTCCTCAAATTGTGTATCTCTTCAGGGCATCTAGTCATTTGTTCCATATTATATCATTCTTACAAAATCCAGGTAAACTTCCAATTAGATTGAAGTCCTGGATATGCACCTTTTTAGTTGCCATTGATACTGAACATGTTGAGCCAACATGCAAGGCAGTATTGTTATTCAATCAACTTGGTGGGGAAGGCAAGCAAATGTTCAATAATCTACCTGAAGTAAATGCGCCACGTGGTCAGTCTGGTGATTGGCATAAGTATGTTGAGACTGTTACCAGCCTCAGCAACAAATTTGCTGAGGAACCAAGCATACTTTTAGAACCTTTCAACTTTTTCAAGAGAAAGCATAGTCCAGATGAAAGTATAGAGGAGTTTATTTCGGCTCTGAGACTTGGCCTCAACTAACCTTGGAGTGTCATTCAATACCTATATTCATGACCAATTTCCCTACAGCTGTTGTTCCAGTAAGGTTCAAGAAAGGCTTTTAAGCTGCAGAGATTCCACCTTAACAAATGTTATAGATATTGCCAAGAGCATAGAACACTCCCATTGTCTCTAGTCGACTCATATATCAGGAACGTTACTGTTGGATCTGATGTGCCTATAATCAGTGCCATTGACGATGTTGACACTGACGCTATTACTGTTAAAGAAAGGGGTTACAGGAATGGGCAACACAAAAATAATAGTGTGTTTCAGGTGTGGATCTAAGAGTCGTGTGAGTAATTACCCAAACTGCCCTGCCCACCATGTTTTCCGCCTTGAATGTCGTTTCCAGTTCTTCGACCAAAGTGAAAAGTCCTTGATGTGAAGTCACTCTGGGTATGGTCTTACTCTAAATCAGTGGTCGGCGGTAAACTCTGCTTCTCCAGCGGAGTTTGCGATTCTGCCTTGAACATGGATTTCTGTAAAAATACCACCAACCACAGAGTGGCTGAGTTTTATTGTCGTGCATGGCTTAGCAACGTGAAGTTGGTGAGTACGAGGGAGAAAATCAAGCACTAGACAGCATCCCAGAGAGATTTCTCAACGCTGGTGGTCGCAGCAGGTATTGAGAAAGCTGCAGCTAGAGTAGAAAATGTCCTCGAGCGGCAGAAAGAAGTAGCACCCTGTGGTACACCATGTGGTGCTGTTTGCGCTGATTGAGCAGCTCTGGCTAAGCTCCTGGCACTAAAAATCAGTTTGATGTACTGAATTCTGATGCTCGAGGAACTCCACAGAGTTTTTAGGTAACTCCATTGAATTCCTCAGAGTGATACTCTGTGAGTTCCACCCACCCTCTACTCTAAATATGATGGCTGACTCAGGAACCCTTATCACCTTTGTGCCTGTCATTTCATTCCATAACACGTGGGGTTGAGACTATATTCCAGATGGTCATCCCACAGGAGATCAGCGCATTGACATGCATGAGTACTATGTTGATACTGTTATGTGCCTTGGTAGACAGACTATTCTAAAAATATAAGTAGCTAAGAAATCAAGAAATCTAGTGGTCTGACAGGATTTTGCGAAGTTGGGCCTCATGCTGCTACCAGGTGCTGACCCTCTTATGATGGCTGATGCACACATTTCCCTTGTTGAAATAGTTGCCACTGATTCTGTCACACACACACTATTGATAGTACTAATTTTCTCATAAAACATTTCTGGAAATCTATTGGCAAATGCTCAGAAAATCAGACCACAAAAATGCTATACCCTTTATGTTCAAGGCCTTGGGTACGCCACTGCCGGAAGGCCATGGCTCGGCCTGAAAAAAGACTGTCTGTGACCAACTTCCCAGTTCGGCACCGAAAAAGGCCACTCCTCCGAAAACATCGGATACAACTAAGAGCTCTGTTTCCGACGCCACTAAACACCACTTTTTGGAGTCGAAATTTAGAAAGCCAGTTTCGGAACGAAACCTTCGTCCTCTTCATCTTTTTTGATCCTGAAAAAGCACGCTTCGGAGCGTAAAAGGCCAACTTACACAGAGGAGCATGGACTTTCAAAGAGACTTAAAGAAAGCCGCAAAACCTCTGAAGAGGAGTTAAAGGTACAACCAATTCTAGAAATTATGGATGAAAAGCAATCCAGGATCCACATCCATAAGGAAACGGGGAGAATTCTGATAGCACCTCCTTTAAAGACAAAGAGGAAGTTAGCTTTTCAGGAGGAATTGGACACTATGCAGTCTACAGCTAAAGTGCCAAAGCAGAAGGAGAAACCACCACCTCCTCAATCTTCCCCTCCTCACTCTACCCACCTACCTACCTCTCCTCCTACCAGTCCTACACCAGTGCAGTCACCCACTCATTCTTACGATTCACAACAGGACAATGTGGATCCATGAGATCTTTATGACCCTGATCCCATTCCAAGTAACGATCCAGACAGCTATCCCTCTAAACCATCACCACCTGAGGATAGTACTGTCTATAATCAAGTCATAGCTAGGGCTGCAGCATATCATGGTGTTACCATACATACAGAGCCCCTAGAAGAGGATTTCTTATTGAACACTCTATCCTCAACACATTCTAGGTATCAATGCCTCTCGATGCTCCAAGGTATGGTAAAACATGCAGATCAGATCTTTAGTGAACCAGTTAAGGCACACATCATAACACCTAGGTTAGAAAAAAAATATAGACCTGCACCCTCTGACCCTGATTATATCACCCATCTGGTACCTCCTGATTCTGTGGTAGTTAGCGCTGCCAGGAAGAGAACAAATAGTCAGTCATCAGGAGATGCACCCTCTCCTGATAAAGGAGAGCAGGAAATTTGATGCTGCGGGGAAAAGAGTTGCGTCCCAGGCAGCAAATCAGTGGAGGAAAGCCAACTCGCAAGCACTATTAGCTCGCTATGACAGATCCCATTGCGACGAGATGCAAGACATAATACAGCATCTCCCCAAAGAACACCAGAAAAGGGCACAACAAGTAGTAGAGGCAGGGCAAGCCATTACAAACAATCAAATAAAGATCTGCCGTAGATGCAGCAGATACTGCTGCTAGGAGTGTCAACACTGCAGTCACTATACGCAGACATGCATGGCTCAGATCTTCTGGATTCAAGCCAGAAATACAACTAGCTGTGTTGAACATACCGTTCGACAAAACACGTCTTTTTGGGCCAGACGTAGACACAGCCATAAAAAGATTGCAAAAGGACTCTGACACAGCAAAGGCAATGGGTGCACTCTACTCTGCACCATATGGGGGTCCTTTCATAAACCTCAGTTTCAAGGTGGTTTCAGAACACAGCCCTCAGAGGCATCCACCTTGAAGACAAAGCCAACCTACCAACTGCAATACCAATGTGGTAGTTTTAGGGGCACATATAGAGGGCAATACCCCAGAAATAGAGGGAAATTTCAGGCTTCAAAGCAGCCTCCACAGCACCCAAAACAGTGACTTCCCTCATTCCCTTCCACTCCACACCTCTCCTGTGGGGGGAAGACTACAACAGTTCCACACAAATTGGCAAAATATTACCACAGACAACTGGGTGTTGTCAATTATCCGCAATGGCTATTGCCTAGAATTGATAAACTCTCCTCCAAATATTCCACTGAGGTCACACAAACTATCCACAGAACAGACAATTCTGTTACAACAAGAGGTCCAATCTCTACTTCTCAAACAAGCAATAGAAATGGTTCCACGGTCTCAAATAGGAACAGGAGTTTATTCACTATATTTTCTAATTCCCAAAAAGGATGGCACCCTCAGGCCAATATTAGACCTGAGGCCTCTCAATCTTTACATCCTGTCAGAACATTGCCACATGGTAACTTTACAGGATGTCATCCCACTATTACAAAAACACGACTTCATGATAGCATTAGACCTTAATGATGCGTATTTTCACATACCCATCCATATTGCACACAGAAAATCCCAGATTTGTCATTCAAGGAAAACACTCCCAGTTCAAAGTGTTTCCCTTTGGAATAACAACAGCGCCAAGGGTATTCACAAAGTGCTTGGCAGTAGTAGCAGCCTACCCAAGAAGACAGCATATACATGTCTTTCCATATCTAGCTGATTGGCTAATAAAATCAAACGGTCATACACACACCAAAATCATACGCATTATGTAATACAAACCTTACACACACTAGGAGTCTCAATAAACTACCAAAAATCACACCTTCAACCAGCAAAAATACAACAGTATTTGGGTGCAATACTAAACACTCAGCAGGCTCTAGCATATCCAAATACACAAAGGATACAAGTGTTCCAAAATATAATCGCACAAATACAAACAAATCAACAATACACTGTCAGATTTGTCATTAAAATTTTAGGAATGATGGCATCCTGTATTACAATTGTACCACACGCAAGACTAAACATGCGGCCCTTACAACAGTGCCTTGCACAACAATGGTCACAGGCACACGTTCAATTTCAAGAATCTAGTGTTGATAGACCGCCAAACATACATGTCCCTTCAGTGGTGGAATTCCACAAATCTAAGCAAAGGGTGGCCATTTCACGACCCTGTGCCTCAAACCATAATTACAACAGATGCATCAATGATTGGTTGGGGAGCTCACCTAAACAATCACAACATTCAAGGGCAATGGGATGCCAATCACAAACAGCTACACATAAACCACTTAGAGTTATTAGCTGTCTTTCTAGCACTCAAAGCTTTTCAACCTCTTCTCACACAGAAGAATGTTCTTATCAAAACAGACAACATGACAACCATGTATTATCTCAACAAACAGGGAGGGACACATTCATCCCAACTGTCCCTTCTAGCCCAGAAAATTTAGAAATGGGCAATCCACAATCAAATTCATCTATTGGCTCAATACATTCCAGGGATAGACAATCAGTTTTCAGATACCCTCAAGCAGAAATCACCAACAAACTCACGAATGGGAACTCCACCCTCAAGTCCTTCAAAAATACTTTCAAAAGTGGGGAACTCCAAACATAGACCTGTTTGCAACATGAGAAAATGCAAAATGGCAAAACTTTGCATCCAGACACCCACATCCCCAATCCAAGCGGAATGCTCTATGGATCAGTTGGTCAGGGATATTTGCATACGCTTTTCCCCCTCTCCCACGCCTTCAGTTTCTAGTGAACAAGTTTCATCAAACTTCACTCAAAATGATACTCATAGCACCAACATTGCCCCGTCAACCTTGGTACACAACATTATTAGATCTGTCCGTAGTACCACACTCCAAACTCCCATCCAAACCAGATCTGTTGACACAACGCAGAGGCCAAATCAGGCATCCAAATCCAAAAACACTCAATCTAGCATCTGAGGTCATAGAGTTTGGATATTTACAACTCCCACCAGAATGTATGGAAGTTATTAAACAAGCGAGAAAACCCACTACTAGACAGTGCTATGCAAACAAATGGAAAATGTTTGTATATTACTGTCAGTCCAAAAATATAGACCCTCTTACAGCATCAATACAAAATAGTGTATGTTATTTACTTCATTTACAAAAATCAAACTTGGCATTCGCTTGAATAAAAATTCATCTTACTGCAATTTCTGCATACTTACAAAGCATTCATGGAAGGTTTAAAACACATCATTCCACCAAGAACATGACCAATTCCTTTTTGGAATCTAAATATAGTGCTTACAGACTCATGGGACCACCATGTGAGCCTATGCACTGCTGCCAAATTCAATTTCTAACATGGAAAGTTGCCTTTCTAGTGGCAATTACTTCTTTAAGAAGAGTAAGTGAAATCCAAGCCTTTACTTTTGAAGAACCTTTCTTCCAAGTACACAAACATAAAATTGTACTAAGAACAAATCCAAACTTTCTACCTAAAGTGGTATCACCATTTCATATAAATCAACTGCCAGTCTTCTTCCCACAGCCAGATTCTGTGGCAGAAAGAGCTCTACATACATTAGACATCAAAAGAGCTTTAATGTACTATATAGACAGAACTAAACCGTTTAGAAAGACTGAACAATTATTTATCGCCTTCCAAAAACCTCATACAGGGAATCCGATATCAAAACAAGGTTTAGCACGATGGATTGTAAGATGCATCCAAACATGCTATATTAAAGCAGAACAACAGCTTTTTGTTACTCCTAAAGCACACTCTACAAGGAACAAAGCTGCATCAATGGCTTTTTTTTTTAGGTAATATACCAATGGCTGAAATATGTAAAGCAGCCACATGGTCAGCACCCCATACATTCACTAAACACTACTGTGTTGACGTATTATCACAACAACAAGCCACAGTAGGTCAAGCTGTTCCAAGAACGTTATTTCAAACAACTTCCACTCCTACAGGCTAACCACTGCTAATTTATGGGAGGACAAACTGCTTTGTAGTCTATGCACAGCATGTGTATCTGCGGCTACACATGCCATTGAACCGAACTGTTTGTGGCATGTTCTGCTGCAGGCTCCCTCCTCCCCGGAAGCCTGTAGTTGTTTAAGTTACAAACATTTGTACATATGTATATAGATTTACATTAGCTTGGACATATCTTACTTTATACCTATATACTCCATTACTCCTTCCTTTACCCTCTGCGGGAAAACAATCTAACAATGGAGTCAATGCCCATACGCAATGGAACCGAAGAGGAGGAGTCACTCATTCAGGTGACTCAAAAAGACTTCTTCGAAGAAAAACAACTTGTAACACTCCGAGCCCAACAGTAGATGGTGGACTAATGCACAGCATGTGAATCTGCAGCAGAACATGCCACGAACAGATGTACACTGGGTAAGTGACATTTTCCATATATATATATATATATATATTTATATATATATATATATATATATATATATATATATATATATATCGATTGTTTATCCAGGATGCATGCTGTTGATGAACTGGAACCCGTAGATGAGGTTGAATGTGTTGTAGCCGTGGTGGGAAACATTTAAGATAATAGTAGTAATTACCTCTCAGCAGTGGCAAGAAGTGACTAAAGGTGATCAAGTCTTTCACTCTGTATTTCGGTTCATGAAGGAGAGCAGACAAAAAGAGAGGAATCTTGAGTTTAACTTAAGGAATTTTGATCAAGTGAGTTGTCAGTTGGAAAGTGTGTTTAGTTACATCATAATGTATGTATTCCTCCCTTTGCAGTCAGAGTTTGGGCAAAGAGTTACATGCTGGTCATATGGGTGTCGTTGCAACTTGTAAAAACCTAAATCAATTCGACTGGTGGCCTTCTATGGAATCACAGGTGTCTATCTGATAGGAAGTGGAAAACACACAAAACTCCACTTCATATCGTCCATTTATCTGAGGATGTACCAACAGAGATAGCTCTGGATTTTGACAGTTTATTTGTTCTACCTATAAAGAAAAAGCACATACTGGCCCTAGTGAGCTACTTTTTTAAATGGGTATGCCTTTATTTTACACCAGTCTCCAACACTGATGCTGTCGTAAGGTTTTTGAAAAGCGTTCTTGAAATTGAGGTTGCTTCCAGGGAAATTGTTGCCAATAATGGTACCCATTTCCGTCATGCATGTGGGGAATTTTATCAATTCCCATCACATTAAGCATCTTCAGGTTGCTTCATATTTTCCCAATGCCAAAAAGTTGGTTGAGAGGTTGAACAGATTCCTCCTGGAGAACATACAAACATCCCTTGTGATGGGTTCTGATGTTGAAAGTTTTTTAAAATTTTATTTTAAGGACAAAGACCCTCATTATGACTTTGGCGGTCTATTCCGTAGACCGCCGAAGTCCCTGCCGCCATATGACTGCCAGTGTTGGCGGTCATATTATGGCTGCTGGCTGCTCTCCGCCACTATTTGGCGGGGAATCTGGCAGCAGCCATACTGGCGTTCGGAGATGTAGTGGAGCTTGCTCCACACAACGTCACCACAACACTGCCTGCCATATTACAACATTTAAATGGCGTGGCGGTGTGCTGGTGTGCTGGTGGGGTGCTGGCGGCGGAGCAAGTGCCATGGAACCAGTTCCCTCCTGGGCGACCACTGCGACCACCAATGGAGGGGGGTGTTGGGGAGTCCTGGTGTATCAATAGGAATTAGTATTCTTGTCGCCAGTATCCTTACCGCCAGGGGTTTCGTGGTGGGGCTGCCACCACAGTATCCCTGACGTAATGGATACTCATAATACTGCGGGCGGTGTTAGGTGGACCGCCGTGTCGAAGGTGATCAACCTTCGGCCAGGCGGTCCCACCCTCCTGGCGGTACAGGTGGTGAACTGGCTGTGATGCTGCCAGTTCACCACCATTAATTTGGCAGTCCTGCCCCGCCACGCTGTCAGCGGTCTGACCGTAACCGTAGGCATGATGGAGCTGGATTGCCAAAGTCATAATGACCACCAAAGTCTTATTTGGTCATTCCCCCATACCACCACTGGCATTTCAATTTTCAAACTCTTATGACAGAGAAGCCCTAGATCCACGTTTTTTCCCTGATTCGAACATGGATCTGGACAATAGTGTCTTGGGTCCTGTTCAGCAGACAAAAGATGTAATTGTCACCAGAGTTGAACAGTAACAAACTAATGTCAAGGATAGTTTTGATTAGAAGCACCATGTTAGTTACGAACCTAGCTATTCGTGATAGTGTTCTTATTGAGAAACCTATTAGAGTTAAACGGTGGAAGCCTAAAGTAATTGGACCCTGCATAGACTGTGAAATTAGCAAAGGGCTCTGCAATCATTAATTGTAGGGGATGGTAGAGTAGGTGTTTACTACAATTCACTCCAGGACAAGCAGGTAATGTTTTATCTATCAAAACATGTTGCAGTGGGGCTAAAGGAGGTGGCAAACAGCCGGCGAGTGAGTTGGCCACACTTTTGTGAGACTCCCCAGCCCGGGAGTATTATCAAACGTAATCCTGCCCGGGCTGTAAACCCCTGATTTCACCTTTACATCATCCTGCATAAGAAGAGGATAGCTGATGTGAGATGCTGCCAAAATAAAACACACAATTTAGACCCATTTGGCTGTGAGGCCTGTTCTTAATGCGGTTGACAGCGTGATCAAAGATGGCGGAGATGTGGGCTGGGGGGGTGACCGGCCCGACTCACCAGCGAGCGAGGACCAATTTGTTGGGTCAGTGCCGGCCCGTGGACTCCTGCCTGCCTGCACAACAGACTGGGAGCGCATAGGCGGTGAGGGCACCCGTGGGGTGCACGCCTGAGCAGTGGCCGAAATGAAACTACACGCGGCACGGCCTGCTGAGGAGTTTGGTGGGCTGGAAAAGAGGTGAGGCCCGGGGGGGAGCTATGAGGTGCTTGAGAGCTGCTGGGATGGAGGGTGTACTGTGATGGTACCCACGCGGACGCAGATGGGAGTGTGGCTTAGAGGACTGAGACTGTGGCTGTGAGGCAACCTATGACTCTGCTGGAGCACTCTGCACTGGCCAGACTGGACTGCGCTCTGCTGCGTGGCTACTGTGCCTAGGAGGTGGCCACTGTAGACAGCTTGGTTTCCGTGGGACCAGATCAACCCCCTTCCAGGCACCCTGCGGCCTGCTCTCTCTTGCCGCCCCAGGCACAGCTCATTTATAACGAGACCCTAATGCACTCAGCTACTTCACTACGAGGAACGCGGCTGAGTGCTGCTGCTTGCTTCCTGGGGACCACTTGGATACTGGCGACACAGTGCTCTGCACTGCGGCATGTGAGGGGATGACTTACGCTGTGCTGCTTCATCGATTTGCTGCCCTGCTCCCTTGAGACACGCACAGGCGTTATTGAGGACTTCCCAGTGCATCCTGTGCCACTATGTGCCGAGCTTCACCCCCTCCAACGGTGTCTGGGCCTGGCTTGACTCTTGGGGGACCTCTATTGCTCTACAAGCTTGCACACAGTTGTCTGATTGCCGTGGTATACCGCAGTAGGGAAATCTGATGGAAAGCAGACAAAACTTAATTATGAGGCCAGGAAGTCAGCCAGATTGCAGTGCGACAGTCTGGACCCGGAGTCCCAGGAACAACAGACCATAGAGGACACCTCAGACACAGGTGACTTGAAGTCCCTTCTACTAGCCATGCAAAGCTGCTTGTCCTTCATTGACAGCAAAATGGACAACTTGTGTGTGCTAGGTTGGATTCACTCACCAGTAAACTGGAAAAGCAGGCTGGGTGATTAACTGAGGTTGAACAAAGGATTTCAGCAGTGGAACACTGTGCAGATTAAGAGCGAGCAGACGTTACAAATGGCAAAAGTCTTAAAGATTATAGCGGCCAAAAATTCCGATGTTGAAGCTAGATCTAGAAGGAACAATCGCCGATAATAGGGATTCCAGAATCCACAGATACTTGCCGCATGGAACAATATGTTGAATGCCTCTTCACTACTGCCTTTGGCGCTGATTTCTTCTCGAAGCTATTAATTATAGAGTGGGTGCACAGGTCCTTAGCTGCGAGACCTCCGCCGGGCGCACCTCCCCGTCCAATAATTGCTCGCATCTTGAACTACAAAGATAGGGATGCAGCCCTTAAGATTGCACGAGAACAGCGAGCACTGAAATTTGAAGGCAATAATTTATCTATATACCCAGACTCCACTGTGGCAGTGTAGGAGGCCCGCAAGAAGTTCACCACCATAAAGCAGAAAATGCAGCAGGCGACTATTCCCTACGTGATGCTGAGCCCGGCTCATTTGCAGATCACTCATCGAGGCAAGGATCACATCTTCACTTCCCCACAGCAAGCCGGTGAATATCTGAAACGCAGCCAAGTGCGAGACACACCAATGACACGTGATCACACCAAGCTTAACTCCTCTTCAGCTATGTCAGATCAGGGTTGACTGTCTGATGGCGAGCCTTCTTGACCTTTAAACTTAGGCTGCAGGGAAACTCAGACTCAAGATTTGGAGGACTGCTTTTGCCCCCTGGAGTGAATAACTTCCCGGGCACCCTAGCTCTGTTGAGGGTCTCCTGCACGGTCCTCTGGATGACCTCACTAGGGGATACCCTTCTAACAACTGGAATTCCACTGTTTATGTTTTGGTGGTTTGGGATTTAAGGGGATGGGTAGTACCTAACAAGTTTGGGCTGTCAGTGTGGGTAGTTGTAAAAATGGGACATTTTTTCGTTAATAAATGTTACATACCTACACGCCCTACCTGCACATATGTGATATGGGTTGACCCTGCTCGTTGCACCACCCATCATTTCTGACAGGCACAACATTCATTTGGCATTACTGCAGGAAACGCATTTCGCTGCTCGTGCGCACGCATCGTTTGCAACACGCTGGGCCTCATGTCGCCAGTTTGCTACCTACGCCTCGCAGCCACAGGTCACTGCTATTCTGGTCTGCAGGAGCATGGAATATGTGCCCCACGGTGCTAGAAACGACCCACATGGCAGGTACACTATCATCTGGCGTAAGCTGGCACAACTGTCTATTACAGTTGTTAATTGCTATGGTCCCAACACGGATGGCCCTTCCTTTTTTGATAATCTTTGGGGTCACATTGCAGACATTGGATCCACACATACACTATGGGGAGAGACTTCAATCTAGCTCTTAATGCTGCCTTAGACAAACAAACCAGATCCCCTACATCCCATATGAAAGCCGCCAATCACCTGCGTGCCATAATGACAGCAAATGGGTTGTTGGCGCTGGCTTCATTCTCACAACAGCGAAGGTACATTCTATTCTGGCATACACTCCAGCTGGTCTAGGCTGGAATATTGGTTAATTTCCCGAGCGATGGCGACATGGGCAAGGGATGTCACACGCCTGGCTAGAGTGGTACATGGACCACTCTCCTGTCATTCTTATGGCTCCCTCTGCCAGTCGCTGCTTCCCCTCTCATTAACTGGCGATTGTCCCCAACGCTTCTCCTTGATGCTCCTTTTCGAGACAAATAGCAACAAGAAATCATAGAATTCTTTGCAAATAACCACAGCACGGTATCTAAATTCTGTACGGTTTGGGAGGTCTTTAAGGTCACAATGTTAGGCCTCTGGCATGAGTAGAGGTGTGCTTTGGTACATATGGGCTACGTTGGCCTGCTTGGAAACTGATTCAATCCCTGGAAGCTGCTTTGGCGACATCCCACACTGCTGACATTGCTCAACAGCTTTGGACGGCGCTGGCTGACTATCAGAAGATGTCTGTGCGTTAAGTCCTGCTCCGAGGCAAATACACGCGGACGTGGTCCTATGGTGAGAGGGAGCAGCCTGGCCATGTCCTGGCCACTACAATTCAAGCATCACTTCTGGCAAATCCTGTCCTGGAGGTACAAGAGGCTTCCGGCATCCTGTTTAAGGACACTCCTAATATTCTTAAGGTATTTGCAGCATATTACAAAAATCTTTACTCCTCGGCAAGGGAATTGCCGCTAGATATAGATGGCAATTTAGAGGATGTTGCACTAGGCTGGCTTAGTGATGAGCAGCGCGTATTCTTAGCAACTGAAATTGAACATGATGGGATACGGGTAGCCATAATACAACTACAGTCGTGGAAAGCCTATTAATCATTCAAAGACACACTCATACCGCTACTAAAGGAGGTCTACACTGAGGCCAAGGGGGGATGGGCTATTCCCGCCCTCTATGAGGGAGGCCCTGATTATAACGCTGCTTAAATCGAATAAATTTGCTTCCAGTTGCGACTCCTGCAGACCGTTATCTCTTATCAATTGTGATGTAAAGATCTGCCGAAAGTCTTGGCTAACCAGCTAAGCCTGCTAATTAATTTTTTGACAAGATCAGATCAGTCCAGGTTCATACCTGGCAGGGCCACCTCGCACAACGTATGCACGTTTTTGCACTACTGCAAAGTATTGACCCTAACCTCTCAGCAGCAGCTGTTATTTTTAGATGCCACTAAGGCATTTGACTCACTCGAGTGGGACAACCTGATGGTTATACTACGCCCCATGGGCTTCCCACTGGTGTTCATGTCCTGGATTATGCTCCTTTATGTTAGCCCCTTGGCGTGGGTTCAAATGAATGGCATAGGGTCTGTGCCCTTCACCATTACCCGAGGGACAGGCAGGGGTGCCCTCTGTCCCCTGTGCTTTTCGCACTTAGGGTGTAGTGCCAAGCTGCGCCAACATCATGGTGCGAATGCGATCCGGACAACCAGCAGGCACATTCTAATTTTGTTAAATGCAGATGATGTAACACTGTATCTTGGAGACCCTGCAGAGAGCCTCAGTGCGATATTCCGGGAATTTATCCGATTGGGTCGCTTATCCGGTATTCAAATTAATTGGGGGAAATCACATATTTTTCCTCTGACGGCAAATACACAACTTTTCCACCCAGACTACCCCCTGCAATGGTCTTCGGTACTTAGGCATTGAGGTGTCCAGCGACAGGGCTGAACTTATGAATGCACATTATGGCACTGCATTCATTGCTCCTATTGCTCACTGGCCGAATCTCCCTTATGAGAATGTTTATATTATTCAAACTGGTTTATGTATTCATTAACATACCATGTTCGTAGAGCCGCCACTACTTTGATATTCTTAAAACACAGCTGATTCAATGGGCATGGGTTGATAAGCAGCCGCGTTTGAAGTTGGAAGTTCTTACCCAGCCGTTTGGGTGGGGGGGGGGGGCTTTGAAGCCCCCAATGTGGAACTTTATCATACCTGCAATATACTGGTACCATCTGCCTACATACACACCACACTTAGCTATTGAACGGGTATATATGGCTCCAACTCCCTCCTCCGCTTGCCTGGGATCTGGGCTGCGTGGCTCGGCACCCCCAGACTCCACTGTGGCTTATACACCGGCGGCTTGGAATAAGCTGACCTGGCGAGTAGGTAAGCGGTTACTCTGCTCACCGGACATGCCCCTTCATCATCAGACTGCTGTCCCAGTTACTTGTAAGACAGCAGGCAGAAACCTGTTGACGAAAGCTGGTACATGGGCTGATTTATACAGAGAAGGTAAATTCCCAAACCAGGATACACTTCTGCCCAACTCGACGTGGACGCCATTGGTTATTTTTCAATGTATTCGCCCTAAGCAGGATATTAGGGTCATCACACCAGATTTCCCCCAGGAACCGCCCAGGGTTAACACATTTAATCTACTGCTCAATTCGGAAGGTCCTTGACATTTAGGGGGTCATTCTGACTTTGGCGGGCCGCGGACGCCGCCCGCCAAAGTAACCCCGTCGAAAGACCGCTCTGCGGTCAAAAGACCGCAGGGGTCATTTCGACTTTCCCGCTGGGCCGGCGGCCGACCGCCGGCCCAGCGGGAAAGACCCTGCAACAATGAAGCCGGCTCCGAATGGAGCCGGCGGAGTTGCAGGCGTGCGACGGGTGCAGTTGCACCCGTCGCTATTTTCACTGTCTGCACCGCAGACAGTGAAAATCATTATGGGGCCCTGTTAGGGGGCCCCTGCACTGCCCATGCCAGTGGCATGGGCAGTGCAGGGGCCCCACAACACCCGTTCCCGCCATCCTGTTTCTGGCGGTGTAAACCGCCAGAAAAAGGCTGGCGGGAAGGGGGTCGGAATCCCCATGGCGGCGCTGCGGAGGATTCTCCGGGCCAGGGGAAATCCGGCGGGAAACCGCCGGATCCCCTTTTCTGACCGCGGCTTTACCGCCGCGGTCAGAATGGCGCTGGAAGCACCGCCAGCCTGTTGGCGGTGCTTCCGTGTCCCTCCACCCTGGCGGTCCATGACCGCCAGGGTTGGAATGAGGGCCTTAGTGTCAATACTATGCCAAGCCGTGCAACAAGAACAGCCGGCTTTGAGAATTAGGGGTAGAGAGGAGTGGGCTAGGGAACCACAGGCGCCGCTGACTGACAAACAGTCGGCAGATTGCTACCAGCAAACAGGTAGGATTATCTCAAGCAGTAGATTGCACATTATCCATGCTAAATTGCAGACTATATTATACGCCTGTGAGCCTTCACAAATATGGCCTACTTACGAGGGAATGAATGTTGTGCGCGCTGCGGTGGAGAACATGCTGACTTTTTACACTTGGCTTGGTCATGCGCCCAGGTACTACGCTGCTGGGGAGAGGTTGAGTCTGCTCTGTTCCTCATGGCTTCCAGGCCGCTTCCACTAAACCCGCAGATGGCTTTGTTAGGATACACTGAAGACTTGGAGGAGGGATACCATAGATACACCGCCCTTATTACTGGCTAAAAGAAGAATTGTGTGTAAGTCGGGTAGAAGCTGCACACCCACATTGAAAGAGTGGAAACGCGATTTAATGTATTGCAAAGACCAGCTGGAAACGTATGCTGAGCTGTTACCTCCGAGTTCAAGACCTAACGACATTTGGTGGCCGTTAGATTCCTACTTGCTTTACTATCCGCTTGACCATGTGACTGCGACTGCTTGACTGGCGATTACTAATGTTTACTGTCGTTGTACTGCTGTATTGTTGAATGCCCCCAAAATGCTAGATAATTCTTTTATTATTGTCTTGTAGGGGGTGGCGGGAAAGAGCCTGGAAGTGGTGTGAGGGAAAGAAATGCTAGTCATGCCGGTCATTCATGCGACTAGTGTGGGATTGTAACACTGCGAGGCACGCAGGGTAAACCGCTCTTAGCAATTGCATTTAAATGCTGTTGCCATGTGCAAAAGATGGCTATTATTATGTGTTAGTGTTAACACATATAGGCCCTCATTATGACCTTGGTGGGCGGCTGACCACCAGACGGCCGCCAATGCGGCCACACTCTCGCCACGGTCATTCTGAGATCCCCGCTGGGCCAGCGGGTATCTCTGCCGCAACACAGGAGCCGGCTCCAAATGGAGCCGGCCGTGTTGCAGCCGTGCGACGGGTGCAGTTGCATAGCAGACAGTGAAAAGTTGCATGGGGCCCTGTCAGGGGGCCCCTGCACTGCCCATGCCAGTGGCATGGCATGGGCAGTGCAGGGGCCCCCAGGGGCCCCGCGACTCCCCGTACCGTCAGCCTTTTCCTGCCGGTTCAAACCGCCAGGAAAAGGCTGGCGGTCAGGGACTTGTAATCACCTGGGCAGCGCTGCTAGCAGCGCTGCCCACGCGGATAATGACCGCCGAGGCAAATGTGGCGGGAAACCGGCGGTCAAAATACCCAAGATTGCACCGCCAGCCTGTTGGCGGTGCAATCGCCAAAAAGACCGCCAGGGTTGTAATGACCCCCATATTCTCAAAATGAAACTCTAATGATAAACTTATTAAGCAAGAGTTACACTCGGGAGAATCATTATTTCTCAAAGTCAAAACTCTATTGACAGCTGCTTGAGAGATGAGCATAATTTAGTGTTTTGGTACAGAAATATTTTAGTGGAAGATTCCAGTCTCTGTGATGTGGACATACTTCAAGCCAGCCATTAGGAGGCTTTGACTTAAAAAGGCTCTGGGCAAATTAGGCTTTGAATATGTCCCATGGACAGTGCTGCTTTGACTAATATATTTCACTAGATGTGCTGTAAAATGTACCACTTGTTCTCGATCTGTACATTATTTGATTTAGGGGTGAGTGGCCCACCTAGCACCCCTCGAAAGAGTAAGGATCTTTCTTACACTTGCTTGTTCAGAACAATGTGGCACTGGTTTAAACATTTTTGCCAGGGCTCTTTTTGCTTTTCAATCTGGTCCAGCATGAAGGATTTCAGTGGGGTGTAATTCTGGAGAGAAATGACGCTGACTAGTAGAACTCGAAGTCCAACCTGGAGATGCATGTGGTGCAGGATTCAGGTTATCCAGAGTATGTGGCGGGACGCGGCAAGTTACAACCCACACAGCACAAGACAAAAGTGGGATTGGACATCAGTTTCATAGAACTGCTTCCCATATTGGCAGCAGTGGAAAGATGGGTGAATCCCTTTGCTTTTGACATTGTTTTCTGGTTGTTTAGTTTGTCGATTGTGTAGGTACTAATCAAATGGATGGCCAGCTGCCCACATTTACTGAGGCTGCAGAGGGGTTTAATCACTATTTGAAGCTTTAACGGATCCTTCCCTGTAAAATGTATACAATGTATAAATGAGACAGCTGACACTTTCACTTTGCAAGGACATTTGATTGTGCTGTGTAGTGGAAAAACACAGATAATGGGATGCATTATTCATGTAAAAAAGCAGCCTGGCCATGAGGATCACTGGCACCGTGTATCACTGGTATGAGGTGGCAATCAAGTACGTCTAACTGGCACACATGGGGGGCAAACCCCTAACTAACCAGCAAGGTTGTGAAAGAGTTGGTGAATTGCACTTGCTAAAGTGTGACATTGAGATTATAGGCCATTGTCAAGAGACCTATTTGGACAGTGTTCGCTATATAATTGTTGTCAGTCATTCAGGCACTCAGATTAAGTTAGGAGTACCCAATGACTGTATACAGTGCTTGTTTGTTTAGAAGAATAGGTGGTGGTGTCACGGGCTACTCGTCGTTTGTCTCTGGCCAACTAGAACTGCAGAGTGGTCCTGATCCTTGTAGATTCTGCCTTGACCAAGGTAAGGGCGGCCCTTTCTGGTACCCATGGTGCTGCTGACGATGGAACGCCAAAAGGCAGTCCATGCCCTCCAGAAGGAGTCCCAGAGGAAAAACCCCCAAGGGAAAAAACTCTATAGCAGAATTCCCAGGAACAAAAATGAGCAAAAAGGTAAGTCTTCCAACAAGAAAACATTAATGGCAGAAACCGGAACAAGCGAGGGCAGAAAACGGAAGAAAAAACAACAGGAGTGAAGATCACCACGAAAGGGAGTGTTGCAGCACAAGGAGAACAAGAATCATACTCCTTATATACCCTAAAACAGGAAATGACCAATAGGAAGAACAAAGACACCTTATTTGATTGGGAAAGAATCATAGGAGAATATAGAGAAAGGCACCATTTTGTAAAAGGGTCCTAAGGCATGCAAGGAAAAGAAAGACATGCTGGGATAAAGAAGAACATGGCTGCCAAGTGTAAAAATAAGGAAAGAAGAAAAGGAGAAAGAAGAGAAAAAGAAGAAAGGAACAGGCTGCACCAGGTAAGTGAGGGGTCAGGGAATGGGGTGCCCATGCCTAATATCGAGGTTGCATCGCGCCCAGAACTCGCTGAGCGAGGAAATATAAAACAGAAGGGGCGTGACATGCCCGGCCGCCAGAAACAGGAACTGCGGCTGCGAGCCGAATGCTCGGCTTGCGTCGGGCCGGCTGTGACGCAACAGGTGGGGCTCAAAGGTTTGCTCTGAAGGCCTCTGTCAACACTGTTGGAATGTTGATAATGCTGAAAACTAAGGCTGTGCAGTGTTGATTCTACCTCGTGCTTCTTTCTTCCACCACTAGATGCCCCTCTATCTCACTCTTGCAGGTTTGTTTTCATTAGTGCTGTCTCACTTTGTCATTGTTTTTCTGTCTTTCCCTTCCTTGCAGCAACGGACGACATCTGCTCCTCGACCAAGGCAAAACCACACCGCTCATCCTCCTGGACCTCTCCGCCACCTTCAGCACTGTCTCCCACTATACCCTCTGCACTAGATTCCACGACTTCGGCATCTGCAGCAAAGCCTTAGAGTGGATGTGCTCCTTTCGCACTGGCTGAACCCAGAGAGTCAGGCTCCCACCGTTCTCATCACAGCCGAAAGAGATCAGCTGCAGAGTTCCTCAGGGCTCCTCTCTGAGCCCCACTCTCTTCAACATCTACATGGCCTTGCTCGCTAACCACTGACTCATCTCCTATGCTGATATCCAACTGATTCTCTCCCTCACCGACAAACCTACCTCCGCAAAAAGCAACTTCCACAACGGAATGAAGGGAGTCGCCACCTGGATGAAGGACAGCAGCCTGAAACTCAACTCTTACAAGACAGAGGCCCTCATCCTGGGTTGTACTCCCCCTGCCTGGAATGACTCCTGGTGGCCCTTGGCGCTCTGAACTCCCGTCCAACCCGCACCAACCACGCATGCAACCACTGTATCATCCCCGACTCCTAGCTCTCATTGAACCACCAAGTCAATGAAATCTCATCTTCGTGTTTCCACACACGCCGCCTGCTCCAAAAGATTTTCAAATGGATCCAGACTGAATGTAGGATAACAGTCACCCAGGCGCTTGTCACCAGCAAATTAGATTATGGCAATGCACTCTATTTCAGCACCACCTAAACACTCGAAAAGAAACTGCAGATAATCCACAGCGTCTCAGCCAGGCTCATCTTGGACATCCCCCGCCACAACCACATCTCCAGTCACCTGTGAGACCTTCACTGGCTCCCGATCAACAAAAGAATCGCCTTCAAGCTCCTCATGCACGCATACAAGGCCCTCCACAACATCAGAACCCCATACCTCAACCACCGCCTGACCTTCCACATGCTCACCAGACACCTCCGCTCCGCCCAATTGGTCCTTGCCACAACCCCAAGCATACGCAAGAACTCAGCTGGAGGAAGATCCTTCTCTTACCTTGCCACAAAGACCTAGAACGCTCTTCCACTACACCTCAGGCAATCACCCTCACTACCTCAATTCAAGAAGGACCGCAAGACCTGGCTCTTCGACTGAACTCCTACTACCCCCCAGCACCTTGATACCCTCATGGGTGATTAGGTGCGCTTTACAGAAACACTGATTGATTGATTAATTCCTCTTCCTTTCCCCCTGGTTTTCTGACTCAAAGTATATGTGAAAAACATTGATGGTCGCTTTAGTTCAACTGCTGCACAAGGATGGGTTCATCTAACAGTTTCTCAATTTCAGGTGATAATGAGCAAGTGCCTGAGGAGCTATGGGAAGGAGGCATAACAGATTAGGCATGCTAGTTCAGGATTGTGATGCCATTTTAAAGAGAAGGTTTTAACAGGACAACATACAGAAAATCAGGCAATAGTTATCAAATAGGTTCAGGCATCACACGCCCTGATGAAAAACTTAAGGCAGATGTTCAAGGAGTCATACAACGAAGAGTTACCTGTCCAGTCTCCAGTTACCAAAAGGGTGCTTGAGAAGAAATACTGTCCTATCCTTCCTCTCAGGTTTTTTAAGCAATGGGTTTTTGCTCTTTGCAAATTCAACTATAGACTCCATGAAGCTGGCATCAGAGACTAGCCCCTTGACTGGATCCAAATATTCCTCTCCGGCAGAACTGAATGAGTGAGACTCACCCCTTCCTCGCAGATCCCACACCCACCACCTGCGGAGTGCCATAGGGATCCTCCCTCCGCCCCACGTTGTTTAACGTCTACATGGCCCTGTTAGCCACCCTCGTCAGAAGCTACGGAATAAACATCATCACACCCAATTTATCCTCTCCCTCTCCAACGAACCCGACAAAGCCAGACACAACTTCCACGAAGGCATGGAAGCAGTCACCAACTGGATGAGAAACAGCTGCCTTCAACTCAACACAAGCAAACAGAAGTACTCATCATGGGCCCTCAACCCAATGTGTGGAGTGACTCCTTGTGGCCACCCCCCCTAGGAAATCCACCCGCCCCCTCCACCCAAGCCCGCAACCTCAGAATCATCCTGGACTCCGACCTCGCATGAACCATCAAATTAACTCAGTCGCCTCCACCTGCTTCCCCACCCTCCACCTCCTACGCAAGTCCTTCAAGTGGATCTCTCTGGAACATAGAAAGACTGTCACACACACCCTCATTACCAGCAGAATGGACTACGGCAATGCACTCTATGCCAGAATCAACAAAAAACTCACCTGCAAACTACAAAACATCCAGAATGCCGCTGCCAGGCTGGTCCTCTACTTACCTCGACACTGCCACATCTTGCAACACCTGCACACACTGCACTGGCTCCCCATAGAGAAAAGAATCACTTTTAAGATCCTCACCCACGCACATAAAGCCCTCCACAACACCGGACCAGCCTACCTGAACCAGCCACTCAACTTCCACGTACCCCAGAGGGCCCTAAGCTCCGCCCAGCTTTCTCTCACAGAAGTACCCTGCATCAGGAAAACCTGAACAGGAGGTCGCTCCTTCTCCTACCTTGCAGCCACTGCCTGGAACACCCTTCCTCTCCACATCAGACAAACCACCTCCCTCCTCAGCTTCAGGAAGGAACTGAAGACAAGGCTTTTTTGAGAACCCCCTCACCGGTAAATGCTACACTCCCCCCATACCCCCCCTAAGTGCCTTGAGACCCTAACAGGTGAGTAGTTGCACTTTACAAGAACTGATTGATTGATTGATTGATTGAACTATGGCATTTCACTTGGTAGCGCGTGTAGCTGGGTCGGTAAGTCAATGTCTAATGGGTGTCTCTTAGCCACTCTCCACCTTGGGGTCCTCAGGAGGAATTACAGAGTGCTTAATCAAAAAGCTGTATTTGGCCTAAGGCAGGCAGTAAGTCAAGGTCTTCCATGAGCGGTAGTGTTTGTATGTAATTGTGTAGAGCAATAAGTTGTTTTTTTGGGTGGGATTTGAGGCTTCTTAGTTAGGGGAGGCCCCTGTCTGATGCAGCGGTAGCTGTAAAATCACCTTGCTTGCACCAACACAACCAATACTCAGAGGGCTTAGGTATGGCATTGAAGGGTGAGGTTCAGAAGCTATGAATCAGAAGTAAAAGGTTGAAGGCCACTTCTGTGGAGGTTGTTGGTCCATTACCAAGCAGAAAATTCACTGCAGGGCAAAAGAAGGAATTGAGAACCCAGCCTTGATATGCTCCCTGTCACTAACAAAAGTAAAAGGATATTTAGGATGCAATGCAATAAGGCGTCTCTTAGGCTGTCATTAGAGCTGCAGCTGCACTGCCACCCGGGCCCTATAGTCTCAGGGACCCTCTCCTCCAAAAGTTATGGATGTATTTTAATCTTTAACCAGGGGATTGGGTGCCTGTTTATATTGCTTCCGTTATGGTCCCTGAAATCCATACTACACCACTAGGCTTTCTCCCTAATCTGTTGTCATCCAGACATAATTTACATCAGTGGTTCCCAAACTGTGGTCCGGGGACCACTGGGGGTCCGCGACTGCTTAGAAAATTAAATAATATTAAGATTTCAGTATTGACTCAGTGGGGGGGGGGGGGGGGATTCTAATAATGATTCAGTAGGGGTCCCTGGGTTCCAGTAATGACAAAGTGGGGGTCCACAAAAGTCAAAAGGTTGGGAGCCACTGATTAACATGGGCCATTTTAATTCCAAGCCATAGTGCATCATGTTTATTGTCTCCATTTCCTCTGCATCCAAGTACTTGTGTGTGTAGATTCTCTGTATGTTAGCAGTTAGTTAACACAAAGTGGCCTGACAATGGCCTCCCTCCTGCTGCAGGACACTGTGGCCCTCATTAGGACCCTGGCGGACGGCGGTATTTTGGAGAAAAGTACTGCCCACAGGCTGGCTGTACCTTTCCCCAAAATATGACATTGGCGGTTTGGCTCAAGCGTAAGCAGTTCTTGTAATGCAGTCCAAAAGACTATTAACGTTCCATGAGATTATCAAAAGCATTGGAGTGATGGAATGGTCGTATGGGATCTTGGAGTGTTCCCTGTGTACAGGGGTCGCCCATCCAGGACAGTCGGGTGTTCAAGTCTGAGCCTTTATAGCAGAATAGTGAGTGTGTTGGTGCACGAGGAAATACAAGTTGAAAGAAAACAAGTAATTACAACCTTAACTGACTAAGCAATATCCCTACCCCCTAATGCCCCCATCTTCTACCCTAAAAGTATCTGTTGCCGTATAGTAACCATTCAATAAAACTATCCACTCGTGGAGGAGGTCCAAGTCATGAGGTTGAATGCCCCCCCCCCATCAATACACGGATGCTTTGCCTGACAGCATATTTCTTAATTTGTGAATACCAACCAAGGGATTCCTGATCAAGTCTAGAGCCCTGAGCTCTGTGGGCCCTCTCCCTGATCCTTCCATGGCATAGGATGACCTAGAGTCACAAATACGTAACAGTTAACTGCATGATGCTGCTATGTTTAATTTACAAAGTTTATGTCTCCTTTATCTGAAGCGGTTAAGGAAGTGATTCAGAGGGACCCTCCTCAGAATGGAAAATAGCCGGTGTGCCCAACAAGGAGGTTTCCTGAGCCTCCGAGTGCAGTGCACCAGGATTTGGGCCGGGCTCACTGACGCCCCCCTCCACCACCACGGGAGGGGCACCTCCTCTGGAGTCCCTACGAGGCCCCCGGGGCTCTCTGGCAGGCTACGGCAGAAGATCTCCTGGCCCAATTATGGGGTCTAAGTCCGTCCCACCCCAGGCAGGCAAGCACCGCTGTTCTGTCACCCAATCCCATGCCAGCTGCTGAGTTAAAAAAAGAATGTGGAGCCGCCGTGAATAACCTTGTGCTTGGCAGGGAAGAGGAGCATGTAGTATATTAAGGGCCCCCAATTTCTGCTTTACTTCCTAGTAGGAGCGGCAACGTTGTTGGACTGCACAGGTGTAATCTGGGAAGATCGGAACCTTTGCATTGGAGTACCATAGGTCTGGCTGGTAGCTCGTCTCTCGAAGGATATTATTACAGTCCCTATAGTTGAAGATCTGGATCACCCCAGGCCAGGGGGAAGTCCCGGGGAGGGGGGGTTTCTTGGCCAACACCCGGTGAGCTTGCTCTACTACAAAGCAGCAGGACAACGTGAGTCAGCCAGCGCTGATATTAAGGGGGCCCCACAGCTACAGACACCCACGCTCTGAGCTCCAGGATCAGGCGACTCAGCTAATTCCAGGAGAGGCAGGGAGCGGGGACCCCCGAGGCCCTGGTCACCATGTGGTGCACTCCCCCGCCGGGGTGGTGGGCACTTTTCCTTTTCCCTGCTGTGGGGGCGGCCACGCCCAGGCCTCTACTGGGCTTCCCCCCCTCCTGGCGTCAACGCTGGCTGTCAGGCTGGGCCAGGCCTCACCTTTGCTGAGCCTTCTGTCCTCCCCCACCACCAATCTACCTTTTTTGGAGTGGGGGTTGCTCCAGGTCTAGCATTGTATCTCCAGGCCAAGGACAGGAGGGGCCACAAACAAAATCCTCCCTGCAAGAACACCGCAGCAGACCGCCTTCCCTTAGCCTGCAATGTCCTGGACTGGCTCTACGGCCGCATCCCAGGCGCTAAGTGGGACTCTGTACTGGCCACCACAACAGCTTCGGAAGGCTGGAGCAGCGGTCCCAATGGGCCGCGCCTTCACCAAGCCTCTGCCAGATTGCACTCCACACCAGCCTCTTCCCACAGAGGCCGGCACAGCCCATGCCTTGCCCCCTGCCCCTAGCCCCCCCGTGGCTGCACACCGCACCTGACAGGGTCTAGAGGGGCGCTTCTCCTGGGGGACGGGAAAGGGCAAAAGATGAGGCCGCTGTCAGGCAGGAGCACACTATGGATGTCTGGTGCCAGGAGCTCCCTCAAGATGCGGCTGCCATGTTGGCTCGCTCTGCCACATGCCCCTCTCATTACAATCTTACTGCCATAAACTGACAATTCATCTAATATCTTTACATTTGGTCTTACCGCCATGGGTATAATACTCTGTCCTACTTCCCTTCACAATCATATTGCTAACCAGTTGTAACACCTCATCTTGGTCCTTGCTTTCACACCATTTTTCTCTCCTAATTGCTCCTTGACTCCATTCTATTAAATCATCCACATTTGCTACTGCCCTTTCTCCATTAAATGCTTCTACTTTATCTTTATCCACTTCTTGCCAGGGTACTGGTAATCTAGGTAAGCAATATGCCTATTTTTCCATCCTGGAATGTATTCCACTGTGTATTGATATTTTTGCAAAAGGGGTGCCAATCTGGCTAACCTTGCCGATACATTCTCTGCTTCCCCAGGTAACAAAATCTTCAATAATGGTTTATGATCTGTTTGTATAATATTGGGAAACTCCACAAATACATCCTGAAATACTCAAAAGCCCATACAGTTGCTAGTGCTTCCCTTTCTATAACTGAATAAGTTAATTCTGCATGGGTTAAAGAACGGTAAGCAAAGGCCACTGTTTTTCCCTCATCTTTGTGTTTCTGTGACATAATGGCACCCAGTCCCACTGCACTGGCATCTACCGTAACAATGGATGTAAGCTTCATATCAAATGGTGTTAACACCTTTGCAGAAAAACATTTCCTCCTTTATATTTACTAAAGACTTTCGTTGATCCCCTGTCCAGTCATATTTGCATCCTTTTCTCAATAGTTTTCACACTTTCATTTTTTCTGAAAAGTTCCTTTCAAGTTTTGCGTAAAATTCAATAAGACCAAGGAAAAATCTCAATCGGTCTTTATCCACAGGAGTAGGTGTTTTTGTGATAGCCTTTAAAAGATCTCTCTTTGGTCTCATCCATGAAGATAACATGTATACCCCAGGTACTCTACCTCCTCAACACAAAACTTACATTTTTCTTTTTTGAGGGTTAATCCTGCTTCTATTATTTTGTCTAAAACTCTCTTAAAAATCATATTATCGTAATATTTGCTAAGCAACACTGGAGAGGGTGGGCTGAAAAAGCTACCTCAATAGCTCTGCCCCTATGTGTGGAAGGCCAAAGAGGTCATCTCACACACCAAATCCCACTAAAATGTTTCTAACTCCACCCACCCAGAGGACGTAGCCAAAAATCAAAATATCATCTTGAAAATAAACTACTCTATTCCCTTCACAATTTGGCTAACAATCCTTTGAAACACGCCAGCTGCCAATGATAATCCAAATGGCATTCTGGGAAATTGGAATACCGCTTCAGTTGTTATGAACAGTCAGTTGTTTTAAGTCTTTATGCAACTTAATTTGACGGTATGAACTCCTAAAGTCTAGTTTGGAGAAATACTTTTCCCTCTGCTATGTCAGTATTAGTTCATTTATATTGGGAAGGGTAAATGTATCCACTACTATATTTTGATTCAAGGTACGTAAGTCTACACAAAATCTGAAACTTCCATCAGACTTCCCTGTGATGACTGCAGGAGAATTCCAACTCGACATTTCTATCAGTTCTATTATTCTTTTGTCTTTCATTTCTTCAAGCATTTATTTAACCTCTTGTCTTGCTATTATGGGCACTTTCCGTGCCTTATGCTATACCAGTATTGAACCGGGTTTCAGCATTATCTTCTGTACATAGCTTTTGAGCTCTCCTATTTCATCAGAAAATGCTTTATCTGTCCTTCCACAATCTGTTCCACTGTAATTTAATCCACTACCATGACCTATGAACTATGAGACCTAGGATTGATAATTAAATGGAAAGCATACTGATGTTCCCATCCTAGTATTGGAGGTCCACTTTTTGCAACATAGACCTTACCTTGTACATTCCTACCCTGAAACTTTATTTACGCCACCATATACCCTATTATGTCTGTTTTTCTCCCTGATATCCCCCAGGGTTTATATCTTTTGGGAGAAGACGTACTTTAGGCCAATGCAACATAAGCAGTTCTCTGGGTATAATTGTAAAAAGGGACCCTGAACCTACCATTAGTTGGACACTCTTATTTTTGATGGTGAATGTAGCTTCTGGTCTGCATTGTCTCCCACTCTCTGTTTGATTCTCTGATACACATATAATTTTATCGCTATTAAGTAATCTTCTTCCACATCTTGCCAAATGGCCGCTACCTTAAATTTGTTGTTTGTCTTGCACATATGTGCAGAGTGCACCATTCGTGCACACTGCTTACAGTCTTTACCTATGGCAAAACAATTCTTACATTGAGACGTACAGTAATTGCTCCCACATCTTGTACAGATTTTCTCCATTTGTTTGTTAGCATTCATATTAGAATTACTACCTTTCTTATTAAACATACCCTTCTTTGAATTCTTAAGATATGCTTTATTTGTATTGAGAACCTATTTTCTTTCTTGCTCAACATTTGATACATTAGGATTACTCTTTCTTCTCCATTTCCCTCATACATTGCTCAGACTGCTCACCTACCTTTGCTATTTCCATAGCATCATGCAATGAGAGGTTTTTCATTGCCCACAGTCTCTCCAGCATCCTTTTATTTTTACATCAACTGATCACAAATCATTTCATCTCTCATGTTTCCAAATTGATATTTTATGGATAACTCCCGTAATCTTGTTTCAAATTGATCAACAGTTTCATCACTCTTTTGTGACTGCAGGTAAAACATAGGTCTACACATCACTACATTAACGTCTTTTGCAAAACGTTTCACCAATCTCGCTTTAGCTTCCAGGTATACATCTGATATAGCTTGACCATCATCATTCGGAGCCACAGGTAAGTATTTAAAATGTGTTGACCTTCATTGCCTAGCGTACATAGTAATAGGGCTTTTTCTCTTGATACATAAAACTTTCCTATCTAAAGCTTTTATGTAGTTCTCAAATATCTATACCCATTCTTCACACTCAAACTGTGGGGTTCCAGGTTGAGGTTGAAATAGTGGTGTGGGAAAGATTGTGTATAGCCTGTGTATAGATAGATATATACGCTAGTTGCTCTGTCAATAAAGGTGTGCCATAAATCACTTATTTATAGGTGTGCCTATCACTGTTGTGCCCTTTGAGGTGTGCCTATCACTGTGATATTGTCTCCTTTATTGGGAATTGGGCTTGTTTTGTTCCCAGCATGCCCACGAGAACTTGCCTTGTTTGAAGAGCATCGTTTGTGTGCCTGTGTTCTCCTTAACACAACGTGCTAGAGGTCTTTATATTTAACGGCTGCACATTTCAATGTTTAAACCATAGCAAACGTTCAAAGTACACTTTTTCTTTTTCACATGATATAACACGGTCTAACAAAATACGGTCTGGTAATCCTTGCGTACCATATCTAGCAGAACTCTCCCAAACTCCCACAGTGCTATAATATAGATTTATATTACAATTCTAGTGGGTTCTTGCACCAACGTCTTCTTGGCATCAGTAAACAGTGTCTTGAGGCTGGAGATTGTCACCAGTCGTATAATTCATGCTCTCTACACTTGTAGTAGGTTCATCAATGCAATTTATTAGATGATGTACAATTGACACCGTTGGTGCTCCCTCTCCAACCAGCACTCAACTGACAGAAGAGAGGACCCCCCAGTTTGGTGTAGAAATAGAACTTTCATTCATGTCATAATAATTCTGTACTTCAAGACAAAGTACTTAAAGACATAGTAACATTACAACAGTCTGGCAACTGAACATATAACAACCCCTCCCCTCCAGCAAAAGCCTTGCAAAACTAGTAAACCTCACTAATCCATTGTAAAAGTCCTGGTCCCATCCATCCTTCTAAAATATCATTGCCTCGTCCTTCCAGGCTCTTCTCTTCATGCCCCAAACCTTTGACACCACTCCTGTCCCCACTACCGTCACCAAAACAATCCCCTGATAAGTTTGCCTAATCCATCCATTTGCTCAATGATCATATCCCGGACCTCCCTGAGATGTGTTCACCCCCACTCCTTTAGCACCCAATACAACAATTGTCCTGTTGCTCCACCCCAGAGACCAGACCTGCCTACCCATGGCAGCAAACCCAAATATGAACAACATTGCAGATCTGCCCTACTGAATTGGAATGGGGAGATAAAAGATACCCCTAATTCAAACCTGAAGTCCAAAAGAGATTCTGATAAGCAACACTGAGGAGGGTGGGCAGAAGACGCTACCTCAGTAACTCTGCTTTTAGGTATGGCGATGGCCAAAGAGGCCATCCCACACACCAAACCCAACTAAAATGTCTCTAGCTCAATCCACCCAGAGGATGTAGCCAATCAGATCTATGTGTGTCCTTGGAATGCGTCACCCACCTGACACCGGGGGGCAAGGCGAGCCTAGCTCCCCTGAACCTCCAGCAGGCGGAACGTTGCCACAAGAACATGAGCCACATCAAATATAAGTGTAAAAGGCTGCTTTAATACAGCAGATCTGGCAACTGAACATACAACAAACCCTAGTAGGCAAATGCCTTTCAAAACTAGTAAACCTCACTAATACTTTGTAAAAGTTCTGATTCTACCCACCATTCTAAAATGTCATTACGTTCTTCCTCCAAACCCTTCCCTTCATGCCCCAAACCTGTGACACAACTCCTGCTCTGCACTGCTGTCACCAAAACGCTCCTCTGATACCTCTGCCCAATTCATCCTTTTGCTCCTTGACCATATCCCAGACTTCCCTGAACTATGTTCACCCCTCATTTGAGCCCCCCATAGAATTGTCCTGTTGCCCCTCCAACCAGAAAACCCCAGAGGCGTTTTCCTGCCCCACTGCAACCTGTGCTGAGTCCTTACTATTAGTTATACAATGTTTACCTAATATTTGTTCTGTTGTTAACCTGAGCTCCAACAAGTAGTACTCACTACCAAATATGGACAAATGGTGCTCCTGCACCAGCTCCTTGTGCCTCAGAATCGAAATCCCCAAATCCCTACAAAAAACTTGCATCTCCCTATTAACCTTCCTCCTTTAACCTTTCAATTGTCCTAGGCTTTCTGGCACCCCTTCAAATGCTTCTCTGCATTTTTTCAGTCCAGAGCATATGCACCCCAGACCAATTTTCCTGTATCATTGTCAAACCCCTTTTCATTTCCTTCAATAGGCCAGTGCCAGAAATAGAAATGAGGTAATTTCCCCCCATGTGAATGACCAAGAGATCCAGAAACAGCTCCCATGATTGGCTAAAACCCCCAACAACTCACCTGCTGATACCACTCTTTCCCTGCCATGATACCAAAACCCTAGTCCATCCAGTCTCAGTTGTCTGCCTATCCTGGTCTCAACTTGCTTCTCAGACCAACGAACTAAAGAGTGTCCTGCAGTCCATATAGTGGAAGTACTGCTGCTCTGCCTCGCTACACAATCTATGAAACAAGTAACAATTACTATAAACTCTTCACCTGTTTGAAAAAACAACAACAAATATGGTCAAACATAATGCTTATAAATCTGTGATCTCCATCTCCCCAACAACTTCTCTTCAGACATTCCCCTGCTCCTGGCCTCAATGGCTGCCGCAATACTGAAAGAATGTGTCCCATAATCCGTGGGACTCAAACTCAACCCATCCAAAACTCGCTGCAATCTTGAAATTATGTCAAAAACAACCAGTCCTTATGCACAAAAACCCAACTTACCGATCTCCTGAAAAAAACAAAAAAATGTAACCAGATGTTCACTGAGCAACAATATTATATAGAATGTTCAGTAATAACTACTTCCTGTCCCCTTCCCAACTGGTCTGTCACACTGCGTAACAGCCACATTCTTACCTTATCTTCTGAAGTCGTCAATTTTTTTCTTAAAAGACCCCCATGACAGTTCAGACCTAACAACTCAGAAATGCCAAAAGCCCTGTGAAAAAGCCAAATCATGCATAACGAGATCCATGCCGTTTCCCACTGAAAAAAACAACCCAAATTTACATTTTTAACTATCTCAAAAAGTACCTTACCAGAATTCAGTCTGTGTCTGTCACTAAGGGCCCGTCCCTCCCTGCCCCACCCAACCAAAATCCTCTGACATACCTCTCCTTCCAAAGAATCATATTGCCAGAAACACTTTCTATAAAATCATCCATCTTACCCAAAATGGTGACCGCAGGCAGGGCAGATCAATCTGCTTCATTATAAACTGGAGGCATCTGCTTGTCTCAAGAAAAGGTCCATTGGATCCAACCCTCTTCTGTATGCCCCAGAACTCAGAAACTACATCCATGCCTACTTGTAAGCCTTTTTGGTGAACATCACTACTGACTTTTCAATTTGTTCAAGCACTGTTATTTTCCCAGCTCCCAGCGGTCCTGCGACATCCTTGTCTTCACAGATTCTGCTCCCCACGCCAGCCCACTGAACCTCTGCCACTATGAATGAGAGAATGAATCCACTATATCGTTGTACACACCACATACATATTGCCCTTTTAATAGAATATTGAACTTCAAACAACTCAGCAAGAAAACCCTCAATAAACTGAGAACTTTCTCATCTTTGGCTTCTTGTGAATCCACCAAGGTGTTTTATTGTTCATGTTAAAAAACACTTTTCTGTTAGCTAGAAGCTCTCCCTACAATAACATTGCAAACACCAGAGTAAAAACCCCAAGAAAGCAATAATTCTCCTCTGATCAAGCCAATTCTGACACCAAGACTGAACTCTGTGATACGGTATCACAGCACCTGCCACTGAAAAACCCAGCCACCTACAAAAACTTCTTCCTGCACTCACCACACTGCATGGAGAATTCGAATGATCTAGAAGTTGCTGCACCTTCCTTAATTCCAATTTGCAGTGCTCTACTGCTTTCTCCAACAACTGAATTAACTTCTGCACTTTATCCTGTGGCAGTCTGATCTCCATACGCACCAAATTGAATCCAGTACTCAAAAGGTAGTAGTGGGGAGAGGACCTTCTGTTTTTCTGGTGCTAAAGACACCCCCATGCCCACACCTGCCATAGCCACTTCAAATTGAATAAGCTTTCTTGCAAATTCCAGAGTATCTTTTTCTGACCAGCAAATCATCCAAATAATGTGTTCCATAACGTATGCCACTTTTGAACTGAAAAACCCACTGCAGACAGAGCTAAACCTTTTGAAGAGAGAGCAAGAAACCGAACATGCCATGGGCATTAATCTGTCAATGTAAATACTCCCATTAAATTGTAGCCATAACAAGGATAAATCCTCTGGGTGAACAGGAAGAAGCCTAGGAGCAAACCTGATGTCTGACTTTGCCATTTCAGTACCCTCACTGCACGCCTAATCTGTGGATGAATAGTGCACCATTGAATCCTCGCTCGCTATAAAATCA
The DNA here is from genome assembly GCF_031143425.1 of Pleurodeles waltl. NCBI lineage: Eukaryota > Metazoa > Chordata > Amphibia > Caudata > Salamandridae > Pleurodeles > Pleurodeles waltl. The sequence continues at coordinate 1,944,038,602 of NC_090440.1, read as the reverse complement.
TTCACTAGCTTGCCTTGCCACCATGAAAGGGGTGGATCAACCTGTATTCACCTAGTTGGCTTTTTGGGACAGCTCCTATTGGACAAATAGTCAAATTCTCCAGTGGCTGTGGGAAAAAGGACCCACTCTTCTGCCTTCTTGCACTTCCTTGTTCAGTTTCTCCCTCACAACCTCAGGGTTGACTACACCTGATCTCAGGTTATTGGCCCATCTCTTCTACCAAGGACCTTGATAACAGAAATGAAAGCCCTCTGAAAGACCCCAAAAGAAACATTTTTCTTCTTGTTGCCTTGGATTAAACTGTAACCAATAGCTTAAATACTCAAGTCAATTGGAGTAGGCTCTCTTTTCCTACCACTTGCTGCCATCCTCTACATCTATCACTCCCCCTGTCCACTTTGCCTCCCAAAGGGGACGTGGCCAAAACACTGCAACAGTGGATGCCACCCCCCACAACTGGCACAATCGTGCCTAAAATTGCATTACGATCTTGAGGAGATTCCTCTGTTGAACGACCAGCATGTCCCCAAATTGTGATGGGGTCTCCCTGAAAGTGCCTGTACTGTAGAGGCAAACCACTTGCTGTGTGTGCCACCGGATCCATCTAGCTGATCTCATCCATTGCATCCATAACTCACTGTCAAGCTCCTTGTGCCTTTGTAATCTACCCTCCTCATCCTCTGCCTGTTTACCTGTTCTTAAGACATGCTGAACATCATTCTTCCTTCCCTTCACCCATTGTCAAGCTGATCCTCCTCTACTGTCTGCTTTATTTTGCCCCCAATCTGTAAAACACCAATCCTCGTTGTTTCAGGAGAGTCCTTCTGGACACCTCCCTCTCTTCGTGCCGGTGCCCACAAGTAACCCTGGACTTGACCTACATCTAAAAACCACAGCCGACTCCTGAATTCGGCATCAACACAGCCTTTCTGAGCAAGCTACCCAACTTGTTCGGCGCAACACACCCAGAGGCCTCTTCAGCCGCACTACACTATCCTGTACTTCCTTGTTCCTCCACCAACATCTGGCACTACTGTCTATATAACTTGCAATGCTAACCCTTTGTGTCCATAACACCCAACCTGTCCCTTCCTAACCATCTAGACCCTCTCCAAACCTGCCAAATTGGTTGGATGTAAGCTACCTTTTTTCTACCTCCCATTTCTGAGCCTTATTAATCATAGGGCTAAACTGTTGCACCACCAAGGTTGGTCCTGCATAGTTGTTCCCTAAAGCCAGCTCCATTTTCTGCCAAATCAAGATTCGTTTGAATACGGCTTGGTCCAAAGTGAGATGCCATGGTGGGCAAAAGAACATTGGGTTGGAAAGCTGCCTCTAGTAAATACCAGTGGTTAGACTTACTATAAGCATTCCTCCCGTCACTTTTTGTGTTTGATGTACCACCCTTTGTGGCCAAGGGTAGGCCCAGACATGGGTCCCATGCTCACTATGGCACTGGAACCAAGCTACACCCAACCGAAGAGCCCCAATCAAGGCAAAACGGTGTTGGGTTGCTTGTGTTCTGGTTCAGGGAGCACCTGGCCTTGCAAGTCAGGCTGGACTGTTCTTATTGGTGCAGGCTCAAGATTGACTTGCATATGGCTGGATTCAGACTGAGGAGGCATGGTGGGCAAAGAACAATGGGACAGAATGTTACCCCGAGCAAATTAAATGGCAGTGGTTAGGTTTATTGCAAACGTTCCTCCCACTTCTTTTATATGTTTGATGTAAGGCCATAAGAGGCCAAGGGTAAGCCCAGATGTGGGAACCTTTCTCTTTGAGCTACATCCAACTGAAGAGCCCTGAACAGAACAAAACTGGTCTGGGGTTGCTTATGTTACAGTTCATGGAGGACCTGGCCTGGCAGTTCGGGCAGGACTGTTCTTTTTGGAGCAGGGTCACAGTGATTTGCATATGCCTGGTTCCAAACTGAGGTGGCATGGTTTCCAAAAGAATGATGGGTTGGAATGCTAACCCAAGCGATTGACAGAGATTAGATTTATTACAAGTATCGCTCTCATCAACTTATGTGTCAGAAGAAGAGGGGTGTGGAAGCTCGCTGCCAATAATGATGTGACACTGTTGTGTAGTTTCAGGGAGACGTTTATTGTATGTCAACACCTAAGCAATACCAAGCGCCATCTGCCTCATTCCAACAATCATGCATTCCAACTTAAAACATGGAATGTCCATGAACATTCCTACACTTCAGAGCCCCAAGTAGATCACCACAACATCTTCCCCCTTACACAGTATGAGTAACTCATAAACATTCACTATTAACAAACTATGATATATCGAAACTGGTAATCACAAATTTCAGATACATCAAATCTGAAGGACAATCATGTTCTATAAAGGCTGCTGGTCACCAATATAACTTTATAACTCTTTGAAGAGAACTTTACTAATTACCTTTTAGCATTGCACATAACATAACAGTGTATTTTCTACAGCACGTCTGTCATTACATAAAACACGATACCACAAAAGTACACTCTGACTTTACACTGTGCAGTACCTCATAGGTTTCTTTATCATCCTCTTTTCTCTAATGAAATATTGACACCATCTTTCCCACTTGTTTTCTGGTTTGGGGGCCTCAAATTGTCTTGGATTATTTGAAACCGGTTGGTAGTACTGTCTGGATCTAAACCATCCTGTACAACTTTCACCACTCTGCTTAAATTCTATCATTCGTGTCCTTTCAATCTGATAACATTTCCTTTGACGACCTCTACTTTAACTGGATCTCTAAACTTACATGGCCCTTTGTATACGAGTTGGCTCCTTAATATGGATCCAATCCCCCACCTGAATTCTGGACCTTGCTTTACTGGTACAATGTTTGCTATCAAAATTCTCCTTCATTTTCATTTGAGATATTTCTACTTTTTGACAAATTTCAAAATCTGTGCGACGCTCATGTTTCGACTTGGCCTTCCACCCTTTGAACCATGATGGAGCCTTAGGACAAGAAGGTAGATGGCCCCTCATGATCTAGAAAGGAGTTTTCTCCACTATCCCTTTGTGAGTGGTTCAATGGGAAGTCAATATGCTAACCGCAGACTATGCATATAAAACCCATTTTTAACAGCCCACTGCACACACTCCACCAATCTTCGTTTTTTTCTCTCCACAAAGCCATTAGCCTGTGAGTGATATAACGCCACACATTTGTGAGTCACACGACATGCAGTCGAAAATTCTCTAATTTCACTGGAAACAAATTGTACCCCATTATCTGACACTAATTCCCTCGGATACCCTTCTTGATTGAAAATTCTATGTAAAAACGATGTTATGGCCTTACTATTGGGCTCTGACACAAACTCTACCTTCCACAATTTGCTTTATTACACAGCAACTACCATGGCGTACCTTAAATATTGAGGAAGAACCCTGAAAGGACAAATGAGATCTATGGCCAACTTTGACCATGGTCCTTCCGGTAACTCAACAGGATGCAGTAGAAGAGTACATAGCTTTAAAGACTTGTCACTGGTGGCACATATTACACAATTGCTGACCACTTGAACAATTTCACTATCCATACTGGGCCATCAGTAAACCTATCTACTTTTCCTTTTAGTCATTGTTTGGCCTAAATGACCCTCATGCCCAGCACAAATGATTTTTCATAATCGCCTTGTCACCTCTCATGACCAATGTCAACTCACCAGCCACTTTAAAATATGGTTGTAGATTTGTAGACCTCCCCTTAGGCCAGTGGTTCCCAAACTTTTTCGACCCGCGGCTCCCTTGACCTATTGGCAGTTAGTCGTGGCCACGCCGTTACGTTACTTTTTTGGGCAAGTGGGAGGATGTAAGCCCGGCATCGGGGGTACTTCCATTTTCCTCCCTGAAATTAATTGCTGTGAAGGTATTATAATCGTAGTTGTGATCTACTTTGTCACTGAACTGATGCTGTAATAAAGCACTTTATCAGCAACAAATACTCACTTTACCACCTCTCATTTTTACTCCAGGCCTTGAAGCCTAAACCACACGTTCCTGCCATGAAAGCATCTTCTTGAGTGGCAGCAGCTTGCATCATATTCTGCATGTCACAGAACTAAATAGAATACATATCTCTGACAATCCTTAGCAACAAATATGACACAACCACTAAGCAGCCAATTTAAACATTTATTTTCGTGGGAATTCTGGCATTAACATCAGCAATCTGAAAAGGGCAGTGTTGGCTACATTCGCAGAAGGACCTTCAATAGAAAAGTCTGTTGCAGATGGCGTCCGAATGCCATATATACAGTAGCTGAGCTATAACTGAAATGCAATGGGAGGAACTTCCTATTCAAACTATCTCAGTGCCAGTACTCTAAGAAGGTGATATCCCCTCAGATATGAACCTGATGCTGAGGAAGCCAACCTTCCTCCAGCAGCAGGCAGGTCACTGTTTTCCTTAAAGGAAATGAAGGGCAGCGCGAACCTCTGAGCACCCTTTAAGATGGCTATCCAAACCCTGCGCTCATCATTGAATTTCTCACCCATGCAAAACTGTAGCAGTTGAGGCACCCATCTCTCTCTTTGCTGAAATGCAGGTTAGAGCAGGAACCGCTGCTGCAGGTGGGAGGGACTCAGTAGGAGTAAGAATAGGAGTATTCAGAGTAAGAAGGAGGAAGTAGAGTTAGGAGTAGGAATATTTAGCAGAGTAACAGACAGCGAATAGGTGCAAGAGTAAGAAGGAATATTATTTGGAGTAAGCAGAAGCTTTGTTGCTAGTAAAGTGATGAAAGTAAGAATGACAGAATGAGATAAAGATGATAAAAGAACAAATCCTTTCATTTACTTCTAACAAAGAATCTGTGCTAGTAAAGCTGGATGTGCTTTCCGTTTCATGCACAGATTACATGGACTTTAAATAAGCACTATTGCAGCTTGCTTCAGTTGGTTAAGTACCACATACACGCAGCTGAAATAGGTAATATTTACACGTTTTAAGGTGATCAGACACTGCTGATATGCACTACCTGGCATTTATAAGCATGTTATTGCTGTTTCACTGGCTCACTAAGGTACAATGTCTATCTGTACAATAGTTTACAGCTATACCTGTCTCTGTAACATACCTTGTATGAAAGAAGAGTGCAGTGGAAGGTGGGCTGTGGTGCATTAGCAGGCATCCAGCCAAGGTCTGACTGCAGTCGCTAGGCTGAGTATCCTATGATCTTTGTCTTATAGACAAATGTTAGCTGTGTAATAAACTGCCTATCTGTAGGGCCCTGCTGACAAGAAAAACAAAGTGCACAAGACAATAAAGGTACCTACATACAGACAATGCATCTGTACTGCACACATTTTTCAAAAGTGTTTGTCTTAGGGTAGCTTATTCCGAGTAAAGTGTCTGTGACCTTCCCTGAAGGGACAGAGTTAGTTGTCTATGACAGCAGGTCTTCCATGAAGGCCTGAGTATGCATTATTTGCTGAGCAGAAGAAATGCCCTTTAAAGTGCTTTACTGCATATTTATTTACCGTTTATTCTATTTTTGGAGCTTGTGTATTAAATTAATGTTATTCACATTCACCCTTAATGACCTTTATAAGCAGTCTTCCTTGTCTCCTTACCTAGCTCGAGGTTATAAGAATTTGCATGTATATTTTAATTATACTGCACAAAAGGTTTTGTTAAATTGCATGAAGGGATTTCTAAAATTCACTGGAGCAACACTTCTGAACTGTTTAGCTCAGGGTCAGGACCTGTTAAATAACTCTGAGTTGAGAGATGGTTTTATGTTTCAGTGTCATCCATTAACACTGCAGTTAGCAGGAGGCCAGGGCAAGTAGTGACAGCAGATATTTATAGCTATTCCTCGTTTTGTTCCCAAACCGTGTGCTTGGTGCATGGCGCCCCTGGCTAGTTTAGATGGCGCACCTGGGTGCCACGGCGCACAGATTGGGAACCACTGCCTTAGGCTAACCCTCTGTCACATATTTCTGTACCAGTTTGATATCCTCATCCTCCTTCAAACACTCAAACCATGCATCTTAAATCCTCCTTCCCAACGTGCATTATTGGCAGCGATGAGGCATTCCTCATCATCCTCCTCATTCTGTGTTAAATGTGACACATCAAACACCTGTGATGCTCTTGAAAGATAATCTTACATTCTACCCACATAGTAAGTGTTGAATGTCAAATTGATACTGTAGCAACTTAGAGCTTAACCTGGCTATTCTTGGTGTCTGATCCTTGAGTACACTGCCCCTGAAAATGTTCACTAATGGTTTGTGATTCGTCATCTCCATATATAACTCCGAAATTGTTCAGCTGCCCAGCACCATGCCAGTAATTGCTTTTTGATATCGGAAAACATACTTTCGTTGTCCCTCAATGCTCTTGCAGCAAAACCAATAGTCTTTTCGCCCTTAGTGTGCACCTGTGACAATGTTGCACCTAGCCCACTGTTACTGGCATCCAACGTGATCAAACATTGACATTTGTGAGCAAAAGGTGCTAACATCTTGGGTGAACTGACCTCCTATTTCAGTGATTCAAATTCCTCTTTATAACTTCTATTGAAATACTTTTTTTTCTTGAGAAGTAACAGTACATTTTCTGTTTTTTCAGAAGAGCAAGATAAATTTAGAGTAAAACTCATACACCCCTAGAAATAAATAAACGTGCTCCTTGGACTCAGAAACAGGAGCCTCTCTTCACCACGTACACCTTGTCGATTATTGTTCCCCTTTAAACATTAAAGTGCACTCAAAATACCCTACCAGGTATTTTTTTCCCCTTCAAAGAATACCAGAATCATGTTAAGTGGTAATAACTTCATGGACCCCCACTTGTTGGTAAACAACTCCTCAGTAATTATTGTCATCTTTGCACTTGAATCTACAAACAGATTTAACCTCAAACGATCCACTACCACCTTGATATATGGATCAACGCACTTTGATTCACCCTTCTCGTGTACCATTAATACAATTTCTTTGGCATTTTCACATAACTCGGGCCACTCCTCTACATTTTCATTTTACGTTACAAAGCCTTCCCTGTTTTTGTCCCTTTGGCATACTTTTGCAAAGTGTCCCATTTTGCCACAGAAGCAACAACTCACACTTTTTGCTGGACACTGCCGACCTGCAGGTGTGTGATTAGGATACCCACATCAAAAACAAAATTTTCGGGTGTCTCTCTGTTTTTTGCACTCTTCTAGTTTTTTTTTCATTGCACCTTGTTTCTATGTAGTACTTTTATCAGCTACAGTATCTATACCAGAATTTTCATTCTTAACTAATTCCTTCGATGCTTTATGTGAAATCTCAATACTTTTCACAATGTCAATAGTCTCTGCTAATGACGAATTCTTTAAAGTGAGTAACTTCTCTTGGACTGTTTTGTCCCAACACCTTACAACAATCTGATCTTTGAGTAATTGAGATGTAACCTTCTTAAACTCACAGCCTGCTGTTAGAATGCGTAGCGCTGCCACACATGTATCTATTGACTCTTCCTGGTGCTGCTCCCTGGTGAAGAACTTGTGCTTATTTACAGTCAAAATTGGTTGTGTCAAATTGTTTTTCCAGCTTGAGCACAGCTTTTTGGTACTCTTCCAACTTGTTTTCATCGTCTGAACCATCATGTTCTTCTACAGGCAAATGTTCATAAATTGCTTGTCTCTCAAATCCCAGATAATGTTTTAAAAGAAACCTTTTCCTTTTCGGACAATACCTAATTTCCCCAACAACTCCTAGATATTTTGTAAACCCTTGAACCTGGTTTTCCATCTGATAGGTGGTTCACCTGGTGTCTTCAAAAACGGCAGTGGTGCCCTCTTCCCCTGTGTAGTGGCCACACTGCTTTCCCTTTGGAAACTGTACGCATAAACAAATGTCCTTTAATATACTAACCATGGGCCCGATTCACTAAGGTAAATTTAGACGCTCAGGCCAGATTTATGGAAAAGTGGAGCAGTGCGGTGCTGTGCCAAAATTGGCAACGCCGCGCTGCATCAGGGAAACACAGGGATGCGCCATATTTAAGTGAATACGGCGCACCCATGTTGTCCCCTGTGTTGGTGTTAAATTTAGCTGCCAGCACCAACGCAGGCATCCTTGCACCATCGTGCAAGGATGTCTGCATTGAGGGGGGGGTGATTGTTTATGTGCGGGAAGGTGTCCCTTCCCGCACATAAATAATCACCAATGGTGTTTGGCACTTTGAACAATGCAGCACACACAGAAGTGCCAAAGCATCATTTACAAATAATTGTTTATGTGCAGGAAGGGACACCCTCCCACACATAAACAATCATTGCTGGCATTTTGCTCTTTCTATGCGAAAGCATAGAAAAAGCTAAAACCGAGGAGGAATACCTGGGGGTGGTGTTAGATTATGGCACTGCCTCAGGTTTACGAAATTGCATAAATCTGAGGCAGCATCAAAATGCAATGGGTGTTGCTGTGGCACGCCCACAGCAACGCCCACTGCATGCCCCTTCCATGCACAGTGCTGCATGGGAAGAGGCTGTATTTACAAGGTGACGTTAAGCCACAAAAAGTGGCTTAAAGCCACCTTGTAAATACGCCGCAGTGCTTAGCGCCACAGGAGCATCACGAAAAGTGATGCTCCTGTGGCGCTAGGGGCCTATTAATACGCTCCTTGGTCTAAACTTAGACCAAACATCTAGGTTTATGACTTTGGGAATTAACAGATGGCATTTATGAGTAGTATCTTTAGGTCCTCACTTAGGGCGAGTTGCCAAAGTTAACAAAAATGATGGAGTTAGACTGCTTTAATTCTCAAATTGTAGAAAAACACATATGAAAAGAAGTACAATGAAAAGAAAGAGGTGCAGCTTCATAAAAGAGGAACATAGAGAATTGGCTTGAAGCAGTCAGGTTAATTCAGGCAGCGTCATGGAGAAGTTCCCACAGAAAGCTGCTGCACTCTGGCTGTACAAATGATGCATACATAAGACGTACAGGCTGTTCCAATTGGAGGCATGGCTGCTATATGGCAGGGTTTCCGACAGAAGATGCAGACATTCTCCATCATGGAATGGGATGACGAAGACCTTGAGGTATAAACACATAAAATTGTGGCAGCCAGGAAAGGAATCAGCCAGAGAGAGTAGCCTTTTTGGCAACCTACCTCCAAGTAGGATAGGCAACATGGAGGGAGCAAGACAAAGGACCAACAGTTTTACAAAGGTCTAAAATGATCAGAAGCCACATGATGGAGGGTTACTGAGGGGTGAGGGGGGAGCATGCAAGTTCAGACATGTCTGTAGCATATGCGGGGCAGATCATCCCTGCAGTGAATGCTGGAAAGCAAAAAACTGCAGGTGAAAAGGGGACACAGGCAAAAAGCAATGATTGGGGGGGGGGAGGCCTGGGAGCCAGGGCAAGAAGATGACACAGGTCAGGCTGGTCGCAAATGGGGGGCTCCACCGTGGGAGAGGATGCCCCATGCAGTGGACATCAATCCTGATAGAGAAATTGAGTGAGTTTCACAGTAGTTATCACTAGACAATGGAAGCACAGGAGCAATTGGCAGATTTCAAAGAGGGCTTTGTGATTTCATAACCAGGGAGGAGAGAGGCCTGAACCTGAAGCGAGTCACAAAACATCCTGTGGTGATGAGAAACAGGATTGCCAAAGAGTTGAGATTGCGTGGGATAACTGGCCGATTTAAGGGTGCCCCAATGCCCGATCTTATGGTATCCCCACTGGGGGTGGTACTAAAAGGAGCCAGATCTGTTCAGGTTGATTCACCACCTACCATAACCAATGCTCAGTAAATGATGGGATTAACTAGGAGCACTGTACAGTGGCTTATGTCACCTTGAATGATGCCCCTGTTAAGGGTGGCAAAAAGGAAGGCATTGATGACGGAGGCAAACCTCGAGTCTGCTTTTTGCCTATTACTGGTACACCCAGACAGACAGTATCTATACCAGAATTTTCTTTCTTAACTAATTCCTTTGATGCTTTCTGTGGGCTTTCTATTGTAGGGCCAAATGTACTGTGGAAGGTTCCTTCCAATGGGATGTGCCATCTCATGTACGTACTTTAAGATGTTCAGGACATTCGTAAAGCAAGTGGTCCAGGTGAGGCACCGGGGGAGAATGGGGTGGGGGGTGCTTACTACATAGACAATTTTTACTTTTTTGAAAGACCAAGTACGGGTCCATGCGAATTATTATTGGACACATTCATCAGGTTGGCAAAGGACTTAGTGGTGCCACTAGCACAGGACAAGATGAGAGGGCTAGAAGCCAGGCTGGCATTCCTAAGTAGAGAGCTGTATCCAGAGAGGGCTACATGCAGACTCCTTCAACACAACGTAGGAGACACGTGAGGCAGTACAGAAGGTAGGCAGCACGGCGAAATTGATTTTACGAGAGCTGGTGGGCAAGATTAACTTTGCAGGGAGGGTTATTCCAGCTAGCAGGGCATTTGAGAAGCACCTCGCCAAGATAACAACCACTAAGGGCCACCACCAAATGGACTCTGGAGTGTAAGTCCAAAGGAAGAGGACATATTCTAAGAAGGACTCACCGATTTAATGGAAGTGGATTTTGGTTGTGGTCCTAGGTTAGCAGGGGAGTGTGTTATTCCCTTGGATCTGTGACTGGTATCTCCCAGCAAAATGTGTTGAAGTAGAAGAGCCTTAGAATTATCGAGCAAATATGTATTCAGCTCTTTGGCAAAGCGGGGGCTGGACTTTTTGTTCTGACATTGATCCAGAGAGGGAGGGAAGCCTGTCTCGCTCCTGAGGTGCAGAATGACTCTGGAGATTAAACTCTTTGGAGTGTGCCTGGCGCACAGCTACTCAGCCGATGTGGGGCACACGCAGTTTTCTGGTAGATCCATCTCGCATTTTGGAGCAGTAGCGGCTTCTGGTGGTTGTTTTCAGTAATGCACATACACAACATTGACCTTGTTTTGACACTTTCCCCAACAGTTGGTTGGTATGTCCTGTTTCCCTCATGCATGTTGTTTTGATCTTGTTTCAATCGCTGAAGCCCTATTCTATCTACTGCATCGGTGTCTGAATGTTACTGATTATTTTCCTGCATTTGGTTGCATAGACTTTACTAGCATTTCTCTGAAGCAACGCCTGCTGCTCTGTACCATTTTTACCAGGTGAAATCCCACGTTTCCTCGCTGAAACTATTTACCTAGTAATGTAGGACTACTACTTGGTTGGAAGCCTTTTGCCAAGACACTAATCTGTTCTCTTACATGTTACTTCATAATTGTGTACTATATTTTGCCGGCTCATTAAAGTGTTCTGTTGCCCATCAGGACGTGTGCGCACTACATATAATAACATTTAAAATACATGAAAGTTCATGATTTTAAAATCTGTGTCATTTTGTGTTTTTGTTTATATTTTTCCTATTATTTGACATTATTTTGCAGACTAATAAACAGATTACCAATTGGTCTGTACCAAGTGTTGCCCGTCTCTTAGAAGGAATGTCTCTCGTTCCTCTGCCCTCTCTGTTCCTACCCCGATCCAAATGAGAGGTCCATGTACCAAAAGCAAGCCACAAGACACATATCCAGGTACCCTAATTCCAAAAGTACTTACCTAACTCGAACATAAAGTGGATGAGTAGCGAGATTCAGAGTAAGTTATGCTAAATGTCATTGAAGCTTAAATGCTCTTCGCATTTTTAAGAGAAACACATTTAGAGAGGTTGTTTATCTTAAACATTAATTATCCTTGGTAAATAGTTTAGAAAATGTAATTTATGGTATGATATGTTTTCTATACGTTTTTGATAGGCAGTTGTATGTTGCTTACCACCTCTGGGTGAGGAAGGGTATTTATTATTGCCTGCACAATCTCTGGTTAGGAGGATAGTTTAATGTTAAACTATAAACATTGATTTGGCGTCATCTTATAGTGTACACACCACACCATTAAGTAGATTATGTGAGTTATAAATGCCCTTAATTGAAAAATGAATGAAATGACACATTTGCGAAAGGTTGGGTCTTACAATGCTGTTTATTATTACTTCACAGGTGTTACCCATTTGAAGCGTTCACAGTAAGAGGATTGGGATCCACTGTGCTTCAGTCTTGTATTTCAGAGCCTGCTGGCACCTGAGCAGTCCATCTGGGGCCTGTATCTTTGGCCGGCGAGGGTGGTGGTTGTGTACAAGCGATGGATGCAGCACTCCTACTGATGGACGCGCCGAATAGATTGGATCTGGAAAGTCTGGGCGTGAGAGCCCCACTCCCTCCAGTGCTTGTACTCTCCAGCATGGTGGTCACTCTCCATGATGTACTGGTACCCGCGGTATCCAGGGTACTGGTAGCAAACCCAGCTGAAACATTAAGATTTGAAAATCCATTGTACATCACTTTAGAGGCATGTATAGTACACTTGGAAAACATACAAGATGCATTGAATTCAAGTTTCTCCCCAGTGACAAACTCCACAGACACATCACTCTCTTATAAATCCTTTTGCATCTGGCCAAGAGACAGATTTAGTTGTCTCACCAGTGCCACGCAGTCCAAAAAAAATCAGAAATAAAAAATACATAAATGCATACATAAATCTAGGGGCTTTGGTCCAGTCCCTTGCATCCCTTGGACTGTTCAATCATCTTTTGCATTTAGATTTCACTCGCCACTGCGTAGGGCAGTTGATCAGCCCATTTCAGCCACTGGCTCTCTTACGCTGTGAGTGACAGCATTTTGCCAGGTCACTTGTGTACATTAGGCTGAAAAGAAATGCACTTCAGTGCCAGGGCTGGAGGACCAATACCGCACTTTACCAATGCTTTTTTTTTCTACTTTTTTATCCATTTTCATTTTTAATCTTCCGTACTGTTCTATTGTGGTTAAATGTCCTGAGTTTTTTTGGATTTTTTTTTATTTTAACATTTTTATTTCAGGCTAATGGCTGGAGGCTTAGGCTGCATCATATTTCATTTTTCCTTTATTATTTCTGTAGTAGTACAAAATAGTACTGTATCCACCCTCTTGGGAGTGATGGAGAATTTAGACCAATTTGTGGGTCTTGTGGGGTGGGGTTGCGACCCTCATCCTTTTGGATTTGAGTGTAGCTTTCGGTACTCTCTCTCAACCTGTACTTCTGATGAGATTAGCTTAAAGCTGTATTCAGGACACTGCCTCTTATGGTTTCAGTCCTTTCTGCAAGACCATTTATCTCAAAACGTTGTGAGCCAAGCCCACAGTGCAACAGTTGCCTTATGGGGTCCCGCAAGGTTCCTCTTTGAGCCCCATGTTGGTTAATGTTTGTGTCTACCCAACAGCTGATGTAGTGGAGGCTTACAGTCTCACTGTGTTCTCTTTTGCTGATGATACACAGATTACTTTATTCGTTCGAAAGGCCATCTAATCTAAGATCATGCCTTGTTGGGGTGGTGCGTTGGGTGTCGAAAATTGGTTAAAACTTAATAGCAGTAAGGCTGAGGTTCTAGTGGTGGGAAATGGGCCTCACTTCGGGTGCCAACAAAGATGTCCAGTTGATCTTGGGCCTCTTCCTTTTCCTAGTCAGGTGGTTAAAGCCCTTGGATTGGGTGGATAGAAAGCTCACTATGGAGTATCAAATAAACAAGGTGTCTGAAAGCTGTTTTGGCCTCCTGAGATTCCTCAGAAAAATCTAAAATCATCTGCCAATTTTTACTCGAAGGATGATTGTTCAGGCCTTAATCATCTCTCACCTGGACTATTGGAATGTGCTAAATCTCGGGGCTGCTAAATCCTCTCTGAAAAGGCTTTAGATTATCAGAAGGCTGCAGCATGCCTTCTGTAACGCATCCCGAAGCATATCTCTGTTTCCTTTCAGCCTCATCAGCCACATAATCTCTAATTGCTTACTGTAGACAAACATTACAAGTTTAAAACTTTGTGCTATATGACTTAGTCTGGACCTAAGTTCCTAAAGTTGCTTGTTCATCCTTACTCTCGCAGTCAGAACCCAGCAGTGATTTATCGAATCAGCTTGGCCAGGCAAGGGAGGCTTGCTGTTGCATTTGTGGGGCCTAAAATGTGGAACTCACTTCCTCCTTTGTTGATACTTTTGAAAACCTGGTTATTTTAAGCTCTGTCACCATGCTAGCACCTTGGGGAAGCCATGAGCTCTACAAGTCAGATTAACATAACATAAAGGGGCCTAAAAACCAGTGACCAAAGACCTCAATGAATAGACAGCGGAAGGCTCATAACCTAATGTAAAATTGAGACCAGAGTAAGCATTTTTTCAATATTGCAATTGAAGCATCCTCTGGTACCATAAACATCATCTAGCAAGCTTGGGCCACATTGAGTACAGCACTAGGGCACTTTGGGTCCCCTTTTTGTTGCATAGTGCATGCAGCTTATAAACAGAGGCATAGAGTCCCTCGGCAGATTTGTCCATCAACATCACAGTAAGAGTTTGGGAGTACACTGGCGATGAAAGTTCCTAAACTACAGGCCATTAGTACTGGGCTGGCCTTCCCACTGTGGTAAAGCCAGATTAAAACTTAAATAATTCTGCACAATTTGCATCTTGCTTTGCTGAACATTTTTGTCATTAGGTGCAGGGTCCAAGTGAGATAAATGAGGGTGAAGAAGAAGACGCTAACAGCATGTGTGCTTATAAGATAAATGGAGGGAGAGCTGCGCCAGAACTTCCCGTGAGCTGTGCCTGTCACCCTGTAATTGACTACATCAGGCTTTTAAGTGATTTCTTTGGGTACAGCGATTCCTTGACCCTGTGGACCCTGCTGATATCTGCTCCTCTTGACTGCTTTAGCTGCTTATCTGCGAGGGGAAGAATGCTCTTACAGTGCCTCTTCTCTGCATACTTTCTTTGACTGTTGTATTTTTTACAACAAAACTAATTAGTCGAAGCTGAAGAAAAAAAAAAAAACTACAACCAGAGTGGGACCCAACTAGGTGCCCAGAAAATGACTGGCTGCATAAAGCCATATTTGCCTGCATAAAAGGGCACTGGTCCCTTATCTGTTAAGGGACCAAGACCATTATGCACCTGGATCCCTCAACACAACTGTGTGCTTCCAAGCTGCAATGTTCACTTTTTTCAGTGTTAGCATCTCCGAAGATGCAATACCTGAACAGCACCACAAGGACATGTCTCATATGTGCATGCAAGCAGTCGCGAGGTCCCTAACCCTGCGAGCAGGGCTCTCCGGCCAGCCCAGGCCCCAGTGCTGTGGCCCTGTCTGAATAACATCTTCACTTAAAGCCATGGGGTCTTTCCTCCTCCTACTCCCCATCTGAACAATTTCCAATGCAACTGTAAAAAAAAAAAATAATGGAAATTCCAGTTACAACTGGGTTGAAACTTAGGGGACCCTCAGAGTTCTGAGCACAGAGTTGGTTCAGCCCAACTCCTTTGGTGCCAACCTAAGATTAAAAGTCCCATGAAATAACCCAGCAACATGGTCATGGCTCTGCCAGACCCATTTCCCTGTGTCCGTGAGACTGGCACAGTAATAAACAGGAGGAGTGGAGGCTGGTGGCTGTCCTTAAGGCGGTACCAGGGTGTCAGGCGAATTTACTCAAACTTTAGAAATGTTAGCTAAGGAGTAAGTGTCCTTAGAGGTGGATACTGTTTCTTAGTAATTAAAGAATGTGTGATGAGGGAAGTAACAAGCATATACTAATCTCATTTTACATGTTATGGCAATGGATTCCTGACTTCCCAAATTCCTATTTGGTATTAATTATTACGATCTGATGGAATAAAGTCACATTACAAAGCTTGGGCTTCGGACCAACAGGAAGCAAAGGAAACACGTTTCATACATTCTGCTTTGATATAAATGGTGAGGACAGCAGGGCGAGTTCAAAATCATAAATAGGCATCAAAAGTAAAGTGCATTCGACAAGATTATTTACTTATTATCTGATCACACATGCACTGTTCACCTTGTTTGAGCTTTCTGTGACGCAGTTGGGATGTTTATAAAGTTCACCCGTGTAAGCCTTATCATTTGAAACGATGGGTAACTCAAAGCAAATCTACCTTTTCTTCTTTTTTCCTTCTCCCTTCTCCCTATCGTCAACATGCATATGAGTGAATCATCTCTTTATAAATTAACAAGTAAATATTTGCCCTTTCATCTGTTATGATTGTCCTATTTGCACATCCTGATTCTTCCATTCTAGATTGTTTCTATTCTACATTTATTCTTTTAATGTGGTCTCCAGAACTGGACATAGACAATGCCTCCAGAACTAGACACTGTACTCTATATGCACTTTAACATATAGACACTATGCAAGAACTTCAATGTGCACCCCCTGATGAAATGGACCTCCAACGTCATATCTACAAGCAAAAACTCCCTTCTTCCAATTCCTGAACATAATTAGAATCCTGTGACCCCTTTTGTGAATCAACCATATCTCCAATCAGCTCCACTGAACTAAATTATTCCAAAGGTTTTGGTCTCTTCCAATATGTGTTAATTCCAATAGATATTACCTTTGCTACAAACACACTGTTCACCTTGCCTCGCACCCCACAATTCAAGTCATACTATCGCCACCTTCTAGGCCGTTTCTCAGAAGAAAATTCTCTTCAAGTTCTTCAACTTGGTTGTGAAAGCAATTTCCAACTTACCACCTCCAAAAAACAATAGGTGGCATCAATCTACCTCTAATGCTCCTAGCATTCTTCGCCTCGCCAACCTGCACCTCCTAGCTACTCTAAATCTTAATACGCAATGACTCAGTTTAAAGCCGTCTCGCTCCTAGCCCGACTGCAAATTTACATGGCGTTGGGGATTCCTCTGCAAGGAACTCCTACCATCCAAATGGCCCTGAGCCAACCAATAGCCTGATCTTATCAAATTCACCCTTCCACTGACAGCATTTCTGATCAAAATAATTCATCCTTACAGATACATACACATCAATGCTCCAGAATTGGACACAATATTGTAGATGGGTCTTAAGAGCTCAAAACTATAATCCAGAAGAAGCCTCCTAAAATGGACACAATTCTTCAAATGATTTGCTGCAAAGATAGAATCAGTCCCTGCAGAGTTGGACCCAAGTGTTCTGGTCAGTAACTTCTCAGTTCACCTGTCCAGTCGAGGACAGGGTCTTAGCTGAAGGGATGTTAATGGGGCTGCTGTTTTCAGGCACAAATCATTTCCACAGATTTCCAGATATGACTGGAAGAAAGTAAGGAGGAGGTCACTTACGCCCCACACTGGACCTTCATTGATCCAACTTCATTGTTGCACCAGCCCATGGCTTGAAGAGAAGGGTAGTCATCGCACATCTCCCACTGGCGCCCAATAAAATTCTCCTTCTCGAAGACAACCAGTTTGGATTCCTTGTGGCTCTGTATGTGGAAACAAGAAGATAAAGCTTGTAGTAAACATCTGAGGAGAAAGGTCAAGAAGCAGAGCGAGTGTAATGATATGTGAATTTTGACCACTGACTCCACGTTGCACTTAGCCTCGCACTACACTGTCACATTAGTGGCCACCAGCTTAATTTTGTCTATTGACCTCATCTTAGCATTAGACGCTGCTATAGTAAAAGCTGCAGGTAGTTTTCCACATTGTACAATATGCACATGTTTTTATTCTTTGTGTTTTTTCCCTCCAAGGGCGAAGGCTGATAAGAATGTACTCAGACGGCAGGGAACTGACTTGTTTTGAATTGGCACCTTGGGATTGTGGCCGCACCCCGATGTGTTATTTTCAAAGCAGGCCTAAAGCAATCAGCATTTTTTAAATAAATAAACTTCTGCAGGGAGAGGGAAGTTCTAGACTTTTCCTTTCTTATTTGTTCAGAGTATAAGAGGCCGAGACCAGGTGGACCGGGGACAGAGAGTGTTTGCAGATCTCAGGCCCATCAGGACGCTGGAGTGTGCCATCCTTCCTGTGAGGATAATTGATCTCTCTCGCCTCAATCGATTCTGGGATCTGGCGATCTGATGCTGAATAGGAGGGAGTTGAAGCAGTGATGCCCTTTTCTCATGGTGATGCATATTTTTTTATTCATTATTTGCTTTGCATTATAATATAGATACATATATTTGCTGTGTATATTGCAGTGAAGAATCATTTGTACATTATTTAATTTCATTGCTGTGACCATTTTTAAATGTGTGCTTTCAGCAACCTAATCTCCTTTTAGGAACCTTGCATAATGAAATAATAAATGTCTTCTTTAGACTAAGAAGCGCATTCCAGAGATTTTTGTCAGTGCATGAGTGTTTCAGCTCAGTCATTAGTGAAGCAAAACAGTGAGTGTGGTGGACATTTGAGTAGATAATGTTCGTGAGATTTGTCAGTCTGCCAATGCTTCTGAAATCATAGAATTACTGAGGTAGAGCTATGTGAGAGATATGTGACTGGCTTTTCCTGTCCCTACTAAATTTGCAGCTGGCCAGTGAGGGAATTTCCTAAATGGTCAGTCTGCATCCTTGTCCCATAAGATGCCATTGATGAATGAGCCTATTTTAATTATTTACATATTAAGGATAACAGGCGGATTGGACGCTCAACATGACTGATTGAGATGACATGCAAATGTGCTGTTGTGTACCCCGTAACAGCACATACAAAACAACAGACATAAATGTGCTGACATGTAGAAATGTACATATTTACAATTTTATTACATCGAGGGTCATATGTTACATTTTTCTTTCTGATCACAGTACATGGCAATTTAAAGTAGTTTTATACTCAATGAGTGAGCGGGAAGCCCAGGTATCCGATGGCACTCATTTCCAGCAGAAGGGACCTAGAAGATAAAAAGCTCAGAATCTGGGTGCAGAACAAGGTGGTTTGAGAGAAACCAGAATTTTCTGATTGGCAGATTATTTATTCCTGTAGAGGATATAGTGAGTCAGAGTATCAGCAAGATAAGCATATGTCTTGGACTGCAACCAATAATAAGCACAACTTATTATTATGTGTTATCTTATAAACAGTAGGGCATATTCTAGTTTACAACTCTTTTTAAGTCAGCTATCAGCAGAAACTTAACACACCAACAAGTCAGACAGAAATAAAGCTCACTTCTTTTGAAATGGATGAACCCTGGGACAAGGTGCAACTAGCAGAACAGTGAAAAGCTCCTCTATGAATTCATGATACATTTGGAGATTGCTGCCAAATTGCCCCTCGTCCAAATGTTAGCTAAGCGTTATTGATTCATTTTGCCACACTCAGTGTCAATTGTAACTCAGTCACACAAAATATCCTACTGACTCTAACTGGCATGATAATGCTCTGTAAACCTGTATACACTTTATTTTTCTCAGCAGCACGATTCAGTATTTAGATTTCACCTCCTCCGTACTTCAACAGCGCAAACCGCTCTAACTCACTGGAGCCAGTTTTCTCCAAATGGATATGTTTAAGGAGGTGGTCTGTTTGTTGTCCTAAATTCCCACTGTGCCCTGGGTATTTAACTTATTATCAGTGGTGGGAGCTGCAGATCATTGGGGTGGGGAATAAAATAATATTTAAAAAAATTATATTAAAAAAAAGTACCTGCTACTGCCGCCGCCGCCACCCACCTCAAGCCTCTTCTTGAGATTGTGTGGGTGTCCCAGCATTCCCTGGGACACCAGCAAAGGCTCCCCAGCAATCCTGGTGCTGCTCTCATGCTAAACTTAACATGAAAGTAGTATCAGGATTGGACTGAGTGGTGTGTTCTGCCATTCAGACAGTGCACTGGGGTCTGTGCAGTTTCTCCAAATCAGCTGTGAAACCTAAGTGCCTAAGATGGCCGGCCAAACTGACATGCGCACTTAGTGCACATCAACTCCACTCCAAGCCCTCCGCTCTCCCATGGACCAGCCCGCCCCTTCCCCCTTCCCTGCACCTGCTGAAAAATAAAACAATATTAAAATATCTTTTAATTTTTTAGCTGCTGGCTCATCCAGTGGGGCGATGTTCCTTCCCCATTGTGAAGGAGCCACCCTTGCTCACTATAGAGACACTGCCTAGACACAGCTTCCAAGGCAGCTGCAGGCTCAGAAGGCAAGTAGAAAAGTCTGGGCTACCTAGGTAGGGGGAAAAGATTTAAAAAAACAAAAACTGGGACATTAGACAAATGACAGAATGACAAAATAAAGCGCTCACCAACATAGAAAACACAATCAATAAAACTCTAAGGGTAATTAAATGCAATTTTTACACATAGTATTAACTGTCTTAATTAATTCCTTTCTGATAGCGGCTGCCAATTAATCCTGCAATGAAACATATGTGAACTTGTCTTCTTCTTTCAACCCTCTCTGAAAACCGACACGTGCTTAATTTACCAGGACACATGGTGAAACACTAGAGCTGAGCCAGCAAATCTGGGATCCCTGGTCACCCTATATCTAGGTCATTACCAATGCTTTACATGGAAATATAGAGTGCAGATACTCGTTATTTAGAGTACCTGTTTTCTCCTGAGAAGTGCCAGTACTCTTCCGTTAAATGTAATTCAGCAGTGCTGAGAAGTGTGTGTACTCTCCTTTTCAAATTAAAGAAGTGCAGGTACTCAGTACCGACAGAACCTGCCCACTTACAGCACTGGCCTGAGGGATGACCAATTGCCCCTGCCCCACAGACCTCCCCATTAGACATTCAACAAAACCCTAGAGCTGGCAGGTACGAAGGGTCAGGGCTACGTATTCAAAAGATGCACATGGCGACCCGTCCTCATTACACAGTGTTTATAGCCCTGTTCATTTAAACCCTTTACAGAACTAATGAAGGGAAGGAATTCTACAGGCAGGGCCCCATTACCCTCTCTTTGGCACATCCAAAGCCCAACTAAGCACTGCTTCTGATGTCCATACAGGTATGTGCCAGGACCATGAGTAGGTATAGTGATTCAACTCAAGCTGCTTTTGTCAAAGCCTGATTCCAGCTTAGCCGGCAAGTATTAGAACAGGTCTAGGGTAGGGGAACTGCTTCTTTCTATCAATGAAAATGACATCATACCCTATATAAAGTGTATTTTTGCAGTTTACTTATTCCTAAATGCTCCCATGGGTGAGAAGGCTGAGGTACAGAACACTCTTTTCTCGACCTTCTATCATGTCCCCTCCCCTGCGGTGTCTTTAAGTGGTGTGATGCTAGCACTACACAAGCGCGTACCTGGCAAAATAGGAACCCAAACCAACTGCAGCCGACAGGTTGAATCTATACTCTAACTCAGTGTTGGCAACTGACCACAACACACTAGAAGCACCAGAACCTTGAGACCTCTATGATTTGTTATGCCTAAGAAAATAAAATAAACAGAACAATCTCACATACCCAACGCAACTCCTGCAAAACACAACTCATTCATCACACTCACAGAGGTTGGACAAAAAGGGCCAAGTCCTCCCTTCCTTAGAGGAATCCCTACAACTTACATTGTTTAGGCAGGTGGTGTCAAAACCTATCCCCCTGTATTCCCTATGCAACCTCTGCCTTGGGAACACCACAAACCAGAGATCCAAGAGGCCGACAAACTGCATAAAGCAAAAACGCACAAAATAAAATAGCATAGAGGATTTTATGGCAGTTTGATTACTCTATATATTGATGTGAATGGGCCTATGTGCTTATCATCATAAGCATGCAATATACATTCATATATGTGTTATTTGTATGACTGAATCCCACAACAGAATAGTGTTGTCCTACTTGAAACAGGTCTGGTCAACCACAGAAATTTCACGAAAAGGTTTTGGTGGATATTTTGACATACAAATCTTGCTATAAGTACAAGGGTAGTCTTTAGGATCTATCCACTGAAAAAATGAAGGAAAGCAGAAGCTGCAAATTTTTGTGAAGTGTCTATAGCCAACACTGGTTGACCTCCAGTTTTAGACCTTATTAGGCAAGTTGCTGACTTTTAAAGTATTGTCCTTCCTAAGCCATGATGCCAACCTATCATGGTGGTGCGATGCGTTTAAGCATGTTGATTATTTAACATCATTTATGCTAACACATTTGTGGATTATGATTTTAATATTCATACAACCCTATATGTGTGTATACAATTCCATATATCAACAGGTTGGTATTGCAGTAGACAATCTAGACTTTAGCCACACTTTGTAACATAACAGTCTTTTGCAGTCAGATGCATTATACCAGAGATGCAGAGCATCACGTAGATCGTTTCATAATTCACAGGCAACATTTTTAAACCATGAAAGGTTAGTAATGGCTTGTAGTTAAATGACCATATATAATTTGGAAGTAGTAAAGGGCTAAGGCATGAAATAAACCATTACGTCTTATAACTACTTTTAGGTATTTACCTCTAGAAATATTGCAGCCAGATTTTGTTGATGTACGAGGGTTCACTACTACTCTAGCATTATGTGCATTTTATGGAATTCTGAAAGATGTTATTGCAAAAGTCCTCTGTAGATTGAGTTCCTTTTTAGTGGATAGCCACGTATGGCATTCCCAAGATCCTTTTAGAGAATGTTATCTGCATCTGCCACCCTGCCACATACAATTCTTTCTGAACCTCATGATCTGAGCACACTCAGATGTAACGCATTGTAATGTATTCTCCGTGTAGGTTGAATTGAAATGGCCCGATGATCTCTACTGTGCTCTGGTACCCAGGTGTGGGTGTGCTCTATCCTACACCAAAGCTCCAAATAAGAGAAGATGGACATGCAGATCTATTACTGAGTAACTCTTCCCTTCGCTCTCATCTGCTTTCCACTTCTCTGAGGATTTGAGGCACAAACCAGAGTAACTATTGGATGTGGAAAGCAGATCTACAAATGAGCTCCGAATGGCCTTCAGGATTTTTCTCTTTTACTGCATGTGCTATGTGATGATATTTGTACTGCACAAACCTAACTGTATAGCAGAACAGTGCTGCACATGGGGCATGAACCCCAGGATATGATTCTTGATAGTTAACAAGGAGACACTGTAATATAGTTTTCTTATAGTGTAGGGGGTACTGCTTATAGAAGAAATGCGTTGCCAGCTTCTTTCTGAAATGCAGGTGGTTTCGATCCATTATAATGTTGATAGGGATGTTGTACCAAGATCCTGATCACACAGATGGAAAAGGCCTGCTTTTTGTGTTTTTTCCTTCAGGCATTACTTCATCTTCAGTCTAGTGATGCTCTTGCTCTGGCTCCTGGTTTATCATTTACCACGTGCAGTGGTTGATTTCTCTAATAGGTATATTGGGGTGCCCTTTCTGAAGGCCTTGAAATGATGCAGCCAATATTGGAAAACATATGGGCTTGGATAAGGAGTCAATATAGTTCCTCACGAGGCTGAACTTCTTCATGCATTGGATCAGACATGCTGTAGCATGTTGGATTCCTCTCGGGGTGCCAGAATGGGAAGGTTGTTGAGCAAAGCACTGCTTCCAGCTAGTGAGAATGGACTAAGGCTTGCAACTATTTTCCTGAAGTTGTTTTGGGGTATGTAGTTTCATTTTTTTCAGGAGGAATGACTGATACAATGGTTTTCTTGGTGAAATCCTCTTTGAAAAAAAGGTGGTCAAATGTGAATGACTTTGTGTTGGCTGTGAAGCCATCAAGGGCATGGCAGATAACCACTGTCGTATCTCAGGTTGTTTGATGCTGTTGGCAAGCAGGAGGAATTTAAGCTTTTTGCAGGAGACTGACATCTAGATATGAATTAGATCGAGGCAGGTTTTGAATGACTGAATGTCATAGGCAAGGAAATTCAGAGGTAGGGTTGTGGTTGTTAATGTATTAGTGGGTCTTAACATTATTGTGGGTGAGTAAGTCTCCACGTCTGCTAGCAGGGGTTTGGAAAATAGCGAATGGCAAAAATTATATCAACAACTCCAGAGAAAGGCGGGATGTTACACCTCAGTTAGGACACCAGCATACTACATGCAATTGATTCTTGCTTGCCACCAATTCATGTAATTTCGTGGTTCGCAACCTATGGAGTTAACTTACCAGTCTTAATAACAGAGCAAAAGAGGCTCGTAGCACATTACTGGTACATCTATGTCCATTAACAGCCCCATGCACCAAATAAAGATCCTTTTGCCCATATTGACTTTATAGTTCTTGGGGCACAGACGTGTAGCAACCTCAAATAATGTGAAACTACCGACCTTCCAGAATGGTTGTAAGCTCTATTCTGTGCTACCCACACTGTGCTTGTTTTTTTAGCAAAACTGTCTTCTACTTACAGCTGAGCAGGCAGGGCGGAAGGACATCAGGCGCTCAATGTGGTAGGCATTGCTGCCGCTCCAGGCATCCCATCGTGGGTACTCCCCTCGCTCAAGGATAAACTGCTGCCCACAGAAGCTTGTGTGCTCATAGCCGACCCAACTGCAACAAAGAGTAAGACATTGCTAATGACTGTGCACCTTGTACAGAAAACCTGATCACTAATTAGGTCAGCATACAGGGGCAGACTGGATACCACCAGTAGCTCAGACAGGATGCTGAAACCTACACCAGGCCGTCCTCTATAACTACCACCATAACACCAGAACCACCACATTGCCCACATGACAGGTGCACATAAGTAGCCTTTTAGTGGCATTATTTAAAAGGATGACAGCCTATGTCAAAAGGAGCCTAGCCCAAATGTGTTCCATAATGTTTTTGTTGTACTAGTAAAGTATTTGTTTAGTATATTGTCTTTGTTGATGAAATCTAGCGTGAGATATATACGTGATGGGGTGATCACAAGCCATAAATCAGCAGCGGCCGAGCCATCGAAGCTTGGATGCAGCTTACCAATTGGACATTTGCTGTAATAGATTTATAAGCAGTGTGTTCCTGTCTGCAGAATGGAAAAAGCTATGTGTATTAAATCTCTGGGCCCCAGGAATCTAGTGACTCTGGAAATGACGAAAAGTGTGAAGCTGTCTAAACAAAAATACCCTTTCTGTGTTTTTTTATCAGTGTATCCTAGCTTGTTCTTGGCCAGTAACTTGCAGCTTTCTCCCATTTGGAAGCAGCTGATTTTACCATGACCTTTGTCTGCAGTCACTTGGCCAATACCAATATTGACTCACTGGTGTTTGCACCATTAAACTGCTTAGAGTTTTTAGTCTTATACAATAAAGGCTTTTATAGTATTCAAGAATACATAAAAAATATTTTCTAAAACACCTTTTAGGCTTGTTGTTATTTTGCAGTTTTTCATCGATGTAATTTATCAGATAATTTTGTTGTTTCATTAATATTATGAACTGGCTTGGCAGTACTGTTCCTAGTGGAATAAGGGCAAGGCTGATTTGCGTATGGATGCTCCCTGTCTGAGGAACAGTGGAGCGGAGAGGGTAAAACAACGAAGGACTGGAACATGGCTCAGAGTCATTGCCAGAGACTGAGATTAATTCAAGAATTCCACCCATCAGGTTTGTTCTTTAACGCTGCTTAGTATCATGTTGGTGCTGAATGCCTAGCCACTGCCTACTTACGCTCCACACTCCACCTTCAGGGAACGGATGTTGTCGAAGCTGCACTCCATGATATTTGGGCACGCCGCTGTGAACTCCATCCTCTTGCCCTGAAAGTTTTCTTGGTCGTATACAGTGATCTGCAAGACAGAAACCAAAAGCAATCTAAGCATACATAGGGCAAGATTTACAAAAGCTTTGAGCTGTTGCAAAGTGGTGCAAAATGATGAAAAGCAACGCAAATTCTTGCAAGGGTATTTACTAAGCAAAATAACTGTTTTGCTTTGGAAAGATTTAGCACAAAATCCCCTTTGCTCTGCTTTGCATCATAGGGGACTTGCTGTGGTGTCACTGGGACAGATCAGTGCAAATACTCATAGCTTTAGACGCAAAGATCAATCTACTAACATAGTTTCGTCGAAAACGAATGTCGCCTTAAAGCAGGCATTGACATGGGGAAATGTGTTTTTTCTCTTAAAAACCTGTGCTGCATGTGTGCTGTAGTGCACAGCACAGATGTATCCAATGCGTAGGATCCTTCTGAGTTTGTCTAGGCATAGGAATTTATACTGGAAGGATAAGCTCCCATTACCTATCCGAGAATAGGCAATGCAAACGCACCTCTACTCCATGGTGTCCGGCTGTGCGTCATGCAAGGCAGTTTGCTTGTGTACAGGCCAGGCTTTGTAAGTATGAATCAGAATTTTGTATTTCCCTTGCACAAAGCAGCACCACAAATTTGGTTGCAGCGCTCTGTTTCATGAAAAATTAGTAAATCTGGCCCACAAATTAATACATTAATGTTTGATTGAAGGAAACTTTTGTAAAACAGAACAGTTACCCAGAAATAGAGTACATCTGAACGAAAAGTGATATGCTTGAAGTAGCTTTCAAAACTTAGTAAGATTTAGTTCAGATCTGATGTGGAGCAGCAATACATTCCTGACTTTAGCGGTTACCTTTGCAAACTAGCAGCTGCCCAGGCGAGCCATTTTATGTTCTGGGATGTACACCAATGAATCAGAGGTTGAGTAGAGAAGCCTGAAAGGAAAATAAGTCTTGCAAAGATAGGTGAAATAATGTTTAGTAGAATGATTGTGCAAAGCTTCCGTCAGAAACCCAAGGGTTTAAAAGGCAGCACTGCCTTATAGGATGTCTATGGAGATATTGGAGACGTCTTGAGATTTCAGATAGCTTGCTTGTGCCCAAAACAAGGCAGGCTGTGACATTTTGGATCCAATAAAGCATTGCAGTAGTCTACTTTAGATGTAACCAGGGCCGGTGTCAAAGTGTAACTACAAGAATTGGGAAGAAGGGGTGTGATTTTGTTTATGAGTTCCATCATGAGAGGTCAATCTGCTGATGTGATCCTCCAAAGAAAGATGGTCGTCAGTCAAGGCACCCAGATATTAGGCCGTCAAGGCTGGTGAGGGTCTGAAGTCTCATTTCAATAGCCACCAAGTAGATGGCCATGATGTGGAGTTGAAGAAAACTATAATTTGTCTGTTATGTCTCTGTTAAGTCAAAGATAGTTACCCTGCATCAAGCTGGCTGATAGCACATAGCCCACTTTTAGAATGAAATATATACATGAACTATTTGTGTTGCCATCTAGCCTCAGGATGAGCTGAGTACTATCGTAAGCACAGAATCTCAGATCCAATGAGTGGATTAGATAAACTAGAGGAGCCACTTAGATATTAAAAAATGTGGGACTTAAGGCAGATCCCTGTGGGAGGCGACATATTGTCTTCGAACTGTAACAATAAGGGACAAGTGACACCAGTTGCTGGGAGTAGCACATTAGTGATGGCAGGTTAGCTGTTCTAAGCCAGCAATGTGCCTTTCACATACCCTCTGGTGTATGTAAGTGTCAGCACCCTCCTGTGTTGTGTATGTGAGTGATAGCACCGTTCTGTGTAGTGTGCCGGAGGGATCTATAGAATCAATTTTCTCCTCTTCCAAGAGGAGCCTTCGGCGGTGCACTGACTGTGTGCCACCCCTATGTGACGCATAGTCAGTGCACCTCATAACAACCTCTTTGCCTCTATGTCTGCATCTGTAATACTGTGCAGGTGTCGAGACATTGAGTTTCCTCATTGCATGAGATTCCATGCCCATGCAAACCAGAGAATGCCCGTTTGAGGTCACGCTGGCCCACGTGTAGCACTAGGATGATTTGTACTACAGAAGGGGCTGCACACACATCTGTAGACCCTTCTGTAACACCAAAATGCCTTTGGGTGCAAAAGGCAGGCACATATAGCTGTTAAAACCTTAGGGCACTTTTCATAAAATAGCCCCTACAGTTTTGTGGCCCATCTCCAACCTCTAGGGTCCTCCTGCACCTAGTGGCCCTAATCTTGCTGTCTACATGTGCTGACCCAGCCTGTCCCTGTAATCTGGAACTTGGATATGACGTCACCTTTGGTAACCAGATTTGGATCTCCATATCCTTGAACTCTACAGGGAGTGCAGAATTATTAGGCAAATGAGTATTTTGACCACATCATCCTCTTTATGCATGTTGTCTTACTCCAAGCTGTATAGGCTCGAAAGCCTACTACCAATTAAGCATATTAGGTGATGTGCATCTCTGTAATGAGAAGGGGTGTGGTCTAATGACATCAACACCCTATATCAGGTGTGCATAATTATTAGGCAACTTCCTTTCCTTTGGCAAAATGGGTCAAAAGAAGGACTTGACAGGCTCAGAAAAGTCAAAAATAGTGAGATATCTTGCAGAGGGATGCAGCACTCTTAAAATTGCAAAGCTTCTGAAGCGTGATCATCGAACAATCAAGCGTTTCATTCAAAATAGTCAACAGGGTCTCAAGAAGCGTGTGGAAAAACCAAGGCGCAAAATAACTGCCCATGAACTGAGAAAAGTCAAGCGTGCAGCTGCCACGATGCCACTTGCCACCAGTTTGGCCATATTTCAGAGCTGCAACATCACTGGAGTGCCCAAAAGCACAAGGTGTGCAATACTCAGAGACATGGCCAAGGTAAGAAAGGCTGAAAGACGACCACCACTGAACAAGACACACAAGCTGAAACGTCAAGACTGGGCCAAGAAATATCTCAAGACTGATTTTTCTAAGGTTTTATGGACTGATGAAATGAGAGTGAGTCTTGATGGGCCAGATGGATGGGCCCGTGGCTGGATTGGTAAAGGGCAGAGAGCTCCAGTCCGACTCAGACGCCAGCAAGGTGGAGGTGGAGTACTGGTTTGGGCTGGTATCATCAAAGATGAGCTTGTGGGGCCTTTTCGGGTTGAGGATGGAGTCAAGCTCAACTCCCAGTCCTACTGCCAGTTCCTGGAAGACACATTCTTCAAGCAGTGGTACAGGAAGAAGTCTGCATCCTTCAAGAAAAACATGATTTTCATGCAGGACAATGCTCCATCACACGTGTCCAAGTACTCCACAGCGTGGCTGGCAAGAAAGGGTATAAAAGAAGGAAATCTAATGACATGGCCTCCTTGTTCACCTGATCTGAACCCCATTGAGAACCTGTGGTCCATCATCAAATGTGAGATTTACAAGGAGGGAAAACAGTACACCTCTCTGAACAGTGTCTGGGAGGCTGTGGTTGCTGCTGCACGCAATGTTGATGGTGAACAGATCAAAACACTGACAGAATCCATGGATGGCAGGCTTTTGAGTGTCCTTGCAAAGAAAGGTGGCTATATTGGTCACTGATTTGTTTTTGTTTTGTTTTTGAATGTCAGAAATGTATATTTGTGAATGTTGAGATGTTATATTGGTTTCACTGGTAATGATAAATAATTGAAATGGGTATATATTTTTTTTTGTTAAGTTGCCTAATAATTATGCACAGTGATAGTCACCTGCACACACAGATATCCCCCTAACATAGCTAAAACTAAAAACAAACTAAAAACTACTTCCAAAAATATTCAGTTTTGATATTAATGAGTTTTTTGGGTTCATTGAGAACATGGTTGTTGTTCAATAATAAAATTAATCCTCAAAAATACAACTTGCCTAATAATTCTGCACTCCCTGTAGATGTTGTTATCTGCCAAGCTTCTGCTCCTCAAACTCAGATGTCCACAGCGTAACCTACAAGTTCCCTCTTGTCACTGTCCTTAAAATATCCAAAAGTTGTATTACCTTAGACTTGGTGAGAGACGTTTCTCATTATTTGTTCCCATCTTTTTTAAATTTCCCCTGCCACTCTTATTTCTGAGCTGAGCAGATTCCGCAAACATCTGAAAATGTGTCTATTTAAGTTTGAATTAGTCTAATTTGGTTTGGGCTCTGGGATTCCAGTTCTCTTATGTTCCTGCACCAGGAAACTCTAGAAGCTGTATTTCCACTGAAACAGGTCACCAGATAATGTAACATCACTAAGAACATATAAACTCATCATGACTCAAGGATCATAAATATATAAATTATTTTTCCAAGAAGATCTGTTCATACCTTCCAGGGCCCCATGGGGAGTGGCAGTGGGTTTGTCTGTGCCATTTTCTCAGAGGTGGTTTTGTCTGTAAGTGGAAGAATAAAAGCACAAATGAAAATGAACACTTAAACTTTACTTTATTTAGTCACCAACTCATTCTTGGTCCCCCCGCTCCCAATCTTTGACAGTCTTTTTTTATCTTACTAATGGACTCAGTCGTTGAACATGAAAGATTTGAACACAGAGCAATGTGTTGAATGTGTTGAATTAGAGAGTGTTTTAAGGGTGTAGCCAGCAATGGTGCAGTGGCACTGTGCCCCATATTTTTACATTTATAGAAATAGGGTGCCCATTTACATGCTGATGTTAGGGCCCAGGGCACACTTGCTACACCACTTTTGGGTATGCAGGTTTGTACCTAGGGAGGCTAACATTGTGAACTAGCCACACAAAGGCGTGTGACATGCTTGTCTGGGGCTTAAGCATCTTTGTATATTTCTAACTGCATTAGCCTGTGTCAAATGATATGGTTTTACATGCAGATACAAGCCAAATACCTGCCCCCTCCTATTATGCCGCACACACCCACCATTCTGAGACAATTCTACGCAGCCGAAGGGCCCAAAGGTTTATCCAGCTTCTTATTATAATTTATTTTAGCATTCATGTACTTTTTCTATTTCTGTTTAGGTCCAATCACTTTTGTACATCAGCTTCCTGAGTGAGCTGCCGTTGAACCACTTCTCCCTGCAGTTTCTCTCCTGCACCTGTAGGTGATGATAGGGGGAGAGGATGCAACCAATTGAAGATAATACAACAAGCACTAAATAAAAAGTGAATGAAGGTGTATAGCCCGTTTGGACCTTCTTCAGCCTTCAGCTGGTTATGCTGTTAAAACTGCCCTGATTGGACTTCTTTTAAAAAATGTTTGCTATATCTCGTGGTGCAGAGAGATCTCCATTTGCTCCCAACTGAAGCCCAAATTAGTTTTAAATTGGATTGCATTATCTTCAAGGTGCTCTATCACAAACAACCTTCTCACTTCTCAGGGACTCCCAGGAGGGAACAAAATCTTACAAGCAAAGATTATCGAAGACTAGGATCTCTTGGAAATCCGATCGCCACTAGGTGCATCACAATCATTCTCAGGAACAGCTCGTAAGCTGCAGAGCTATCTCCCCGATGTAAAAAATTACATCCTTCTTGTTCAATCACTTTTTTTCAACCAGTGCTACCATTTAGCCATCATGCTGACATCTCTAATTTTCACCTAACATTCACTTGAGGCAATGGGTTCTATTTGTACCAGTAAATTTACACAGGCAGATTTACTTACATGTAAATAAACTCTAGATGTAAATCTACACCTGTTTAATAATCACCATTTTGATAGTCCCTATTTACAAGTGTAGATTTACACCTAAGTGAGGAATTACCTCGCCACTATGGGAAGCAGGGGATGGAGACATTTAAGGCAAAGGAGATCACCACCGGGGAAATGCTGTATAATGCAACTGCAATTCAATGGAATACCCTTCTGGCACACACTAGTGTTAATACCACTCAGTGGTCAGGCAGACATTTGTAACTCACATAGGTTGCATAATAATTCCTTCTACTGCTTGACCATCTTACACTTACATATGGCAAAATTGCTATTCGTCCTGTCCTTCACCCAGTAGTATACCAGTTCACAGCATGGACCACCCATCACCAACTGAAAAGGCATGGAATAACTGAAGAGATCTGCTAAATGCCGCTGGTCAGTTGAAGACTTTCATTTAGCCCACCACTGTCAGTTCCGACAAGTTCTGAGAAGGCACAGTGGCAATCATATATGCGATGATATGACCAAAGTCCATCCCAATAGATCTCCCCACCATTTCTCTCTCTAACCTATGCTTGCTCAGGTCCATAAACTTTAAACAAAATATGTCAGGATAGGCAGCATAGTGAAATAGCCAGCTAAGTGGATTATGATCCTGAGACATACTGTAAAGGAACCCGTAGAACTTCTAAAATCTGTCCACTTAACTGGAAATCATAAAACTGCGTGCCTTTCTTGCAAACCTCTTTATTCATCACACTGCTAAGCGCTGCATCGTATAACACGATAACCACACCTCGTGGTTGCCATGCACAAAATAGAAACACTTCCTACACAGGATCAAAACAAAGACAATGCACTTCCAACCACACACCCTATATAGGTCAGTGTGCTACCAGTGTAGGCAAGCACTTCAGTGCCCCACATAGGAGTAATAGGTGCTAACTAAATGTTGCAACACAATACAATATAATACAGAGATCTCCAACATTGTGGGGAGATCTCCACCACTAGAGTAGAGATCTCCCTATGGTAAAGTACTGGTTAAAGTGATAAAGTTTGTTATTTAGAAAGATATATGTGAAACATTTTAATATAAAATACAACCTAGACCTATTGATGTAAACGTTTACAGTACATTAACTCATCAAATTAAATGTTTATTAAATATTTGAAACAACTTAAATATATTAATTTAATTTATAAAAAATATTTTTCACCCAACATTTAAAAAACTCTCACCCTAACTAGCATTACTACTAGTATTTATGTGAAAGTTATGTATTTAATTAATTACAATTAATTTATAATTTTTCTTACAATGTTTTTTTAATTTAACTATCAATTTTTGAAGTGAAGTATTTGATTTGTAATTTAATATACCCTTTAACACCATAATACTTATATATTAGACTTTTAAATCATTTAATCTATTTTACATTATTCCATGTGCTGTGCTATCTTAACTTCATGCAGTCCATTATTTCTGTGTGAGGGTTTTGCAGTACCTGTGAGAAGCCATGTTGTGGTGCAAGACACATTTATGACTGTTTGTGCCCATTTGGGTTTTAGTAACTCTAAAAGTGTAGTTTGTGAATAGTAATGGCCTTACTCTTTTGTGGGTGGGTGTTTATATCAGCCTGTCCTTCCCTAAGCCCCTCCTTACCTTTTGCTAAACCCCTTTTATATTTGTAGCATGTATTCCTAATTTTCCAGCCCCTGGTCCTACACACACCTACTACTAATTTGTAAACATACATTTATGGAGATTTACTCATAGAAAAAATAATAATAGGTGGAGGTGGAAATTTTCACCAATAAGTGAATTGTTTTTTGTTGTAGTCCTGCTGTAGTACTACTTACATACTACAAAATGCAGCTTGTGAATAAGGTGCCATATGTCTATGTGACTTCTACAAACATTTTTCCTCCGATGTTATTCATTTGTTACCCTTTCCTAGTTCCTTTCACTTCACCTTCGGGTGCATCCAACATTCAGTTACAATATTGTTTCTAATTTTTGTACAAAGAGAAATCATTTCTGTGTGTTTGTTTTTATGTAAAGCACACTAACACCCAGCCTGGGTAAAGCAGTGCTGTAAAATATATATTTTAAAAAATAATAGAAAATAGATAAAATAAATCTTGCTACATTTTACCAGATCAGCTCTATGCAGCCTTTGCAACGCTAACATAAAATATACTCGATGATGGTTGCCAGAAATATGTACTTGCTAGCTAGGGTGACCACCTCCCTCCAGGTCATTACGGTCAATGTTTGCCTTACTGGACTCTTGTAGTGTGGCTCAATGGTTAGAGCGGCAGACCCTGATGCAGAAATCTGGCCTGGGACCAGGGTTCAATTCCTGCCTCAG
Organism: Pleurodeles waltl; assembly: GCF_031143425.1. NCBI lineage: Eukaryota > Metazoa > Chordata > Amphibia > Caudata > Salamandridae > Pleurodeles > Pleurodeles waltl. The sequence goes on along the minus strand of NC_090440.1, from coordinate 1,944,005,101 downwards.
CGGGTCTTGGGCTCAATTTCCTCAGACCTGATAATTCTTGCATCGGTGCCTGATCTAATTCATGGGTCCCACTCTGTAACTCTGGGCAATAGCTTGCTTAATCTCCACAACGGCCCCAACAGCGCTGGGATGCCTGGCTTCACCTTGGAGGTTGCCCAGGAGTGGGCACCTCACAGGGAAAAGCCAGGAGGGGTTCCACAGCGGTATGCGTACAGCGCCTTGAGACCCTAACGGGTGAGTAGTGCGCTATACAAGTACGAAGTTTACAGTTGTATTCCTATTGCATTAATCAGACTAGCTCACCTGAAAACACTGGTGAGTAGGTGAAAAGTTCAGGCCAGCATAGTTTTAGGTGTTCCTTGGAGAACTGGCGTCTTTCTGAGCGCTCTTGAAGGTACATACCTCTTAACTCAGCCTCTTTTGGATGGTGTAACCCACCTGGGCACATCTTCAGTAACCTAACACACAAAATGTCTCTCTGTGGCTGGAATGGGCTCACCCAATCTGAAAACCTTCCTCACTCGCCATCATATTTTAATTTCCGTTTAAGTAGGATCACCCTCAAAACTACTCAATCTCACCCTCCTCGAAGACTAAAAACATTGTTCTTTCAACGACTTTCACCTTGGAATGCCGTCTAATAAATCTGCTCTCTAGGTCAACACACGCATAGAGTGTATAGTTGGCTGGTCATGTCGTTGTCCCATCGGGGCAGCGGTCGGACTCACCTCGCTGGCTCTTCAGTGCTGGTCGGTCCATGGAGCGCCTGCCGATGCCGTCCCAGCCCAGGACGGACTTTATATAGAAGAGGCCTGGCGGGGCGGTGAAGCCGCCGTCAGCACTCTGCAGTCCCATCTTTTGTTCTGGGCTTATCGGCTGCTCTGTGCCTCGGCGCGCAGAGTGAGGCCTGGTGGGCGCGCGCGGCACGGGGGCACGAGTGACGCAATCCCTAGGCCTCCCCATTCGCACCCCCTGATAAGGAAGGGTTGGTTCTCTGTGCGGAGCCACTGAGCAAGGCCCGCCTTCTCCAACCAGTCTTCCACTCTTTCTTTAAACTATATGAAGCACTGGACATGAACATTTGTGTTTTGTTAAATTGTCTTTTTATTGTTACTACTTACTAGCATTTATATGACACAAAAATGCCATTTGCATGACTATCCTGTTAAGTTGGAAGTTTGGCGCAATAACATGGCACCGAGGAGTTCACACACCATGTCTGGCATCAGCGAGGCTGGAAGGGTGACAAGGCCCTTAAAATACAGGAAATAAGGTAGAAGGGACTACAGGAATATTTATTATTTTATAGGACTGTTGCAAAAAATGTAAAACAAGTGAAACTGCAAGCCACGGGTTCTACTTTCCACTCTCAGACATGTCAACATTTTAGAAGAGGAAAGTGGGAGATTCTAAAAACATAATAGGGAGAATGTATTTCCCCGTTGACTTGCATTGAAGCAGAGACGATTTCAGCCCGCTTGAATCAGATGTATTGGCATGTAGGCACTCTGCGCATGTCGTACACTGAATCGCTAATGGGTGCTTTAATTAAGGTGTGTTGGATCGAAGGCGCTTGAGGTTATTGTTGTTATCATGATAACTCCTATTTAACCCGAGCTCTCCTTCTGTCCATCAGACAGGAAGCCTCAGGTTGAATATGTGATTCCTGACAATATTTCATTTATATCAATTCATTTATTTTTGAATATGTCTCATTTCCTACTTCATGAGTGCCTGTGTTTGTGTATACTGATTTCAGAGACTTCTGCCATCAAAATCAACTATATGAAACTGAATACCATTCTCCAGACCGAAGACACCCTTCATAAAAGGAAGACTGGCGTTAGCATCACCACCCCTGCATGCATGTTTGTACACCCTTCCTCCAAGCTGCAGGTTTTTAGTAGATTTTAAATCACATTGTATTGTGATGGAGCCATACCAAGCAATCCTAATGTCATAATTAAACAATCACCAAATAAACCAATTTCTTCTCTATCTTTCCCCTGACATACTGAACCACAGCACCTCTTAGCCCAGCCTAGCATCACCACGCCCCACGCCTCACCCTAGGCCTATTAATATGAACAATCTCCAGGTTTAGAATCACTGAGGGGACGAGATCCTCACATCTCGGTCGTTTAAATCTATAAGGGATTATCATTTTTAAGAACATTATTAATTGCCAGGCTCTCCTTTGTTATCTGTGACTGCAGGTACACTTCCTTAACCAGCACTTCTTCACAAGCACTAGCACTTAAAAGTGATCAGAATTACCACCAGTGTACCAGGATCAGGACAGGGAGCCATATCAGCACACTTCTGTGCATGTACACACTCTCAAATACACACTCACACCTGCACACAGCCACCCGTAAGTTCTCTCACTGTCTCTCACAAACACACAGACAGCCTCTCTCTTCCTCACTCTTCCTGATGGAACGCGAATGTCCTCGGTGATGAACTGAAGGGTATCCCTGCCGTAAATGACGGACTGCGTCTGAAGTATCTTGACATATATTCTTCTGACCCTTTGTCCAAGAAGAAGAAAGGGGTATACCTTATGCCCAACTAACACTGCAGCACCTGGGCAACAAATACTGAGCCTAGGAGTGTTATTCTGCAGGGATAAACTCAATGTATTCTTACCTAGTGCAGTCATAAGGAGATGGTAAGAGGGCAGTCACCCCAAGACACCATTGACATGCCGACCATCTCCTGGGGGATTTAAATAATGGACTAATTACGCAACCACCACGTGTTTTAAACAATAAGGAAGCAAGGAGAAAATATGGACAATGAGCTTCCCCGTTTCTTACGGGCACTTGTATTATACAGAATATATTTGTGCTTTTTTTGTATAATGCAACTTGTTTTTGACAGTTTTTTGTAAATACGGAAACATTATGCATTGTAGACAGATGTACAGACAGGCTTATGCAATTAATTGATAAAAGTATTTATGATTGATTAAGTCAATAATCCCAGTGTACATTTATTTTTTCATTGTGGCGTGAGAGGTTTCTGTTGAATTTTTCCCTACAATATACCACTTTGTATGTTCATTATTTATGCTGGCCCTGGCATCACAGTAACCTTCAATGGGCGCAGAGGCCTAGTCTTTCCCTGACAATACGAGGTCGAGGACCAGTCCTGTGACCTGAAGGGGTGCACCAAGCCCGCCACAAAATAGGAAATGTACCACTTTCTCTGAACATCACATAACATGATGGTGGCAAAATGCTGTGTGTTGTGAATTTATAGTGTGACCAGATCTTTTTCTCTATGCGAGTGAGAATGCAGCCTACTGCCCTATCTCGTGTAAAGATCTGCAGTCATGTGGAACCCAAAACCTTACACTGGCATTCTGTCTGTATTTCAAGTGTGGGTGTGTGTGTATGAGAAATTTGTAATACATGTATGGTAACAGGACCCCGTGTGTTGTGTGAGTACTGAGGCGAATGGGATCCATTTTTGATGTTTCTGGGTTAGCATGTCACAAGATGGAGTGTCATCATTGTGTATACAAACAGTGGAATTGTATTGCCTTCATTCCTGTAGATGAAGTTTGGATCCCATCCACCGAAGTGAGGAGAATAGCGACAGGGCTACATTTGGAAACTCCATGGGGGCAAGCAGCTGCTGTTTAATTATTCCTGAGTACTGCCATTTGGTAGATGGTAAGGGTGAGGAGTGGGGCTGTAGTTTCTGTTGTTCAAGAGGTAGTATTTGTATTAAATGAAAACCCTGCATGAAGAAAATGGTTGTGACAAATTTATTTTGCCGAATTTATATTCACAAATTATTCTTTAAGAATCATTTTCACCTGGTTGACAAAACGAACCGAGTGAAAGCCATTATTTAAGAAATGTTTGTTGTGTCATGCTATTTCTTAATTTTTCTCTTTTAAGTGCGGGAGTGGTTAAGAGTTTTTCCCCTTCCCCTCGCTTCATCTCCCAGGTTGCTTCTTTTACCTCCTCACTGTGTTTAATACCGCTAGTGCTGCTCCCCCTTCCAGTTTTTCCCTATTCCTTCTTCGTATTTGTCCCACCCCCCTATATCACTCCCCATCCTCTATTCCATTCCCCATTTTGCTTTTCACCTTTGTCTCAGTTTCTGTCTTCCTGTGTCATCCTTTGTCCGTGGCCTTCTGCTACAGTGTCAAAGCGCAAGCATGTGAAGATGCCCACAACAACAGTCTGAGCCTGGGACTCACCAACATAACTGGGCAGGTACCACAATACTGGTTCTGCATGAACTGAGAGACTGTGCCTGAACACAAACCGAGAAAATAGTTTCAGCTAGCGCTACATTTTGTGTGGCGCTGACTTGTTAAACCAAAAGACAGCTGAACTGACATACTGACCAATCTTTGTGTTAATCTATGCCTGTACTCACATCTACGAGAAAGAGAAGAGGAGCAAAGCGGGACCATAGGATTATCTGCATTACATTAGGTAATGTAGGGAATATACAACCCTGTAACTGAACCACCTTTGGAATGTCTAGTATTTAGTAGCACTGTGTGATTAAAAGATTTTCTTATTGCGTATTTTGGTTGACTGTTGACTTCTGAGCCCTTGTCCTACCACAATACCTGGGACTACTTGCCTTCACTACCCATAGTCAAGAGCGGAAAAGGTTGTACATGACCTGGTTTACAGCGCGACAGTAGGATGGACCCTAGGACACCAGTGGCAAATGACCTCAACCATCATGGCTGGAGTACAGTAGCCCCTGTCTGTCCGGTGCGCCCAGAGCCTGACAGAGAAACAGACATGCACACACATACCCACACACTGTACTCCCGCATCATACTTCCACACCAAGGGAGAGATTAGTTGAATTAGTTTTCTTACCTTAAACCTTTAGCTGATTACATGCACAGTTGTTCGCACATCAAGCTTCCTCCTCCTCAAGATCTCAACCTGTTGACATTTCCCACTTTCATGCGCTACACGTATAGTGTGATTGGCAGCCAGCAATAGCGCCCTCCATTGTCAGTCACACTGTAAGTATGAAGCTGCCCCCTGCCATTGGTTGGAGTGCCTAAAGGTAGTATGCATTAGAGAATTATGAGACACTTTTGAAGACCCACCACCACTCAGACAGAACACTGACAGCCTGCACTTCAAATAAAGAACTGTACATGCCAGCCTGGTAGAGTTCCACTCATCGGCCAAGACATGCATAGTTTGTGTATGTTTTTGTCCTGTCAGTCTGAAATTCAGATGCTGTGGTCCACTGCTATCTATCAGCTTCACTTTAACTAGCTATATAACATATCCTTGAACTCTGCTTCTTCTTGTGATATGTCTATCAACTACTGTTTTTTCCTTCAACCTCACTTCCTCATCCTAGTCTGGCTTGTGGTTCGCCAGTCATTTCCCCTTTTATTTGTAGTTGTATACTAGCCTTCCCCGTTTCTCTTTGATTTAGCCATCCACCTCCTTCTTAAGTTCTGCTTTATCTAATTTTCTGTGAGGGTTATCCGTCAAACCCCACCCACCATCAGCCTCAATCTCTTTTTCATGTGTCCATCAGCCTGTGATTTGTCCTTCACCCCATCTTTGTGCATGACATATGTTCCTTAGTCTCACTTTTAGATCTGTATACAGGCAGCTTTAGCTGTCCGGAAAACTCTCATCATCAAATTTTGGAAAGGTACAATCAGAAGTACAGTACTCGAATGTGCTTTGTGTCCCCCCACCTTAAGGTATTGGCTTTAATGTGTTTTTCATGGTTTACTATTGCTTGGATGGGCTATCCAAGGTCATGACATTTTTCTGAAGATTATATGGTCCCATTTGATTTTACGTTAGCTTTTGTTGATGGACACAAAGTAGTTATTTTGTTACACTGCATTTGTGGGATGCTCTGTAGCTTGTCAATGTGTGTTCTTTAAGTATTTACTTTGCTGACACAATTACACTTTAGTTGGTAATAAGTTATATTTTGTTTGTGTAGGAAGTTCATTCTGTTTGGATGTCTTACATTGTCATGAAGACACAGTGTTATTGAGCACTTGCCCTTGCATGTTCATTTGTTTTGCTTAGCTTTCAGGATAACATGTTGGATTTACATTTTTTTCTCTTTACAGTGTAAGCACATGCATTGATGCTAATGTAAACAATGAAGAATTAGATGCAAACAGCATTGGTCGGGAACAGGGCAATTCTTCAATGACACTACCACTTTAGTGACTGTTGTGGTGTACCCTTCACTTCGTAAATACAAGGGTCTGCCTCTTGGGGTAGGAACTCAGTACAAGTCCCACACAGACAGGTGTGTCAGTGTACTTACTGGATAGCCATGTTTATTGACAACAGTTGGTACTATTTGATCTTATCAGCAATAACCATAAATTATTTTACTTGATTGGGTTATTAATTGCATCAGTATCTGCGCACAGGTGACAATGTCTAACCACCTGAATCTATTGTGGAGGCTTGGGTACTGGTAAAGGTACCCAAATGCAGCAGTTCTTGATTCTTAGAGTGCACAACACGGCACGCTATGATAGATTATATTGCTGTGGGGAGCAGGGACGCATTATAGACACACGATACCTATACATAAAATGACACAAAACATGGACATGGTAAAACTGATGACATGGAATGTGAGGGGCCTCAATAATTATGTAGAGTGGGCAAGGGTAGGCTCTTACATACACATGGCAAGAGACACTCTTGCTGGCTGCTGAGGTCAACAATATACCATCAAAATAGAAAGAGTGATTTTACCATACAAGTTACAGTACACATGCAGGGGCAGTGGGTATATGGTTATCCCATGGGCTGCCTTTTGTGATGACCAAGTTGCACCCGGATGACGCAGGGCAATACCACTACAGGGACAACTAAACGGGAGGGACATCACACTAGTACAGGACAAGCATCCCTACATAGTGACTACCGGCCACAGCCCTGCATGACGCAGTTTCAGACAGCCATGCGCAAAACAATAGCAGAATATTTGTACAAAACAAATACATGGCTAGCTCCAGAGATGTACAGTCAGGTGTACTGAAAGCAGTAATACGAGGGTTTGTAAGCTCCAGAGCCACGTTCATGACCAGAAACTGGAAAAAGAGGTAATAGAAAAAGACCAAGAACTAATAGGTCATTAAAACGCTGCTGATGGAATGCTTAGGCCAAACTGGAGGCCCTCCAGGCAGAAATAGTTGATAAAATAATAATAAGAAAGGAATTGTTACAGAATCGCTCATTTAGGCAGGTGCTACACCATGAGGGAGACCAAGCAAGAGGACGTCTGTCATGGCTGCTTAGAAGGAACCACACTCCAGCATGTACTATGGCTATAAAATACCCAGATTGTTCAATTAAAGACACACAAGACAGACTAAATAATACATTCTATACATATTGCATACAATTACACGCAAATTGAAGGCATGCATATACAACAACAACATACCCGATATTATTGGTTCCTAGTTTGTATTGATTGACACAGGAACAGAAGGAGCAACTGGAGACCCCGATCGCACAAGATGAACAAATGCACTCAATACTAATAAAACACCAAGCCTGTATGGACTCCTGGCAGAGTGGTATAGGGTATTCAAGGGACAACTAGCAGAGAGTCTATTGCAGGTCTATTAGGAGGCTCTGTGGTCAGGGACCCTCCTGTGCTCCGCCAGGGAGGCTGTCATAATCATCATATCCAAGCGGGGAAAGGACCCGCTAGGTCAGAAAGCGTATGGCCCACTCTCATTCTTGAATACTGATAATAAGATAGTGGGTAAAGTGCTAGCCCAACGGCTGACGCATATTATAGGTGGCTTGGTACAACCAGATAAATGTGGCTTTATCCGGGGATGTCGAATGGCAAAAAATACTAGGGTGCTACAACATGTTATAGTGGAAACAGGACCAAGCACTGAGGATATGGCTTTAGTGTTGCTAGACACAGAAAATGCATTTGACACGTTATTGCGGGACTATATATTCACGATGATGGCAGCCATGGGCTTTAACCCACATTTTCACGCAATGACCAAACTACTCTACACTCACCAGAGTACAAACAAATAGTCAAATTTCAGATAAATGGATGCTTGAGTGTGGAACACGACAGGGGCGCCCACTATCTCCATTTCTCAATGCACTGGTGACTGAATCGTTGGCCTGCCGAGCTTCACTGTCTGGCTGGGCAATAATGTTGTGAGATAAGAAACATCTGGTCTCATTGTACAGGGAAGATTTGCTAGTGTATCTGCGATGCCCAAAGGATGCACTTCCACTCCTTCTGCTACACAGAACAGTTTTGGGCAGCAATCTGGACTACAGATCAATCCCAAAAAGTTCCAGATAGCGGGCTTTTAAGTGGTAGTGAGAGCAGCTCTCTCCTTCTTGGGGATACCCTGGGAGATGAACCATTTAGATATTTGGATGTGATGGTAACAACCTCGGAGTGGCAATTGCATACACCAGTGTTTCCCAAACTGTGGTCTGGGGACTTCTGGAGGTCACGAAACCTCCTCAGGGGGTCCGCTACTGCTTAGAAAATTAAACAATATTAACAGATTAGGTCTCCAGCTTTCAGTAATGACTCCAATAATAATTCTTTGGGGGTACCCAGTTTCCATTAATGATAGAGTAGGGGTCCACAGAAGTCAAAATGTTGGGAATCACTGGCATACACTAAACACAGTAAGGGTAATTCAGAGTATACAACATTCTATGTAGTTCTGAACCTCTTTCCCCTTAGGAAGAATCAAAGAAACTAAAATGTTAGTACTTTCCAGATGCCTACACCTATTCCATGTAGTTTATCCGAGATACCGCAGACATACATAAAACAGATACAATCCCTTATTAGGGGGGGGGACTGGGAGGAGCAGAATTAAGATGGACACTTGTTTGTAATTACGAAGAGGGCAAGCTCAGAGTCCCAGACATGGAGGTCTAATATTTAGCAGCTCAATTGTAATTCGTAGCTGGCTGGTTTGCCACTGAACCCAGCTCTATTAAAAAGTCCTACACTGTTACTAGCGAAATGTTGTGTAGCAATCCATTGGATGAGCACTAGGGCTCTTGAGGTGCAGCAATAGATACATGACATAATGGAATGAACAATAGTGGAAGAAGTTAAGATGAAACTGACAAGAGCTGATGAGAAAATACAAGAGGACTTAGGGGGTTATTCTAACTTTGGAGGAGTGTTAATCCGTCCCAAAAGTGACGGTAAAGTGACGGATATACCACCAGCCGTATTACGAGTTCCATAGGATATAATGGACTCGTAATACGGCTGGTGGTAAATCCGTCACTTTTCCGTCACTTTTGGGACGGATTAACACCTCCTCCAAAGTTAGAATAACCCCCTTAGAGTTTTGGCGAAATTTACCATATGTATTGGTCCACTCCCTGGTAACAGACCCTTTGAAGGCCCTCCCACAAATATGCCTAGAAAAGCCATGTTCATCACTGAAAAGTTGTTGACTATATATATGCTTTGTGCCTTGCGGACAATTTATCACTGTGTATTTATGTCCTGCATGATGTATGAATTGTGTCACCTAAGCGCAGTGTGCACTCATCAGGTATATTTATGTTGTGATGCAAAACAAAATTTAAAAAAAGAGGGAAAAAAAGGAAAACAGGTCATGCATTGACATAATCCTTCTTAAAGATGCAGCAAAAATATTAGCCCCTTAAAAACATATCTAATTACAATATTTTGCCATGTATGGCTTTTAAGTTCACCGCATATAATGCAAACATCATCTTCTGACTCTTTTTTATAACACTCTTCCATGAGGAGCAGCATAACTCTTCTTGCAGCCTTTTCAGCAAAGGGTCTTTGCTCTCACCTTTCAAATTATTGTAGCCCAAAAGGCTGTTTAATTATGGGAGTTTCTTTCTAGGATAGCTGTAGCAACACACACAAGGGTGCCCAACTATTGCCAAACAGTTCCACTAACAAAAATCCAGGCTTTTTTGCGTTTGCCAATGACTGTTCTCTGGGGTTTGTCCAGTAGTCCGCTTCTCTCAAAACAGCCCCCTCTTTTTGGGTTGTTTAACCCTTATGCTTGGAACTGAGTTGATTGTTGCTCAGCCCCCATCTGTCTTTACTGTGTCTCTCAATTACTCTCCTTTCTCTATGGTTTGTCCATCAGCACTCCCACATTCTTCTTTTGATTTCCCTTCATTCCCCCTTTCTTTGTATGGTTTGCCCTTCAGCTCCACTTTCGCTCTGTGCTTTATCTATCAGTCACCCCATTCCTCTGATTTGTTCCTCTGCTCCCTCTGTGGCTTGCCCTTCCGCCCCCTTCTTCCTGATTTATGCATCGGCTGTATTCTCGCTGTGGTCTGTGTCTCATCCACCCATTGGCTCCTTGGCTTGTCCAAAGACCTTCCTCCACGTTGAAAATGACCCTTTTTGCAGGGTTATCCCCAAACTTTTTGCCTTCTTCCTCCTATTTTTTTAGGTCTGTTTTTGCTGGTTTATTGTCTCTGCGCACTTTACCACTGGTAATCAGTGCTAAAGTGCAAGTGCTCCCTATAGAAATTGTACTGTTGATTGGTTTGTCCATGATTGGCATATTTGATTTACTAATAAGTCCCTGGTAACGTGCCCTAGAGGTGCCCAGGGCCTGTGAATCAAATGCTACTAGTGGGCCTGCAGCACTGGTTGTGCCACCCACATTAGTAGCCCTGTAAACATGACTCAGACCTGCCATTGCAGTGCCTGTGTGTGCAGTTTTAAACTGTCAATTCGACTTGGCAAATGTACCCACTTGCCAGGCCTCAACCTTCCCTTTTACTACATCTAAGGCACCCCTAAGTTAGGCCCTAGGTAGCCCCAGGGGCAGGGTGCAGTATATGTTTAAGGTAGGACATATACTAGTGTGTTTTATATGTCATAACAGTGAAATACTGCCAAATTCGGTTTTCACTGTGCAAGGCCTATCTCTCTCATAGGTTAACATGGGGGCTGCATTTAAATATCCTTAAAGCGCAGATTCTCTTTGAGAGCCGATACAAATGTGGAGTTTAGGGCCTCCTAGCTCACAATTTAAAAATACGTCTTTTAGTGAAGTTGGTTTTTTGATTGTTAGTTTGAAAGTGCCACTTTTAGAAAGTAGGCATTTTCTTGCTTAATCCATTCTGTGAATCTGCCTGTTTGTGGATTCCCCGTCTGGGTCAGTTTGACAGTTGGGCTGTTCACACCTCTCTTTCAGACAGTGACACAAAAGGGGTTGGGGTGTAGCCTGCATATCTTGATTAGCCATCTGTGCTGGAAGGGAGGGGAGGAGTGGTCACTCACACCTGAAAGGACTGTGCCTGCCCTCACACCATGCCGTCTTCGACCCCCTGGTGAGTGTCTGGGGTCTGGCCTGGACAAGGAAGGATCTTGCAAACACTTTCTGGAATCAAGAGGAACCTCTGTCCAGGAGAAGAGCTGAAGAGCTGAAGGAGGAGTATTGTCCCTTTGCTGTGTTGCATTGCTGGACTGGCCTGCAGTTGCTACTTCTGCCTGAAAAGAGTGCAAAGGGTGAACTCTGCTGTGTGTCCTGCTTGAGAAAGTTCTCCGAGGTCTTGGAGTAGAGCTTGCCTCCTGTTGGAAGTATCAGGGACACCAAAGACTTCAGTTTCCTCGACCTGCAGCACTGGGAACTGTGTGTTTTGTGCTTCTCAAGAGGAGAAACCATTGCGACGCCACCAATGACACCGCTGGCCTGCACTGTGAGCTGCTGCCGCCGCACGGAGTCACTTTGCCCTGCTAGCACCGCGACCCTGGTCTCACCGACGCCGTTATCAGACGACTTCACCGAGCCGCTGCTCGCACCGTGACCTGTGGGCCCTGCACTCCGGCGTCACCTGCTCACACCGCAGCCTGGGCATCCCCGACGACGTTGCTCCTGCTGATACCGGCGCAGCTGCCTGCCACGTGGCCTGTGGACAACGCTCGTGAGGAGCATGAAGCACCGTCCCGTCCCGCACCGCAGCCCCGGTCCACCGACGCCAGCACCATCGGCTCCAGTGTCGTCACCAGGTATCCTTGCCTGCACTGTGGCCTGTGGACACCGCTCGTGAGGGTCACAAAGCACCGTCCCGTCCCGCACCGCTGGCTTGGGCCTACCGACGACAGCGCTTCCGCAACAACGATGCCGCTGCCTGCACCGTGACCTGTGGACACCGCACAATGCACCGCCCCGCTTCACACCGCAGCCCTGGTCCCACCGATGCTGCTGGACACCGTCACCAAGCCGCTGCTTGCACCGTGACCTGTGGGCACCGCACGTCGCATTGTCCCGCTTCGCATCGCAGCCCCGACGCCATCCACGCCAGCGCACCTGATTTCATCAGCCTGAAGTTCGATCCCCGAGGTGCGTGACTTCAAGAGCCTGACGACTCCTGCACCGACTCCGGAACCGACGTCAGCGACGCCGCTCTCCAGAGCTCACCGCGAGGATCACGACACCCTGCAAATCCAAGGTACTGTTTGCAGGTCTTTCCTTACACCGTAGCTGGCCTGCAATGCCGCGGCCGGCCTGAACTGTTGGTTTTGAGGATCACAACGCCGTGATAGCCCCAGGTGGAGCTATTGACTTCAAGGAACTGTAGTTTTGAGTAAACCTTGTATATTTCATATTTTTCGTACTGTATGTTGGATTCTTATTGTATTTGGTCTTGTTTTATATAGATAAATATTGGCTATTTTTCTTAAACTGGTTTGGTGTCCTTTTGTAGTGTTTTCACTTATTACTGTGTGTTATGTGCAAATGCTTTACACATTGCTTCTGAGATAAGTCTGACTGCTCGTGCCAAGCTACCAAGGGGGTGAGCAGGGGTTACCTGAACGGGTATCTGCCTTATCCTGAAGAGAGTGAGGGTCCCTACTTGGACAGGGTGCAAACCCACTGCCAACTAAAGACCCCATTTCTAAAACTCCACCTTCTCCATTCACCAACCCGGAGCCCCAACACACTGACAGTGTACAGGGTCACTATGAAAATTTACAAAGTGGAAAGCTGTTTGCTCTTCAGAGGCAAGCACTTTATAAGAAATAATAACATATAATCCCCCCTCTCTTTGCACTTTGTCAGCCTTTTAACCATCCTTCCTTGGATAGAATAATTCCATACCTGGACAGAGAAATTACTGTTCTGTTCTTTGGTCCACTGGAATCTTTCCCAGAATGAAAAAGCCATCGCTTGATTTCAGTTTTTTTGGGTGATTGTAAGCTTATGCCTATTTTCCCATTATCCCCAAGGTCTTGAAAAGGTAGCTACATTTCGTTTCTGCTGCTAAATGGTCTTCAGCCAGGAGTACGATCTTAGCAGGGGCTTGAGACACTTTTGGCATTCTAGAGCTTCAATGCTGGAGAAATTGTTCTTGCCATTGTTGCCTTTTATGTTTTTAATACTGCTAATGCATAGTGCTGTAGGGTGAGCTCACTTTTGCATATCTAAGACAACCAGGAAATACTATGGATTAATGTGACCCCAGATAACCAAAGTCAGTGACACACTTTATCTCATCCACCCAACAATTAATGGGCTCTTTATGGCCTTTGATGGAATAAGGATCGTACAATTTGTTTCATTGGAGTTAAATTGCATTCCTCTTTTGTTGCAAAAGCTAGCAAAGCGATCAAATATTGGAAGAGGCTCAGAAGGAGTTTCAGATATTAGGAATGTGTCATCAGCAACTAGTAGAGACTACACTCTTTGCTCTCCTATTTTGGGAGAGTCACCACCATCTATGTCTAGGTGTCACTCTACTTTGTTTATATATTATATATACAGAGAAAAAGATAGGGGCTAAAACACAGCCCTGCCCTACCCCCTTCTCAATTGGTATGTGGCTTGTTAGTTGACCATTATTTTCCCACCTCACCTGGGCATAATTTTTAGCATGCAGTTAGATTAGTATCGACAGCAGATTATGCGGAACACCCATCTTTACTAACAAGAGCCATAACTCAGTGCGTGGGATCAAATGAAATGCTGAACGGAGATCAGCAAAAGTCACTTATAAGTGACCCTTGTTTGTTATTACTGTTGTCCAATAGATCGTGCAGATGCAGAAGACTTGATCTATTGTAGTAATCCTAGACCGAAAGCCTGCCTGATAGTCAGGATATTGTCTTCCATGTATTGTGGCAATTCATTTAGAATTTGTCAACAGAAGACCTTCTGCAAGCTATCCATCAGACTGGGTTCTAACTGGCTAGGAGTGTCACGGTGGCCCTTTTTAGGTTGAGCATGCAAGCGCTCTGGCCTGTTGTAATCTATCTGTGGGCTTTTAACCACTCCCACCGCATGCCCATCACTATCACTCGTTCATAGGCTTGCCTTTCAAAAATCCTTTGTTATCATTGGTAAGAGTGTCACGGTTGTCCCTCCTTGAGGCAGTTTTGTTACCGCCTTAGACATCAACCTTGTTACATAGATAATTGCATGTTTGCCGATGAGTTTGACTGCAAGCTAACTTTTATTTCCTTTTGTGTCTCTCCTTTGTGCTCATGCTCATGGCAGCTGTGGCGCTTTGAAGCGGCTTGCTTATGTCAACTGTTTTACATTTCATTTTCAATTTATGTGGCAAGAAAAGTCCAGTTAGGAATGTACAACGCTGGTAACTCTAACTCGAGCAAACATGTGACCCATTGCATTGCAAATGCTTGTTATAAATCGGTATTATCTCGGTCCTGCTCTTTGTGGCCAGCATTTCAGACCCCACCAGGATCGAGTCTGTTAGATTATTAACGTGGGGTGCGAAAGATACAGGTCACACGGAACTTTGTCGGGCCCGGGGCCTTGCAAGCAACAATTCCTATAATTGCTAAGTGGGTTTCTTGCAAATATATCTTTAATAATTGAAGGGCTCGCCCCAGCGTTAATTCTAGTTCCAACGTCCCAGGTCTGCCTGATTCTTGTTATCTTTGGGAGTATAAGCTGTTAATATTATCCACCGAAACCTGTGGATGGATATGATATAATATTATTCACCCAACTATTCAACTTTGCTTGGATTATATCCCAGAATGTTTTATTATCGTCTTTTCGCTGCTGAGACTAATTCCTGCCAGTTAGTGTTTTACCACTCAGTACTGGCTTTTTGTGAGTATACTTTAAAGTTTCCTAGCAGACCTCATTCTTTCCCTGCATCTACTCTTTTTGGTTTTCATTGAACTACACTTTGCTGCATTACAAAGTTTGTTGAACCATTTTGGACAATCTTTTAATCAAATTAAAGTTTTTTTCCCTTCATAAATGAGGTCGCTCAGGGAATAGTATAACTTCCCATGTAAAGTCATCATTGAGAAATGGTTGCTGATACCGTCAGTTGTTAACAAAGACTGTAGCGTCTCAGCGACCCTACTGTATATTTGTGCTAGTAGTTAGGAATTTCTCCCCACCCACATCTATTTGTCAATACGCTTATTATTCGTGATGGCCAGTTTGCTGTATGGGAGTGCACATGGCCACTAAAGGGATTAATGAGCCACAAACCTTAAGGTGAAGGGCATTATAATTACTCTCCAGTCGCTCTATAGCAGCCACATCCCTCTATAGTGGGCAGAGGAAAAGCTCCAGGGTTACATAATCTATTCTGCTAGTCTGATTTGGGCTATTGAACAAATGTCTAGCCCCCACATTTGATGCAGTGCAGTCATTACTGGCTGTAAGGATGAGGGAGATGATTAAATGCAGTGATCTGAATGCCCATGCCGTCTATTTTTAGGTTGAGCACAGCAGCGCGCAAGCGCTGCCTTTTCAACGTGTTGGTATGTATCTGGACTTTTAACCTCGCCCACCGCACGCCCATCACTATCACTCGTTCATGGGCCTGCCTTTCAAAAATCCTTTGTTTTGGTTGGTAACTGCTTTACGTTTGTCCCTCCTTAGGGCGTTTTTTTTTACCCCGATGGCCATCGACCCTGTTACATGAATAATTGCTCTTTCGCCGATAACTTTGACTGCGACAAACTGCTTTTTTCTTTGTCTTACTCCTTCGCGCTCACAGCGGTGCTTTGAATCATCTCACTTATGTCAACAGTTTTACTTTTTATTTTCAGTTTGTGTGGCAAGAAAAGTCTAGTTAGGAATTTACAACACTTATAGCTCTAACTCGAGCAAACGCGAGACCCATTGCATTTCAAATGCTTGTTTAATCAGTGGTATATGATGTATGGATTGCCCTTTTCTCATCCTGTTCCGTAGCAAGACTGTGGGCTGATCTATCTAAAAGCTCAAATGTAACATTAAGGTCTCCTGCTACCAGTAGAGGGCCCTTTTCTGTACCTCGTTCTATGCATGACTCCTGTTGGCCTCTAGTACCAGACTCTTTATTCCTTGGAATACCTCTGTAGCACCTAAATTCCCAGTAAATCACTCAAGCCACAATTGTCGGAGTGGAAATGCTGCCATCAGCGTACATCGCTCAAATCACAGGGGTTGTTAAAAATGCAAGCCTCCCACAAAGAACAAGTGTAGCAGATGAGCTGTGTAAATTCAGCAGGAGAATAGTAAGGGTGTAGTATGTGTCTGGTGATGCATTTCGGAACACATTGACCCAACTATTTTACTAAATGATGTTATGGTAGTGCACTGTCATTTACAAACAGCTCATTTTCCATTAGAATGGCCACTAAATGTGAACGGACATGCAGTTTTACTGATAAAACTATTAATACATGGGATTCTGTAATTCCTGTATAAACCGTAGTATCTAATTTCTTTATAATCGGCGACTTGTGACGCACCCAGTTGCCGATTATAAAGAAAAGACATCAGAAATCAACTATTTTAAGTTATTATAGTCGAGTTCTGATGTCACAATGCCTGCTGCCAGAGTTAGCAGCTGAGGTTAAAGGCAGGTCAGGCACAGCGTATAATTGAAGCAACTCTTTAAAGCAATGAAAACAGAAGTTGCCTTTCTTTCTTCCACTCTGTTTTTTAGGTTACAATGACAAGCAGACAGTACATGTTTATTTTTCACATTTTCTAGACAGTTACAGAAAAGCTGTAAAAAATGTTTCTACACATTTCGAGCTAGTGCAGCTTTTTTTTTAAAGAACAAACTGACTTCTATTGAACTGTTTCTAAAAATCTGTTTACAGCAAATAACTAACAGGTTCTGATGTGTTTAGTTTTGCACTAGAGGTTTTATTTTTATTCTTCGTGTTTGCATGTTTTAAGTGCTTTGTCGGAAGGTGATGTCATGACCATGTATTATATGTGATAAGGTACCCCCTGGGATACATGATAAGGACATTGCAAATCACCTCCGAGTTCCACAACCTTATAAAAGAACTCAGCCTTCGGTCTCGTTCCTCTATGGTACTCCTCTGTGACTTGCAATATCCTTATCATGTACAGCAGGGGGTACTTTATCCCATATATAGCGCACAAACGACAATGTGTGGAAATTGGATTTCAGTAAATAATTATCACTTACACATCACTAAGTAAAGTGTCTTGAGTTGTTTTGATCCTATTAAAATGGCTGTTTCCACCTCACTCCAGAATTGCACAAAAATGCATCATTTATGCTTTTGTATCTGCTGATATGTTTTTTAATATTTGCTCAGTCCATTCACATGTATTTAAATTTTGTTGTGAGAACATTTTAATACCCTACATCCTTTCATTTCACATTCCCTGTACTCATAGTTCAGTTTGAAAAATCCTCCACAATGAAAAGTAAACACAAATCTCTATGTTAAAGGAATAAAGAATTTGGCAGAAGACATAGCCTGACATTTGACCTATGTTTTTGAACACACAGCAAATGAGACAAGATAAAGACAATGATTAAAGGCATATTTTTTTCTCTTTCACCTTCTAAATCCCAGCATGGCTATTTCTGGGTGTGCTGAAGCATCCACTGCACCCCTACATCCAGGGCCTGTGGCTTGAACCTGTAGGTACAGGCTCAATTCTAAAATTAATAGTCATCCTGGCCCTGATCATGAAGTCCTCTGATGGCCTCCCATTGCCCCTGCTTATTGCTTTCTCAAAATAACTTGTGTATCCAATGCAATGTACCGGGTTAATACACCAGGTCCCCTGCTGCGTAATGCAAATATCGAATTGGTCAATGATGGTACCCTGCTCTGGATCGGTCAGTTTTGGCCCTCACGTCTGTAACATTCCAGGAAATTATATTTAAGTAGTCAAGGCACTAATTATTATTACAATTATCAACATATCAAATTGTTCCTGAATTCACATGGTGTGATCCCCTTCATCTCCAATACAGCCTTTAAGTGGTTGTAGTATCCCTATTGCTTTGGCTTCCGCAGAATATGCATTGGGCTCACTGCAGCTGCTGGCTCTTCTGTAATCAGGGGATTCTACTAGCTTGGGGCTTCCTACCACCTCCTGGTGTCTCAGTCAATCAACTCTTTCTAGGGTTGAGAAGTAAGTTTCCCAGAAAGATGCTCTATCCTTCGCTGTATCTTTGGGTTGCTCAACATCTAACAGTGATAGAATATATTTGAACTTGATTGGAACTATAGATGAATGAATTGTATGTGCGTGAAGGGCCAGAATTCTACTAGACCAAGAGATGTTATTACTAGTTTGTACGAAATTGGGCTATAAGTTCAGGGGGTCGATGCCCTACTCAGGCAGCAACCTCAATCCTTGTCAGAGGAACCACAAAAGTCATTAAATTACCCTGTGCTTAAACTGCTGGTAGCTTGGCACACAGCAGCCAGGCTTAACTTAGAATCAATGTGTAAAGTAGTTATCCAGAACACAAACAGTAATAAACTGAAAAAAAACCCACAAGGGAAATCCCAAACCAGTTTAGAAGAATAAAGTATGTTTTTATAAATACAATGATACCAGAACAACACAAATCCGATGAGTAGAACCAGAGATATTCAATTTTAGAATTTTTAGTAAATGTAGTGCCTGAAAGCACAAAGTGCCACTCTTGGTCACCTGGTCATGATAAATCAAGGGAAAGCCACAGGTTCAGGCCGATCACAATGGAGTGCGAGTCAGATACAAGTACGAGGTTAGTCCTGCTGAAAGAGTTACCTTCTCAAAGTCTGGCATGAAGAGTTCTGTTTGCGGTGGAGGAGGCCCCTAAGTGCGGGGAGAATGTTGTGGATGGTAATCGCTATAGTGTGAAGAGCACGCCAGGCAGCATCGGCTGTCATTGTTGTAATGAGAAGAGCCGGTTGGGAATCGTGGCTGGTCAGTGTTGGAGCTTTGTGTTGGGGGTCATCACAGATTTTCGATTCTGTAGCACAAAGGGACAATCTCGCATTGCTGGTCATTGCTGGCAGTTGCTGTAGCACAAAGAGCAGGTCATCACTGAAGGTTCGTGTTGGCAATCTTCACGGGCGGCAAAGTCCTGGCACAAAGGGGCCAATTCTCAGTTGCGATGAGCCCAAACTGCAGGATTTCACCTTTTCTTCTTGGGAGGAGCTCGGACTGATGCCAGACAAGGGTCCAGGACCAGGTGCAGGTCCAGTGCAGCAAGCCAGCTGGGCTGTTTCCTGGAGGCCTCTGGAGCTTGTTCTGTTCCTGCAGCTCACACAGGAGGTCAACCAGCTGGCCCTTGGAGTCAATCAGGTTAGCCTGGGATGAAGTTAAGCAGGTCCAGTCTTCCTTCTCAGACAGCAAGGCAGTCCTCAGCAGCAGGGCAGTCCTCTTGCAGCAGGGCAGTCCTCAGCAGCAGGGCAGTCCTCTTGCAGCAGGGCAGTCCTTCTTCTGAATGTTCACAAGACTAGGAGGGTTTTCATGAGTGGCTCTGGAGGTCCAGTATTTATACTTGATACCAACCTTAGTGCAGGGGGGTTTCCTATACTACCCCCATATCTGTTTCTGCAAAGTTCTTCACCTTCCCCTGTCAAGGATCCAAGCTATCTGGGGTGATAAAAAGGCTGGCGTCAGGTTCCTTTGTGCCCTTTGAAGTGCAAGTGGGGCAGAACACAGCGCCCCCCCAGCCATTCTGCCAGGATAGCCCATCCTGCCCACACCTCGTCCCCGTCGTATCACTGTCTGGGAGGAATACACCAACCCCAACAACAGAGCCATTCATAGTTATGTGACAGAGGACATTGACAGAAGGAATAAATGGTTAAGACAAGAAAATTCCAACTTTCTAAAAGTGGAATTTTTGGAATAATGACTTAAAATCTAACCTTAGTATTAATGAGGGGTTTGAAGTGCAAATAATTTGAGTGTAAACAGCATACCTCTATTTGCTCCCATTCCAAAGTTATTACTTTTTAAATGTTACAAGGTAACCCAGTCTTAGTCAATGGAAGAGACGGGCCTTACAACAGTGAAAAAGCAACTTTAGGAGTTTTTCACTGATAGGACATGTAAAACTTAAACACACATGTCTTACTTTTTAAATGCAATGCACCCTGCCCTATGAGCCCCTAGGGCCTATTTTAGGGGTGACATATGTGTATTAGATAGAGAGGTGTAGCCTGGCAAAAGCTTTATTTTGATAGGTTGAAATGGCAAGTTAAAACTGCACTACAGGCTGCAGTGGCAGACCTGAGATGTTTTAAAAGACTACTTGAATGGGTGGGATAATGACTGGTGTAGGCCCACTAGTAGCATTTAATTTACAGGCCCTGAATATATGTAGTACCATTTACCAAGGACTTACTAGTAAAGTAAATGTATTGATGAGGTAAATGCCAATTGTATCGTGTTTTAGGGAGACAGCACAAGCACTTTACCACTGGTTAGCAGGGAAAACGTGCACATATTCCTAATGCAAACCAAAACAGGTTCAGCAGCAGAAGGCAGAATAATCTGGATTAGACCCCGAAAGAAGGTCCAAGTTCAACATAGTTCAGAAGAATAAAATGTATCAAGGCGGGTGTCAAATTATCGCCTGACATTGAAAAGTATGCCTAAACCTGTTCATTACCTTATTAGTTTTGGAGTCCATATCTTTTCTAGCACTTGTTGCTAGTTTAGCCTCATTAACCTTGTAAATCAATTCGCCCTCACCTAGAGGGGGGTCCCTTAAAATACTATCTTCCGTCTGTGTAGTCCTTTGTCCTCTTTTTGGCCTCTCAGACTGCCTGTGGGTGCTTATTCTTCAGCCCATTCAGTAAGATATATCTGTAATATACAATTGTGATTTAAGTGAGAATAGATAGCAGTTCGGATCAATGGACTTGCCCCGTCCGATCTTTCCCGTTCCCAAATAAAATTATCTCGCCAGACACTTGGGGCCAGATGTAGGTATATTCCAATTTGCGACTTGCAAATTGCGAGTCAGAGCGACTCGCAATTTGCAGGTCGCAAATTGGAATGTAGGATGGTGTCCCTGACACCATCTGCGACTCGCAAGGGTGTCGCAAAGCCCCACCTCATTAATATTAATGAGGTGGGTCGCAATTTGCGACCCCCTTGAGACTCGCAGCACTCACAGTGATGGTGGCCTGCTGGAGACAGCAGACCACCATGTCTGTGACTGCTTTTAAATAAAGCAGTTTTTTGTTGTTGTAATGCAGCCCGTTTTCCTTAAAGGAAAACGAGATGCATTACAACACTAAAAAATGAAACGTTTTTGTTTCATTTTTTCAGAGCAGGAGTGGTCCATAGGACCACTGCCTGCTCTGAAAAAATGTTTGCAGTTCCATTCACAAAGGGGAAGGGGTCCCCTGGGGAACCCTTCCCTTTTGCAAATTGGTTACCACCCATTTCAAATGGGTGCAAACTGCGATTGGTTTGCGACCGCGTTCGCGGTCACAAAGCAATCTAGCATTGCACTGCAACTCGCAGTTAGGAAGGGGACTCCCCTTCCTAATTGCGACTCGCAAACCCGTTTTGCGATTCGGTAACCAGGTTACTGAATTGCAAAATGGGTTTTGTGCATTGCAAAGTGCAGTTTGCACGTTGCAAACAGCGAAAATCGATGTTTGCGACGTGCAAACTGTTTCCTACATCTGGCCCTAGATCTCATATCCCGCAACTCTTTACTTATGTTTTGCCTAATTCTTTTTACATATTGTTTTATTATGACATCCCTTGTTCCTGCTAATCGAATTTAATTGGCTTGAATGGGATAGAATGGATTCTAGATCATCCACATATATATATGAATTAAAATTTCGTAGGTTGCAAAGAATTAACTCTATTCCATTGGGAGGTGACAAGGAGCTTACTCTTTGCCAGATGGAGGCAAGATGGTTAAGCAGATTGAGGACCCTAGAAAAGGTTTTCAATATAGAAAGTGAGTTGCATTACTTTCTGTAATCAATGTAACAGTATATCCCGGCAGACAGCTCACTCTTGAACTTAATGACAGAAGTTTGTGAATATGATGTGTTATATTGTGAGGACTAGTTTCAAGAAGTATATCTATCAACCAATCAATCAGGATTTATAAAGCACAGCTAATCACCCGATAGGGTATCCAGGAGCTTACAGTTGGTTGTACAATGTGTTTTTTATTGCCAAGGATACCTGAGATGGAACAATCATAGCTTTAGGTTACCGCAAGCTTCAAGATGACAAACACAGTCGCATACGATGTACACGTTATGGAATCATTCACATGGAAGTGGATTCCATGTAACGTGGTTAGGAGATGCCCTTCTTTGTACTTCTGGATGGGCCAGTGCAACTTAAAATTTACATCTAATGATATTTAATCTCTGATTAAAGGAGTTTTATGTATACTGGAATACTCTAGGTTGGCAGACTCTTCCATGGTGACAGTTGGCATGAGAAGAATGCTTTGGTGTTCTGTTGTGAACATCGTGGAGACTACCGCAATGGGGCATCAATGCAATGGTTTTTGTTGATAGCTATTTGATTTGGATATGATGTATTTTGGTTCTCAGTGGGGAAGTTACTTGAGGCCAATTGATTATATATGTATTGACCAACACAAGATGGGCAACAAGGGTACCAACATCAGAGTTGCAGTCCAAGGGTATTTACCAATGGAATCTGTGGTGACTCATTTTAAATATGTTTGAGTTTATAATGTTTGCTTCATTGCTGGCCACATTTCTGGTGAGTGTGGTGACTTGGTTATATAGGAGGTAAGACTCAGGGTTGATATGTTTATTTTGGTGAGCGAACAGTGAAGGGTCTGGTACATGGCCTGGAATGCAATTTGCATTGATTATTCTTCCCATACTAACCAATACAAGATGGCAGTGAGTGATACAGAAAATAGTCTTGGAGGTGTGGTTCCAAGGCATTGACCTATGGGATGCAGTGTGACTCATTTTCAATTCAGTTGAGTTCACAATGACAGCTTTTGTTGCTGGCCACTTCCTCCATGGGCGAGGTGATCCACATTAGTGGAGGTAAGGCTTGGGGGTATTAGATTATTTTGCAGTAAATGAATGGCCGAGCTTGTGAATGAGGGCCCAACTGGAATTGGGTTCCCCAGTGAACATGTTTTTTTCTTTTAAAACATGCATAGATTAAACGTGCTAATTGAAAATTTATGCTCAGATTTTGGTCATGTATAAAGAATGGTGGCATATGTGAACAGAGTTGAATTATGTCATGTGTTTCCCATTGATTGCATGAATGGGAAGTGACTGAATTGAATGCATAAACAGTGGAGTGTATTCTCGCTTTCGGTCATGCACACTGGATGTGATAGCTCATTTCAGTGTAATAGGTCTCTAATCCTATTGATTAACACTTCTATAGATAGTTCTTTTAATGGAACTTGTTTGCGATGTCTTGGAGATTTTGTTCTGTGCTTGGTAGTTTATTTGACATTCATAGAATGTGTAGGCATTGTTTCTATGGTAGAATATTGTTTAGTTGGTATATGAATTGGAACCTTGAATTTTAAGAATTAATTATATTTTGCATGGGTATATAAGATATGATTAAAGGTATTGTACTTGTTTATTTTTAGGTATGGAATACTAATGAAATGTGGATTATTCAAAACTGATGAAGTGGAGATTTTTAAGAGAATCATGAAGCTATGGATGTAAGTAAAATTAGGAATGCAACTTCATATTACAGCTTATGTGCATTCACCCTTTTGGAGGGGTTTTGATGGATGAATTGAATACATTTCATTCAAAGGGGTTTTTCCCATACATGAGTACGCATATATGTAGTTATCTTTACTTGTACATATATTTGTGATTTCTTTGTATAAAGGAAATGGGTTGGGTACACTTATAGAAGTTATGGTGTCTTTAAGAAATATTAATTTTAAATCTCTATTTTTCTATTGATTTATATGAATGTTTAATGAATCAAAGACTAAATATTTGATAGTTCAATCATTTGGGGAATGTGTGTTATTTAGCCTCATGATTGTATTTATTAGGATAATGTAACATGTATTAATGTTTTATTGCAATGGGTCCAACCTTTTGACTTCTGTGGACCCCCACTTTATCAGTACTGGAACCCGGGGATCCCATCTGAATCATTGTTTTAATCCGGAGACCCCCCATGAGTCAATACTGAAAGCTTGAGAACTAAACTGTTAATATTATTAATTTTCTAAGCAGTCATAGACCCCCTGAGGAGGCTTTACCGACCCCCAGGGGTCCCCGGCCCACAGGTTGGGAACCACTGTTTTATTCTATATAATACTTGTTTAAAATGTAAACAATCTGTGTGTATGTCTTTTTACAGCCCTGATGAAGTCTTATTGTAAGGTTGAAACATATTGGCTGGGCTAAGGATTTATTTTGGAAAGGCAAGAACAAAGTTGAATATATCATATACCAGCTTCCTTGAATCAATTGACTGAATGTGGAAGGGCCATACACGTGGACTTTGCAGATAATAGTTTCTATATTGCAGTCATGAACTGAATGATTTCTCTGATTACTTTTAGAGTGCTTACCTCATTGCTGTACGTATTTGGGTTCTAGATCATGTGTATGTGTGAACTTATCTGCCATTCTTGTGCCTCTCTGCCCACAAGCAGTATTGGGAATAACTTTGGACAATTTGGCTACAAGCTTTTTAACGAGTGCCTTCAGTTGTAAAATTTCAGCTTTCAGCAAAAAAATATCCGAAGATAGATCACTGCATGTGTTCGTATTTTAGACATTGTCGTTTTTTTCCTTCCAGAGCCTCCCTTTCTGCCAGCGAAACTAAAGGTTCGGGATTGGCTAATGGTGAGCACCTATTTTGGCATATCACAGTAGATGAGGACTGATAGGAGAGCTTGGAATTCACCTGTAATTCTGGCTCAAATTGCATCTCCACTCCAAGAATAGCTTTTACACTAAGATTTGCAATACTGCCCAATTTAGTGGGTGCTGTATTTTGAATTTGTTAGCTAATTTGTGGGGTTTGGTCCTAGGTTGTGGGGTGGAGACTTTTGTCAGATTCAACATTGTCTCCACCTCCTCATTAAGTACATCGATTTCATTCATGAAGACAGTGAGACCCGGGTGTTTGGCTATCCTTTTCCATAGTACAGCACCCTGAGGGTTTTCTACAACCTTCCGCTCCGCCATTATTTGTCCGAGGGAATTAACTTGCCTCTTACCCCCAGTGACAGAAAGCCCCAGCCCGCTCTCACCCGGAAATGAAATCACCCATCAACATATAGAGTTGGGTATAAAATATCAACAAAACAAACAGTTTCTTATGAGGTATTTACTCAACCTCCTATAGGGAGCTTGATTGAGAAGACCCAACAATGCAAGGAGCAGTCCCCACATCTCGCAACAGTCCTCTAACAATTACCTTCAGATAACTGAAGAGGCATCACTAGACAATAGCATTTTCTAAGTTCCATACATGAGCCGAAAGGGCATAACAAAGAAATCACAACTTACTTTCCAAAACAGCTGCGCATCAGTCCGCTGATTAAGTCGAGTAGCAACAGCCAAGAGGGGTGCTCTACCCCAGCCTCTTCCAGGGGATAACGGGTGAAGACGGGCCCTGTCCTTGGCCCAGGCTCTGCCCGGGTGAGTCCCACACAGGAGAGGTTTATAGAGCAAGTCTGTTGCCTCCTTCCCCACTGCAGTGTAGCCAGGTCCAGCAGTGGTGATTCCTGGGACCCGGCATCCCCAAAGATGGCAACTGCATCATGTGCAGCACTGTTCAATCAAGCATCACTTTATAGCATGAGCCTATTGGCTCCTCCCCAAGTGGCAGTGTCCGGTTATTGCAGTGGTGATTCCTGGGACCTGGAATCCCCAAAAATGACAAGTGCCTCCCACACAGTGGGATCCAAACGGTGCTTTGTAGTGCAATTCCTTTGTTTGCCTACCCACTGGCAGTGTGACCCGGTTGCAGTGATGATTCCTGGGATCTGGATTTCCCAAAGATGCCAGGCGCGTCTCATGTTACTTGATTTTTGTACAAGAGTGGCTCACTCTGTGACTTAATTTATGACCTGTGTTGAGGCCTTTTATAATCTATACTGTTAAAACTTTCTGTGAATTCCCTTTTCCTGCATGAGGTCTGAGTATGTAAGATTGGTGCTACCGGATCTGCTTTTGGATCCTATAAAATCCTCTGATAGTTGAACAGAAGCCCTTTTGCATGACCTTGTAAAATGTGTCTAGTTCTGCTAGATACACCATGGTATTATGAGATTTGCATAACTTTTAATAGCCTGTCACTCTCAAGTAGATTACTACTTATGACATATGACTGAGAAACAGATTGAAAGGAGTAGCTGGAAAGATGAAAGGAAGAAGAAGAAGGGTGAAGTGAGAAAAATGAAGTGCTTCTAACACCTTTAGCCATTTTTTAGAGACATTAAAAATATCACAATTCTATTAAAATTTTCTTGTAGAGGGTAAAACCCTAAACATCGCTGGGAGGGTGAGGTTTGACTGGCATCCCATAAACCTATTGGTATATTTAATCACTGCCCATTCAAAACATCTGAACGCTTATCCAGCTTATGTGAAAGTTATGCCATTAAATGCACCAGTAGGCCCACCAAGGAAGAAAGGAAGGTTTTCTCTCTTTGCACACTTCATGTTAATCTATATAGCCATTTACATACAACTGCTTTTAAAGTTCACCTGTTCAATGGTTTTCCCGTATTCCTTTTCTGTCCCTTCTGTATATTATTCATCCACTCTCCAATTTGTTATTTAGTCTCTCATTCCATCTCCTTTTCTGGTTCCTCCTGAATGCTCACATCTTCCCCTCTCCAGCGCCATTCTGATGTCTCCTTTTGTGGTCTTGTATTCTGTATCGCTTTTCAGTACTGAACTTAACTTTGTAATTCATCACCTCCTTCTCTTCTCTAGGCTCTATCTATGCAGGTTTTCAAAGTCTATGTTCTGGTTCACATATTAGCTGTATCTTTCTGACCCTTCCATATCTAATCCCACTCTTGATCCTTTTCTCTATTTAATCTCAGGCACTGAAATGCCTTTTCCACTGGATGCGTGCTCTACAACCACCCAGAGCAAGATAGAGCAGAGGCCAAAAGATGTAGAACAAAATTAGGCAGACATGGCTAGTTTATGAACATAAATATGCATAGTCAAGTAAGAATGGTGCCGGATGGCAGTACAATTATTGCTTTGCATACTGTGATTTGCGCAATGGGGCTGGCCAGGAGGGCCCCTGCACTGCCCATGCCAAGAGCACAGGCAGTGCAGGGGCCCCACTGGACCCCTGTCTCCGACAGCATTTACATGGCAGTGAAACCGCCATGTAAACGCCGGCGGAGAGAGGGGTCGTAATCCCCAGGGCAGCGCTGCTTGCCCTGGCGGATTGGGAACGCCAGCACCTCCGGGCCATCAGGCGGCTGAAAAGTGGCAGTGCTGGTGGTCCGACCGTGGAGTCGTAATGTCATAGTCAGACTGCTGCTTTGGTGGCAGTCTGACTGAGACCATGACCCTGGCGGTCTGGTGACCTCCAGGGTCATAATGAGGCCCTTAGTCTCATCTTCCTGCAAATATGGCTATGTAACACATGTCCTCTCTTCTTTATGGTGGCTCCCAACTGAAGAAAGATGCATCTATAACATAGTATGTTTCATTTTAAAGAATCGAAGTCCAGATACTCCTAAGTACCTCTCAAATAAGCTGGCCATCTCTTGGTGAATCCAAATGGTGAGAAGCAAAGGAAATTCTCACCTCAAGATCCACTGCTGCAAGAGAAGATCCTCTGCTTCTTTGACGTTTTCAGACCACGCATATAAGTTATGGAACGTATTGTCATTACCCTTGCAACAAATTTAACACTCCCAGGCATTATGAGCACTCTCTAAAATGCTGCCTTCTTGAAAAATACCTCAACCACACGTTTAATTATTCATGTGCTTTTAATATTACTTGAAAACCTGTTTATCTGAATCTGGTCCCTCAAATTATATTTGATCTGTCAGCTTACAAATCTTGTTAAGTTGCCTCAAGGTTTTAGTTTGTGTGAATGCATTCCAGCTCTCATCATGCAGTCTACATAAGATATATATGATCTATCAGAGCAATCATCCTGTAACGTAGTCTTAAAGTTACTTCTAGGGAAACCACTACAGCTCTTGTAATTTAGGTATCAATAATTTTTGCAATATGTTCTTTGGCTGAACGTATGTTAAAGCTGTCCTCTAGTAAATATTTCCTAATTATTATAGGTAATTCCCAGACATTACAAGCCTTTGTATCCATTATGCATGCAAACCATGAAACAATCTTCTGAGTTATGTTGACGTATTTTGGGACCTTTCATGCACCAAACGTAAAACTTTGTAAATACAAATTGAATAAGTAAAGCTACTTGAATCAGAAATTACTCAGCATGTTTGGGTGGTGCCTCTGCGTAGAACTGGGTTACTGAAATCCTACAGTGACAGCGGGATAAGCTGCCCTGGAGCTGCATCACTTGGAATCCTGGCCAGTGTTTGCTGCTAGGGCCAGAGCTAGTAGAAACAAGCTGCACTGACTAGGCAAATCAGTCATACACATGAAGTGATGAGCCATGCTATACTGTTCAAATTTGAGTTGACTCCTGTCCCAGGTTCTGGCACTAAGAACCTTGGTGGCTGAGGAAGGACCATAATAGGATTTTCCAACATGAGTGTCTCCTTATCCCCTGTAATTACTTGATAGTCTCAAAATTGATGATGCTGGAAGAGCAATTGGTGAAGGTTTGTGAGAACTGCACCCAGACTGCAAAGTAATGTGAGCCTTAATATGAAGAATGAGTGAACATCTCACACCTGACCTGAGATAACACCTGACATGCAGTCTTTTTCTGGGTATAAATCTATGAGAACATTCCCATCCATGTGAGATGACAGTCAGTCAGTCTAGGTCCGGCAGTACATGTAGTATGTAATGTAATAATAAGCTTTATTGCATGATTACTTAAAATCATTGCACAGACAAAACATTTAAAAAAGATTTTGTAAGTAATATAAGCGACCAAAAGTACATCCCCACATCAAAAATCATACATGCCTATATATAAAGCACTATATTGCACAAGTAGATGAAAATAAAATCAAAGTACATAAAGAAAATATGTGAAGAGAGATACATTCTCTCATCATAAATTATCGTTTACCTATGTATAAGCAATTAAGGATGCCCACTCTAGGTATAGCTCACCTACCAACAATTGTTGGAAAAAGTCGGGATGCCCACTCTAGGTATAGCTCACCTACCAATAATCGTTGGAAAAAGTCGGGATGCCCACTCTAGGTATAGTTCACCTATCAACAATTGTTGGAAAAAGTCAAGAAATGTGCTACTATCAAGAGTGAACATACTACAACGTTAGCAAGTGCCATATTTCGTTATAGTGAAATCAACTGCCTCCTTTAAAATGTATACCTCTTAGCAAACCCACCACCATGAGATGAGTAATAATAATCAATAAATCAATCCATACTTGTAAAGGAATTTGGGAAATCAATAGAAATATTCACAAAGTTGGGAAATTTAAGAAAAGTGCACTTTGTGCAGCCCCACTTTTCTTGCGCCCCTTAGCGTCCCCCCTAATGCCACCATGTGTGCGCCATATCTAAGATACGGGGCACCATGGTGGTAATTAGGGGAACTAGCGTCAAAATCTTTGACGCTAGTTCGGAGCTTTTCAGGATTAGCATAAAAAATGTTGATACTAGTCCTGCAAAGCCCATTGAGGCCCATTGTAAACAATGGTGTGCCTCCTTTTAATGGCTGCTCTGAGCAGGAGGTAAAAGTTGCAAAAAAATGATGCAAAGAAATCGCTTAGATTTCTTTGTGACATTTTTTCAGCCCTCCCCCCTATTGGGGGAATGCCCCCTTTGCATACATTATGCCTGGTGCAGGCAAAATGTAGTGTAAAGTGTTACAAAGTGGCACTTTCACCACTTTGTGAATCTGGTACAGCGATTTTGGCCTCATCGGGCCACATTAGCGTCAATAAAAATGACACTAATGTGGCACAAGGAGGCTCTAGGGGCTCTTAAATCAGCCCCATAATCATGTATTTGAATTGTGTTATATTCAAAATTTCTATGCTTTAGAGTATTATTATTTTTTCATATATGACCAAGAATATATCGATATTATATATTTAAATATGCATGTCGTTTCACATTGGTCTGAAACATCTGGTAAATTTGAGTATGCCTGCTAATTTTAATGGTTCAAATAGTCCCAGAAGCCCCAAAAGAGTTGTACATTTGCACATTTTCAAGAAGCACTTTCACACCTTCAACTGGAAGTGGGATTTTAGGAGAATTGAGGGGCATATTTATACTTTTTGATGCAAAACTGCACTAACGCAGTTTTGCAGCAAAAAGTTTAGCACCGGCTTGCGCCATTCCTGAGCACCAGCCGAGTGCCATATTTATGGACTGGCGCAAGCCGGTGCAAAGGGTGGGCTAGAGTAAAAAAAATTACGTTAGCCGGGTGGGGCTGGCAGTATGGGAGAAGAGGGTTTTGCACCAAAAAATGACGTTAGGCTGGTTAGAGGCAAAAAAATGCCTCTAACCAGCCTAGCATCATTTTCTGACACAAAACCATCCATACCACATGACTCCTGTCTTAGAATAGACAGGAGTCATGCCCACCACCCCAATGGCCAGCACAGTGGACCAGTGTCCCCTGGGTATGGTCATTGCACCCTGTGCCAAATTATTTACCTATTCTTACCCTACTTACCTGGAATGGGGTCACTCATCCTCCCGTGTCCCTATGGTGTGGTTGGGGGTGTCCATGGGGCTTGAGGAGGACCCATACCCTGATGTTTAACCATGGAAATGGGTCCACAGGTCCCCTAACGCCTGGTGTGACCCAGGCGTTAAATAACAGTGCAAAGCAAGCTTTGCACCATTATTTAGCCCCTCCTTCTACCCGTGCGTCATTTTAGGACAGGGGATAAATATGGGGCTATGGGGTTAGCACCATTTTCTAAATTGGAATGCCTACCTTGCATCTCATTGAGGCAAGGTAGGTTCATGCATCTAAAAAATGGTGCAAACTCCAATATTTTGATGTTAGACGGGTCTAATGTCAAAATATAAATATGGAGTTAGTTTTGTGCCGAAGTTGCATCAAAAAAATGACGCAAATTCAGAGCAAATGGGGTATAAATATGCCCCAAAGTGTCCAGTATTGTATTTAATAATGATATAGGGCCTTATTTATATTTCAGAGGACAGGTTACTCCGACACAACGGTGATGGATATCCTGTCCACCGAAATATAAATCCCATTATTTCATATCGGATTTATATTTTGGGTGGGTGGACGCATTAACCCGTCTACCAAAATATAAATCAGGCCCATAGTCTCTTTAAAGCCGACTTGAGCTTCCTCAGGGAGTAGACGCTGCCCCCTGCTCATTAGATTCTCTTTTGAGTAAAGTAACAAGTTACTGAGAGAGAATATATATATATATATATATATATATATATATATATATATATATATATATAACAATCCGGACCTTTCCTCTTAAAATTCAAAAACAAAACAGTTGGAGAAATAGAGACAACTGTAAAACTGCACTCCAGGAGAATAGTTTACTCTCTTCTTTATTTGCAGTCAAGGGTCACCAACCACCACCACCAACGCGTTTAGACCCACTGGTCTTGATTACAGTAACTGTGAGTAAACTATTCTCCTGGAGTGCAGTTTTACAGTTGTCTCTATTGCTCCAACTGTTTTGTTTTTGAAAAAAATAAAAAAAAAAAAAAATATATATATATATATATATATATATATATATATATATATATATATATATATCTTGGTCTAAATTGGATGTTTTGAGCATTATGCTCCAACTGACCTTTTTGAATATTTTGCTGTGCTGTTTGCTACTTTGAAAACCATGTCATTTTATGCATTCCCACCATCCGGTTTACAAGATTTTCCGGAACAATCAGCCCAAATATTCTGGAATCCACAGGTGGGTATAAGCAATGTGCATTAAGTATACTCTAAATTACTGATGTAGCTCAAATCTAGCAACCTTTTCAAATAAGCACACGACAGGCCCTCAAACCAAAACTCGGAGGTTGGATCCAAAATATCCCAAAACAACATGCTGCATAAATAAATGTAGAGCCAGACGTATCCAACAAAAAAGGTCGAATTTTAAATGCATAAATTAAGGTTTTATCCAAAAAAATGAAACTTAATATATCGTGCACACCACCATTTCAAATGAGGTCTGGTGTCTTTTTTCAGACACTTTATGTTTGTAACAACACCACATGCTTCTAAAAAACCCAAACTATGTTTACATAAAACCGAGGTAATTCCCCTTATACACACAATTTATTATAAGAATGTTGTGCCATATATTTCTACTAACACTATAATTGCTTACCACTTTTCCATCTGTCAAAATGTTTGGCCCTTCAATTAAATACACTCATTTTTTTGTTTCAGCATTTTCACTACATAACGACAAAACTATCCACCTTCTCACCACAATGATGGCCCAACATAAGAATTTCTTGCTAAGTTGAGAAACACACTGCAAAGATCTATTTGGGTAGTAACCGAATATGAGATTATGTTAGCAGAGATTTGTATATCGTTTTACTGCCCTTAGTCAGACATAATACTATGAACCGCCTTCCACTATTCTTCTATCAGACATTCAGAACATGGATGTTGGCACTCAGCTATTGTAATCGACCCATGTGTCTGAGATGGTGAGATCATTTCTAGGAAGTTTTCTTAGTTTAAGGTAAGCCTGGGAAAGCAATCTAAAATGAAGGATAGTGTGCTAGTATTACTAGGATAAACTCTTGGTCAACTTGCAAACCACAGTCCTCGAAGTGTTAGGAAGGATAGAGCCTAATTAGTCCTCCACCTCATTCATACCTTGAAGGAGACACTGGGACTCTCAGGGCCATATTTATGACCCAAACTTTAAGTGAGATTTATGACGCCACGCAAGGCCACCTTGCGGGCCATGCATGGTTTAAAAAATCTTGAGTAATGTAACACAGCGCAAATCTCTCAATTACATTACTCTGCGCCAGGGAGGCGTACCAATGGGTGTTGCGGGGGTATTGCCATGCAACATTCATGGATTTTGACGCATTCCCAGATCAACAAGAACTTGTAAACCTGGGAATGTGTCAAAAAGATACTCCTCCCCAGGAAAGGTGTAACGAGGAGAAATATGTTTATTTCTACTCATGTTTTCCTCTTTTTATATATGCTGCATTCTGTTAGAAAGAGGAAAACGTCTCTCATGGCTGTGTTATGCAGAAAGGGGGACTTTACTGCACAAAACAATCTTGCATGCAACAAAGGCACCCTTGCACTGTGGTGCAAAAGTGGTTGCATTGGTGCTAGGCTGCCTAAAGGGATAGTAGCGCAGGGAAAAGTACTGGAATGTGGAGTATTCTTTTAAATACCACACATTCTTGCCTTTTACTGTGACGCAGGGCAGTGCAGCAAGGTGACTTGCTGTGCAGCCCTGTGTCGCAAAGCCCATTCATATGGGCCTCAGTGTGATTAATCCCAAACATATGAGATACAACGTGCTTAGTGTTATCTGGCTTTATAGAAAACTCAGCTATTCTGGACAGCATAGCAGCATTGGGGAAGCCAGGAAATATACCAAAATGTAACTATCTAGGCCATTGGTTCCCAACCTGTGGTCCGGAGACCCCTGGGGGTCCGTGAAGCTTCCTTAGGGATCTGCGACTGCCTGCAAAATTAAATAATATTAATAGATTAGGTCCCCAGCTTTCAGTAATGACTCAGTAGGGAGTCCCGGGAGTCCAATAATGATTCAGTGGGGGTCCCCGTGTTCCAATAATGATAAAGTGGGGGTCCACAGATGTCAAAAGGTTGGGAACCACTGATCTAGGCAAAGATCAAATTGGGACAGACAGAGGGATAGCTGAGGTTTCCCTCTAAGTTGCCCCTAGGTCATGAAGGCAACATCAAAAGAGATCGCCAAAACTATCGAATCGCAGGGCATAAAATAATCTAATCTAATCCTGCCAGTCTGGTGACTGAAAATGTCAAACATCAGGACATTAATGAGTTTAATTAACCCATTACATGATATCAGGGTGTGGAAAATCTGCATCTCATCACAATATAATTCAAGTTCCATGTTAATAAGGTGTAAAAGGGGAGAGGATTGGAAAGCCAACCTCTCAAAACCAATATGCCTGGATTCTGCTGAAGGAGAGCGTCAACATGTAGTATACTGTACTCGTGCCACAATAGCCTTTGTAATCAGGGGCTGAGAAACCACCCATTTTATGTGGTGCTTGAAGAGCAATGTAAGCTACCCTAGCCAGAAGACCTGCTCTAAGCAATCGGATAACTATGGATCACATACAATTGAAATCTGCATATTATGGTAGGATCATGCTGAAATACAACATTTTAGATAGCAGCACTACATTGAGGAGTGAGAAGTGGCCAATCATCAGAAGAGGCAAATTGATCCAGTATTCAGCACTCAGCTCCAGGCTTTCAAGAGCCTTCAAATAACTGTATAAATAGATTGAGTTGCAAGAAACAATGGCTCCCAAGTATTGTGTATAATGTGGTGACCACCTCAGACGTAATTCGTTAAAGAATCTGTGTGCTGAGTCAGTTCAACAAAATGTCTAAGAAGTCTTAGTTTATGCACAAATGAGTATAGTCTTTAAAAGCACGTATATTAGACATAATTGCAGATAGCTTGACCAAAGATGGTTTAAATGCGGTATCCAGTCACTCATATTTAAACTGATTGTTGTGGAAATTTAATTTGCTTTATTTTGTTTTAGTGAACAAAAAGAAGAGAAGAGGGATCACATCCCTGGCTAGCCCCTCAGATGTGGGCAAATGGGATAGAACTAGTGTCCGTATTATACATTATAGTAGCTGGGTCAAGGTAGGGAATATTGACTGGAAATAGTCTCCTCCAATTCACTCAACTGTGGGGAATCTACAATAAATTTGGCCATTTGAAGTGAGTCAAAGGACTTTTTAGGATCAATTGGAGAAGCCACATCCAGGATCTGTGGGCCGATGGTGGGTCACTATATTGCATTCAATACATCGCATGCCAATAATATTACGTCCACTACGTTGATTCACCACTACTCTTTAAGTTAAGCACTTAATAACTATTCCTAATTCTCTTATACTTGTCTTCCATGGTAAGTAAAAGAGGTGTTAAGAATAGTAATTATATACTCACCTTCCTATCTATTGGTGAATCGATGTAGTTGATACAGTATTGTTAAAACCTAACATCGTTGATCTCAGTATATGACCCTATTGATCTACATTTATGGTACAGAAATAGAGTCATCTCAAATCACTTTAATACATGTTCTGGGAAACAAAGCCAGTAGGGTATAGTAGACGTAGACCAGCCATATATGGCAAAACTCTGAGAGCAATTCATTATTTAAGGTCAGTGTTAATGAGAAATAAGTATTTACATGATATACACCCACATGATGCTAGTGAGACTAATGTCAATGAGCGAAAGGTCATCACAGGTCGATGAGTACTCTGAGTAGAGTCTTACATTGGGGTTACAGACTCACCTCCGAACCATCGAGCCACAGTTACCATCAACCTCATCCAACTTCAAAACTGCATGGGAGAGACAGCAGGAGATGCACCTCACTAAAATGCAAGAACCATGTTAAAGTAATACTCATGCCATGTCCTACTCAAAGAATGTATGAATGTCTTTGCCCACCCCTTCACAAGGTCAAGGCCCCCAGCACTGATAATCAATCATTTGTCTGTCTCCATGATTATTACTGAAAACTATTTCCAGCACTATAATATATCATGCACCATGGATGTTTGAGAAACCTGCAATGTCTAGAGAGGGGACTACGAAACACACAAAGCTTATTAGGCAAAGCAGGAAGCAAACCACTTTCCGTTTAGTGTGAGACCTTCGGACCTTTCGCATGAAGAAAAGTTATGATCTCATCAGGTGGAGCCGAGGTTGTCATTCCATCCTGGAAGACGCTCCGTTTGGTTTTAATAGCATGGGGGTGTTGAAAACCTTTTTCCCTTATGGCTTTCTTCACCTGAGGCAGTCATTTCTGGTTGCCAAGAAACTGGGACATATGAAAAATGTCAAATACTTTAACTACAATTCGGCCTTCCCCCGATAGCTTGAATGGTGAGATTTCTATTACTGTAAAGAGATTTCTAATACTGTAATTACTTGCTAATTACTCGCTAGTGAGACAAAAGGCAAAGGCAGGTGGCATTGGTCAGTTCCTAAGCACGTGCATCACCTTTGAAAACACGAGATAAAGATATAAAGCTTAAGGGGTCCACAAGATATATGTCTGGGCACCTTGGGCTCAATTGGCTGACACAATGTAATGAACCCGAACTTTGTGGCTGAACTGTAATCAGGAGGGTAAGGGAATTGTATATCGGTATGTATATTGTGAATTATTATGCTAGAATTCAGTAGAGAGACTTACAAACTGATGGCACATGTTTTTCACTGTTCTGATATTTGGAAAAAGCACTAATAAAAATGTTATAAAACAAAATACACAGAAAAAGGAGGGTTGTCCAAAAGATTCTTGACAACTTTCTGCATGAGTTCCTCTATGTGGCCAGTTTAAGTAAATTCAGAAATGCTTGCAATTGTAATATCATTCCACTTGGCAGGGCTCTCACAGCCTTCAGCTTTAAGAAACGAGATCAGATTAAGCACCATCTCCATGTGGCCAACAGTTACATAAAACTAGGATTCATCATCCTTCCAACACCCAACACGTTCAAACTCTGACTCAGAGAAATATTGCTGCTCAGTCTTGTGCTGAGAGTCTCGAGTTTCTGTGCAAGTCTACTTTGAGGGATACTACCTTGATTGTGCCGATAATCATTAACCGACATGCAGAGTACTACCCTTACCATCCATGCCCTCAGCAAGACCCTCGATGCAGCAAGTCTGCACACACTACTTGGGATCATCTGGCAAATGTGTCCCTCTTGGAATGCTTTGTATCCCACTGATCTCTGTTTAATCCCTAAGCTACCAAGTGTAGGAGAGCACGGTAATGTAGTTAGCGAGTAAAACGGAAAAGGATCTGAAAGGGTTTATCTCCGCATAGGGATGCGAGGTTACATCTTATGAGAGGTGAGCAATTCATATGCCAATACTGTGGGTATGTACATTAACTGCTGTACTATGTCTAGAAAGAAAGAATTTCCAAATTGGGCCCCTTTTGTTCGCCATTGTTTGATGAGCTGGTGCAGTCCCCGAATTGAAGATGGCTGCTGGAAACAATGCCATCCCCCTGTAGCATATCCGAATGTAAAGGAAGCATAGACGGCTGGGTGGTCTGCACTGAAATGCAGCTCTCCCCTTCGTTGCTTCTCACAGACTCAGTGGAGTTCATTACTCTGATGCCGTAAAGAACAAAAGCCAACCACGAGTCTTGAATGGGAGCAGGGGTCAGCTGATACAGCAGCAACCACACCATGGTGCATCATTCTGAGGAAGAAGGAGTAGGTGCTGGCCAAGCTAGAAGCACTAGGAAAGTAACCCCCCAAGGAAGGTTGGTACCACCTGCCCACCAGAGCCAGCCCTCCGCCTAGTCACCAGCTGAAAGGGTCAGTATATATAAAAAGGCATGGATTCTTCAGAGATGGAGTTCTTCTAGGCAGATTGTAGTTAGCGCAGGAAGCATGACACTGGACTTACCTCAGCAAGTGTCAACTCGTTCAAAAAGAGCTTCCCGCATGCAGACGGTAGTAGTGTGGTCTGCCTTAGGACGACCTGGGCACAGGTAAGATTGGTACAACTCTTCAGAGCCAGATCGAGCATTACACTACGATGCATGGATGCTGGGCACACATATTAAAAGTTTATGGGTATGTATAGAAACGAGTGACTCCCTTTATCTATAAGGATGTATGAAAAGGTAGCTGAAACTTGATCATGCAAGGTAGTACTATGCCAGTGCTCGATATGGTGGACCTCTGGCATATTAACCTGCCTTCCGGCAACATGTTTAAAATGCAGAGGTTTACTTAGCCCTGGTTACAAAAGGTATATTTCCTCTGTGTGTCTCTATTGACTGACCCCTGTGGATCCCGATTAGAAGCTGCTACCCTGTACCAGTCATGTTTCAGGGCCACAATAGGGATCTTCTTATTTTGTTAAAGAACAAGTGTAACGGAGAGAAGACTGAGCGTCGTCTGTTTAGATCTGAGTACTTTGGACTGTGGTGCCTTTGCATAGTAGAATAATTACTGAGCTGATGTAGTTTTGGAGAATCTCGAAACCCTTACTTTTTCTGTGTAACGTTCCTCGTCCATCTGCGTTTTCATATGCTGCAGTCCATGGTTATTTTACATAGAGTCAATTTAGTGTGTTGTGTGCAGCAAATAAGTCATAGAAATATAGACCTGTGATAAATGTTATCGCAAGTAATCTATGCAATTGTGCAGATTGTGGAGCAGACTGGTCCTTGCAGGGGGCAGGCCCTAGTGTGGAATGCCCTGACACCAGATTTTGCACACTAGTTGTCTCAGTATTTGAAATCAGTGACAAATGTCCCTCGTCTAATAGATCTTCAGCATTACATTCAGACATCACACCACACTCCAACACCCATCTTTTCCATAGCAGCTGAGAACGGTACCAGGTGTGGGCCCTTATCGCTGTCTCAAACATGAATGTTGTCAGTGTGCATTGTTTACGCTGCACTGAAAGCAATCGGAAGATGCTGAAAGCCATTATGTCAATGCTATAAAAGCACAACAGATCATATGAATCCTGTGTTGGATGCTACACAGCACATTCATTTACTTCTCATCCAAGACAACAATGCAGGGGAAGGCGTTGGGACCAAGTTGTGGAAGTTTGTTCTGCATGAAAATAGAAGATCCCTGGCACCTCCTTGAAATAATCAGCACATCCTCAAGATCAAAGCTTAGTGAATTCTGCTTGCATGTGAGCCTCTCTAAAAACATTGGTCCTCTCCAG
Source organism: Pleurodeles waltl (assembly GCF_031143425.1). Classification (NCBI taxonomy): domain Eukaryota; kingdom Metazoa; phylum Chordata; class Amphibia; order Caudata; family Salamandridae; genus Pleurodeles; species Pleurodeles waltl. The sequence continues at coordinate 1,943,965,761 of NC_090440.1, read as the reverse complement.
ATTTTCTTTTATGTAAATAAGATGAAATATTTTTGTGCATATTTGGGATGCTCTTGACATCTATTAATTTACTTTCAGGGAAATCCAATCATAGGGTCTATGCACCTTCCCATATTCAGCAGGGTCTAAAGATCTGCATTATTTCTACTCAGTCATCTGTTCTGGTGTTTGGGAGTAAATACACTGTAAGTGGAGATGTTGACCTTTGAAATGCCTTGATTCGTCACTTTCGATGTCCAATAAACAGCCACTTTTGAAATTTGTCAGCCTGGTTACCACACCACGCTTGTGGTGGAGGTAGAGACGCTGGCATGCCACAACCTGTGGGCCGGGCCAGTTCTTGCTGATTGTAGCCATTGTGGAACTTTTTGTCTGTTGAGCCACATGTATCAAGCTCACTGATGGAGGGCAACAGAGCTGTGGCCAGCCTGGATTTCTTTATGTTACTGTCTGTAGGAGACTGGGCGTGGCAGTGTGGGTGGACTGTTCCTATTGGAGGAGGAGCAGTTCTCATTTCCATAAGGCTAGTGTCTATCTGAAGTAGCACAGTAGGCAATAAAATGATGATCTAGACTGCAGCCTGAGTGATCAACAGTAGCTGAGAGCTTGCATACATTCCATCAATCTTCTTTGTGTTTTGAAAAAGGGGTCAGAATTTGGTGATCTCAACTTATAGATAATTTAATAGATAGTCTGAACAATATTGAGAACCAAACAGGCCAAGATTGGGTAAGTACCAGCACTCCTCAGCATGACTTTAATTGTGGTAATAGGCACAACTGTGATAAAAGTAGCATGGTGCTTCTTTTGATAGTCAAAAGAGAGAAACAAAATTACAGTTCTGGCTGTTCTCCCGTTTCTGAGCAGGTTTGAGGCACACTAGTGGACCATGTGAGAAACTGGCACGAGCGTCAGGAAATATCCCAGGTTCTCATAACCCAGGTATACATTTCAGCTGGCTAGTTATGAATGGTTTCTATTGAATCCAATTATTTGTTTTGGAATATTGACAGTCTTATAAACTGAGAAGGAAAAAATAATTCCATTTGCATCTTAAAATTGAGAACTGGAGACTAATGGTGCTGTTGTTTTCACTTGGCGTATTTTTATATTTGTCCTTTCCTGTTTGACATGTGTGGAGAACTTTCAAAAACTCAAATGCCACAATGGATCTAGTAGAAAACAATTGTAATTGGGTAACTGGAACTTAATTAAGGAGATAAACACCTATTACAAGCACCAACATCACACCCTAAATTAGCTCAGCAGACTGAGGAAAAGTATAGACTTACTTATTTTTATAGCCTGAGAAGAGATGGGACACCGCTTATTGTAAATCACTACATATAAATACATAATTACCAAAGGATGGGGTGCTGTCCTTTTCATTCTTGATGGGCAACCTTCCAATCACCTCCACTTTGCAAGTCTCACACTAGCACACACTATCTGCGTACACAAAGCAGAGCGGGGAGTTGTGCCTTCTTGTACCTGGCCCCTTAACCCTGGAACACATCAGAGCCTCCGCCTCTCTTCTTGACTTTCGCAAGAAGCTGAAGACCTGGCTTTTCAAGTAAGCCCCCAGGAATGGCCTCACACACATGCTACAAAGTGCCTGGATACCCTCATGGGTGATTAGCATGCTATAAAAATACTGATAACAACATATCTTTCTTTTAAAGACTCTTTATTGAAACAAAGCTCAACGTACAATGCATGTAGTGGATTCTGCAGAATTTGCTTATTACAGCCATAATACTTATTTCATAACACATAGCACAGTATGAAACTACAGAATTGCATAAGACAGTTTGGACAGAATCCTGGCAGCTTGCTGACCCCACCTCCCCCTCTCACACCTCTTGGGTCCCCTCCACTCCTTTCTTCTTAATCTTCAGTCTTTAAACCCTGACCATCGTGACCATACTTTCTCATACTTTCTGGGACGATAACAACATATCTTAACACATCGGCCCAAGAAGGCTCAACCTAATGCTGTCATGCATAGCAATGGGAAGGAAAGAAACAGCATGGCGAGGGCAGTCCTTCACTGACATGATGCACATACTAATACACTAAAGCTGGCACAATATCTGCGTGCCAGAGTCTAGAAGTCTTCTGCCCTAGATATGGTACTAAAGCGTTTCCATATAATGCAATTAAGATGTATACCACAAGGTAAGGTTAAATAACTTTGTAATTCCCCAAGAGATCACCTGTCTGTATCCATGCCAGTATGGTAGAATCCATGCTAATATGGCAAAAGCCTATAGAGCAAAGTCTGGTGTTGATGTCCCTGTCTTTTGGTTTGAGCGTCACCCACAGATGTCCCCACCATCAACCTCCGCTGCAAGTACCTCTACCTGTGATGAACTGCAGTATTTTATGGTAGTATATCTGCAGGGTCCACCAAAGATTTGTGCTCCTTAACAACCTAAGGTGAATGGGGGGTCAGAATTATGGGCACATCACTACTGGTTTGGAAAAAGTATGGTCTCTGGTGAAAGCTCCTTAAGAAGGGAGACCCACTTCCCACATTGATTTTCATCATTTGCATAGGATCCCCTTTGGGTGGACTGACATGAAGAATTAATAAAAACATTGCAGATGAACGAGGCTGACTTCCAATGTGATGCGGTGGTCAATAGTGACATAACAAGGCAGCCATCATGCTTGTATTTTAGGGTTAGGTTGAGGGTCCACGTGTGGTGCTTCATTGCAATTGCATTACTTCTCCTTCCCCTGCCCTCGAATGCATTGCAGGTGGGCGATATTGACTTCCCATCTGAAGACCCTGACAAGAGTAAGATCACAAGATAACTTGCATGTTAGTCTTTGAGGTTAGGCTCGAGATTTGAGGCTTAGAGGATCCATGGACACACTGAAGATGAAAAAGGTTTAAGTCCCATCTGAAACCTCTGCAAACAGGGAGATCTGGAGGAGGCCAATGCTAAGTTCGTCTTCAAATATTGTACCCAGGCTTGAAGTGGCCTTTAACACTGGGGAACCAGGTTCCAGTCCTGGCATCAGCTCAATATTTTGTGATTCTGGGCAAATCATTTAATCTCTCTGTGCCTAAAAAACATGAATCTGACTTTGTGTAATGTAATCTGGTGCTAACCTAAAGCATTCTGATGCCCTTGCGCCAGCAAGAGTGCTCTCGCAGCAGAAGCCAGGTTTGTCTTTTCAGATTAGACTGGTGATGGATCAGGTCTAAGCTCTCAGTGGAGTGGCATGAGGTCACCTATGTATGTCGTAGGTGCACAAGGTGATCACGAGACTGCTGCCATGTTTGTCTTCAGGGTTCAGGTTCGGGCTGCGGGTGAGGTGTACCTGGCTCCCTGAACACATTGTATGTGAACCAGGTTCACTTGCCATTCGAACTCCTCTGTCAGCAAGTGAGGTCACGAGACAGCGGCCTCCAAGACCCCGCAGTCAGCACTCTTTCGTCGCATAACAAAGAGGCGGACATGGCACGTGTGGCTGAGTCTTTTGTGTTCCGCTACCAGGCCGAGTGAATACAAAGCAATCCTCGTTGTCAGCTCCGGACGCGGGTCTGCAGAGCCCGGGGCCTCTCGAACTAGCCTTTGTCCCGGCTGGACCCCTGAATCGGACCCCCTGCCGCCTCCTCCCCGAGAGGAACAAGCAAAGGTACCGTGTAAGCAGCTTTGGGAACTATAAAAGCGCTTGGCCGAAATTCTTTGGGTATAAGTTCCTACGTTCCATCCCTCTGGTCGGTCGTGTCGAGAGCCACGTTCACTGTAAGTGACATTTACAGTTTTTTTAATAGTGGAAACCTGGGCGGGTGAATGGGGGTTGTGTCTGAACATAATCTCAGGGCCCCTTTGGGAGGAACTAGGTGCATGGCTATCAATAGTGCAACAGGTGCAGTGGCACTGGGGGCCTTGAGCACGACGGGCCCACTCCACACCGGTTAGTGGGGGGAGTACTTTTACAAAACCAGGGAGGGGAGAGTGGCCCAGTTTCTCTGCTGGCATTGGGTCCCACTGAATCCCGCCAACACCATGGGATAGAAACGTCCTTTTGCTGTGGCGGAAAAATAATCTTGAGAAGGCAAATAATGCTAGTGTTTCGACCTTTCTAATGTAAACCGGGGACTCTGTTATTATGTGGCATTGGAGGACCACTTTAAGTGACACAGTTGACAAAGTCATGCAGCAAGAAATAGCACATTAAGTAGTTTATATTGACAGTGTTGTATCATTATTTTGGTTTTGTAACAATTTTTAATACTGTTTGGGAAAGTTGTACCTCGGTAGTACTAGTTAACACCTGAACAGAGCCATCTGCCACTCAATGGTGAGTAGTTAACCTTGGGAAAGAGCCTTCCAGTGTGCAGAACAAACAGGGGAGTTTAGTTTTAGTAATTTATGAACCATGTGAGCTAAGAACACATTTTGGGTGAAATATGCAAATCATGCAGGAACTGGGTGAATATGTGGCGAATGTGGCAGTTCCTTAGTTATGCAGAAAAGGCCCTGGCTTCAGAATTGTATTAGCTCAGTGCCTGACCTTAGCCATGAGATGTGGTGAGTAAGAGATGGAGAGAGAGGGGAGGCGAGTGCTTGAGGACAAGTCCAGCAATACTGCGATATATATGGGGGGAAATACACCATAATTAAAGAAGGGGAGGTACAGTTAGTGCGATATAGAAACGGATGCATTGATTGACGTAAGGGAGATACCCACTGATTCTCATGAAGGAGAAGATGCATGATTGTGATTTTAAAAAACATGTCCAGTAATTGGGGTAAAGGAGAATTTGCAGTTGTTGCGATCAAGAGAAAGGCACAGTGAAATCCATTGAGGAAAGATACAGCGATTTTCGTAGATATGAACATGCAGTGATTGTGGGCGGGAAAACACCACTATGGCTGTGAACACGGGGACTTTACAGTGACACTAATAATGGCGAAGGGAGGCGCGCGGTGTCTTTAACAAAGAAGCAGTGATGCTGACAAAGGACCGGGCTTTAATTGTGACAAAGGGAAGGAAATGCCGCTCTGATTGTATTGAAGAGAAGGGAAGGGTGCAGTGGTTTGTAGCAAAGGACGAGAGATCGCATTATTCCACTGCAGAGACCGATGAAAGGTTTGTGATACCTGTGCACATAGGCACAGTACTTGTGGTTCAGAGTATTGGTGATAGAATAATGTACTGAAAGCGATACACATGATTTGTGGTTATTTTAATTAGTTTATTCAGTGAAGTCATCAGGTAGGACACGATACACGACGTAGTGCCGCTATCACAGTATAGATTTCAACGTCAACCACAGCTACACTGCGCCGAGAGATCTTACATTTTTCTATAAATGTGCATGTTTTTCTTTGGCAGTTGCCGAAATGTCTCACAGTGGAGCTCAGGGCAGCGTTGGCAGCCACTCTACCCTCGCCAAGCACAACTTCAAGGTAAGTCCATGCCTGGTGCGAACCCCTGGTGCAGTAATGATGATTGCGTTGTCCCTTTAAACTGAACACAGCATTAGAAATGATAGAGTTATACATATTCAACTTTATAGAACTTCTTTACAAACCTTGGAAGTTTGGAGAAGGTGTTTTTCCATGTCGGAGGCTAGGCCTTTGACCTGTAATTTCTACACTGTCAAACCTCACCTCATTAAATCAGCAATATTCCTATGCTGTCATGGTTGTGGCACTTTCACAGCACTTTCTTCGAGCGCATACATAATGTGTGCCTAGAGTACGAAAGCACCGTGGGGCCACACAAATGATGGAAATGTGGCATGAAAATACATATATCCAAACATGTTGCTTCCCTGTGGTGGTGGGTTCTGCTATCCCCTTTCAGAAATTGATGTCTCCACCTTCCGCCCAACTACTTTCATTTATGAAACTATTCAAAAGCCTCGAGCTAAAAGTAGCAAATCCAACGTGGCTTCTGAGTCAAATATTCGATTCCTGGAATGCTTCCCGGTGACAGTGGGTATTTTATGCAGTATAGTGTGGAAAGAGAACAGCATGTTTAGATGTATGATGTTAAATGGTAGACTGACACCTTAGAGAGCTCTGCTTGCTTATCACTTTACTGCATCCCTCTTTGAACTCATCCATCTCGCTGACAGGGTCTCTGTGTCACCACCTCACTTTTTTCTGTCTCTCCCTGGCACTGTTCCTCCTTGATGTTGCCTTTCTCTTACTCCATCTTTTTCTGTTTCCAGCCCCCCAAGGACCTGTCGGCTTGCTTCCTGACCAACCCTCCCTGATCCCTTCTCCCCCTTATTTCTATTCCTCATTCACCATTTCTACTCGACTTCCTTGCTTTCCAACAGGCCTCTTCAATACCCCATCTCCAAATGTCCAAGATTCTGTATCTCCATAACCTTTCACTCTCCTGAAGTCTGTCTCTCTCTTACTAAATTGTTACTCAAACCCTGACTCATGCTAACAGGTTTATCCTTAACCTTTTTGTCCCTGACCCCATTTCTCATGGACCCTACCCTGACTCATTCTCAGTCTCTTCCAGACCCCATCTGTCTACCATTGAAATACTTTGATGTGAAAGACTATTGGGGATGTTGGGAGTAGAAGGAGTCCAGAGTAATCCAGTTTTCACTTCCAGGTCTTCTGCTATGAGTACGAGAACTTCCAGGGAAGGAAGACTGAGTTCACCACTGAGTGCCGGAACATGGGTGACCGAGGTCTTGATCAAGTGAAATCCATCCGCGTGGAGTGTGGCCCGTAAGTGTTTGTTTTCTGTAGGTAACACGCATCCTCACATGTCAGGCTATTTTATATCAATAATGGGATGGTCTATAAGAGGTTGAGCCATCACCCATGAAAGGACTAACAGGTGCCCAAAAGTAGTCTTGTCAGATAGAGAAGTGGTTTCTTACTTTGTATAGCTGTAAACGATCATTATAATGACAATAAGACCTTATTTTGAATTGAGGGTTGCCAATTCTGCTATTGCTCAAGTCTATATTTAATTATTTATGTATTTGTTAGTGGGCTCTCACTCGGCACCTTGCAGCCATTTTGTAGCTCTTAAATTTAAGGTATATTGGCTCAAATGCTACGTTTCTTCTCTCAGGTTTTTCTAGGTCAGCAAATGATTGTGGGTCTTGGGTTCAAAACTATCTCAATGTATTCTCAAACTTTATATGGGTAAGAAGCAAGCAGAGACATTGAACTGGGCATGTAATCCGAGTGCCTAGCAGGCCACCTTTGTTTGGCAGAACTGATGCTGCAGGTTGAACAGTGTGACAAGTTAATGTGCTAGATAGCTAGTAATCATTCAGGCTTGTAACTCTTTTAGTCTTCAGAGTGTGCATAAGACCCTGGGATGCCAGGGTTAAATTATAGGCCCTGATTTAAGAGGGCCTAGCGCCACTTTAGTGCCGCCTTAGCAGAATTTATTTTATGCTAAGGCGGCGCTAAGGTGGTGCTAAGGTGACCTTTTCACCACGCCATATTGCATGCATTGCATCACTTTGTAACCTCTTGCGCAACGTTATGCCTGTACTAGGCATAATGTATGTAAGGGGGGCATTCTCCCATTAGGGGTGTGTGAAAAAATGGCGCAAAGAAATCTAAGAGATTTCTTTGCAGTATTTTTTCGGCACTTTTAACGCAGGCATTAAAAGGGGGCACACCATTGTTTACAATGGGCCCCTATGTACTGTTCAGGGTTAGCGGCAAATTTTGGACCCTAACTCTGAACAGTACATCAACAGCGTCAGAAATTCTGACGCTATTGCCCCTTACCCTGCGCCATGGTGTGCTGTGTTTAAAATATGGCCACACATGGTGGCGGTAGGGGGGCTCAAGGGGCCGCAAGAAAAGTGAAGTTACATGTAATGTAGCACCACTTTTCATAAATCTGGCCCATAGTCTCTGAAGGAATCAGTTACCGCTTGTTAATCAGTTTCAGTCTCTGTGCATCCCAAACCCTCACCCCATATTGAGTTGTTGGTCACTCATTATTAAAGAAAGGGCAAACAGCAGTGTGAGACGACAACCCTGATTGGGAGCTGTATTTCCCATGATTGCAGCTGTTGCTCTCTACTGAGGGAATTCTTCAGTGAGATGCATGCCTTCCTACAGATAAAGAAATGGACGAAAAGTCACACCCAGTGCTTAGCTTGAGCCAGTGGTTGCTGGTGGGTCCCACACGCACTGATTTTATTTTCCCACATCAGACATTTCCAGAGTGCTAGAGAGGGAAAAACATACAGAGGGAAAAGAATGAAAAAAATAAAAACCATCACAGAAGGAGAAAGAAAGGACCTCTGAGAGTGGGATAGAAGGCAAGGAGTGCCTGGTAGTCAATTAAAGAAGCATGAGGTGAATTACAGATGGTATGCAGCCTTGGTATTCATGTAGTAGCACCTGCCATAGGCCTCTGGGCCGTTGTGGGCAGCGGCGCTCATTCTTTTACAAATTCTGCACTGGTCACACCTTTGTACTCGTATAAGGTTAAACTTTGCATTCTCCTTCTAGACATGTAAGAAGCACTACTGCTACTTATAAATACTGGCCAAAGTTGTAATTTTGAAATCTGAAATGCATCTATCTATAAAAAAGAGGTAGTAAGCTTATCAATTAATGGGTTTCATAAATGGGAATGAAAGGGAGTTTCCAGTTCCTGAGGCGAGATGCCCTTTTGTTTTCACAAGAAATACAAGCACGAAAAAAACAAAATGGATTCAATTTTGAAAGTCTAAAGAAGAGAAGAATACGAATTTAAAGAAGAGAAGAATACACATTGATTTTAATTGTAAAAAAGCATGTGGGGGATCATTGCGAAATGTAGTCAGGGTGCAGGGTTTAAGTGGCAAATTTAATTGGTTTCTGGTTTTCTGCCCCAAACTCATGGCTTTTTACTCAGTGTAATATGTTTTTTCTGTTACAGCTGGGTGGCTTTTGAACAGAAGGATTTTGGGGGTGAAATGTTTATCTTGGAGAAAGGAGAATATCCCCGTTGGGATTCCTGGTCCAACAGCTTTCGGGCTGACAGGATCATGTCTATCCGACCCATACGCATGGTAAGCTGCGTCTGTTACTCTTTATTCAGATCCTTCCAGTTTTAGTCACAGGTAGTAATGACCACAGACTCTTAGTTTCACATCCATAGGCATTATCTAAACAAAGAAGTAAGCTCATGTGGCTCTCTGATGCAATGTCCTCTCTTGGCTCCTGCCAAGGTTTGTGTCATTTTGAAGCTCCTCGCCACCCCCACAAAAATACCTAGTCACATTTAACAATGTGTCAAGGACAGGACAGCTTTCCAGCATACCAAAGCTAAAGTGCAGTCCAACTCCCAAAATCTCCAGTGGTTCCCCTATTTTTCCACCTCCACCACAGATGACCGGTAATTCTGCTATGTTTCTCCAGATACCTGGAACATACTGTATATGGAACTGTAAGAAAAACCCAACCAAATCCACCCAACCTAATCAGTCCAACCAAGACTAATCCAATATAATATCATCCAAATGTAGTCAACCCTACAAATCAACCATAAACAAGAAAATCCAAACCATTGTAACCAAACCCAATCCAGCCTACGCCAATCTAACCTATTTCAAACCAACACAAATCAATCCCCACTGACTCAAATCCAAATCAACCCTATCAAAGATATCCCAGCCCACTGTGATCCAACCTATTTCGCTCCATTCCATTCTAGGCCTTCAAGAAATACCTCAGACCCCACCTGTACCACCCAAACCAGAATAGATCAACAGGGACCATATTATGACATTGTGCCCAGGGAGCGCAATAGTCATGTGCACCCGCTTTGTGCACTCCCGGGGCACAATGGTGTTACAGAAGGGGCTGCAGAAGCTTTTGTATCCACTTCTGTAATATTGATAGTGCTGGAGAACATGTAGTGCCAGAGCCATCATGAAAGGGGGTTCACTCATCTGTATAGGGAATGGCCTGTGCAAATGACGGAATCACTATGCCTCTGCACCTGATTTTATTAGGGACGCGGGCGCAGAGGCAAACATGCCCATAGGAGGCACACAAAGTGCACCACAAAGAGGTGGCACACTTTCAGAGCACTTCCTGTAGACAGACCTCTGGTGGAGAGAAAAGCTGTCCCATGACCTCCCCTTGCAGACGGGTGCAGTGACTCACTGTAACTGCCTGCAAGGTGGTCTCTTCCCTCTTCAAAGTTTAGGTGGCATACTGCCTGCACTGTGAAACACAGAGCAACTATGAAGCAGCTGGTCTGTATTTCACTTGAATGCGCCAAGTTCATGGCTGCCCTGGGGGTAGCGCATTCTTTGTAATAGGGTGCACAGCCCATGTTTGTGCCTGGCACACCTTTTGAAAGCTGTACTCTGGCACAAACAGAGAAAGTGTGCCGGCATCCATAATACAGCCCCAGGAGTGTAGAATGCATTCACACACAAAGATCCCTTTTGCCCCAGCAGGGTTAAAGGAATGCGTATAACATCATCTGACTTCACAGGGAAGAAAACTGGTAAAATAGGGAATATTTTTACAAGTACATGAACAATGAAATGCATGTATGGTGGTGGAGCAGGTATCAATGCTGTTATTAATGTTCACACCTTTCCTTTTGCTCAATGCCACAGGACAGCAAGGATTACAAGATCTGCATGTTTGAAAGCCCCAACTTTGAAGGCAGGAAAATGGAGGTTTGCGATGAGGATATTCCCAGCCTATGGTCGTATGGATTCCAAGACCGAGTTGCTAGCCTCCAAGTTCTAGGGGGAACGTAAGTTCTATAAATTTTTCTGGGGATGAAGAATAGGGGTAAACTTAAGAAAACTCACAATGGTGGTGCTGATAAGATCTGGGAGGACATCAATGTAGTAATGTGAGGCATTTCTAAAATGAGCCAGTTGTGAGTAAAGAAATAGGGAAGCTGAGCAAGTGGTTGCAAGCCTGGGAGTAGGACTGAGTCACTGTTTGAAAAGCCCCTACAGCAGTATCCATTTTCAAGAGGCAATATCCTCTTAGGGATTTAAGAGAAAGTATAGAAGATGAGGGTGTTTCATATGGAAGTGCTACAGTATACTTACCAGGGACAGGTATGTATCTATTGCACACAGAGAACATGCATGATAGTGTTAATGAATGCACTTTTTAGGGACAGATTAAGCACCTTTTGAAAATTATGCACTCCGAAGGAGCACAATAAAGCCACAGGGACCACACTTACATTTTTGACAGGGGTTAGGTAAATACCTACTGTACACTGTGTATACCCAAAAGGACTTGAGCAGTGAGTCATTTAGAAAAAATGTATAGGGTCCCTCTCTAAAGGGCAAATATAGGGTCAAGAGTACGTAATTTCAGAGGAAAAGAAGTTCTGATACACAAAGTTTAGGGGTAGTAATGCTATGGACTGAAGGCTGCTCTTTCAAGTAGAAATACAAGAAAGTATTTATTTTATGCATGTTTCTCCTGTATAACATTTTAGATTTTTCTATATCAGGGTCATAAAACATAGGCCAGATGTCCTACGATACTAGTGACAAAAGTGGTCAGAAATTGCAAATCTACATTTTACGACCTGTATCTTTTTATGCAAATGATCTACGTACTAATCGGTTGGTTCACAAAATACCAAACATTAGCGGGTTGCAGACCTTCCTGCCTAATGAATATTGATTTGGCAGGTCACATTTTGTGACTTACTATAATTTGATACAGTCACTGACATGATGACCTGCAAGGATCAGAAAGCCACAATCCCTCCATTTGCTTTTCAAAATTGGAAAGTTTTTTTTAACATAGCCCGGTTTCTTTAGAGGAAACGGTGGTGCCTCTAAAAAAAAACAATTTTGAAAATGAGATTTGGCAGTGGTCGTATGGCTCACTGTCTAGTACCCCCAGAAACTGCCACCCTGTTTCACAAAGACATTATGGGCCTCATTACAAGTGTGAAGGTCTTCAGACCGCCACAATCACGGTGGCGGTTAGAACCGCTGCTGCTGAGGCGATCCGACCGCCACATTAAAACCCTGGCAGTCAGACTGCCAGGGAACTGCCAGCACCGACAGGATCCATGATCCTGGCTGCCTGGCGGTAGCAGAAATCGCAATCCACCAGGGCAGTGCTGCATGCAGCGCTGCTCTGTGGATTACGACCTTGTTCTCTGCTAGTCTCTTCTTGCGGTAACACTGCTATGAAAAGGCTGGCAGAGAACAGGTTCAGGGGCCACAGGAGGGCCCCAGCACTGGCATGGGTGGTGCAGGGGCCCCCCTGCCCAGCACCCTTGCGGTGTTCACTGTATGCTTTGCAGATTGTGAACATTGCGAGGGTGCTGGTGCACTCTGGGGGCTACAGCATTGCCACCGGCTCAATTACAAACCAGAGACAATGCTGTAGCTTGTTTCCTGCTAGGCCGGTGGAAGGAAACCGAGGTTTTCCCCCGCCGCCCTAGCAGGAAACTCTTGATTACTCCAGTGGAGTGGTCATCACTAGGGCTGTAGCCACCTTGTCGGAGTATGGTGGATGGGCTTTCCTGTCCACCAAACTCTTAATTAGGCCCTAAGGGTGTAAAGGGGACCCCTTCCCTTTTGCAAATGAGGTTTCACCCCAAATTGGGAGTCAGTAGCTCAACAGTGTTTGCAACCAGAATTCTGGTTGCAAACCAGTTGTACATAGGGTACCGAATGACAATTTGAAAGGGATGCCCAAAACACACCACTTCCAAATTGCGATTCAGTATACATTTCTAAACCAATTTTAGGAGTAGCAACACTTTGCCAACAGTGCTTAATTTGAAAAATAATAAGTACAAGTGTCTAATGCTTGTGTTTGAAGTCTGCGACCACCGGTGTGGGAAGTTGGTGTTACCCGGCTGTCTAGCCCTTTATTCCATTCTAGAAGGTTATTTTTCATCTGCTTTCTCCTTTGCCAGTTTTCACAACAGTGTCTTCCTTTTTGCAACTTTTTCTGACTTTCTTTTTTCTTGCTATAGTTCAGACTTTGATGTTTAAAAATAAGTGCAGTTCCCCAAAATGAGTGCCTGCAACAACCATCTCCAATTAAGCACTGTTTACGATTAGTAAAATGGGTCGGGCACATTCCAAATAGCTTCTTAGCAATTGTGAACCTTTTGATTTTTTACAAATCAGTGGGTATCAGGCAGCTAAAAAGTTTAGTACATCTGGATCATACTCCAGTTTACAGAGTAATTTACAGAGCAGCCCTAAGGGAATGGGAGGAGTACCAGTCTGGCTACATAAACGTTTAGAAAACGGATTTGAAAAGATTAGGAAATGACGGATGTGGTGTGCTGCCTGTAGGGAGTGCGGGATAAGGGATACAGCAGGGACCATGGGTCTTCTACAGTATAGCAGGTGGAGGCAGAAACCTAGGCCCATTATTATACTTTTTGACACACAACTGCGCCAACGCAGTTGTGCGTCAAAAGTTTTAACGCCGTCTAACGCCATTCCAAAGCGCCATGCGGGCGCCTTATTTATTGAATGACGTTAGCCGGCGCTGCGGACTGGTGTGCGTAAAAAAAAATGACTCACACCAGGCAGCGCCGGCGTAGGGGAAAATGGAGCTTGGGCGTCAAAAAATGGGGCAAGTCAGGTCTGAGGCAAAATTTTGGCCTCAACCCAATTTGCGCAATTTTGTTTGACGCCCAACCCCCATTGAAATGACTCCTGTCTTAGCAAAGACAGGAGTCATGCCCCCTTGCCCAATGGCCATGCCCAGGAGACTTATGTCCCCTGGGCATGGTCATTGGGCATAGTGGCATGTAGGGGGGCACAAATCAGGCCCCCCTATGCCACAAAAAAAATACGAAAGAAATACTTACCTGAACTTACCTCAACTTCCCTGGGATGGGTCCCTCCATCCTTGGGTGTCCTCCTGGGGTAGGCAGGGGTGGCAGGGGGTGTCCCTGGGGGCACGGGAGGGCACCTCTGGGCTCCTTCTGAGCCCACAGGTCCCATAACGCCTGCCCTGACCCAGGTGTTAAAAAACGGCGCCCTCAGGCTGGGCGCCGTTTTTTAAGGCCTGCCCCCTCCTGTGCATCAAAATGACGTCACAGTATAAATAAGGCGCACAGGCCTTAAAGTCATTTTTTGGAAGGGAACGCCTACCTTGCATATAATTAACGCAAGGCTGGTTCCCCCTTCTAAAAAATGACGCACATGGTGGAACTTTGGCGCCCGCTGCATCGGACGTCAAAGTATAAATATGGGGCAGTGTTTGTGCCGATTGTGCGTCAAAAATTTTGACGCACATTCGGCGCAAAGAGAGTATAAATATGCCCCTTAGATCTCGTATTTCATGCGAAAAAGAAAGGCAGAGAGGGTGCTTATCAACTTCTGGGTGGCAGTAAAATGTGAGAAAACACAGTACTATGTAATATCAGTATCTCTGCATAGAGCGAGTAAGAAGGGTAGACCTTGGAGCATTTGTAATCTGTCAGTAAGTAGAAGATGCAGTATACTTCATTTCAGATGATGTGGGTTCCCTTTGTGACTATAAGTATTTCTGTAAAGTTGTATATGACAATAACAACTTCAGAAATTTCATGCAACAGAGTATCAGAGCAAAAACATAAACAACCCATATATCGTGGAGGTAAATGTATATTAGTAAATACAGATTTACAATTTTTAACTCCACATATACATACAATGAAGATGTATATAGACAAGGTACATATATGTGGAGTTTAGTACAGTACACCTAAACTTAACTATATATACTTACCTTGCGGATATGTTGGTCATAGTTATTTTTTATATATTTTTTTAGTATGATATTTAAAACTCGATACTCCTGTACCATGCCTTCCGTAACCCTGCTTTTATGTACGCATGAGCATGGCACTGAGATATAAAATGGTGCTATTTTATTCTTCTGATGACAAGTGTTGCTTGTTTTCTAAGTTTCTCTTCTTTTATTCAGGTGGGTTGGTTATCAGTATCCTGGCTACAGAGGTTACCAGTACCTCATGGAGTGTGGACCTTACAAGCACTGGAACAATTGGGGTGCCACTCAGCCCCAGATGCAGTCTATTCGGCGGGTGAAAGACAGCCAGTGGTATAAACGAGGCAACTTTGAGGCCTTCAACTAGACCTGGTGCCTATGACAAAGGCTAAGCAGCAACAAAAGGGACCTGTTTCTTTTCTTTTTTAAGCTTCCTCATTTTGTCATGGTTCAAAAGCTGGAAATGAACTTAAACTTGGAAATAAGGGAATCACCCGGTGTACCCAGAGGAGAAATGAGGACATTATATCAAAGGTTTTGACATCACTGAATGACAACACTGAGGGCTTGGGCATTTAGCTGGATCGATTGAAACTTTGTGGCACAAGTCTGGAGACAAACCTTGGAACCTTCAAGCTAGGTTTCTGAGAGAGAGATAGACAAAGACACGTTTATCTTTTTGGAGCATATACGTGCATACCATTCTAGAAATATCCAGCATGCTTTTAGAAGGTACAACCAATGCTAACACAAGCATCGGAGAACAGATATCTCCCTGGTGTCTTCCAACTTATGTACAACATCCATCACCATTCCTTTTAGATGCCATAAACAAGACAGGCTTGTCCTTGCCCTGGATGAAGTGTCAGGAATTACAATTCTGAGTTATGTTTGCTGTTGCTGTCATTTTAACCATTCACTCCCACATTGGATGTGACTCAGCGTATGCATCCTTGAAAAGCAGGACTCCCTAGAATTAATCCGTACATTTTACAATTCAGATTCATTTGCCAATGAAAGGGCAGAAGGACAACCCAGGAACAGCGTTTTTATCAATTCATTTCTCTTTCAGGGCAGAGGACACACTTTTTTCTGTGTTGTTTTTCTCAGGGAACGTTTACAATTGAGACCTCAGTGGAGAAGCCATCAGTATCTGTGCTCCTGTTCCCTGCTTCCAAACATTGGATTTCTTTACACATCTCACACGTTTTGTATCCACCAAACCCATTCACCTTTTTACAGAAATCAGCATAATAAAAACATGTCTCTTACTCTTGGTGTGGTGTCTACTTTTATTGGTAACTTCATTCACAAGAGTGCTCTCTTCGATATGATGATCTGTAGTAAGTAAAGTGCTTTGTTGATGGCAGATCTAATATATAACGAAATACACTCCTCAGGTCTGTCATTCAGGGTCAGCCGTCCTTGTCTCCCTGAAGGCAACTGCAAACAAAATGACCTCTGCATCTACAGCTTAAACACAGTCCATTCTTTCTTCATCTTTCCTTCTCTTCTGAAAGCAAAGGTTTTCTAACTTTTCCAGTCTGCATTGGTTCTTCATGGAAACTGCCTCTGTTGGTGGAGTAAAAAGACGAAATAATCTCTACATCTGTACATTTAAACCTCAAAAGTCTATTTTACTTATGCTGTCTCTGCTGGGCCTCAATCTACAATATCAGATCAGTGAGCACTTTTGTAGTTGTAGAATAGTTCACTCCCTTGACAATGTATCCTTTATTTCTTTACAAATCTCCGGCTAAGAAGGACCACTGAAGCGTCATCAGTCCATGATGCTTCTGTGTGTAATTGCTGAAAAGCACTGATCTAAGACTCCTGATCACGGGATTCTTTACTGGTCAAAAGCCCTGCAAGTGAAGTTTGTGTAGTTTGCTTCTTTCCAGAGACAGTGGTTAATTATTTCATGAATTTATAGATTCAGTTTCAGAAACATAGGGTTATCCCCTAACATGGTCTCCTTCATGAAATATGTAGGGGTGAGCGAAATTCTCATAATTTGCTTACTCGTACTTATGCAAAATTATGAGTATATATGAAACGCAAAATTGTCATTTTCGCTATATTTATTGCAACGTAATTTAACAAATTTTACATAGAAAGAATAATGTACACGTCCCGAAATTATGCAAATTACGGCAGTGTAATTTAAATTTTTCCCAGGACTAGAAATATGATAGCATGAAAGAAATGTCGGCGCTATCTTTACATTTATCAGGTGTAGGTAATTGAAGTCATTGAGGACAAAAGATAGCCAAGTGATTTGTTGAGGTTCCAGCAGCAAGACCTCCTCTTGCCATTGTAGGTGTTTTTGGAGAAACTGAGGGCCGTATTTATAGGCCCCTAGCGCCATATTTACAAGGTGGTGTTAAGCAACTTTTATGTGGCTTAACGCCACCTTGTAAATACGGCCCCTTCCCACACAGCACTGTGCGTGAGAGGGGCGTGCAATGGGTTTTGCTGTGGGCATTCCACAGCAACACCCATTGCATTTTGATGCTGCCTCAGATTTATGAAATCTCATAAGCCTGAGGCAGCGCCAAAATCTAATGCCACCCTCAGGGGCGGCGTTACCAGGGCGCAACAAGGAGGACTACTTTTATTCCTCCTCGTTTTTTGCTTTTTCTATGCGTGCTGCATTCTGCCGCATGCATACAAAATGCATAATGCCAGTAATGATTGTTTATGTGCGGGAAGGTGTCCCTTCCTGCACGTAAACAATCATTTGAAAATGACACTTTGGCGCTTCTGTGTGTGCTGCACTGTGCAGCACACACAGAAGTGCCAAAGCGCCATTAGTGATTGTTTATGTGCGGGAAGGGACACCTTCCCACACATAAAAAGTCACACCCCTCAACACAGACATCCTTGTACGATGGTGCAAGGATGCCTGTGTTGGCGGTGGAAGCTAAATGTAGTGCCAGCGCAAGGGGAAAAGCAGGGATGCACCGTATTTAGACACAGCATGGCGCTGCCAATTTTGGTGCAGGACCGCGCTGCGCCACTTTTCTTTAAATCTGACCCTGAGATTTCTGCTTCCCTTTGTGGTTCAGCCAGTAATTGGTTAAGTTTAGGCAATAAACATTTGTGCTCACAGTGTATGGTTTCTAACTCACTCTCAATCTTTGCTTTACCACTAAACATGATTTATAAAGGGTTTACACTGGAATCCATCTGCCATTAAACAGTCAAGACTAGTCAGATAGCGTGAGTGAATTAACAGGCAGATTTGATGCAAAACCCACCCTTTCAATAGAGGCTGCCCCTGAAGCACTGAATAACTCTCTAGTGCAAGCTCAAGGGGAATGAGGGAATTAAATAATAGGAGAGAAAGAAAGCACAATGGCTGGTATATTTTTCTTCAAATACTCAAATGGTTATGGGTGGATGTGTGCTATATGTCTAACCACTAGAGTCTCTCTGGGTTGCATTCTAACCCACTGTTATTTTGCCCAGCATGCCACATCAGAGTATGCCATGATTAGAGCTCTTCAGTCAGGTGTAGCTTGGTTCCAGTGCCACAGTGAGCAAGGGACCTACGTCTGGGTTTACCCTTGGTCGCTAAGGGCACTACATCAAACAAACAAAATGTGACCAGAGGGTGCTTTCAATAAGTCTAACCACTGGCAATTGGTCAGGTAGCATTCCAACCCATTGTTCTTTTGCCCACCATGCCACCTCATATTAGACACAACCATATGCAAATTAGTCTTGAGCTTGCTTTAATAGGAATAATCCAGCCCGAGCTGCCAAGCTAAGTCCTCTCTGAACCAGAACTGACGCAACCCAAGGCCGGTTTAACCCTGATTAGGGCTCTTTGGTCAATTGCAGCTTGGTTCCAGTGGCACAGTGAGAAAGGGACCCATATCCGGGCATACACTTGTCCATTTAGGGTTTTACATCAAACACACAAAAGGTAATGGGAGGGTACTTGCAATAAGTTTAACTGGTGGCAATTTGCTCAGGGTAGCATTCCAATCCATCATTCTTTTCCCCACTATGCCACCTCAGATTAGACCCAACCATGTGAAAATCAGTCTTGACCGTGCTCCAGTAGGAACAGTCCAGCCCGAACTACAAAACCAGGACTTCTCTGAACTAGAACACACACAACCCAAGATCAGCTTTTGCCCTGATTGGGGCTCCTTAGTTGGGTGTAGCTTGGTTCCAGTGGCACAGGAAGCAAGGGATCCACATCTGGGCACACCCATTGCCACTTAAGGTGGTATATCAAACCGATGACAGTTGCTCAGGCCAGCGTTCCAACCCATCGTTCTTTTGCCCATCATACCACTTCATATTAGACCCAACCATATGCAAATTGGTCTTGACCGTGCTCCAGTAGGAATACTCACCCCAGCCCAAATTGCCAAGCCAGGTCCTCTCTGAACTGAAACGTAAACAACATATGACTGGGTTTGCCCTGGTTGGTGCTCCTCATTCGGGTGTAGCTTGGTCACAGTGGCACAGTGAGCAAGGTACCCACATCGGGGCATACCCTTGGCCACTGAGGGTGGTATATCGAAAACAAAAAGGGTGATGGGGGATGCTTGCAATAAGTCTAACAACTGACAATTGGTCATGGTAGCATCGCCACCCATCAATCTTTTGACCACCATACCACCTCATATTAAACCAAACCATGTGCAAATTGGTCTTGACCCAGCTGCAATAGGAACACTGACTCCAGCCCTGACTGCCAAGCCAGATCTACTCTGAAATAGAACACAAACAACCCAAGTCTGGGTTTACCCTGATTGGGGTTTCTTAGTCAGGTATAGCTTGGTTCATGTGGCACAGTGAGCAAGGTACCCGCATCCGGGCATACCATTGGCCACTTATGGCAGCATATCAAACACAAAAAAGGTGATGGGGGATGCTTGCTGCAAGTCTAACCACTGACAATCACTTATGATAGCATTCCAACCCATCGTTCTTTTTGCTCACCATACCACCTCATATTAGACCCAACCATATGCTAATTGGTCTTTACTCTTCTCCAATAGGAACACTCAGTCTAGCCCAAATTACCAAGCCAGACCCTCTCTGAACCTAAACACAAGCAACCCAAGACTGGTTTTCTATGATTGGGAACCTTCATTCGGGTGTAGCTTGGCTCCAGTGACACAGTGAGCAAAGGACCCACATCTGGGCATACCCTTGGCCATGTAGAGCAGTATATCAAACAAACAAATGTTATCAGAGGATGCTTGCAATAAGTCTAACCACTGGCAATAGTTTGGAGTAGCATTCCAACCCATTTTTGTTTTACTTACCATGCCACCTAAGGTTTGTCCCAACCATATGAAATCAGTCTTGACCCTGCTCTAGTAGGAACCGTCTAGCCCAAACTACCAAGCCTGATCCTCTTTGAACTGGAACACAAGCAACCTAAGACCAGTTGGACCCTGATTGGGACTCTTCTGTCTGTGTAGCTTGGTTCCAGTGGCACAGTGAGGAAGGGACTCACATCTGGACATACCTCTGGCCACTTAGGGTGGCACATGAAACAAACAAAAGGTGATGGGAGAATGCTTGCAATAAATCTCGCCACTAGCAATCACACAGGTTAGCATTTCAATCCATCATTTTTTGCCATTCTTTTGCCACCATGGCACCTCATGGCAGCCAAATGCAAATGCAAATCAGTCTTAACCCTGCTCCAATAGGAACAGTTCAGCTCAAACTGCCACGCCAGGTCCTCTCTGAATCGGAACATAAGCAATCTATGATTGGTTTCAATAGATGCTGCTGAAAAGTTAGAAAATGACGAAGCATTGTGTTATTTTTAAAGCAAAGTCTTTAAACAAGGATTAGCAAGTACCATCCATGTGGAGCTGAAAATTGATGAAAGACTTTTACAACTTTCACAGTATTACAACTTTGGATTGATAAAAATACCACCCAAGTCAACCTGGAACATATGTTTTGCTGTTCTTAGAGTTCATTCAGCTGTACATGGACACACAACCCCCCGCTGTGCACGCCCCCCTGCAGACACCTAAACCCTTTTTGTTTTTTTTTATTTGTTGGCATCACAGATCCACCACGATTCTCTGGGGGAACCATGCTGGGGCTCGTGGTGGATATGCAGATCCACAGAATTCCCCCAAAACATTTTTTTTTAAATTTGGCCTTGGTTAGGTCTCTCTTGGACCTTAGTCTATGAGTACCCCTAACCTGCCCCTGTATGTCTTATTTTACTTTATTTTGTAGGATTCAGGGTCCGGGTTCCTGAGTATTAAGATGGTAGTTGCAATTTTTAATTCAAGTTGCAGCTAGCCAATCACAGTGCACCCTTGAGCCTGTGGATAGGATTATTGGACCAGCTTTGGAACAGTGGTGTGAAAAATACATACATTTTAAGCCTTAATTTATCAGAAACCTCTGAATGAATTTACAACAAATCACAAAAGGTACACTTTTTGAATCAAGATCAAGCTTTCTGTTAAATTTACCCTGTCTAGGCTGATGAGCCTTTCCAGATGCAGCAAATTCAATACCTGTAAAACAGCACAACTATCTCTGACTTCTCCATTCCCAACAGCTAGAGATATTTGAGGCAGAAGAACATTTTGTCTTGCAACCCAATCTATTGTATTTATAGTCTCTGTTGCCCTTGTGAAAAACTTTAAATTGGAAGCTCCATCTACCCTGTAGAGAAACATATCTTGAAACATGTGAGGGCAATCAAAAAAGTGGATAAAAAATACCCAGTAACACAACATTTTTGACACACATTTCCAGAATAGTGACAACCTCCAAATCTTTGCTTTTGGTATAGTTGCACTCAATATGTCGGGAGGGAATAGAACTCAGGAATTAAAAAGGTTAGAGTCTGATACATAATCAACTTTGACACTTTGGCACCAGGGGGTCTTAATTATGGTGAGGAAATATCTGTCCATCTGGGGTAATCAATCATATATTCTTCTGATTCATCTTGCCCATTTACCATGATTTGTAATTTTAACAAGTTTTTATCTGTTTTTACTACAGGTTCATTAAGTACTTCCATGGTTTACAGGATATTGAGCAGCACTGTGATAGATAAGATTTTCTTTATATGTTATTGTTATTGGCATGTTGGTCAACGAAATTGATCACTATATGTGTGCTATGCATGCTTTTTATTGACAAGGGTTAATATATTAGAACAAATCTGTTCCTTCCTTTCCTTTCTTTTTCGCTTGTTATTTTCTTTTGAAGTTTATTTAGGTTTTGTAGATAATATTCCTAGTTTGAGTTGTTTTGTCCACAGTACATCTTCTTAGCCCACTAGGGCTTAACTAGAAGTACTTTATATCAGGTGTCAAAGATTGGGTTTAAATACAATAGGATTGTACCTATTCAGGTGATATCACAATAATACAAATTGAATGCAATAACACTTGCTGAATTCATCACAGTATTATTCCCTTTGTGCATCATTTATTTGTACATGGAAATGACGGTCTCACATTGAGCATTATGGTATGTGGGATGAGAGTATGCAATCATATATGTATTATCGTGTGTGGGACACCTAAAACCTTTATGTTTTTGTATTATGTGGACATCAATATGGATAAATAACATGTTGAGTCACAGGATTCAGTTTATATTTTCTTTGGTTTGTCATTATGGAAACTGAAACATGGCCCTATCAAACCAAACAGAACACTTCAAGATGCCCGCTGTTCTCAATTTTGAATTATGTCCCTCATTCCTTATGATCTTATGATTTAGCCCACTTGGATGATATTCATGATATCTTCAGACATGCAAGCATGGGCTGTAAACCTTTATATTATTTTTACCTTAGGGCATGAGTTGTTGTAACTTGAGATAACTCTAACTTTAACTGGTGGAATTTCTATGGTTTATTATGTTTAAAATGTGAGCTTAACTATTACTTCCCTATAACCTTTGTTTTTTTTCAGTGAATTTCTATGTTTTTTTAAACATACAGTAATTTTCATTACTATATGTTAAACCCACTACCTCTGTGCACAGCCTCTGGCCGTACGTGACTGGGTTGGATGCAGGGCCTGGCATGTAGCCAGTCCCTCTGGCCAACCCCTATAACAACCCAACCCAATGGTGCGCATGGCCTGGTGTGAGGGTAGGTGTAAAAGGGTGTCTCTGGGTGTGACAGTGGGTGTGAGAGTCTCTGTGAGTGGGTGTGTAAGTGTCTCTGTGAGTTTGTTGGTGTATGTGTGAGAGTCTAAGTGGGTCTGTGAGTTGATCCATGAATGTTTGAGTGGGCCTGTGAATGGGTGCATTAGTGTCTAAGTGGGTCTGTGAGTGAGTGTGTGAGTCTGAGTGGGTCTGTGAGTGGGTGCATGAGTGTCTGAGTGGGTCTGTGAGTGGGTGTGTGAGTGTCCAAGTGGGCATGTGAGTGAGTGTGTGTCTCTGAGTGGGTCTGTGAGTGAGTCTGTGAGTAGCTGTGTGAGCGACTCTGCCACAAAGGAACCTCACCTGCCCTTTTATCCAACAAGAGTCCACTGCTTTGAATGAAATATCTACCTAAGTGGAGTTCTTGCGGCCTCCTTGGGTAAATGTCCAGTATGTATTCAACACTACAGCTGCATAATGGAGCACAAGGAAATGTCACCAGTGACATTGTGTGCGGTTTGGCAACATGAGTGTTCCTGTTGCCTGTTTCTCTAGAATTCTGAGATAACATGAATCCTGTTATAGATAGGTCAGCGAGACTACAAAGATGTAAATCTCCACCAAACCAGGGTCCTTCCTCTTATCTATATGGAGTACGTGGTTCTTTGTTCAGTGGAGATGTCCTCATATTTTTCGCCATCAAAATCATCAGGAAACACTGGGGGGCCCTCTGTGGTATCTATGTAGTCTCCTTGGCCTCTCTATAGGAGGATTCAGAATTCTTGAGAAAGGCACACGAGGAACAATCACATTGCCAAACGCGCACAAGGTCGCTGAAGACAGTTACTCCTGGTCCATTAGGCAGCTGTAGTGTAGAATACACACTGGACATTTACCCAATGAGGTAGCACCTACTAACTAACCATTAGAAAGTACTCCAGTTGGGTAGACATTTTGTGCAAAATTGTGGACTCTTGTTGGATAAACGAGCAGGTGAGCTTCCGTTCTGGCCAAAAGGCCGATTTCACAGAAATTGAACCTCAACAGGAAGCCCTTACAAATATAAACAAAGCAGGTGCCCCAGTTGAAGCTCCAGTTCTGGAAAGGACAAATGATCCTAACTCCCAGGCTTGGCGTGGACAAAACAGGTGTGTTTACTCTGTGATTCCATATTAAAAAACAATCTGAAATCCTTTCTGGAGGTGAATCCATCTTTGATCTATTGGAGCGCAATCTGTATGTGACTGTGATGATTGGGTTCTTTCTTGTCCACTCCTGGGGGGTCACGTGTCCCTTCTCTCCCGGCTGATTTTGTCCCCAGCGACCCATCCCCTGGGGACCTGCCTTGACATATAGCATAGCCCCCCCCTCCCCAGCCATTCTCAGCCTTGTGGACCCCATCCCACACAGCATGACCTTCAAATATATTATCTTTTATAGGGGGAGGGCGGTCGCACAACCCCCCTCCCTGGGCGGATTGTAGCGATGAGGACCGCATACCCGGGCCACAGCCTTAGAATATATTATGTTTTATTGTTTATTGTTTTAAGCAGCTCCCTGTTGTGGGAGCAATTGTTTCCTCTGTTTCCCTGTCCACATCTCTGTGAGAAGGGAAATAGAGGAAACCTCTGCTCCCAGCAAGCAAGAGCTGTCTGACAGCTCTCCTTTCCTGGGAGCTGAGTTGTGTTTGCTCTGACTTGGCAGAAGCTGTCAAAGCTCCTGCCAAGTCAGAGCAAACAACTATGGTCCGAAGGTGGGCACCCCGGGACACAGCAGGAGCCGGCCCTAGGGGGTTATTGTCTTCATTTAGCACTTGGGAGGTGGTGGTCCCTGAGGCCAATTGTCCGCAACTGACCCCCTTCATCATTTTATATCAGCCCCAGGAAGGTGGTGGTCCCCAGAGCTTCCTTTATTGTAACAAGTTTCTCCAGGGAGATGGCAGTCCCTGGGGCTACGGGGAGGCCACCAGGCCCCCATATAAATTTCAGATTTAGCCCCGGGGAGGTGGCTGTTCCCGGGGCTGTGGGGGAGGCCTTGTGGGCCTTCCCCATTTTAAATAAAGCTTTTGCCCCAGGGAGGGTTTGGCCCGTGGGGTGCGGGGAAACATGCACCACCTCCTTCCCACATTTTTAAATCATAGCACTGGGGAGGTGCTGGTCTCGAGGGCTAATAGAAGCCCTAGGAGGGGAGCCCGTGCGCCTTTTCCTCTTTCAGTCCACCAATGCCCCCAGGACCTGGCCCACCTGGGGGCAAAATACAAATAAAGGAGGGGAAGTAAAAAAGGTCACGAGTTAAAAAAAAAAAAAAAGGGGTCAGAGTAGGATCACCCTGGGCCCTTTTCTTTTTTTATTTAAGCTTTTTTGTGGTACTCAGCAGAAGCTGAGTCCCAAGATGGCTGTCAACACTTCTGTGTTGAAGTGTTGGCAGCCAATCAGACATTATCACGGGGACAGGAGGATCCGCATCCCTAGATATCTATATTTTTTAATCTCTAATTACCCAAAACTACTAAACAGATTTACCACAAATCACAAATAGCACACTTTCTGAACCAAGAGTTATCTTTCAGACAAATTTGGTGTAATTCCACTCAGCGGTTATGGTGGTAGTCGTGTTCAAAATCCCAATGGGAAAATGCATAGGGAAAATACGTTTTGGGACCCGACCCTTTTTCTCGCCCTGCTTGATGGATCACCCTGAAAGTTTCAAGACAGCAGATGAACACACTGAAGTATATGTTTTGAAAATTTTGTGAAGATTCGTTAAGCGGCGCCAAAGTTATTGGCAAAACAAAATACTCTCTTCCTATGGAAATTAGGTCCTAACTATAACTACCTACTAGTGACCATCTACCTCATGGGTCAGTGCTGGGCCAGTGGGTACAAGACCCACTAATTATATAAACACCACCCTTCGACAGCAAAAGTAGACATTGTCAAAGGAAAATGCTTGCATTCTAGGACATTGCTCTCACCGTCTTTTATTGTATGTATATATATTCTGCTAGCGGTTGCCAGTAGGTAGTTATAGTTAGGTAGAAAAAATGTTTTTTGACTTGCCTATATCTTTGGTACCGTTTGATGACTCTTCACAAAATCTTCCAAAAAAAGTGGCCCAGTGATTCTTGTTGCGCATGGTAAGTTTCAGAGTGATCCATCAAGCTGGACCCGAGAAAAAGGGGAGCAAAAAAAACATTGCGTTTCCTATGTTAATTCCCATAGGACCTGTCAACACGTCTACAGCCTGAACCACTGGACGGAATTACACCAAATTTAGAAGAAAGCTAGTTGCTGGCACGCTGATTGTGCTTTTTGTTATTTGCTGTAAATCCTTTCAGTAGTTTAGGAGATATTTAAGGGCAAATATATTTGTATATCTCTGACCGCAAATAATTATCAAAATCCGTGAATTTTCGTGAATACGTGCATGAAAAGCAGCATTGTAATTGGCTGACTGCAACTTGACTAGAAAGTTGCTACTACCATTTTATTTCACGTGACACGGTCCGAGAGGGTGACAATTCAAATTAAAAGTGACTTAAGGGGTCAAGTTGAAGGTACCCTGACTCCAGGGGTGTGATATATTAGTGTTTTAGGGGTTTAACATAATTTTGCATCATGGTGCACAATATTCATGAAAATCCGTGGATTTTCACAAATTGCAGCAAATTATTCAGAAAATATTCACGAGTATTGAAACATTTGAAAGAAAAACCACAGACTCATTCATACACTAATTCATTCACTCATACATGCACTCAGAGGCTCAGGCGCCCACTCACACACCCACTCAGACACTCATGCACCCACTCAGACCCACTCATAGACTCACACACCCACTTCCTGATCCACTCAGACACTCATGCACCCACCCACACATCCACTGACAGAGACATGCCTTGTAGCCAACCTGCGCTGCGCATTGCCAAAGGCCATGCATGGAGTGGTATGGTTGTTTATAAGGGCTTGACTGCAAGGCCAGGCCTTGCGAGCAACTCCTGCACCGCATGGCCAAAGGCTGTACGTGGTGGGGGCTGGAATAATGTATAGTAATTAAAATTACTTCTTGTTATAAAACCATATACATTCACTGAAAAACCAAAGGTTACAGGGTCGTTCTAGATATTTGCTCGTTCAAAATCATAGAAATTCAGAGTTATAATTGGAGTTCTTTCATGTAACAATAACTTGCACCTTCGCCATGCACAACTAATTACTCCACATATTATGTCATTGATGAGATCTTGTACGGCATCTTTGATATCACTGCAACATTTGCAATAACATTATTGATAAGAAAACTGTGCATGGCAAGGGCGCGAGTTATAGTTAACTTAGGGCGCGAATAGATGAACACTATAAATCGGAGGTGGCGGGTATAGTTTTTAAGTGGGTGGGTTCAGGTATTTGTTGAGAAGTAACTTGAGTTTTTTTCTGAAGTGTAGGAATGATTGATTGTCGCGTAGGTCCTGTGGCAGAGCGTTCCAAATTCTATCCGCATTCCCAGAGCTTTTGATAGTTTCTTTGTGAGGCAGATAGGTTTTTCAGTGTAGAGAGCTTTGTGGGTTAGGAAGGCCATTTTGAATATGCTTCTCACTTTGAATGGTAGCCAGCTGAGTTTCTTGCGTGTGGGACTGATGTGATCACAGACAGAAGTCTGGCCACTAAACCTTTGAGGACATCTTGTGTGACTGATACAGTTGGTGAGGTGGAATTGTTTAGTTTGATTAGGTGAAATCGTTCGCTCAGGTAAGAGGCAAACCATTCAAGGAGAGTACCATTGATTCCTGCACGCTATGGGAGGGTGTTTAGGAGAATGTTGTTGACTGTATCAAAGGCTGCAGAAAGGTCCAGGAAAATTAGGAGGCAGGACTGACAATTTATGTAAGTCATCAGTGACCGTACCGCAGCCTTTCCTGAACCCATACTAAAAGGTGTCATGTAGATTCAATTTTTCGATGTTGTTATTGAGTTGTGACAGCACACATTTTTAATAATCTTGGCAAGCAAAGGGAGGTTAATTATAGGTCTGAGATTGTTGAGGTCATTCGA
Source organism: Pleurodeles waltl (assembly GCF_031143425.1). NCBI lineage: Eukaryota > Metazoa > Chordata > Amphibia > Caudata > Salamandridae > Pleurodeles > Pleurodeles waltl. Next base: position 1,943,937,893 of record NC_090440.1, on the reverse strand, counting down.
GTCGGCGTCTGGCTTTTTGATAAGGGGGTGACTTGGCCAAGTTTAAGGGAGACCGGTATAGAGCCGCTGGATAAGGCGGAGTTAATGATTTTTGTCCATGTAGGAGAGATGAGATGTCTGAGATTTTTGATAGGAGGAAAGAGAATTTGAGCGATGTGAAGTCAGCTTCATGCTTGGAAGTATGTTAATGATTTCTTCTTTAGTGATATTTTCAAACTTCGTCTAGGATGCTTTGTTTTCCAGTTGTGTGAGATTGTGGTTGATGTTCTGGCTCACTGCAGAGGTATGTTTTGGGGGGATTACCATTAATTGGTGTTGTAGCAGTGTGGGGATCATCTTTGGGAGAAGGGCCATCTTTGGTAAGGGGTGAGGAAGTGGTGTGGTCCAGAGAGACTTCAATGTTTGCTATTTTTTCTGAGAAGAATTTGGCGAACTCTTCGCAGCATCATCAGTGGAATGTTGAGGGAAAGAGGAGTTCTGCTGTTTGATGATGTTGAAAAGATCTTTAGGTCTGTTTCTAGAGTGGTCAAGTTTGTCTCAGAAGAAGGGGGATGTCTCTCTGTAGATATGTTTTTTGTGTTTTAGGCATTCAGCTCAGAGGAGACCAAGATGGATTAGCAAGGGTTGTCTCCTGTTTCTTTCAGCCAGCCTACGTTGTCGACTCTTCTTATAAAGGTCATGGTTGAACCAGGATCTGGAGGGATACTTCTTGATTTCTTAAGTTTTAGAGGGGTTACAGTGTCTAGAAATGTTGCCATTTTTGTGTTGTATTGGGACGGGAGGTCATCAGTGGCGGTAGGATTAGGGGGAGGCAGAATTTAAGAACTGATTAAGGATTTTAACTTAGACTGAGGGATTTGGTGTATATTCCTTGTCCAGTGCTTGGGACGATTAGTTTAGGTGTGGAGCTTAGGTAGGATGGCATTGAGATAGAATAGAATTAGGTGGTGGTTAGTCCAGTCGGTGGGAAGGATGGATTGGAAGGATACTCTATTATGGTTGGAAATTATTGCATCAAGGGTAGATCCTTTGTTGAGGGTTTGCTTATTGCAGTATTGAAGGAGGCCTTTAGTTCCAAGAAGGGTGAATTGGGCTTGTACTGTTCCATTTTCTGCATCATTCCGGTGTAGGTTTAAATTTCCAAGTATGTTGTCTGTGGTGTCTTTCAGGGAATTCTTTTTAACTAGGTCAGTTTAGTCCTCGAAAAATTATGTTTTTCACCTTACGTGGAATTTGATAGGCTTAGAGCGTTTGGAGGAGAGATCAACTCTTAGATATTCAAAGGTAGAGTACTCAGCTGTGTGGAGGGTTTAAGGAAAAGTCTGTTTTTGTGTATGATAGCTAGTCCACCATCAGTGCGGTCTTTACGATCGCAGCGAAAGATTGAGAAGCGCAGTGGGGTGAGGAGATCGATAATGGGGGCTGAGTGTTCATTAAACCAGGTTTCAGAAAACAGATGTCAATTTAATGTACAGATATAGTTTCCGCTATTATGGTGGCATGCTTGACAGCTGTCTGACAGTTTAATAGCATGCAGTTTAATGAGGGTGGCATTCTCGGTTAAGATTGGTTAAGCTGGATGACAGTTAATTGGGCAGGCTGGCAGGGATCCTACTATTGCCAAGAACACTCAAAATCTTGTGGTGGCGGGGGTGATTGTGAGCATTGTTGTAATTGTTGCTCAGCATTTTTGCTTCCTGCTGCTAAATTCCAGTGGGGGTTCGTCTATGTTGAGGTGGTAATGAGTGAAGGGAATAGCTGATCGGGGGTAGAGTGTGAGGAGTCAGAGTGCATGTTTTTGGCAAGAACAGTGTTTACCATAGTTCTGGGGTTAGAAAGAGAGTTGGAGCAGGCCTTTGTGTCATTTCATATTGAGGTGATTTCTTCTAGTATGATGTTGATTTTGAGTTCTAGCTGGGCGATTAAGGGGATCACTTGAGAGGCAGTAGGATCTGTGGCAAATGGTGGGGTAGAAAGGTGATCATTGTAAGAAGGAGTGAGGGCTATGGTTGAATCTAGGCTGGTGTGGTTCGAGGGCTGTGTAGATTCAGGTGTGGTTGATTGGTCGAATTCTGTAGAAGTGGGTCTTGAAGGAGGAGGTGATATTTCTTGCAGTATGCAGTAGCTCCACGGGATATAGGGATGGGGACCCGCGGCGCCACCTGCTCGGGCTGCGGCGGGGCGCGGTCCATTTTACAGGCTACGTGTCCAGCCGCGCCCCTTTCTTCAGGCCTCGCGTCGTCCTCTCTGCTGCGGGTGTTATGCGCAGTACAGATATTAGTTCTGGACGCTGTGGGCACCCCTTCGGCCTTCGACTCACCTGGTGCCCACCTTTTCCTCTTTTTTCTGGTAGCACTCACCTGGTGCTTCTCCTTTTCCTCTTTCTTTTGGTAGCCATTTTTTCCTGTCTCTCCCAGCATACCTTTCTCTTTTCTGGTTCCCGGCATGCATCTGCTTCCCTTCTTACTATGGTGCTTTTCCTATCTAGTCCTATAACCCCTTCCCAATCCAAGATGGCAGTTTTTCATCTTCCTGTTTGTCACTTCCTGTCTAGGGGTATGTAAGGGGATTGAATTTTCTTCCCTTTGGTTTGCAACACTTCTCCTGTGGTGGTCACGCTCCAGCTGGTCTTCTATTCGGAATCCAGTTTTTGCACCTGTTTTTTTCCTCTGTTCTTCCTAAGTTTTTCCTGGCATCTAGGTTCTGATTTTTCCTTGTGTCCTCTTTTTCTTCCAGGGAGTTCCTGTCTGGATGTTTTTTCCCTATGGGGTTTTTCCTCTGGAGGGCACGGACTGTAGTAGCGTACACACACATTTACAGACACAGACACATTGGACAATTTGAAATACACACACCTGATACACATACACACAACATACCCACACGCTCACACCACTATAAAACACACACCCACTGTAAGGAAATAGCTCCCTGTTGCAGTTACCCCCCCCACTTTTTGCCTGATACTGATGCTGACTTGACTGTGAAGTGTGCTGGGACCCTGCTATACCAGGCCCCAGCACCAGTGTTCTTTCACCTAAAATGTACCATTGCTTCCACAATTGGCACACCCCTGGCACACAGATAAGTCCCTTGTAAAAGGTACCAGTGGTACCAAGGGCCCTGTGACCAGGGAAGGTCCCTAAGGGCTGCAGCATATGTTGTGCCACCCTAAGGGACCCTCACCTAACACATGCACACTGCCATTGCAGATTGTGTGTGTTGGTGGGGAGAAAAAGGCAAAGTCTCATGGCATCCCCCGCAGGGTGCCATGCACACAAAATACTGCCTGTGGCATAGGTAAGTCACCCCTCTAGCAGGCCTGACAGCCCTAAGGCAGGGTGCACTATACCACAGGTGAGGGCATAGCTGCATGAGCAATATGCCCCTACAGTGTCTAAGTCTATTCTTAGACATTGTAAGTACAGTGTGGCCATATTAAGTATATGGTCTGGGAGTTTGTCAAAAACGAACTCCACAGCTCCATAATGGCTACACTGAATACTGGGAAGTTTGGTATCAAACTTCTCAGAATAATAAACCCACACTGATGCCAGTGTTGGATTTATTAAAACATGCACACAGAGGGCATCTTAGAGATGCCCCCTGTATTTTACCCAATTGTTCAGTGCAGGACTGACTGGTCTGTGCCAGCTTGCTGCTGAGAGACAAGTTTCTGACCCTATGTGGTGAGGGCCTTTGTGCCCTCTGAGGCCAGAAACAAAGCCTGTTCTGGGTGGAGGTGCTTCACACCTCCCCCCTGCAGGAATTGTAACACCTAGCAGTGAGCCTCAAAGGTTCAGGCTCCGTGTTACAATGCTGTTACAATGCCCCAGGGCACTTCAGCTAGTGGAGATGCCCGCCCCCTGGACACAGCCCCCACTTGTGGCGGCAAGTCCAGGGGAGATAATGAGAAAAACAAGGAGGAGTCACCCACCAGTCAGGACAGCCCCTAAGGTGTCCTGAGCTGAGGCGACCCCTGCCTTTAGAAACCCTCCATCTTGGTTTTGGAGGATTCCCCCAATAGGGATAGGGATGTGCCCTCCTCCCCTCAGGGAGGAGGCACTAAGAGGGTGTAGCCACCCTCAAGGACAGTAGCCATTGGCTACTGCCCTCCCAGACCTAAACACACCCCTAAATTCAGTATTTAGGGGGACCCCAGAACCTAAGAAACAAGATTCCTGCAACCCAAAGAAAAAGAAGGACTGCTGACCTGAAGCCCTGCAGTGAAGACAGAGACGACAACTGATTTGGCCCCAGCCCCACCAGCCTGTCTCCCTACTTCGATGAAAACTGCAACAGTTACGCATCCAACAGGGACCAGCGACCTCTGAAGCCTCAGAGGACTGCCCTGCATCCAAAGGACCAAGAAGCTTCCGAGAACAGCGGCCCTGTTCAACAAACTGCAACTTTCTGCAACAAAGAAGCAACTTTAAAGACCCCACGTTTCCTGCCGGAAGCGTGAGACTTTCCACTCTGCACCCGACGCCCCCGGCTCGACTTGCAGAAAACAAACACCTCAGGGAGGACTCCCCAGCGACTGCGAGCCCGTGAGTAACCAGAGATGACCCACCTGAGCCCCCCACAGCGATGCCTGCAGAGGAAATCCAGAGGCTCCCTCTGACCGCGACTGCCTGTAACAAGGGACCAAACGCCTGGAACCAACACTGCACCCGCAGCCGCCAGGACCTGAAGGAACCGAACTCCAGTGCAGGAGCGACCCCCAGGCGACCCTCTGCCTAGCCCAGGTGGTGGCTACCCAGAGGAGCCCCCCCTCTGCCTGCCTGCATCGTTGAAGAGACCCCCGGGTCTCCTCATTGCTTTCAATACAAAACCCGACGCTTGTTTGCACTCTGCCCCCGGCCGCCCCTGTGCCGCTTAGGGTGTACTTTCTGTGCCTGCTTGTGTCCCCCCAGTGCCCTACAAAACCCCCCTGGTCTGCCCTCCGAGGACGGGGGTACTTACCTGCTGGCAGACTGGAACCGGAACACCCCTTTTTCCATTGAAGCCTATGTGTTTTGGGCACCTCTTTGACCTCTGCACCTGACCGACCCTGAGCTGCTGGTGTGGTAACGTTGGGGTTGCCTTGAACACCCAATGGTGGGCTACCTTGGACCCAACTTTGAACCATGTAAGTGTTTTACTTACCTGTGAACTTAACATTTGCTTACCTCCCCCAGGAACTGTTGATTTTTGCGCTGTGTCCACTTTTAAAATAGCTTATTGCCATTTTTGTCACAACTGTACATGCTATTGTGAATATTCAAAGTTCCTAGAAAACCTGAGTGAAATACACTTCATTTGAAGTATTACTTGTAAACCTTGAACCTGTGGTTCTTAAAATAAACTAAGAAAATATATTTTTCTATCTAAAAGCCTATTGGCCTGGAGTAAGTCTTTGAGTGTGTGTTCCTCATTTATTGCCTGTGTGTACAACAAATGCTTACAAGCGGGTTGTTTGCCTGTCTTTTTTACAAAAGCCATCACGTATTAGTTCTCCTGTGTTAAACTATAATTCACTGATACTTCACACAGAGGATCCTTCGTATCTACACACCCAGTCATCGGTTAGAATCTTAGCGAACCGTTCCTGTCTCCCGTTTTTGACCTTTTGAGCCCACCTTACAAATCATACCTGATTATTTTGTCTATGGCCCACTCTTTCTTCTCTATCGTTAGACTTATCATGGTCTCTGGACGTGTTAAACTTTGCTCTACCTGACTAATTGCAGCATCCATCGGAACTTGACATTATGGCGGTCATTTTGACCGCGGCGGGCGGCGGTTGCCGCCCGCCATGCGCTCACCGCCAAATGGCCGCTCCGCGGTCAGGAGACCGCGGATGCCATTCTGGCTTTCCCGCTGGGCCGGCGGGCGACCGCCAAAAGGCTGCCCGCCGGCCCAGCGGGAAAGCCCCTGCAACATAGAAGCCGGCTCCGAATGGAGCCGGCGGGGTTGCAGGGGTGCAACGGGTGCAGTAGCACCCGTCGCGATTTTCACTGTCTGCAAAGCAGACAGTGAAAATCTTCATGGGGCCCTGTTAGGGGGCCCCTGCACTGCCCATGCCAGTGGCATGGGCAGTGCAGGGGCCCCCAGGGGCCCCACGACACCCGTTCCCGCCATCCTGGTGTAAACCGCCAGAAACAGGCTGGCGGGAAGGGGGTCGGAATCCCCATGGTGGCGCTGCAACCAGCGCCGCCGTGGAGGATTCCCTGGGCCAATGGCATGGGCACTGCAGGGGCCCCCGTAAGAGGGCCCCGCTTGTATTTCACTGTCTGCATAGCAGACAGTGAAATACGCGACGGGTGCAGTAGCACCTGTCGCACCTTCCCACTCCGCCGGCTCGATTACGAGCCGGCTTCATGGTGGGAAGGTCGTTTTCCCCTGGGCTGGCGGGCGGCCTTTTGAAGGCCGCCCGCCAGCCCAGGGGAAAACTCAAAATACCCGCCGCGGTCTTCCGACCGCGGTACGGTATTTTGACGGCTCCCGCCGGGCGCGCGGTGACCGCGCCCGGCGGGAGTCAGAATGACCCCCTATATGTCAATACTTCCAAAATGTTTGGAGGTATGTGTGATTCTCTTTTTTCACATGCGTATGTGTCCCGTGTTGGATTCCACAACCTTCTATCTCTTCACTTGACTTGATACTGGATGCCTTTGAGGCATCTAACACGTGGTATGTATCACTATTCACTTACCACATATATATTCTTTTAGAGCACATATCTACCACGTTTCCGTGTTTTTTACCACATACTATGCATGCGGGCACTGGCACATTAGTGCCAAGAATGTGTTTGCATTAATCAACTGAATGTTTTTTACATTCACTAAAATCGTGGATTTGGTATCCTTTTGTATATGGTCTGAATAGGGCACATCACTTACTTGTGGCATCGGGCCTCTGTTTCTTACTTACAATTCTCACTCTAGTTAACAACAGGCATTGCATTATCTGACTATACATGCAATATATGCAATACATATGATTGCTGTTTTCCATCTGTATGCCATTATGTTCACAGCCTTGAAAAAGTCATTTGTGACGAAACACTTATTCAACATCCACACACCTCATACAACACACACCAACACAACACATCACACAGCACAACAAACAGCACCTCACACATCACCCACACCACATTATGGCACCTCAAAGACACCTCAGGTTTTCTGAGGAGGAGCTCAGGGTCATGGTGGAGGAAATCATCTGGGTAGAGCCACAGTTTTTCGGATCACAGGTGCAGCAGACATCCATTGCAAGGAAGATGGAGCTATGGCGGAGGATCTTGGACAGGGTCAACACCGTGGGACAGCATCCAAGAACACGGGATGACATCAGGGAAGAGGTGGAACGACCTATGGGGGATGGTGCATTCCGTGGTATCCAGACACCAGGTAGCAGTACAGAGGACTGGCAGTGGACCCCCACCTCCTCCCCCACAACTAACAACATGGGAGGACTAAGTCTTGGCAATACTGCATCCTGAGAGCCTCGCAGCAGTAGCAGGAGGACTGGACTCTGGTAAGTCAAATCTTTACCATTATATCCCCCCCTACCTGCATGCTATCACAAACACCTAGCCCAGCCCTCACACCCACCACCCCAACACCCCACTGATAACCCACTATCACAATCCACACATCCCAATACTAAGGCCTGCATGTTACACCAATGCATGGACACCCATCACCAAAGCATGTCCAGAACAGATAGAGGGTAACTCACCCATTGCACAGGATGGCACACACAGATACAATAACTATGCATTTATACCCCAACAGGACCCCGACACAACGTCACTGGACAGGAGGTGGCAGACATATCCAGTCCCCCAACAGAAGAGGCCCACAGTGACGACAGAAGCTCTGCACACCTGGATCAAGATGACCAGCCCGGCCCATCTGGGACCTCGGGACAGTCGGTTCCCTTGCCACAGTCACAAACCACCACTGAACCTTCCCCCTCGGGAAACACCACCACAGCACCCACCCAGCGGGCTCATGTCACTGTCCCCAGGACACGTCAATCAGCAGTGTGTCCACCAGTACAGGGACCCCAGGCAAACCCATTAACCCAAGACAATCAGGGACCTGGGGTCAGTGGCAGTGGGCACACGGTTCAGGGGACAGAGGCACAGGACAACAGGAAAGCTGGGAAGACTGCTGTGCGACAGGGGGAGGACGGGCTCAGGGAACCCACTCTCCACGAGGCACTCTCCAACATTATGGGAGCATACCACCATTCCCAGGAGACCATGGGCACAGTACTGGCCAAGTTTCAGGAGACCCAGCGGCTGCAGGAGGAACACTACCTGGGGATCAGGGAGGACTTGAAGTCCAATAACACCACCCTGGTCACCATTGCAGGGGTGCTGGCAGACATGGCCAACACCAAGAGGGACACAGTGGCACAACAACGGGCCCCTGACACTAGCCTGAACGATGAACAGCCCTCCACCTCCGCCGGCGCTAGTGGACAGGAGGTCCAGCCACAGGACCAATAGGCCACCAGCACCCCACGCCCTGCAGAATGAGAACCACCACGCAAAAGGTCCCTGAGATCCAGGAACAAGAGAGAGAACATTGCCAAGACCCCTGCCACGAAATAAGACTCTCCTGAATGTCACCCTTCTGTCCCACTATGTTATCCTGTCCACCTTGAACTGCCATTACTCCACTTCCTATGCCCCCTTGGACAATGCACCTGTAATACCAAGAGACAGGACTCCACCTTGGACATTCCTCCACCATCACCCGAGCCCATTGCACAGCCCCCTCCACTTATTAGCACAGAAATAAACACCCTTGAATCACAAATCAATCTGGAGTCAGTCTGTACTTTCACAAATGTGTAATAGCAACCTCTCAGAAAAATAGCATTGTCAATGTTCATTTCCACATACCCATGTTCGACAGTTGTAGGGCATCAGTAAACATAGCAGAAGGCTGTGGTACCCAGATCTGTGAAATGGAAAGCCAAAGTGAACTGTCAGGGTTCATACACAGAGCTAAAAAGGGAAAATCATGCAATGTCCTACAGTAGTATGATATGAGAGGAGCAGTGCTAGTCTCTTACCTGTGTCTCACTGGAAGTATTGCATGATGATGTTGTTTCTGTTGTCTATATATTCTTCTTCTGCCTCATCTTCTTCACTGTCCACAGGCTCTACAGCTGCTACGAGACCGACATCATGCCCATCCTCCTGCAGCAAAGGCACCTGGCGTCGCAAAGCCAGGTTGTGCAACATACAGCATGCCACGATGATCTGGCACACCTTCTTCGGTGAGTAGTATAGGGAGCCACCTGTCAGAGGGAGGCACCGGAACCTGACCTCCAGGAGGCCGAAAGTACGCTCAATTATCCTCCTAGTTCGCTCATGTGCCTCATTGTAGCGTTCCTCTGCCCTTGTCCTGGGATTCCTCACTGGGGTCAGTAGCCATGACAGGTTGGGGTAACCAGAAACACCTGCAAATGTCGAGGGACAACTGTTAGATAGACACTAACCATTAGGGACAACCCCATACCCAGACACCTATGTTAACTGTGTTGGGACCTTGGGCTCACCTATTAGCCACACACAGTGCCTCTGGAGTTGCCCCATCACATAAGGGATGCTGTTATTCCTCAAAATGTAAGCGTCATGCACTGAGCCAGGATACTTGGCATTCACATGGGAGATGTACTGGTGTGCCAAACACACCATCTGCACATTCATCGAATGGTAGCTTTTGCGGTTTCTGTACACCTGTTCATTCCTGCGGGGTGACAAATGCCACATGTGTACCATCAATTGCACCAATGATGTTGGGGATATGTCCCAGGGCATAGAAGTCACCTTTCACTGTGGGCAAATCCTCCACCTGGGGGAATACAATGTAGCTGCACATGTATTTCAGCAGGGCAGACAACACTCTAGACAACACGTTAGAGAGCATTGGCTGTGATATCCCTGATGCCATGTCCACTGTAGTTTGGAAGGAACCACTGGCCAGGAAATGGAGTACTGACCGGACCTGCACTAGAGGGGGGATTCCGGTGGGATGGCGGATAGCTGACATCAGGTCAGGCTCCAACTGGGCACACAGTTCATGGATTGTGGCACGATCAAGTCTGTAGGTGATAATGATGTGTCTGTCTTCCATTGTCGACAGGTCCACCAGGGGTCTGAATACCTGAGGATGTCGCCATCTCATCATCATCTGCCCCAGCGGACGTGCCCTATGGAGGAGAAGGGTGAGCAGAGGGTCATACACCACATAGGTTTCACAAGGGTGTTTAGAACAAATGTGATGTAATTGGTGTTTTGCGCTGTATGTCCGTATTCCTGCCCAAAAGTGCTATGATGCAGTTAGTTGGCCTGCCATGTGGCCCCCTGAAATGGCGGCTGCCTGACCTGTAAGGAGGGACAAGGGGAAATGAGGTAACTGCGCTAGCGTTGTGCAGCGTTGCGGTAGGCGAACGAAAACTGTGGCGCAATTCAGCATTGGATATCATTGGGCCCTATGGGTTCCAAGAACCAATGACGATGTACGCCGGCGCTGACGGTCTGCACTGCCGCGGACATGACCGCCATTTTCTAACTGTTCAAACACTTGATACCTGACCTTCAACAGGAGAGGACATACACTGAAAGTGTTGCTGTGACCTGAGTCTGCAAGCGACAATGGCTACAGTGTCTGGGGAAAGGGCCCCTGCCTTCACCGCAGAGGAGTTGGACAACCTGGAGGCTGGGGTCCTCCCCCAGTACACGCTACTCTACGGTCCACCAGACAAACTGGTGAATACACTGTGAGTATGATGGAAGGGACATGAATGTATGAAGTGGCATCGATGGAAGATACAGTTGGGGGGGTAGAGGCCAGCATGTGAGGAAGGTCAGTGTATGTGTTTTTGGGCCAGGGTGGGAGGTTGTGGCCAATGAGTAAGATGAACCGGACGGGGGAGTAAAATCCATTCTCTCGTTACTTTTCCTCTAGGTCAGCACCCACCAGAAGAAGGGTATTTGGCGTGCCATCGCCAAGGAAGTGTGGACCCTGGGGGTCTACCATAGATGGAGCACCCACTGCCACAAAAGATGGGAGGACCTGCGCCGCTGGAGCAAGAAGACGGCGGAGGTCCAGCTGGGGATGGCCTCCCAATGTGGAAGGGGTGCCCGTCGCACCATAACCCCCCTGATGTACCGGATCCTGGCGGTGGCATATCCGGAGTTGGATGGGCGCTTGAGGGCATCACAGCAGCCACAAGGGGGTGAGTACAGTCTCATTCAGCTGACTCTGCGCGCTTTATAAGGTTTCTGGGTGGGGGAAGTGGGCTGTGGGTTCCCTGTGGCAAGGTAGATCCATTGTTCGGCAGGCTCAGTGGCAGTCCAAGCCCAAAAGTGGTAGAGGCCCCCTACACCTAGTCAGGCTCCTGTGGGTTCCAGGTGTGTATCAAATGGGTCTAGCCACAGTCCCCTTTGGGCATGTGATTTTCCCCTGAACTGTTAGTGCATGGCCTAGTGGATAGGGCTGCTCCCTGTGTGTTGTGTCTGCCAACGGTGGTGTTGTTGCTGGCATTGACCATGTGTCCCCTCTGTCTCACCCCCCTTTTTGTTTTGTCACCCTGTCCTTGTGTGCATTAGCATCGTCTGGCGGAGGAGCATTGGCACCGTAGCAGGAGTGGGATGGAGGGCCAGGGGAGCTCCACAACGGGGACAGGAGGAGACACCAGTGACTGTGACTCCTCCTCTGATGGGAGCTCCCTTGCGGTGGCGGGCACCTCTGTGCCCACCGCATCAACAGGTACAGCCGCCACCCCCCCACCAGTACCGCCCTCCCAGCAGCCACTCAGCAGGTTTCCCGTGCCCACTCACCCAGGAGGGTGGGCATCTCCTTCGCCCCAGGCACCTCAGGCCCTGCCCCAGTCAGCCCTGCTGCCCTCAGTGAGGGGGCTATTGACCTCCTGAGATCCCTCACTGTTGGGCAATCAACCATTTTGAATGCCATCCAGGGTGTCGAGAGGCATTTGCAGCAAACAAATGCATACCTGGAGGGCATTCATTCTGGCGTGGCACCCCAACAGAGAGCATTTCAGGCTCTGGCCTCAGCACTGATTGCATCCATTGTCCCTGTGTCCAGCCTCCCCCTCCCACTTCCCCCACCCATACCCAATCCCCTGTACCTCAGCGTATTCCAAGCACACCCTCAGACCAGCATGCACACTCATCAACACACAAGAGTGGACATGACAAACATAAGCACCACAGGCACTCACAAAAGCACCATCCCTATGCAGACACAGCAACATCCACTGCCTCCACTGTGTCCCCCTCCCCCACGTCCTCCTCCTCCCTCCCAGTCTCGTCTCCACTCACACCTGCATGCACTACATCCTCAGCCACTACCTCCATCACCAGCACTCCCATCACCACACACCGCTCACTTGCAATCACCACCCCCACTACACGTCCCATGTATCCTCTCCCAGTGTGTCTGTGAGCCCTCCTCCCAAATTACACAAACGCCGGCACACACCCACTCAACAGCCATCCACCTCACAACAGCCTCCAGTCAATGCACCTTCACCCAAATTCAGCAGACGCACACCTCCTACAACCACTACCTCTTCCTCCACTTCCAAACCCCCTCCATCTTCCCGTCCCAGTGTGTCTAAAAAATGTTTCATCACTAACATTGACCTGTTCCCTACACCTCCCCCCTCCATCCTTCCCCTAGGGACAGGATGTCCAGATCCCAGCCCAGCAACTCAGCCAACAAATCCTCGAGCACTGTGGTCCCTGCAAGTCCAGTAACATCGCAGGCCGACCCATCAGGGCTGCCAGTGTGCCACCTAGTGAGGCCAAGGATCACCCTATTCCGCCACCTGCAAAGGTGAAGAAGGGGACAACATGCCGTAGGGAAAAGCCGCACCAACCACCCAGCAAGGCCTCCTCCAAAACCAAAGGGGACAGTGCCAAGGTCCCAGCAGCGACTTCCAAGGTGGGGAAGAGACACAAGGCTAAAGGGAAGTCAGCTCAGGGCACTGAGCCTCAGGGTGAGGGACTGGTGACACCCCTTCTGCAGGACAGAACAGCAACCTGTACGGTGGTGGCCACTGCCACAACCACCGCCATCTGCACCGCCACCTGCACACCCACCTGCATGTCTGCTGCCTCTGCTACAGTCCCCAGCATCATCCCCAGTGGGCAGCCCTCCGAGGCTGCAGGAGGCCCTTGGGAAACGTCAGCTCCTGTCCTTTGTGAGAAGGGAGAGGATGGGATATTTTAAAATACCTTCCATCTGTTTGTCCAAAGAAGAAATAACAGCTCTTTTTCTTTTACCTATCACTTTACAATTAGCAGATGGCCGAGAATAAAAAGCTTTAGCCTTGTTGGACTGTGGGCCAGCGGGATCTACTTAGATGAAACATGGGCTCTGGTAAGGAAGATTCCTCGGGTACCCAAGGACATACCAGAGCAAGTTCATACAGTGGATGGTTCTCTGTTAGCTTCTGGTCCTGTTACTAATACCACTCCTACCTTGTGTTTACAATTCGGGAAACATCACGAATATGTTTCCTTTGATCTGATATCTTCACCTAATCACGTCATGATTCTAGGTATTCCATGGCTCACCCGGCACAATCCCTATATTAATTGGGAAACTCAAACCATTTCTCTGTCCTCCCAAATTTGTCAACAACACTGTTATCTAGCAGGAACATATTGGTCCCCGAAGAAAATGTTGTCAACTAAAGTGAACTGTTCCATCAACCTCCTTCAAGGAGTACCCAGTCATTATCTGGAATATGCTGACGTCTTTCAAAAACCTGATAAACCAGTTCTTCCGCCTCATAGAGAATATGATTGTGCCATTTCTTTAGAATCCAATGCTGTAGTCCCCTTTGGGAGAATGTATTCTCTTACTAAGCCTGAGAAGAAGATCCTCAAAGAATACCTACAAGAGAATATACAGGGCGGTCTGATTGCTCCTTCCTCTTCTTCCGCAGGGGCTCCCCTCTTTTTTGTACCGAAGAAGACGAAAGACTTGCGCCCTTGCATAGACTTTCACGGATTAAATAAGATTACTACTAAAGATCGCTAGCCACTGCCCCTCATTAAGGATATTCTAGAAGCCGTCAAAGGGGCCAAGAGATTTACCAAATTAGATCTTAGGTGAGCCTACCATCTTTTAAGGATAAAAAAGGGTTGTGAATGGAAGCCTTCCTTCAGAACCCCTTTTGGCCATTTTGAGTATCGGGTAATGCCCTTCGGGCTTACTAACGCTCCCTCTATATTTCAGAGATTCATGGACGCCATCTTTTCTGACCTTTCACACCAAACAGTGGTTGTCTATTTAGATGATATTCTTACCTTCTCCACCCGCCCTGAGCAACACACTAAACATGTACTCCAAGTCCTAGAGAGGCTTAGGCAACATAATCTATCCTGCAAACCAGAAAAATGTGAATTTGATCAGACTGAAGTGAGGTACTTGGGGTACCATATCAATCAAGTAGGAATTGCTATGGACTCAGACAAGGTTCAAGCCATTCTGAATTGGCCATCTCCCTCCTCCATCAAAGAAATCCAGTGTTTTCTAGGGCTGGCCAATTTCTACTGTCAATTCATGGCTGATTCCGCCCAGCAGAACAGTCATATAACTCAAACTCTTAAGAAAGAAAATCTACGGAAAGGTTTTCATTGGACCAAAGATGCGGAAGTAGCCTTCCAAACGCTAAAACATGCCTTCACTCAAGCTCCCATTTTACGGCATCCAGATACCACCAAACAATTAATTGTTGTCACGGATGCCTCGGAAAAGGCAATAGGGGCCGCTTTGCTCCAGAAACAAAGTGATGATGGGTTAGAACATCCCGTATTTTACCTTTCCCACATACTGTCCAACTCTGAACCTAATTAGTCAATGTTAGAACAAGAACTGCTCGCCTTAAAGATGGCTTGTACGGAATGGAGACAAGTTCTTATGGGATCCAAAGAACCTTTTGAGACGAGAACCAATCACCAGAATTTGCAGTGTCTAAGAAACTTTTAATGCCAAAATAGTCATCAAGCCCGATGGGCTTTCTTTTTCAGCCAATACAACTTTTATATCACGTATATCCCTGGCTCCCAAAACATTATGGCTGATGCCCTATCACAACGCTATCCAGAATGTAGTGATTCTCCTGCACAAAACCTAATTGAACCTGATAAAATCATCAGGGTTGTGCAATCCTTTTTTGACAAAGTTCAATCTGAGTATTCCAATCTAGGGGAGACTGAAATGAATAAATTACGTCCACAATTATGCAAGCATAAGGAATACTATTACCACAAGAAAGCTTTGTTTCTGCCTACTAAAACAGTCTAAACAGATGCCCTACAAATGTGCCACGACTCCCCAATTGCAGGTCATCATGGAATCAAGACCACCCAAGATCTCCTTCTTCACTCCTTTTGGTGGCCCACTCTTAAGGCTGACACTGAAAGTTATGTGACTTCTTGTCCTATCTGTGCACAATTGAAGACATCTCGTAAAAGACCAGTAGGATTGCTCCGTCCCTTACCGGTTCCATCGGCTCCGTGGCACACAGTATCCACTGACTTCATTTGTCCTCTGCCTCCCTCAACTGGGAATCGAGTCATAATGGTGACAGTAGACTCATTCACTAAAACTGCTGTGCCCTTTTCTTCCAGCCTTGCGCCGTCCTCTCTGCTGCGGCGGGAGCCCAGGATTGGGCTTCAGTTCTTGCCACGCGTTATGCACATCACGAATATTAGTTCTGTATGCCGCGGGTCCCCCTCTCGGCCTTCCACTCACCTGGTGCCCACTACTTGGCCTTCTCCTTTTCCTCTTTCTTCTGGTAGCCATTTTTTCCTGTTTCTCCCAGCATACCTTTCTCTTTTCTGGTTCCCTGCATGCATCTGCTTCCCTTCTTGCTATGGTGCTTTTCCTATCTAGTCCTATAACCCCTTCCCAATCCAAGATGGCCGTTTTTTCACCTTCCTGTTTATCATTTCCTGTCTAGGGGTATTTAAGGAGATTTAATTCTCTTCTCTTTGCGTTGCAACACTTCTCCTGTAGTGGTCACGCTCCAGCTGGTCTTCTATTCAGAATCCAGTTTTTGCTCCTGTTTTTTTCTCTGTTCTTCCTGAGTTTTTCCTGGCATCTAGGTTCTGATTTTTCTTGTGTCCTCCTTTTCTTCCAGGGAGTTCCTGTCTGGAGGTTTTTTCCCTATGGGGTTTTTCCTCTGGGACTCCTTCTGGAGGGCACGGACTGTAGTGGCGTATTACTGTCAGCAGCACCGTGGCTACCAGAAGGGGTCGCCCCTACCTCGGCCAGAGCCGTGCAAGAACCGTGCAAGAACCGAGGCCGCACGCCATCTCCCTCTGGCCTGGACGGTAAGCCAAAAACAAAACCTGACAGGATGAGAAAAGATGTGGGGGGCTGTAGGTGATGTTGGTGCAAGGGAAATGGGGAGTGGTAGGTTCAACTGGGACAGGAGAGAGTGTGTGGATACGTTCTGTGGGGGAGGAGGTAGAGTGGTGTTGAGAGCAGATGGCTTGGAGGAGAGAGCAGGTCAAAAATAGAGAGGTTCTGCTCTGAGGCTGGATAAGGATATTTCAATTTTTGCATATGATATGGACAGTTCTCCGCCAAATTTCTGTGATGGGGATATGGTGAGTTTGGATTCATATAGGATATTTACTGCGTTGGTTACAGACAGGTGCTCTAGGAGGTTCTCTCTCCATTTGGCAGGTTTTGTGATGCACAAAATGAAGTCTTATTAGTATAAGGCCTCTCTATGTAGTAAATGTCAGTTATTAGTGTTTCTGGGTGTTCTTTGAGGAGTTTGTGCTTGTAGTTTTTTGCTGCATATTTGGAGAGGTTTGCAGAAATTTGATACAGTAGGAATTAGAAACATGGGCCAGATGTATCAAAGGATTTTGCATTTGCAAAGGGTGTGAATTGGCAAATTCCACCCTTTGCAAATGTCAAATAGCCTTTCAAGATGTATGAAAGGCATCGCAGTCCCATTTTAGTGAATCACGATTTTTTGTGATTTCCTAAAATTGTGACTCCAGATAGGGAGCCGCAATTTGCGATTCCCCAAATAGA
Organism: Pleurodeles waltl; assembly: GCF_031143425.1. Classification (NCBI taxonomy): domain Eukaryota; kingdom Metazoa; phylum Chordata; class Amphibia; order Caudata; family Salamandridae; genus Pleurodeles; species Pleurodeles waltl. The sequence goes on along the minus strand of NC_090440.1, from coordinate 1,943,920,788 downwards.
AAATCGCAAATAGGGAATTCCTATTTGCTATTCCCTATGCACATATATCAAGCATTTCGTAAATGCGAACTGGGCATTTATTAAATGCAATTACCCCCAACTCCAAGTTGGTGGTAACCATGTGCATTTTTAAAGTGCCATGTAACACACACATGCCCCTAGGGCATGTGTGCCCTTTACATGTGAACAGTGTTTTGGGGGGGTGCATCAAAGGGGGCCTTAGGCCCTCAGCACCCTTGGTTTTGTATTTCCTAATTTGCGAATTCCTAAAAGTAATTTGCAAATTAGTAAATGCTAAACCATTCGAACCTATGGGCCTTTAGGCCCATAGGAACAAATGTAGTCTCATTCCCTAATAGCGATTCCCTAAAAGCGATTGCGCTTTTTAAGTAATCGCTATTGGGGAATCGCTATTTTGTTACATTCCAATTGCATTACCTAAATAGCAATTACCTAAAATTCACTGTTTAGGTAAAGAAAAATGGAACCTTGATACATCTGGGCCCATATCTTTCCAGGATGGTGTCATGTGAGGCCATAGTTTAGTGCAAGTGGTGTGTTTTCGGGAAAGGGAGGGGAGAGTTAGTTGACTACGGGCAACAGAGAAAGATGTTGGTATTTATGTAAGTTAGAGGTTTCTTATTCAAGTATTAATGGGTAAGGGGGGTGTCTTCGACATCAGACTTGTGGGAGAGGAAAGGAGTTACTCTTAAGGAGCCAAGTTCTGTTCCATCGTTGCTCTGATAGTCTGGAGATGAGACAGAGTTTCAGGGTGAGGGGTGACTAGAAATTTATCTTAGAGAATGGCCAAACATAAATTGGAGGCTGGTCTCTCCAAAACAGAGCAGGCGGCGAGGTGGTATGTAGGCTGCAGTAGATATACTGGGGAGACGCTGGGTGTGTGTAGCGCTGCATGGAGTTGGGGTCTGTACTGTGATCATCTGCTCACAAGAAGCCAACACTGACTGCTGGGTTCCAGTGACTGTGGTAGTTTTAACTAGTTACACGCAGATAACTGAAAAAAGCAACAGTAGACTGCAGGTAGGACGCAGTACATAGGGAATGAGAGCACAGTTGAATATAGGCCCACATTTTGACATCAGCAGTGGTCTGCTGGCGGGCGCTGCTGGCAGTAGCAGCGCCCTGTCTCGTCTCCTGCCGGAGGACCCCCAAGATCCAGGTAAGTTGGGTCTCCAAAAGGGGAGAGGGGTGGGGCGTGTTGTGTGTCGGTGGGTGTGAATGTATGTGTGTGCGTGAATGCGGGTGTGTGTTGAGTGTTGATTGCGTGTGTGCATGTCTGGAAGTATGTGTTTGTGCATGTTTTGAAATCGTAATGCGTGTCTGTGTATGTTTGGAAGTGTGTCCGGATGTGTGTGTGATTGGATGTATGCATGCGTGTATGTATGTGTGAATGCCTGTGTGTGTGAAGGGGGCAGGGGATATTTGGAGAGGTGGGGGGTATTTAGAGTGGTGGGGGGGTAGGGGACCCCTATCAGTAACAGGGAAGGAATTCCCTGTCACTGATAGGGCCTACAGCCATGGTTTTTGTGGTGTTACGAACGCCACGGAAACCATGGCGGTAGGTGGGGACAAAAATTCCGCAGGTGGCAAAATGGTGGCCGCTGGGCTGGAGATGGTTATCTCCAACTCGGCGGCTGCTACCGCCATGGCGGTCAGAGTGGTACATTGGCGGGTTGACTTCAGCCAACCCGCCAATGTCATAATGTGGTGGTAAGTACCGCCAGCCTGTTGGCGGTACTACCACCACATTATCGCCGACCACCGGGATCAGAATGACCCCCAGAGATCTCTAGTTAGAGAACATGTGAAGTCTAGGATTGCCTTGAGAGCAAGGGCCCACCTCATATACGTTCTATACCGGGCACTTTTGACTCGTAATCTCACAGTGAATTTATTGAGATTATGTATGTATGTATGTATTTAATATTTATAAAGCGCATTCCGGCCGAGGTATCAAAGCGCTAGGAACAGGAATAAGAGGACTGAAGAACAGGCAAAAAGAAAAGCAAGTCCATATCTACTGTGGAAAGAGCCAGGTTTTTAGCTTATTTCTGAAAGCCAAAAGATCATATTCTCGCCTCAACCTAGGAGGTAACGTGTTCCAATATCTAGCCGTGGCTACTGTAAATGCCATCTGGTCTTCCTAGTCCGAGATACGTAGGCCAAATTAGAATTTGCAGATCTAAGCTGGCGGCTAGGGGCATACCAGCGGACCGAAATGTTCGGTGCTGCTGGTGTACAAGGCCTTATGTGTTAAATACATTGTCTTAAAGGCAAAGCGTTTCTTCACCGGTAGCCAGTGTGGTTGCTTCAGCATAGCACTGGCCGAAGTGGAACAGGGAAGATTGAGTATCAAACGGGCAGCAGTGTTCTGGATAAGTTGAAGCTTGTTGAGTGACAGCTTGTCAATATTGAGTAATAACGCGTTGCAATAGTCAATTTTTGAGATCACAAGGCGAGCAACACCATTATTCTAAGCTTCTCCTGTAAATAGGGGAATATTTTCCTCAGAGTTTTTAATATCCAGAAACAGGATTTGGTGATAGAGTTGATATAAGGCTTAAAGGATAAGGCAGCATAAAAAATGACTCCCAAGTTCTTAGTAGCGCCAGTCGGCACAGGGAGTTCCCCGCACACAGATGGCCACCAGCGGGTGCTCCATAAATTTTTACTGGAGCCAAATAAAAGAATTCATCCTGAGCCAGTTCCTGCCCATCCATTTTTTTGATCTCCCACATACCTTGGTGGAAATGGTCCACAACTTCTTCCTAGTTCCCATCAATGGGAATAATTAATTGGGTATCATCAGCATAAGATGAAGTCAGGAAGCCAAAAGAACGAATAAATCTGGCTAATGGAGCCATATATAGATTGAACAGGGTAGGACTAAGGGAGGAACCCTGTGGAACACCGCATGGTAAGTGCTATGCAGGGGCTTTGAAATCTCCACAGGTTACTGTGGTAGATCTATCTTCAAGAAAGGACTTCAGAATGTCAAGAGCAGTACCCCTGATGCCTGCCTGATACAGGTGGTGTATTATAGTAATTTAATGGGTTAACAGTGAGGTATTTTTTTCCGTCCTACCAAAACATCAGCTACTAGTGACATTTTCTGCAGTTTTAGCGGTAGTCTACCATTAAGATCCTATTTGGAGGGATTCTTTCGCAAGGAATGGATTTTTTGTAGGTTTTTGGATCCCCAAAACAAACTACTTGAAAGAATTAATCCACGCTGTAAAATCTTGCTCACCTCAGTGCATACCGAAGTGAGTGTGTAGCCCAAGATCGCAGCGCCTGGTCAGCGGGGCACGGCTTAGCAAGTCGAGCTGTGGGGAATGACAAGCACCCAAGCAGAGTGGCAAAATTGCGGCTGGGTCTTTAAATAAGAGGCAGTCTGTGGAAATGTCCTGACCAGCCCTGATAGTGCAAGATCGCAGCACCCATCCAGTGGTGTATGGGGCATCACAAACAGAGGGCCTGGGACCACGTCGATCCATCACTGGATGGGATGGAATCATTACCATCATTGGATGCCCTGACCAGGAAAACAAGGATCGGCAAGAGCCGTGCTCAGCACCCAACCAAAACACCAAGCGCAGCATGGCAGTGCTGCAAATTTCTAATTTATATTGTCAACCTGCCGCAAGCAAAGCATGTCAGGCCACAAGATGCTCACGGCCTTCCTGTTTGAATGGTCATTGTTTCCAAGATGGTAGACTCAGGCAACAATCAGCAATCCCCAGGGCTTTGGCCACTTGTCTGGATTGTAGTGGGGGTGTGGTGGCTACTGAAGCGCAGGCAATCAATTCAGGAGGCTGCATCTGCAGGACGGACAACCCCAGGAGACCGGAGGACAGCAGTCAGGACCCAGAGTCTCTCTTACCCAGTTTTCCTAGGATCCGGCTCGGACACCTTGACAGATGCCACAGTGAAATTGCCAGAATCATCAAAGAGCAGGTATTATTCTGTTAGTGGTGAGGTTGGTTTGTGATGGTGACAGGGTACAATGCCCTGCAAACCTCAATCTTTACCTAAAATCACACATTTTCCTTGCACTTCTGTAATGGTAACTTCCCAAATCTGTATGGATCCAGAAAATTCCTACCACCCGGCGTTCCACAACTTATCCTTATTAAAACACCACCCCACTTGTACAGCTGGGCCTAGAGCCCACAGCAGGAACAGGTAAAACTAAGGTCAATGGGAGACCCGGACGATACTTCTTTAGCTGATCTCTCCATGTACCTTTTTAGGGCAATTTCTGTGGTGGCCTCTTGGCCTACCCAAGCAACTAGAGTACAGTTGTTATCGGTAGTCATGTGGCAACACTTGTTGGTAGGAAATTTGTGAATCCCAACAGATTCCAGAACTTTCCTACACAGAAATTTGAGGAAAATGTGTGTTCTTAGCCAAAGTTTGAGGCTTGCAAGAGCTTGCAAGGGCTTCTGGATAAGAAAACCTGGTATCAGCCACACAAGTCACCCTCCCCACCCCCGGACTTCCATGGGTGTCTAGTTTTCATAAATGTATGGGTTTGCTAGGTTTCCCTGGGTGGCGGCCAAACTAGCGCACAACATCCGCAGCTTCCCACAATGAAAAAGAGGGTGGATTGTACTGAGTGAAATATGATGTCTTCAGTTCAGGTTTTGGTCCGTTTTGTGCTTCAGGGGCTAGGCCTAGCCATACAAGTGAGGTGCCATTTTTATTGGGGCACATGTAGGAACCCATAATAGCAGAACATTAATTATTACCGATTGGATTTCTCTGTATTTGTGGTTACCAAATGTAACCCAGTGTCCAAGAAGGAAGACATTTTGCAAAATGTCCCAACTATATCTTGGCTGTTTTCTCAGTCCCCTCCAGGAAGATCCGCAAACTCTGGGTACTCTTAGAAGTCCCAGGATACTGGGAAAAAAGGATTCAACTTTGTTGGGGCTATGTTGTGTGGAAAATATTTATGGGGCCTAAGCACAAAGACATAGCCTGACATTTAACCTCTGGCTTTGAAGCACAGCAAATGTGACACCATAAATCCAGAATTTAAAAACACCTTTGTTTATTGCTTTGACGTTCATAGCCACCAAATACCAGCTTGTGACCCACCAATGGGTTGCAACCAACAATTTGGGAAACAACAGTGTAGATATAAATCTTGCACTATGATGTTTCTGGTATTTTTTAATTTCCTTTCATACAATCCAGTGTCTTACAAATCGACATAACATAACACTCATAATTTATGTTAATCTGTGTTATATCATCCACACATACTGTAGAATAATTTACATAATTGTCTGTGTTCAGAACTGGAAAAAATGAACTGTGCCCTTTCTCTGAAAATCCAACATGCCCACATTATACTTTCCCTGTGCACAGTCCTTATGCCAACCCAGGGGTATGTGCATGGAAATTAGCTGAGCCAAATCTGATCACTGGAAACCAGTTAAAATAAATTGGTAGTACCAGGTGTTAAGTACATGTGTCTGTGACAGTATACACTGTATACAAGTCATTCTGTCAAGGGAAGGACAATACCACACAAAAAAACAAGTGACTCTTAGGTCTGTTCTAAACATTTTGTGTAGTGTCTAACTGTGACAGGCAGCCTACACACTGAAGGTCTGCAGTTGGACTTCCACTAAAACTGCTATGTGTGGCAAAATGTTTGCTGCACCCCACTAATTTCAGATAGTTTAGCAGCCATGTGCAAACTCTTGAGCTGAAACTATGTATTTACCAGTAAATAGAATAGGTCATTCAAGGTAAACTAATTTAATTTCCATTTAAAGAGTGACTACATGCATTTTACCAATGTTTATCAAGTGTGAAGTGCACAAAAGTGCACATTAGGGGTAATCTCAACAAATTCCAGCGTTGACAAACAACATACACTAGATTTACATTTGCAGCAAGTGAGTTTTTTAGGATTTTCAGAAAGTTCTGGAACTGAAGAAAGATATAGCAAATCATTTTGACTTTCAATGTGTCACATAGGTACATAATGTCTGAACTGCTTTAGATATACTCATATTAACATTCCCTCTAATTTGGATGTATTTAAATCAGCTGATGTTTTTATTTTTTAACTTTTGATTACGCACAAAGTACGTTGTTTACTCTAAATAATAACTGTTGTTCTAAAAATAATCAAGGACAATATTAGTTTTTTTAAAAATATTAATTCATTTTCTTTATTAGGTGCACAACCAAGAAATTAAACATCAACTCCTCAGGTGTCTACTCTGCTGGAACAACAACCTCTCAAAGCCTTCAGTGGAAAGATATTTAACAACAGCCAGGCCGACAGGGATCATTGAGACATCACCATTTCACAACCCAGAGCAACTCTACAACCAGCATCCCAAGTCCAGCCCCTCTGGTAAACTAGTGTGACAACCATCCTGCTCTGTGTCCCAACACCAACTGTGGGTACCCCTGACCTCCCACCATTTGGACTATATTGTCATCAACTGCGGTTCATCTAGTACAGATACCATCTGTAGCCAAACACAGAAGGGGCCAAGGAGCGATCACTGGGGCTGGTTAAGCTGTGGAGAGAGTGACCGAGGGAGTTCCAACCCTGTCTCATACAATGGGACAGACTCTGATGGGTACAGCTAGCCAGAATGAGGAACAATTGGGCCAGATAGTAAACCTACTAAGGACCCAGAATTAACTGTTCCGGGCCCAAAATTAAATCAATTGGGTCTAAAATAACTTACTGGAGCAGCATATGAGTATACATACATTACACACAAAGGGGGCGTGGGATGGGATTAAGACTGTAGTGACAGTAGTGTCTACTTTAGCTGAGTCATTCTGTGAGGGGCAAAGAACTGCCACTTCATTTGCACCCACTTATTCAGCCACCTCCTCCATGGGAAGGTGGACACTGTTGCTGATAAAGTATTTTAAATATTTCTATAAAGCATTTTAAATATTCATATTTGTGTGTATCATTAACAATGTTTTGAATGCCTTTTTACAAATAATTTTACATCTATATACTAATATAGTGTAATTGCCTGTGAAACTAATTTCTTATGATGTATAAAAATGAAGTTATTCATGTGTTTTAATCATGCCACATATCTGTCTAAATCTCCATTTTGAAGAAGGTGAATGACATCTATGTCACTCACTCGTGCTTTCCCTCCTGCTGACATGCACATAAACAATCATTAATTACGTTTTCCTCTTTTGATGTGTGTTGCAGAATGCAGCAATAATGGAAAGAGGAAAAACTGGGTAAAATCCTGTTATTTCTCCCCTTTGCACCACCTCTGAAATGGCATAGGAATCTGGCTCATTCCCAGCCTTGTAAATCTGGGAATGCATCAGAACCCATCAGGCTCCATGGGTGTTGTGTGGGAAAACCCACAGCAACACCGATGGAACGCCCCTTTCATGCTGAGTTATGTGTGAAAGGGGGCCATAATTACAAGGCCATGAAAAGCCACTCAAGGTGGCTTTGGGTAGCCTTGTAAATATGGGCCGGCCCACTGTGCCACCAGAGCATCCATAAAAATGATGCTCCGGTGAGTGTGCCTCTAGGCCTTTGTAAATGAGGCCCAAAGGTTAACATTAATGAAGACTTCTGTTATCTAGAAAATGTCCATATTTTATAGTTAGGGTTGGAAACCTATTCCAAATATGTTAAAGAGGGCCCAGAGATCATTTAAAAAACTTGCTTGTGCCAGCCATTAATGTGTTATCCGCAGGCATGCAGTTTAGCATATTCCTGGACCTGTGGAACAATTTAAAGAAGATTGAACATGCAGTCTGTGACTTGTGAAGACAAAGTATAAGACCTGTTCTCCTTGTATCCTGGACCAAAAAGCGACTCCAATGGTCAGTTGACTGACCTCTTTTTCCAAACTACAGGGATATTACAAGCTACAAGAGGCCTTTCCTTCAACTGCACAGCCAATGTGCTATCATTGGATCTTCCTGTGAGAAGTCAGTCTGTCAGGGGATTAAGCTAAGTGTTTACTTAATCAACTTAAAGAATACTCCAATTTCTTGGAGTTGCATTAAATAATACACATATTGATGATGCCAAGGTTCAAGTACAACTAATACATTGTATGTCTAATTATTTCTTGTCAGAGTGCATTGTCATCCTCACTATCACTCTGCTGATGTATGTCCACAACATCACTCTGTGGTTCTCCATTACAGTCATCATCACGTGTATATATAGAATTTGCCTATGCAGGTCAATGTTGTGCAACATACAATACAATATCACAATTTTACAGATCTTCTCGGGAGAGTAGAGGAAGGCTCCACCAGACTTATCAAGACAATGGATCCGTGTCTTCAGAAGCCGAAACATTTGCTCGTCTGGTCCTGATGTGTGCCTCATTGAAGTGAACTTTCCTTAGCATTGCTGGGTTCTGAAGAGGTGTTAGAAGCCATGCATTATTTGGATATGCAGAATTACCTGTAAAAGATTTATCCAAGAATGTCAAAGTTCATTTAAAAAAACAAAAACAATAAAAGCTTTCAATTACAATGTATTATATTTTAAATATTATGTTGCGGAAAGTCACCAACAAGCCATCTGCTGTGGTACGTAGAAATAGTTAACAATGGGTAGATCTTGGCAATCTAGCGCACACTCAATGTAAAGATATGGGTAGGCAAACAATTGGAACATAGATGGAATGTAACTTTTTTTCAGTTCCAATAATTCTGCTTTCCCTCATGAACTGGAACCAATGCTACGTGGGTTCCATCAATGGCACCAACTACATGTTGAATGCCTCCCAAAACATAGAAGCCTACCTTGCTGTTGCTCAATGTTGCATTGTCTGTTGGAAATTAGATGTTTTCATTCATATGTTGGAGCATGACATCCCAAACATGGCTGCAAACACTTGACCAAGTTGCATTAAAATGTAAGTCAAGCATTATCTTGACAATAGGAGGGATAGCTATTGGATTCCTGAGTATAGTGAGCAAATCACATTCCAGTTGTTGGCTTAGTGCTGTAATAAGTACTCCTTTTTAGCAAAACCTTTTCATAACATGTCGTTCCTGCATGGTGTCCTTATCAGGAAGAGCTTTGTAGACTCTTTCTATCTTTTTTCTATGTCTCCCTTCCAGTCCTCTATAGGCATGTCTGAAATTAAAATTAGACAATAATTTAGTTAGAATTAGTAAATCTTATCATTTTAAATAAACATATAAACAGATATTCAAAATCAATACACATAGCATTTAAATGTATATGTAAACATTTTACTATATATACTAGACTGAAGATTGGTAGTAGTGGAATAAACCCGGCACCTACTCATGCAAAAACATCCAATATTTCAGTGGGAGATTGCAACAGAAATGAAAACACTTTTACTTGGTACTGGTCAGGTAAACAAGCCTTACTACCCAGAGCTAGTATCTTATTAGTCCAAAAGACCAATACAAAATATTGAACGTCAAATACCCTCTGCACACATAAATGTCAGTAATTCAATAAGTCCAAAAATAATCCTATAACAGTCTGACTTTTCAACAGCCGACATGTGTTTCGTCACAAATGTGACTTTTTCAAGGCTATGCGTAGTGTTAAGATGGTCCAAAGAGCATAACCAACTAATGTAAACCACGTCTCCAGATAGTGGTCAAATAAAGGTGCCTATCTTATTGAGCTGGAAAAAGTAGTCATAAACACTAAGTAAAATCAGGTCATATGACTTTATCCTGGACAACGATCTATTGGTTGCTCAATGAGTGTTGCAAAAAGAGCAAGGAAAGGGATATAATATTCAATCGTGAAGTGATTATGGTTCTGTTACTAAGCAGAGCCCCAATGCTGCACCATGATAAGTCCGTCTGAAGTCTGGTGTGTGGTGGCATGATCTCACAGTAAGTTGAAATGCTCAAACATTTCAACGTTTTGTGACACCGCTAGTGGGTGTGCAGCACTTATCGTGCCATCCACTTAAGTTGCCTTTTTAAACATGTCCTAGGGCTGCTATTGAAGCTTGTATGCAGTTTTAATCTGCCAGTTTGACTTAGCAAAATAAAACTTTTGCCAAGCCTAAAACTCCCTTTGTAGTACATATAATGCACCCATAAGGAAGGCCTTAAACATCTCAAGGAGGCAGTGTGCATTGTATTTAAACATTTGGACATGTACTTTTATGTTTTACATGTCCTGGTAGTAAAAAACTCACAAATGTGTTTTTTTACTACTTTGCGGCCATCCTCTCCCATGGCATAACACGAGGTTACCTTATTACATTTAATAAGTGATAACTTTTGTTTAGGAGCAAGTAGGAATGTAATGCTGTTGTCTGAGTAATTGAAATTTAAGGCCCTCTTTAATGGTAAAGTTGGGTTTTAAAAAACAATTCTGAAAATGCCACTTTGAGAAAGTTGCAAATTTTTTGCCGTCATCATTTGGTGTCAGCAGCTTGCTCCAGGGTCACATAACTAGGTTTAGTTGGTATATTCCTCCCAGACAGCCTTCATCAGAATGAAAAATGTCTTGCAGGCCATTGGTAGAAAACTTAGACAGCAGGGTCCACAAGCTCTGCAGCCTGCATGGCAGGAAGAGGTATGAGGACTTTTGCCACTGGACTAGATTACCAGTTCTCCAAAAATAGGAAGGCCCTCCCAATAATTAAGCGCATGTGTTGATCACTGACCCCTCTGATGTTTCATGTTCTGGCAGTGGCCAACCCTGATGTGACAAGGGACCTGAGGGCAGTGGAGCTGCAACAAGGGTATGAATAATAATTTGGCAACATAAAGTATGTATTATGGCCATACTGTTGAATGCTAATATTCCATTTTTACTCCAGGAGGTATCTAATAATTATTTTTCTATTTAACTTTATGATAAAAACATTTTTGGTGCATGCTACTTTTACAAAATCTAACATTGATGTCCTTTCCATTTGTCTATAAAATGACATAAGTATTTCAACATGTTTACTAAGAAAGTTCAATTTATCAGAAAAATATTTTGGATATCAATTATATATTAGGTTTATGCTGCAGTCAGAGACAAACCTGGTGGCTATCCCACATCCCACATTTAAAACAGTTTTTACATAATGAAAATATTAATTTGAGTGAGGAGACCTTTGTATGTTCTGTGCTGGAGTAGTCCCAAAACCCATCTCAGACCAAAGCATAGATTTGTAAACAAATGTTTCTGAATTATGTTAAGAAATGTAGACATCTATGTCTTAGAAAACTATGTACTCACAGACGACTATTCTACATTATGTTCACAATGTTTTTATTTCCCACAGTACAATTACTAAACTTTCACACCGAGAGGTATGTATGGCTTAATGGCATGGCATATGCACAAAGTTCTTTGTTAATGTTGTCTAACAGGTCTAGCCACATCTTTAAACACATTATTTTAAGGATCCAAGAGCAGTGGACCTTCTGCAATAGTAATATGGAGAATTAGAAACACAAGAGGCCATATACTGTCTCAGTGAGGTACTTAAATATAGCACGTAAACTAAAACAGTTCTCATGTAAACAAATCAACTCTTTGAAATGTGATTAATGTTTGTGTGAAAATGCTACAATTTCATACTGGTCTGGGAGTTTTATGTCTCTAATTTGTATTTACATATTTATTATATGCCTGTTACCTGTAATACTTCAGGTAGCAATGTGAAATGTGTTTAAAAACATGGCAATATGAATTGTGTGACATTTATATGATTGTCTTAGGTAACTTGGATCAATGACAGATAATTATTTGCTTTGGTTTTATAACTCATGATTAAATGAGTGCCATATGAGGGTTATATTCAAAACTTTTGGACAAAATTTAGACGTTGTAGAACAGGGTAGTCGATCACTAACATGAGGGAATATAGCAACATGCATATTAAAATGTTATTCTGAAATGGGTAGCTTATCATACATTTACCTTTATTTCCATTCATTTAGTGATAGAGTAACAATTTCTACGAAAAGAACATTGTGCTCATACTTAGCGTGCAACTTGATGTACAGAGATTAAGGGAGAATTAGTAATTGTTTTGAAAAATTGTGAAAAGAAATGTAATCACCTGCAACACGTTTGGTATATTTTAACGTATTCTCCGACAAACTGCAGGCTGACTAAAAGATCATATTTGTTTTTAAAAAGGAGGCTGAAATGAAAGAATCACACAATGATTTTTGATGTACATAACTTAGAATATTCTGACAAGCTCAAGTGCCAAAAACTCACTATAGGACTTAATCAGATGTCAAAGGAAAATCTCTGAAATGTTTGAAATGTAAAATATATTTACTAACATGGTGGATTGTCCTTTTAGAGTACCAAAAAGAACTAAATAGTATGTAGAGTGTTACTACTGCATTTACAAGCCTGGTTTAAGCAAAGCTGTCTTAGGTAATACAAGATCCTCAATTTGGTAATATTATGTATATTTTTCTCACAATGCTTTATCATTTTTGACTTAAAAAGTTATTTGTGATATAGAATTCTAACAACATAAATAAATAAATAAATAAATAAATAAATAAATATGTTGGCTTTCAGCACCTTCATGAGCATGCAAAGGAGATGGTGTTCAACCACAGAGTTAGGATCAATACAGTTGCTTGGAATCTGAACACAGCATCACGGATACAGAAGGACCCAGTGGCACAGAGTGTGAAGGAGCTGGCAAAGAGGCCATCACTACAACAGACTAGAAAGCATCCAACATTGACCTGCCCCTTGTGGTGGCAGAACAGGAAAACAATGAGCACTCTCTGCCACCACCACCAGTACCACTTTCACCCTCAGTCTGGTATCCCCTTTAAACGACCCCAGCTCTTATTTTGCCTAGGGTCTCTGTTGCCCCAGGTACCTCTCCCCCTGTACACATGGCGGCAGCACTGGTGTCAGAAGAGGCACTTCGAATTTAAGAATCATCTCAGTTGGGCAGACTACAGTTGTGAATGTCACACAAGGTGTTGGTAGACAACATACTCAAGTAATGACCATCTTGGATGTCATTCACTCTACTATGTGTGTCCTACAAAGGGGATTTTGTCAAGCAGGTGCCTATTGTGACACCAATGCAACTCCCAGACCCTCTACCATTCCTGATTCCATCCTTAACACTTCACCTGCACTCATATTCGTTCCTAAGCCTATTCAACAACCCATTCCTCATATCTCCAGACTTACAGACACAGAGCAAACCACAGACATGACACCAAGCACAACACACACGTATTCCAAGTTCAACACACACATTCAACACCCAAAAGAAAATACAAACTACATGCACACAAGCACACACACATCCACCCAGACAATAACATTGAAACTAACAAGAACACATGATTCCAAAGTCATAAAAGCATAATTGTTGTCCAATAAAATGAAGGTCTTTACAAGGTAAAAAATGACAAGGACAACCTACCTATGTTTTGGGGTTGATTATCTTTCTTCTCCTCCACCATAGTGATGGACACTCTGACGACTTGCAGAACCCTTAACACATCCTTCCTGAATTGTAAGTTTTAAAAAAAGAGATATCTGGCCTTGTTATATTTTGTTTCCTCCACCTCAAGTGAGGAGGTGTGCAAGAAGCTGACTCTTTATATAGTGCACTAAAATTAAGTACACTGTGCAGAGAGTCCAGTGGATCCCCAATTGGTTTTGCAGAGGCAAAAGTAGATAGGACTAATGCTCTATTTTGTGGTCATGTGGGCAAGCAGTTAGGCTTATCAGAGGGTAGTGCTAAGCATTTGTTATACTCACAGAGGCAATAAATGAAACAAACACTCAAAAATAAATCTGAGACCAAATAAGAAATATAACAAATCTTTTTATATATGTTTCAAACCCAAGAACGTGTAATCAGGTAAGTAGACTTTTAAGCATAAATACTTTGTAGTTTCAGAAATCAACACAGTTCAATTTTCAGAGTTCCCTCAATATTATCCTAGGAAGGAAAACAATGTTCAGCAAACACAGGGTTAACAATGACTTAGGAGGCATAGCTTAGAAAGCAAAGATCAAGACCACACCAGCAGGTCACACCAGGCAGCACTGGGGCAGCCGGGTGAAGGAGTGCACTAAGGTGTCGGGTGCCCAATAGTTCTCTATGGGAGTTGGGCCTCGTGGCTAACAGGCTTCAGGTTCTGGCTTGGAAGCCAGTCAGGGATAACAAGCAGGTAGGTTGTAGACTTGGGATGCTCGGGGACACAGGTGCACCTTTGGTCCTCTTCTCTAGTGCGCAGGGGCAACAGAGCAGGGGTGTCTTTAGCCGTCGGGTTTTCTCACCCCGGAGCACTCTCGGTCAAGGGGTGAAGCTGCAGGTGTCATCGGGAAGTCTGGCAGGGGTGGAACCATGGTGGAATCTAGCTCTTAGGAGCCAGAGGACGTCATTGGCACCAGTGGCCCACCTCAGATTGGGTCAGAGGCAACGGTTGAAGTGTTTGCTGGAGATGTCAGGTTTGTTCTCACCACCAGGCTGTGGGAGAGGGGACCTGCATGCAGAGGCTGCAGCAGCCTCGGTTGAGTCCAAGATAGGTGAGACCACATTGGACTTGGTCTCTGTACTGCTGGGGAACCGCACTAGCACCAAAGGTTGGCTTCACATCCGGGTGTGGATGTCAGGTGCAGTGGTCACTTAAGGTGCTGGGTTTCTGGAGTTCCAGCAGCTGCAGAGTTCTTTCCTTGAAGTTTTTGTTGCAGAGCAGGTCCACTGCTCGCAGGAGACTTGAGTCTTTATGGAAGGTTGGACAAGTTGACTTTTTAGGCAAAATCCTTTGAGGTCAGCAGGCAGGCCAGCATAATCAGCTGTTCTTCTTTTCCTCTTTTACAGGTGCAGCTCTTCTTTGTCTGTGTCTTCTTAGGTCATCAGGATCTGAGTTCTAGGGCTCAGGGGTGTTACCTAAATACTCATTTTAGGGGCATTAGAGGAAGTGCCAGGTGGTAGCCAATGAGCTGCCCACCTTCAGGGTGACTACACCTCTTCTATGACCACTTCTAACCCTAGTGTCCTAATTAATTCCAAGCAAGATGGAGGAATTTGACAAGTGGTGTCCACTTCATCTTGTCCACCTTAGGGGTGGCACCGGCATGAAGTGGGCACACCTCATAATCTGCCTAATTTTCCCGCCCGTGCTGCCACCAACAGTGAGGTCAGGACAGGGTGCTGGTCATTGCCACCATTTGGAGAGACCTGGGTTGCATTACAAAGGCCGCCAGACCTTTAAGCTTCCTGCCCTGGAATGTCCATCCTGCCTTGGTGGAGGCAGAAACACATCTGTAGTGGCTGAACCGGTTAGGACCAGTCAGTCAACACTAGCAGGTAGTAAGTTTTCAGGGGGGCACCTCTGTGTGCATTTATTAATAAATCCATCACTGGAAAGAGTGAAGGTTTATTATTCTGAGATGTTTGATACCAAAAATCCCAGGATTCAGATAAACCATCATGTAGCCGGGGAACTCATAACGACCAGTGTCTAACATGTGCAGTTAAAATGGCTTCCCTGTTCACTTATTATGCCTCTGTATCAACAGAGAAATAGCAGGGGCATATCTGCTTGTGCATATATGCCCTCAAATGTGCCTTGATGCACCCTGCCTTAGGGGTGACCTACACCTGGCACATGCAGTCATAGGGGACCTGGCACAGGGGTGGGTGACAAGTTGTGTTTTCAATTTAGCCAGCACCAACACATGCAGGGGCAGATTTATGGAAAGTGACGCTGCACTAAGTGAAGCGCCACTTTCCCTGCTCCCCTTAGCATCCCCCTACTGCCACCATGTGTGTGCCGTATTTAAAAGACGGCGCACCATGGCACAAGGTAGGGGGGAATAGAGTCATTTTTAATGACTCTATTGATGTACTCTGCAGGAGTAGCCCCAAACTGTTGGTGCTATTCCTGTAGAGTACATAGGGACCCATTCTAAAGAATGGAAGTCCCCTTTTAACGCCTGCTCTTTCGCAAGCGTTAAAAGGGCCGTAATAAATGGCGCAAGGAAATCCCATAGTTTTCCTTGCACTATTTTACCGGCTCCCCTAATGGGGGAATGCCCCCTTTGCATACATTATGCCTGGTGCAGGCATAATGTAGCGCAAAGAGTTACAGGTGGCGCAATGCATGCATTGTGCCACCCTGTAAATACGGTGCAGGGATTTTGGCCTCGTTCGGCCACATTAACATCAAAATAAATGACGTTAATGTGGCACAAGGTGGCGCTGGTGGCCTATAAATAGGCCCCTCAGTCTGCAATGTCAGCACAGTGTGGGTTTGGTGAGGGGTCCCTGAGGGTGGCACAACTGGTGCTGCAACCCTCAGAGACTTTCCTTAGTACCCCCAAGCTCCAGGGATACCATTTACTAGGGACTTACAGTGGTAGCTAAAGAGTTTGCCAATTGTGCAGTTTTGGGGAAGGGATCTGGTACTGGGGACCTGGTTAGCAGGGACCGAGGGTACTAAAAGTCAAAGCCGCATCAGAAGCCAGACAAAAAGTGGGGGCTACCCATGTCAAAAAGGGTGCTTTCGTACAAGGTGGTATCACCACAGTTAGCGGAGTTATGGCTCATGTTACTCCATCAGGCCCATTTGCTTGATTACTCCATAGACAGACGAATACAAAACCGTAGGAGTCGGCGGATGTTTGATGGAGTTTCGTCGATCACACTGCCAAACTGTAGCAAGGGCGAACATACCTCCATGACGGAGGACTTCTTTAGAGACAATTTATGATGAAGCTACAGCATCCCTCAAACTCTATTAACCCCTAAGTGTTTGAAGTTCTTAATATTTTGTAGGTGGAATAATGCTGATTATGCATTGTTTTGGGTGTAATTGAAGGTTTGAATGCATTCTGAAACTGAAAGCGTGTATTCAAGAGGAAAATGTGTATTTTCAAAACTCATAAGTTAATGTTTGGGGAATTTTTTTTGAATGTCCAATATGCATTTAAAGCTGATATTTGAGTGGCTAAAAATTAATCTTTGTCGGGCATTACTTATTTCTAATGTTATTAACTTGGTACCAGTTGCATTGCAGCCATGGCTGTTATGTTACCATGTAGAGGCATTCTACATTGATCAAGCCTTTTTTATTTACTTTACTCCTGGCAACAATGCCTCATGCCCTGAGGTGATCACTGCTGGTAATCTTGCATATGGTGCCACAAATGTAACCTTATCGTATGTGGTATTATATCCTAAGGACCACTGCCTAAAAACATGTTTACAAAAGTATTAATTTATTTTTATTTTTATGAATCAATTTTCCTGATTTGGAAAACAGGCTGCATAAAAAAACTGCTTTGTTTAAAAGCAATCACAGACATGGTGGTCTGCTGCCCTTAGCAGACCACCGTGCCTGTGACTCTAACCAATTGTAGAGGGTCTCAATTTGTGACCTACCTCTTGCATATTAATGAGGTAGGTTGAATTGCAACCCACTACAAATTGGTGTTGTGTGAACCAACGTATTAATACATAGGTCGGTTCACAAAATGTTAATGCATTTGGCAGAAGTAGGTGTGCAAATTGCACACACGTTTACAAAATTAATTTTAGGAGGTTCACAATAGGAAATTGCAAATTGTTATATGATGCAATTTACGATTTTTTTATCGGAATCTTAGTACATCGGGTGCTCAGTCTCTACTCGTGAGAATTTCATAGTTCAGTTCAACAGTTCGTACTCACAATGGGGTTGTTTAAGCTACAGTTAATGTTCTCCTGTTGCAGCGCAAAGGTCTGCACAACTAGTTCAGTCTTTTGTCTGTGAGGTCCTTTTACCTGTTCAAGTTGCTGTGGTCGTGCAGTGCTGGTGGGCGTTTTCATAATTGCTACTTTTACTAACATCTCCACTGACATGGGATCTCAGTGACTATTGCATTTGGAATTTGGGCTGAGGCAGATGAGCAGCAGACCAGACCTGATTGGAGCGTGTTCAACTGGCAGATGCAGCTTCCAGGACGGATCCGACAGAAGCTCCATGCAGGCAATTGCAGACTCTGGGCCAGGATTGGACAGAGAGTTAGTCTGGCAGACGGGTCTCTGGGCTGGGATCATGCTTCTGCTTTGGCTGTAATGACAGCTCATGCACTGGATTCGCTTGGAGTCAGGCAACAAAAGCACCAGGCCATCTGGTGTACAGAGGTGTAAGACAGCATGTGGTTACTTGATTGTACCCAGTCCACTGTGGGGGCCGTGATGGAAGACCAAGAGATGCCTCACAACATAGGTCAGCGCCAGGTTCACTTCCAAAGGCAATCAGCGACTATTGGGTGTACTGTATGCCAAGGTCACAACTGACGTCTCCTGCAGGGCTAGAAACTCTCCTTCCTTGGCTCAGCAGACAGGCTCATAGGTGCTAGGCAGACTATCAGCTTCTCCAGTAAACTGTGCAGATTTCACCTCTGGAAGACCAGTTGTCATAAAAACACCAACTCTGATCACCCAACAGTCCATTGAGTACTCAGTGGAGCACTCCCTTTCTTGATCATGAAGAACTTGGAACTGGAACAAAGTGCAGTGGTTCCGATACCTTTTTAATGCACGTTTTCCAAACAGGGGATGTGGATCCACGGTCTAAGGTTTCAGAACTGGTTTCATGTGGTCCTTTTCAAAAATAATTTCTGGTGAATCCTCTGGCACTGCCTTTGTGCAAGGTGATGGCTCTCACAGCAATGAGGCTGGTTCCATGAGTATCCAAAACAAGGGCAGAATTAAGTGTGACTTCTCCACAACCAGCAGTCATCAGCCTTCCAGAAGCAGTAATCAGGGACAAGACATAAATGGCAGGCCCTGCCAGAGACGTCCTCATCTTGAATAACAGAAACTACAGTCAGACCCACACCCAGCACCCATGCCAGGAACCTCAGAGTATTCATTGGTTATAAATATGGCACAGTGTCTACTGCCCACTGGGAGCAAGAGGCATGTTCGTTGAAAATGTGACATATTGAAATTGGAGAAAATGAAAATGAAGAGTTAACTTAATTATTAAGGTAACGTTTCTTTTTAATGTTCTTCCATTCTGAAACATTTTGAAACATCATTTTGTGGTCTCGCTCCAATATTGAATTAACAAGAACTTATATTTAAGAGTTAAATACTTCAAATGCTTCAGTTCTTCTCCTCTGTGCCCCAGTGAGGGTCATAAATCTGACAGAGCACTGCTCATTATCAGGCCCTGCTACCTGCAGCCTGGTGATAATAATGTGAAATAAACACAGCCTTCTCTTAACTTTAAAAAGAAAATGTGACCCTGTGCTTAATTAAAAATGAACTCTTAGCTGCACGTTATTCTGAAGCTGTACTGGTAGCTCTTGATTGACTGGTTGGAGGCTCCTCCTCTTGATACATGCACTTGACATACACAGAGAATGTCAGCTCACGTTTCTTGGGTTCACACAACAACACACTTTACATAACAGGGGTCATTAGACTCCCATCACCCTGACGATGAGAAAAAGGTCTTCACTGAATACACTGATACACTGAATCTCTGCCATCACCACTTACATGATTCACCAAGAGCATGGATGGTAGTCCTGGGTCTATTTTGAGGGCTGGATTTTGACACCGCTCCAGATCACAAAACTGGTTCTGGACCTCACATTACCAGGGGCAGGCATAAGACTCTGCACACATGCTGATTACAAGGCCAAAATAAAAAGTCAGGATACCTGTTTCAAATAGAGTAGGGCACTCAGGACAGATAAACACACCTGTTTACCATACATGGGACATTCTCATCCCAAGAAAGAAAAATAAGGATGTCATAGACTGCCATTATTTTGAGAGAATGTAGGTTGTATCATTTTTAAATGTGAAGATATATTTACAGTGTGAACAACTATGCTGTGGAATACTCTCTTTCTGTATATGGCCCTTACAAATGAAATCAGGGTTTACAAAAGGTAGAATAGAGTTTTTTCACAGTCCACGATCTTGTCAAGTACCACCTCTTTGGCACTAATATTGGCTATTGTATTACAATAGAATATTTTATGCTCCAAACACTACACCTACGGGACTCTAATTTGTCCTGGATATAGGGAATTGTCAGCATTCATGCAATTGGTTCTGTACACATACATTGGCCTTAATGTGTCATTGGAATATCTGTTGCTTTCATTGCATTTATTTTCTATTGGATGAATAAAATCATCATGACATACTACACACCCATGTCATGCTTTGAGTGACCCAGCACATTAAGGATTGGACCTTTTGAACTATTGTGGTGTGCCCTGGTACATATCTTTTGATTGACATGTGCTGTTGTTTTTCAACTGACACAATTGCACCTGAAGTGGTTGGGTGCTGTACCAGTTGGGCACCCCGGGCAGGAATATCTGTGAAAAGTGGACATTATCTTTTTATGTATACATAGGAGGTGTGAACCATTAGCATAGCCACTGTTTATTTGCAATATATATATATATATATATATATATATGTATATATATATATATATATATATATATATATATTCATTGAAAAAAACAAAGGTTACAGGGACATTATAGTTAGGTTCTGAATTTCCTCGCACAAAACCATAGAAATTCAGCAGTTATAGTTAACTCAAGTAACTATATCTCGTGCCCTAAGGTAAATATAACTTGCGTCCCCACCATGCACAGTTTTCTCATCAAAAGTTTTATTGCAAATGTTGCAATAATAATATCAATAATGCCATAGAAGGTGTCATCAATGTTGTGATATGTGGAGTAATTAGCTGTGCATGCTGAAGATGCAAGACCCCACCCCCAGTTGGAATGCTGTGAAAGCAGGCATTGTGAGCAGTGGCGAGTGTGACCAGAGTGTTGAAGGATGCCTCGGGAGCATAGAAAGCCAGCTCGCTGCCACATCTTGTGTATTGGGGAGAGAGGAGAGTGTCATTGTTCCGCGTAGTGGGGCATCAACATCGAAGGTTGATTATTTTCCAGTCATGGCTGCACTATGGTTTAAGAATAGAAAGAGTGCCACAGAGAGGATGTTTAAAGATGATATTGAGTCTGAGGATGATGCTGTGGGTGGAGCACAGGCACACGGAGTTTCCTTGAGCAACGTCAAGGACATAGTCAAGCAACTAGAGAGATTGCATAAGAGGGAAATTTCAAAATGGTGGGAGAGCAAATCCCTGAGGTTATATGGATGTAGGGGTTGCGCATATTAATTGCACTGACTTATGAGAATCCTAACCCTAACATCTTAAAGGAATGGACAGAGAACAATTTAGAATCCTTGAAGAGGATGATGGCAATTCTCATTAAGTACGCTGACATTGACTGTGACACTCTCTTGGAGGAAATAGAGAATTTAAATCTAAATTGGATAAAAGTCAGGACAATTAGCTTGCGAGCAAATTAGAGACTGAGATAAAGTGTTGATTAGAGAAATATGAACAATCAAATGAGAACAGAAAGGCTCTGAAATTTAAAAGAGACAAGTTGAATTATCAGAGAGGCCAGAATTTCACCTTTTCATTATGTTTTGACAATCTAGGCAGACAGAGAATGACTGATAATGTATTCACTGGAGCCAGATGGACACAGAAAGAAACTAGTTCTGAGTTCAGCTGTGTGGTGGAAATGGACATAGAGGAAGGGTGGGTAACACAGAATGCACCGTCCGTTGAAGATGAACTGTGTTTTTTATACTCAGATCGGACTCAAAATCTCAGAACGTTACCCGGCAGAGCTAGAAACCCCAGAGGGGGAGGGACAACAACAGAAAAATAAGAAATCGAAGAACCAACAACATCAAAAATAATTTTCAAATCCAAAAACAAATCAATGAGGAAGTAAGTGGAGTGAACTCCCAGAGTATATTACATCTGTCAGACATTTCACTGAGTGAGAAGGAACAAAAGATTCTGGCATTGGGGCTAACGTGCTGTGCACCAGCCTAGTTTAACTATTGTCAAACACGGACTGATTTGTTTAAGTTTGTAAGGAAAATCAAGTTAAAGAAATTCCATGCAATGACGCCTGTACATGTGCAGAGTGTGCTGTGTCAGCTGCAGGGTCGAGCAGTCAACGTATTGATATCAGACATTCCTTTGATAAAGGAATTGGCAGATCTAGAAAGGATTAGTGAGGGAGAGGAGCCTATCTCAGATGAACTTTTATTGCAACAACAGGGTCTGGATGTCTTTGAAAGTCCAACTATTCAGTTCAAGCCGAGATCTACTTTTACTGCCTAAAGACTCCATTGGTGTGTTCTCAAAGGTGGTGTCACGAAAACTCAAATGTCTGCAAAGTCAAGGGGACAAGCGGTGTAGTGGAAGGTGATCACAGGATGTGTTTAAGTATAAGCAATTGATGACTAAATTGAAAAATAGGCAGGGTGTGGTAATTCCGCAGGAGGACAAGGG
Source organism: Pleurodeles waltl (assembly GCF_031143425.1). Lineage (NCBI taxonomy): Eukaryota > Metazoa > Chordata > Amphibia > Caudata > Salamandridae > Pleurodeles > Pleurodeles waltl. Next base: position 1,943,898,414 of record NC_090440.1, on the reverse strand, counting down.
GGGAATGTGGTCCTCTGACCGCTTCAAATGTATGTTGAAGAAGCATTTAGACAGCTGATTGATGAAATTTGTTAATGTACAATAGATCATGGTGTGGTGAGGAGAGTCTACTCAGCTTATGTGTTGGAATTTGGGAGTTGGAAGGGGTCGGGTTTGATCACCAAAGATGAGTATCAATTTTTGAGAACTGACCACGCTATTTTGCCAATCTTCTATCTTATCCTGAAAGTCCATAAAAACTGAACTAATACCCCAGGGCATTCCATTATCTCTGCACAGGGTGGGATACTTCTAGGTTTATTGATTATTTTTTACAACCATATGTGAAGAACTTGCCTTCTTATATCCAAGATACAGGGGACTTTCTGAGGAGAGTGTATGACATCGGATGGGAGTATAACTTTGTGCTGATGACTCTAGATGTGACTTCCCTTTACACCAGTATTAAACATGGTGATGGGTTGAGGGTGTTGCAGCATTTTTCGAGCACAAGACACATCTCTTTATATAAGCATAACCAGATGTTAGAGATGGCACGTTGGTGCCTGGAAAATAACTTCTTTCTATTTGGGAAGAAGATCTGTAAACAGTTGAGAGGCACTGTGATGGGAACCTGCTTTGCCCCCAAGCTATGCTAATTTGCATATGGGCTGGTGGGAGGAGCAGGTGCTTGCGGTGGAGTATGAAAAGGAGAGTGCGGACTATATGTACACAAAAGGAGAGCAATGGGAGTGTTGCTAGCCCACACCGCCTCCCTACAGAAATTATTTCATCACTAATGGTGTGGGGTAGTAGGAACTGAAGATAAGACTAGGTCAGTCTTTTTTACAGTGGTGTTAATAAGGTCACTATAGATCCTCAGGTCGGGAAGTCATAGTTGGAAGAATGTCCAAGCTAGGGGGTGCTGTGTTGTCCTACAGGGGGGAGGGGGATTTCCCTTACGGACTAGGTGGTCTCACACACATAATAGTGTCTTGCTTCATCATATGACCACCTAGCCCCACCCAAGTAAGATGATACTACTTGGGCGGACTCGACCTCGTGGTTAAAAGAACCCGAGGGAGTGCTGAAATTAAACTAGCTGGATAGTTACATTGATCCAGAAGGGGTGAATAATAAAATTACCAAGCATGTCGCCAGTGGCTTCTGCTAATTTTAATAAAGGTGCATGCTGGTAAGGCTAAAACTAAGGGGGAAAGGCTCGTTGGAGAGTAATGTCTCTTGGAGTCTAAAAGAAAAAGTGGATGACCAACATGTTTCTGCCCTCACTCAGTGCTGGTAGGTCAGGGGCATTCGTCAGGGTCTGAGCACACACAGTAAGTGGGGTACTCAAAAAGTGAAAAAATGTGTATGGCCTACCTGAACGGGTAGTTCACGGTGGGGTAGGCCTGTAGTAGATAAAAATAAATGCATCAATAGATAAGCCACTGATAGTTCAGAAATATATGGGATGAAACAACCGTGGCAAACCACTGCAAAGCACACAGCAAAAATGTGAACAAATTGTGCCAAGCACTCACAAACACATGCAAGGGTGACTTACCCCAGAGTAAGGGGCAATCTGCCTCTGGTCTGGCTAGTGCCGGGGGGGGGGTTTCCCTTGTAGTCACACTCTGGGGAGATTAAAGGGATTAGGAAGGATAGAGGTGAAGGGTCATGAGATGAAAAGAGGAAGCACAAGACTTAAGGGAAAAAGTAGACAGAAGAGAACCAAGCTTAAACCAGAGGAAAAGCACATGGGAAAAAAGAGAGACAAGGAAGCAGGAAATGGGGAAAAGAGAAGGGGGTGGAGGGAGAGCGAAGGGTTGCAGAAGGGAGGGGAAACAGGGAATAAACAGAAAAAAAGAGAAAGAAAACAGGCCCCAAAGGGGCCTCACTTACCACTCCAAAGGGAATACCAAGGGGGGGTACCTACATGCCGGAGCCAGGCCGCTCTGGTGCTGACTGCATGGTAGGTCTGGAATATATGTGGATCAAGAGCCAATCAGCGGGGGGTGCCGGGCGCAATCTAATTAAGGATTGTCAGGTGGATCGGGCATCGTTACGGGACCACGCCCTGAATCCGGCCGCACCCTCTCGGGGGCTGTGCCGGTATGCAATGCTTGAATTAGCCTCCCGCTCGATAAATATGGCCGTCGGTATTAGACCCGCGGGGTCGTTGTGTTATAGAGGCCCGCGGGTTGGAGTGTGCCAAATAAAGAAGTGACAGGCTCGAGTCGAGCGCGGACAACATTGTTTTCCGGACGCGGTGCATCAACAACATTATTGTAATATGGAAGGGGACTGAACAGTCAGCCCACTGCTTCACAGAACGGATTAATCATAATAACCTGAATCCCCACTTCACTGCCCATATAAGCAAGGAAGTGGTATTTATTTTAGACCTCACAATATTTGTGTGGCAGGGCAGGATTCATACCAAAACATACCGCAAAGCCACAGCAGGTAATACTATACTACACGCAAGCAGTTTTTATCCGAATAAGTTGAAACATAGCATTCCATATGCCGAGAACCTGCGAATGCGCAGGAATTGTAGTAACAGGGAGTTACTTAAGATTGCCCAGGATGAGTTGGCTAGTAGATGTGTTGAGAGAGGCTATAGTGAAGCTGTGATTAAAAGAGCAAAAGGGAGGAACTTCTTTTTGGAAGAAGGGATGCTGAGCAGACAGAGAGCCAACCACTTCGGATGATCACGGGTTACAGTTTGCAACATGTTCAGTTGACAGCCATCCTGAATTGGTATTTGATTAAGAATGACCCTGTGATTGGTGACATGATACCAGATAGGTCGTTAGTTACTTTTCGTAAAGCCAAGTCCACGATGCAGGACCTTGTAGTTAGTATTCAAGAGTGCATAAGAGAGGTAACTTGGTTTTCTCACAACCCTGGATTTAAGAAATGTCACAAGTATAAGGTTTGTACTTTAGAGGGGGAATACATGTTATGTTCCATCATCATTATCGAGTACCCGATACGTATCAGCAAAGGTTTGCACTCTAAGACTGAATTTGCATTTTATATCCTCATTTGCTCCTGTCCTAAGCTATATGTAGTGAGTACGATGCTGAAAGTCCATCTTAGCATCCCACTGCATATTAGAGCCATCAAAAATAGGGATCAAAATTACCCAGTAGCCTGGCATTTTGAGGAATTCCATGATGGATGGGAGAGTGAACTAAGGTACTTTGTGCTCGATGTGGTGTCCAAAAGAGTGCAAGGAGGCAACAGAGAACAGCAATTGAGGAGATTTGAATCTAGGTACATCCTCATGCTGCATACTAGGGCGCAGAGGGGCCCTAAAATAGATGAAGATCTACGTGTTCATTTGTAGGTAGTGAACATGGTTTGAACATTCTCTGATACTGACTTAGGGTCAGGCATTTTTGTTTGCGTGTGGTCTTGTTTGTGTTTCACATTAGAAATTTACATATGGTTCACGGACTGGGGTTTTTGTATGTTTAATCTCATTTCATTGTTTGTTTAATTTTGGTTTTATTTTGTTTGTATTGTTACCTACGCCCTTGTATAGGAGGAGTATATACATAGAACTTTATCATTCGAGTAGCCCATTGACTTTATAGTAAAGGGGACCCCATCAGGCCAACCTTTTTATGATCACCTGTATCTCAGACATGGAATAAGGATGTCATTTTGATTTGCTCAGTGGGGTTGCCGGACACAGGGGGGTGCCACGGGCAAGGATACTGTGTTGTTTTATTTTGGAAAATGTTTATTTAATTTTGCATCGGAGGGTGGAGTTAAATATTATGTTTATTTTAGTGTTATATAGTTGCAATTACTTGATTCTCTTTTTGTGTGTAAATTGGAATTACTGGGTTACACCTGGATTATGATCTTTTCTATGTCTATTGACCAGGGGTGGGCCAGACAAGTCGTCATCATGATGAGACACAGCTGCCCAATAAAATTAACTGAGTGTGTGATTATGGTGTTTTTGAGAAAGGCTGCTTAGTTGGCCGAAACTCTTCAAGCCTATGAACTGGAAATAAAGCCATGCTTTGATGATCCTGGGTGTGCCGGGGCTTGTTTGTTATTTAGAATAGTGAGCGCTTTGAAGAATATATATATATATATATTGTTGTTAGAAATGGGGTCTTTGGTTGGCAGACAGGTTACCCCCTGTACAAGCAACGACCCTCACTCTAGTCAGGGTAAGTCACACACAATCCAAACTATCCTGTGCCCACCCTCTACTAGCTTGACACTGAGCAGTCAGGCTTAACTTAGAAGGCAATGTGTAAAGTACTTGTGCAATAACTCATGCAATAACACAGTATAACACCACAAAAATACACTACAAAGTGTTTAGAAAAATATATAATATTTATCTGGTTAAATGCAGGTCAAAACGATTAAGATTCAATAAGTACACATTGAAATATCACTTAGAAAATGATATAAAGAATCTTTAGTTCTTAAAAGGCAACAAATGTCTCTTGCAAGCACAAAGTACCTGGTTTGTGTTCAAATGCTCCGCCATGGACCACAGAGGAGTTGCGTGGAAAATGGGGAGGTGTGCGTCGATTTTTCCAGCGCACACAGATGATGAGTTGGTGAGTTTCCACACAGGGCAGGCTTTGCATCGATTTCTGGGTCATAGACTGGGATCCTCTTTGGGTTGCGGGGTTTCCGGATGCCCCGAGGACGATGCGTTGAAATCCTGGGCATGCAGGAAGAAGTCACAGGGGCTGCATTGATCCGTTGGGCGATGCCTGGAAATTTCTGCCGCACGGCAGGCACTGCATCGACTCTTCTCGCAGGAAGTCGGGCTGCATCATTCTGGTTCAGCTTTGCTTCGATCCAGGGGGCTGTGCGTCGAATTTCAGGTTGCAGTGATGCCGCTGCATCGTTCTCCTCTTTGGGAAGTCGAGCTGCGTCGATCCAGTTCGGTGTGCTGTGGTTTTCTCACCACAATGCAGGCTGTGCATCGTTTCTTGCAGGCTGTGCATCGATCTTTGCCGAACAAGGAGTCCTTTTGCAGAAAATAAGTCTTTTTGGTCCTGAGACTTCAGGGAACAGGAGGCAAGCTCTATCCAGGCCCTTGGAGAGCACTTCTCAGCAGAGCCAGAGAACAGTGAGGCAGCAGGGCAACAACAGGGCTGCAGTCCTTTGCAGAAAAGCAGTCAGGTGAGTCCTTTGGGCAGCCAGGCAGTTCCTCTTGGCATATTCTGGATCAGGGTTTCTTCTCCAGTGGTATCTTGTCCAGAAGTGTCTGAGTTGGTAGGGTCAGAGATCCTGCTTAAATACCCAAATGTTCCTTTGAAGTGGGGGAGACTTCAAAGAGTGGCTTAGAAGTGCAAAAGGTCCCCTTCCAGTTCCATCCTGTCTGGCAGGTTTCCAGTAGGGGGTGTGGCAGTCCTTTGTGTGAGGGCAGGCTACTGTCTTTTGACATGTAAGTGGCAGGCCCTCCACCATCCCAGGAAAAACCATTCAATATGCAGATGTATGCAAGTGTGACTGAGCATCCCGTGTTTGGGGTTTGTCTGAGTGGAATGCACAAGGGAGCTGTCAACTAACCCAGCCAGACGTGGATTGTAAGGCACAGAATGATTTAAGTGCAGGGAAATGCTCACTTCCTAAAAGTGGAATTTCTAAAATAGTAATATTAAATCCAACTTCACCAGTCAGCAGGATTTTGTATTACCATTCTGGCCATACTAAATATGACTTTGTTACTCCTTTCAGATCAGAATCTACCACTCAAACAGTATATAAGGGTAGCCCTAATGTTAGCCTATGAAGGGAGCAGGCCTCACAGGACATATAAACTGCACAGGTACATGTCCTGACTTTTGTCTACATAGCACCCTGCCCTATAGGGTATCCAGGGCCTACCTTAGGGTGACTTATATGTAGAAAAATTGGAGTATAAGGCTTGGCAAGTACTTTAAATACCAAGTCGAAGTGGCAGTGAAACTGCACACATAGACCTTGCAATGGCAGGCCTGAGGCATGTTTAAGAGGCTACTTACGTGGGTGGCACAATCAGTGCTGCAGGCCCACTAGTAGCATTTAATCTACAGGCCCTGGGCACACGTAGTGCACTTTACTGGGGTCTTACAAGTAGATTAAATAAGCCAATTGGGTATAAACCAATGTCAGCATGTTTTAAGGGAGAGAGCATATGCACTTTAGAACTGGTTAGCAGTGGTAAAGTGCACCGAGTCCTAAAACCAGCAAAAACAGTATCCCAAAAAAGTGGAGGGAAGCAGGCAAAACTTTAGGGGTGAACACCCTAAGGCTGTCAGGTCTAACATATATATATATATATATATATATATATATATATATATATATATATATATATGTAAAAAGTCCTTCACCAGCAATGCGACAGACAGACACGAAGTTGTGACCTTCTGTATTCAATTCAAAAATGTTATCTGGCCGGGCAAGACATCTTATCTCGCTACAGTTGTAAATAACGAGTCTCGGTCACAGATCATTGTTGAAGTGAAGATTTAATGAGCAAATACAAACCCAACGCGTTTTGGAAACAAAGTTTCCTTGCTCACAGGAAATTAACCCTTAGACTTTTTCATTTTTAAATGCTAAGTGCACAGACAAATTAATTAACACTGAAAACGGACTCTGAATTCGTAACCCTTCGGGTTTTAACAGAATAGTGTCGGCCATGTTTGAGCGGCTACTATACTCAAACAATGTAAAGAATACAACTTAATCTCCCCATAGCTAAAGCCCAAAACAAATGTGATCTTGTGCAATGTAACTGATGCCCATGTGAAGCACACCAATACCTTTGAGTCAAGTCTGTGCTATATTAAACTGCAAAACAATATGTGTTCCGCATACTTCTGTCATTGAGCTATACTTGGACTACATTTGGGTGATATTTGTACTACATTTGGGCTCTTTTTTCTCTGCTTGCCATCTTGGGAGACTCCTTTGTTATGAAGTTCTCTAATCTTCTCATTTACTGCAGTATCCTCAGTAGAAAATGCTTTCAGCTTTCCACTTCGATTCCGTCAAGGTGGCAGTCAGATGTGCCACACTTTTGGCATAAATTTAAAATGTTCATGTTTCAGACCACATGTCAGAAGTTTTTGATGAAATAGAAGAGGAAGATATTTGAAAACTCACATAAAACATGTCCTAATTTTTCTTTCTTCAGCACTAACCATAATTTCTGTCAAAATGAAACACACCATTTTGTTCCTTTTAAAGTAAATGTTTTAAGTTTTACCAGTTTGATTCAATCAAGATAGTTTCAGGTGTGCCGCACCTTTGTCATAAACAAGACTGTTAGCACTCTTTGTTCTTTAGAACACTCTTGGAGGCTGCTTTATAACACATGGGAATCAACCGACAGGCTGCTCCTGTTGGAAATACTTTCTTTACTGAAAATGTCATCCGACTTCATTCTCATAAGCTGAGAAAGATAGTGTGAATTTACAGGAAATATGCTCTCATTTTAGCTTATGGAGCACCTTCCATAACCTCTATAGGAAAACCATGTGAAAACATTTTTCCGTAAAACATGATTCAGGAAATCCCAGCAGAAGGCATTTTCACAGGGTAAAATCACCTTACAACACATTATTTATATTGTAACTAAAATCTGTTATCAGCCTTCTAATGTTCTCCTTTTTGTGACCCTCAAAATCTACAATTCACTACAATGCATTTCAATGGAGTGCTATCATGTATATTGGTCTCAAGATGGCTGTCATCACTTTCTGGTTGAAATTTTTACACATGATAATACTGTCTTGGCAAATATTTTACATCAGTAGTAGCAGTATAACAACCAAATACAGAAAAAAGCGGCTGAAAGATGACCAGTTAAACTTTGCAAACTACCTTCTACTACTCTCAAACACGTCCCAATGTTTTAGTATCTTTTGATCTCCTTGAAGTCGACTTTTTTTTAAATTAAAGTCTGCATATTATGCAGCAGATCGGACATTATGTGGCAACTGCGGGAGATAATTATGCAGCAGAATTGCGCAGTTCCAGTGGCCTTGTGGGCTGAGTTTGGCCTCCAGTCCAGCCCTCCTGGAGACTGAAGATGCTAGATGGACACTGGTCATCTCCCCTCTCTATCCCGCCTCGGACCTTCCTCCTGAGCGCGCGCACGCACCCGGTGGCTCCTTTCTGGCACATTCCCCCGCTCAGTCGCTGCGTCCTGCTCGCTGCCTCTGAATAGACGGCCCCTCGCCGCTGTCACTCTTTGTTCCTCACTGTAAATCGGCCCTTTTTGTGCCCTCGGTACAGTTTACAATGAATGTTTGAGATAAACACACTGAATATGTGCTGTCAGCCCATTCTTTGCGGCTCGGGGGACCGGGCATGTACAACCGCGCACACTCGGGCCTCCCCTAGACCACAAACATGTAAACCTTTTTGCCTTTTCAGATGTTTTTTTCTGGAATACCCTTTTGGAAAGGAGACAAATACCTGAACGGTAAGTAACGCGTCATTTTTCTTTGATTGTTGGGGAAGGCATCCTGAGTAGGGGATTAAGAAATGAGTTCAGTGGCAGAAGTTTTCTTTTTCTCGCAACGGCTGGTTGCATTTATCTACATATGTTCCTGGTGTGCGAGTTTAGAAAACCGAAAAAAACGTGCCCAGTGACATTTTTGGGGGGTGAGACTCAGACATTCGGAATTTAAGGGAGATGTCAAGTGACTAACTTTAGAGTCAGGAGCTCTACATTCTAATGTGTGAGCCTAAACAAATCTCTTCATGTCTGTGCCACGCACCCCATTTCCGCTTAAAAAGGGAACGTGTACAGACGTGTCAAATACCTAATGTTAAGCGCTGTTAAAGCGAATATTCAAATTGTGATATTTTAAATTGAAAGAAATTGCAGTGTATTTCAAACATTTGTAATGCCCCTCTTTTTTTGAGTGTGATAACGTGTTTTGAAGCTCTTCCATCTTAATTTTTATACCGTTTAAACACTTACTGACACTTACTGACTTACCTTTCAGACAGACTGTGAGATGCCATGCCCCTGTGTTTGATGAAGCAAGTGACAAAATGCCAGAAAGCTTGCGAATTCCACAATTCTAGTGCAAAACAGTACTATAAAGACTATTGTGTCAGGAAATTATTTTTTCATCAGTTGTATATTTTTGTTGGTGTAGCACACATTCCAAAATGTATGGCCTCTAAACACTTTGGTAAATGAGTACACTTGCAAAGTTCTGGATTGAAAGTTATTAAGACTCAGGTCCTCTATGGTAGTGCAAGCTCCTCACTCTGCCCACCCCTTCAACCACTGCCAGCTAATCATACTGCCCACCAGTGCCAGAATCACACACTACTAACCAGTGCTAGCTCTTAACAGCGTTTCCTCACACTGCTTACTACTGCAGGCCTCTGACACTGTTCACCAGTGTCAGCTGCTTGCACTTGCTATGTGTTCCTACCAGTGTCACCTTCTGACAGTGCCCGCCAGTGCCAAGTTTCCCACACTGCCCACGATGCTCAGCGATGTGGTTTCACATACGACTTACACATCAGTGGTATGAAGGGCTATACAAAGCTGTTATAGCAAAGAACACAGCACATTGCCCTTGGCCATCACTGAAAACTTCAACATTTCTCACCAGTGCCAGTTTCCTGCATTGCATTCTCGTGCCCTCAGTGCCATGCACTGCCTCCCACTGCTAGCTTCCTCCACTTCCCAGCAGTGCCAGCTTTCCACACTGACCACCCGCGTGTTTTCAAACACTGACCACTTGTGCCACCTTCACCCAAATGATGTTCACACCTGCTGAGGGTGTGGTGTTGTCACTGAATTCCTGTTATCTGTGTAAACACTGCCCATAGCAGTGCCAATCATAATGGGCCTTTGTTTGGAAAACGAGGTGGGTTACAGTTAGCGGAGAGACTGCAACAGGGAGAATGAGCTTGTTTGAAGGAGGAAGTTGAAATGTCTTCTTCATCAGTGTCTGTAGGGCTCCCTCAGTCTGGTGGATGAGGCCACTGCAATTTGGTTGTTCATCATTTCAAAAGTCATCTTAAGGGACATGTTGGCTTTTTGGAAAAAATTTAAGATGACTTGACATTTTTTGAGATTACATGCAGACGTAGTCCAATTCTAGATGACCAGCTATAAATGGTTACTACTTTATCCAGTTGCTAGCATGTGGAGTTTTGACACCTAATGAAGTACTACAGATACAATTTCAGTTTCTTCCAGTTTTGAGACTGGTTATTGGTGCCTAATGGAGCATATTAGCGGTGGACATGTCTGTCAGCGTCCATCATAACTCATACTGCCTGTTATCCTTTGCGCTTGGGAGTCAGCTGTTTTTATGGTCTGGCTTGAAAGTGCAGCTGTCGCCAGATAATTTTGTGAGAAGCACCAGGAGAGGGACTTTGGCTCAACCCACTTGTCTGGAGCCAGGAGTCCATCTTTCTATTGGGTCGAAGTTGTGTGCATCCGCAAAAAGGTGTTCGCCCTCCAAACAGCTGTGATCGTTTTATTTATCCACCTGTCTGGGCATGAACTTTCAGGGGCACATACATGCAGTTGTAATGCTATTAAAGTGTCTTAGATAACTAGATCATTTATGGCATTTTAGTCTGGCAGCAGCACAGATGGGAAGAGGCAGTCATTAACGTACATGAGTTTTTATGCCTGACTTGACAGTGCATTCATAAGCCAGACCTATTGGGATTGTCAGTGCTTGTTTTCCATGTGCCTTTGGCAAAATTATGCATTGAGTATGCTGTGACTGACTGTGTGTGCTGCATGCCATAACTGATGACCAATAGGGGTTTTCCTGGTTTGCCTTTGCTGAACAATAACTAACATTTAACTGTTTTTTTCAGTGATGTTTTTGTTTTTTTACAATGCACTTCATACACCTGCCATGTACCCATTCAGCCTTGCACACAGCCTTTTGTTGTACACAGTAGAATTGACCACAGGTCTTGACCATCAGCCATGCATGCAGCACTTGCCTGTGCATTCTACCAGGGCCTTTTATAAAGCATAGCTTTTTTAAAGAAAAATTGTGAATTTTCTGACAAATAATGCCCTTTTTAAAGATACAAAAAGTTGGGTACATGATTGTGATTTTTTGGAAGATCATATTTTTCAGTGAATCCCTGTTTTCATGTCTCTGAGACCCTTGCAGCATTCCTCTGGGGTGAGGAACCTCTTTAGTGCCCTTTCCTTGCCACAGCATGAAAATTAAATTTTTGTACAAAATTGTAATTTCCAAGATAGCAGACAAATTGTGATCCCCTTCATCAGCCAACCACACTTGTCGCAAAATTCAAATGTGATTGACTGAAGTCATGTTTTTGCAAACTGCCATTTTAAACAGCCAAGGTGTACAAAAAGAACAACTTTTTCCAAACACTAATATCTCAAAACCTACTGAATAGGTTTACCCTAAATTCGGAAAAGAACGCTTTCTGAGTAAAATTCTGTTCACATGCCTGTGGAAGCTTAAATACGAAAATGCTTCTTTTTTGACCACCCTCTTAACATTTGTCCTTGCACAGAACTGCATGAACACTGGCATGCTAGGCAATGGCTGCGTATGCTAATAGAGTGTCAAAGTTGGTACAACTTTGTCCATGGGTATGAAAGTTGTAGGAAAAACAAACAATTGTTTTTCAGTAGAATGTGTGATTGAACCATAACTGCACAATGGGAAGCCACTGTGCAATATCTATCTATCTATCCATCTATCTATCTATCTATCTATCTATCTATCTATCTATCTATCTATCTATCTATCTATCTATCTATTATTTGTAATTGTATTTATAAAGCGCTTACTACCCCTGATGGGGCATTAGAGCACTTCTCAGTGAGTGGCACACTACTTCGAAACCCAAAAAGGATTAGTGGTGGATTAGTATAGGGAAATGTGAGCTGGAGCGGCCCCTCCGTGAGAGCAGAGGAGCGTCGCCCCGCTGAGAAAATTTCCCAGAGCAGCTGAAAAATAAAATAGTAATAAAGTTTGTTTATTGCCATTTTATTTTTCAGTAACCGGTCCTGAACCGAGTGTCAGGGTATGGCAGGGCAATTGCTACCGAGTGGCAGCAAAGAGGTGTGCACTATGGTTAAAGTGTGCACGGCCCTTTGGCCAGCTCTCTTGCAACAGCCAGCCTGACATGCACACTTTAAATTTCTCTAACCCAGCTGTCTTGAAACAGCTGGGTTAGAGAAAGCACATGCCTCCATTGCTCTTAAGAGTGCAGAGAGAGGTCACTCCCTCCAATTCTGATGCATCTCTTCTGCTGTTTAACAGCCTGAGAGTAGCACCAGGATTGGGTACTGCAGTTTCGTGGACTTCACAGCTACAAGAGAAGGTAAGTGACTTTTTTGTGATTATGTTAATGCTGCACCACTACTTTAAATATATAGCAGCCAGCACTGAATGTGAGTTAATTTGAGTGGTGGACATGGAAGTCTGTTAGTTGGATTGAAAAGGATAATGGAGGGATGGAGGAGGGAAGAATCTAGAAAGTGTTATGTGGGAGATAATGTTAATAAGAAGGGTAGTGGGGTGAGTCAAAGGAGGGATACACAAGGGAAGAACTTTGAAAGGATTATTTGGGAGATTATGGTAGTAAAACGAGGTATGGGTGAGCCAAGGAGGGATAGAGGAGGAAAAAATCTAGCAAGTGTTATTTTGGAGATCATAGTAGTAAAATGAGGTTTGAGAAGAGTCAGAAATTGGAGGTAGAGGACACAACAAGAGAGGTATAGGATGAGACATAGAGTAGTGCATTGAAGAGAGTCAAAGGTTTTTTTCTTCTACAGTAGGAGTAAAGTATTATATATAATATATATATATATATATATATATATATATATATATATATATATATATATATATATATATTACTACATATAAAGGGTATACATGTATAAGGAAACTAATATATTGAGATATAAAGTTGTATTGTATAAACTCTGACTTTCAAGTGTTGCTGTACTTGAAGTTCGTTTATTAGTATATTTGTATTTTTTTATACTTTATCTGTATTTTATACTTTCCTCAATATTTCGATAGTGAAGTACTTGTAGATAAAATAGTTATGGTAATATTTACATATTGTGATAGATAAATAAAGCAGACCCCTAAGCATCTAATCAAATAATTATATGAAAACTATGCAGTGACCTATATACACGTTAAGCATTCAATAATATATCTATATTTAACCATAAGTAATATATGCATCTGCTAAGCAGACCTAAAGACTGTACATTAGTATTTGAGTATGGTGGTTATGTAGGAAGGAGCCAATTCTTGAGTACTCTTCTGAAGAGAAGATAGTTATCCGTGTATCTTATGTTTGGGAGTATCGAATTACATAGTTTGGCTAATGTATACATCAAATGTAACATCACTGGTGGGCAAAGTGCAACTTCAGAAGTTGCCACTTTAGTTGCTCAAGATTTCCAGTGCCCGTTTACTGTTGTACGCAGGGTCTGTCCTGCAGACAGCTTTCTGCCCCCCTGGGAAGACATGCCAGTGACTCCCAGGAAAGATAACAATAGCAGCCTGCATGGGGGAGAGGAGTTACTTCTCTCTTGCAGTAAGCCACAAGGAGGTTAGCCCAAAAGGCAAGCTTCAAAGGAGAAGCCACCTTTGAAGCACAAATGGCCAACACTTGGGAGAGGGGCTGCTCTATTAATTAGGTAGACAGGCTGTCATTAGGGACAGGTAAAGGAGAAACCATTTGTCAAACAGGTTTTCCAGGTGGGTGTAGCCCCCTTAGTAGCCACACATCTGGGCTAAGCTAGGGAGCATTGGCAGTGAGAGAGAGGTTCTGCCATGTTGAGAGTGGGCAAAATGGTGCCTCTTGGTATTCCATAGTTTTTTGCCCTGTGCAAAGATATATATATATATATATATATATATATATATATATACAGTGCTTAGCTCAGACTTGACTTTCCACTGAAAAGGCATTCTTTTACCTTGCAAATAACGGTGGCACCATTTGACAAATCCATAATAAATTTGCCCCCAAAAAGTTAATCTACTTTGGATTCCATGCTACAAGTTTTGTGGAGCTCTGTTGAGTGGCCCCAAACTTATAAAGGATTATTAACTCCACACAACAGAAAAAATGGCTGAATGGGATTGCTCCAAATTTGGCATGTAAGTAGAATTTACTCATGGAAGTGCCATTAATTGGTTTGGCACTGGCACAAAAAATGTATCTTTAAAAAAGTTTTTTATCAGGATTCAAAAATCCTACACCATCCCCAGGTTGCAGTGACCGTCCTAGGATCTCAAGATTTGCAAATCTGGCACAGAATTTGTGAATCATGAAAGAGGAAAAATTAAGAAAGGATTGGAAGCCTTTGGCTGTATACAGTACGGTATGGCTGCCTGTGGTGTGTTGGCCACCTACAGGGATAGGCCACAGATAAATTTAGGATGTTTTATATTATTAAAAACTCCAAACAATTAACTGAAAAAACAATGCTGATGTGACATTACGGTTAACCTTGGCCATAACACCTCTACATGTGTTTAAAAAAATCTCAGAAATTAACATAAATACAATAGTTAAAATGAAGTTAGGTCACTTACTTAAACAAAAAACACTGAAATTTGTAAGTTTGATCTGCAATCAATAGTTCGCAAAACCGACATGTAAACCATAACCCACACACAAAATGTAATCCTTAGGAGTTACCAATATTTTCCAACTAAATAACAATCCATGGAAGCAAAATATCATTAACAACAACATGTATTAAAACCAATAAATACTACTGTTGTCTCTTTCAAAGTGGTAAGGATAATGTAATGTAATCTGATCTTTAAAATGATTTACAATATTTCTAATCGCATTTGTCACATTTAGGGTGAGGTCAGGAGCACTGTATGTTGGTGTGCAAGTTATGGTTTGCATGGCTGTTGCATGAGTTATGGATTGTGATCGTACCCATATTTTGCACATTTCTGTGCCTTTTCGCTTTTAATTCTTAATCATAACTGCACTTTGTGTGGCGTTTAGGTGAATTTCTTTTTTTGTTTTACATATTGAGGTGTTAAGAATGTAGGTACACAGATACAGTATCAGGCGATTTTAGGTTAATATTTGTATTTAATTAACAGAGTTAATTCATTTAGCTAAAAAGAGAATTGAGCACAAATAATTAACCTTTGGTCCTAAATAGGAGATTGAATGACATATTAATACAGAGGCTGAATTGCATAATGTGCAACCAGTAATTTTGTGCACCTAAGCAAATCATTATATTTCGCAGTGTCCTTGAGCGACTAATTTGAGAGCACATTAAGTAATTCAGTTTAGGATGTATGCTTTAGTTTAGAAAAATGTAACTCCTATATCGTTTAGAAGGTAATGACTTTAATTCACATATAACATTGGCGATGCATATAGTACATGACAAACTAGTAGCTTTCTTGGTTGACTAATGACAACATTATCAGGAGAGGTATTCATGAATGTTTCTAGGTTTATGTCTAGAAATAACTATTCTCACTAAATGTCACTCAGCCTGCCGATATACAATGAAAAGACTGATAACAGCAGTGGTAATTGTAATGGTGCATTTGTGTTTTAACTGGAAAAACGAACAATGAACAAATAAACGTTTTAAAATATTTTTACCATGCTCCTACATGACGTTTGTGGCGTGATTTATATGCCGAATCTCGTGATGGCTCGGCTCCTGCTTTAGTTCATTAATCTAGATCCCTGATTCGGTTCTCTCCACGACTATGCTGGTTTGCCTGCATGTAGACTCTGTTGGGTTTTGTCAGTGAATGTCTTAGACAATGGAATTTGCCTTTGTTTTTTCTACTAGATTCATTCGCCCAAAGTAAAAAAAAACATGCTGCAACTGAATTTATTAGAAACTATTTTTAAATGGTCATCTGGTATTTCCACCTGCCGAAATACATACTTTCAAAAGATAATAAAACTGAAAATAGAGGTGGGTTTGTACAAGGGCAGGTGCTGCCTGTGACAACAGTTGGTGCCACCTGCTGGAAAAGGATCTTGTATCAGGATTCTCAGGCGCCTTTGGGGATGCTGTTGGCATACCCTGAGCCCGAAGTAGGTGGTGTCTCAGGTGGATTGCTGGCAGCCAGGGTGAATGAGTGAGGCCAATAGGAGGTTAATTAAAGTAATCACGGGTAGGGTTAACAACTTAGTTTAAAAAAAATCAGAACTTTAAACCCCTCTCTTGTGAAAAATTGCCACATGCTTTTTCACACTTTATACATATATAGATTCACATTCTCAGGGCCGGCTTTAGCGCTGGTGGCGCCCTGTGCGACAGTATTTTTTGGGGCCCCCCCACTCCATGACCACCTCCTCGGATTCACTCACTACCACTCGGCAAATGTGTCCCTCACTTTACCATAGCCTGTCACATACATTAATTTGTTTTAAAGCGCTTGTAAAGGCTGGCTTTTCTAATGCACTCAGCTTTCCACCTAAAATATAGGGCCAGATTTAATAGAGAATGACGGTGCGTGGCGCTGCACCAAATTTGGCAGTGTTGCGCACTGTCATTTTCAAAATGCAGAGATGCGCCACATTTACTAGAATGCGCCAGCGCAAAATTTGCTGCTGTGCACCAATGCAGCAACCCTTGCACCATAACGGAAGGATGGCTGGGTTGGGGGGGGATTGTTTTTGTGCAGGAAAGAACACCTCCTTGCACAAAAACAATCTTACATTGCGATTTGCTCTTTCTATGTGTGCTGCATTTTGCAGCACACATAGAAAGAGCAAAAACGAGGAGAAATGAAAGCATTTCACTTCATTGTGCCATGCTAACACCACCCCTGTGGGGGGCATGCCCACAGAAACACACATTGCACGCCCCTTCCACGCAAAGTGCTGCATGTGAAGGGGCCATATTTACAAGGTGGCGTTAAGCCACAAAAAGTGGCTTAACACCACCTTGTAAATGCGGCGCAGGGGATAGCGCCACTGGAGCGTCACAAAAAGTGATACTCAGGTGGCACTAGGGCCTCTTAAATATGCCCCATAGTTCTGTTCTTTGCAGCAGGCATATTAACACTGCTACTTCATGGCGAGTCAAAGCTGCCACTAGGCAAAACTCCCATCTCTCTCCCTAGCAGGAACATTAATCATAAAAGGTATCTTGACATTTTAATTGTTTCCTGAAGTCTGGACGCACAAGGAACATTTCAGCAGGTGCTTTTAAATTGCAAGTTCCGAGAGTCAATGCTAAACACAGCGCCCCGTCAATATTATGACTACCACTTTCTTGGTAGAAAATAGTTCATTTTATTAAGCAGTGACAGCCAGTTTTGATTGTGTAGTGTTATATAAATGCACTTTATTAGTATAATTATACACCCGGAGCGACATACATTACATGCATTGTGCATTGAACAGACACATTGCTTAACCTCAAGAAAGGGCGCAGCAGAGTTTGCAGGTATTCAAACTGTATGTTTGAAATCTAACACAGTGTTATATAGAGGTAGGGATAGAGGGGAGAGGTACTGAGGAAAGGGGAGAGGAGGGAATGTAGACCTGACAAGTGCGAATGGTAGGTGAATCCTATCATCAAAATAATTAAACCTCAGCTTGTTAGAGGGAATCAGTCGAGGTCTTTCAGGATGGGTGCAGTGTAGTCAGATTTCTTGAGACTCCTGAGTGGCTGGTTAGTGGCTTGAAGGATGCTCTTCAGGAGGCATCAGTTGTGACTCTGGTGAAAGTCACAACTAATGAGGACGGACTCTGGCTTTTACAGATGTTCTGAAGTCTGCTTCAGGGAGAAGTGCTATCACTAAGAGGGCATGATCAGTTGGTGCCAGGTAATTTGCGTCGTTCTTGAGATTTGTCCTGAAGCTGAGATTTGATGCTTATGTTGAATCTTAGGATTATGGTGCATTGACCATTTGTAGGATGAAGCCATACAACATCTTGTTTGCATGAAGGGGATGACGTGAAAATACTTTTTCTGAAGGTAAATCCCCATTTCCATCTGAATTTTAATGACATCTTAGAAGTCAAGTGGGTTACTGAATTTGCGTCTTGTTTCTTAAACTTCGAGTTCAGATATATATCTTTCTGGCCCAGCCCCAAAAGTATATTCTTGGAAGAATAATTTTAGAGATAGATTGTGTTGCATGGTGGGAAAAGGACTTCTGGTGTGGAGTCATGAGTCATCGATCTAGGACCTGGAGCATCAAGAAATGCAACGCATAGGTTCGAAGTGAGTCACGTTATGGGGACCAAAAGAAACAGGGCAAAAAGGAATACAGTGGCCTGGGCTTCGAATAAGTAGACATAGCTTCTAGTCCACGTTCGCCTACGTTGCATGATGCAGTCTCTGTCAGATCCATGTAAACCTCTGAAAAACAGAAATCAGAAAAAAACAATAGTTTGGTATTATCCTTATCGTCTGCATAGGTCATAGTTCAATTGCTCTAGTTGAGTTGTTTTATGTGGCAGTAATATACCAACTTAAGCCGATTATAATCATCCTTAATGCATGCAGAAATGGAAATCTAAAAGCAGGATTCAGGGTGTCACAGTAAATAAACAAGCATTTGCAAAGCAAATTGGTCACCGTTGCTTGCTATTTTTTGGCATTGCCAAAAAATATTTTGTTTGTGGATGCTTTTTGTTTGAAGAATACAAAAACATTCTTGGGTGACTTACGTTCCAATTTGGAGAGTACCTGGCTTGACAGGACTGGACTGTTCCTACTAGAACAGGGCCAGTGCTGATTTGCATGTGGCTGAGTCCTGGCTGAAGTAGCATAATGGGAAAAATGATGGACTGGAATATAGCTTGAGTAATTACTAGCTCCTGATAATAATTCAAGCATTCCATTCATCACTTTTTTGTACTCTTTACTATGACACCCTAAATGCAATTAGTATGCCCAGAAGTGGGTTCTTGGCTTACTGTTCCCCCAGAACCAAGCTGCCATCCAACTGAAGTTAAATAGGACAAGTATTCCAAAACCGGTCTTGGATTGATTGAAGACGATATAGCTTACAGGGAGTGCAGAATTATTAGGCAAGTTGTATTTTTGAGGATTAATTTTATTATTGAACAACAACCATGTTCTCAATGAACCCAAAAAACTCATTAATATCAAAGCTGAATATTTTTGGAAGTAGTTTTTAGTTTGTTTTTAGTTTTAGCTATGTTAGGGGGATATCTGTGTGTGCAGGTGACTATTACTGTGCATAATTATTAGGCAACTTAACAAAAAAAAATATATACCCATTTCAATTATTTATTATTACCAGTGAAACCAATATAACATCTCAACATTCACAAATATACATTTCTGACATTCAAAAACAAAACAAAAACAAATCAGTGACCAATATAGCCACCTTTCTTTGCAAGGACACTCAAAAGCCTGCCATCCATGGATTCTGTCAGTGTTTTGATCTGTTCACCATCAACATTGCGTGCAGCAGCAACCACAGCCTCCCAGACACTGTTCAGAGAGGTGTACTGTTTTCCCTCCTTGTAAATCTCACATTTGATGATGGACCACAGGTTCTCAATGGGGTTCAGATCAGGTGAACAAGGAGGCCATGTCATTAGATTTCCTTGTTTTATACCCTTTCTTGCCAGCCACGCTGTGGAGTACTTGGACGCGTGTGATGGAGCATTGTCCTGCATGAAAATCATGTTTTTCTTGAAGGATGCAGACTTCTTCCTGTACCACTGCTTGAAGAAGGTGTCTTCCAGGAACTGGCAGTAGGACTGGGAGTTGAGCTTGACTCCATCCTCAACCCGAAAAGGCCCCACAAGCTCATCTTTGATGATACCAGCCCAAACCAGTACTCCACCTCCACCTTGCTGGCGTCTGAGTCGGACTGGAGCTCTCTGCCCTTTACCAATCCAGCCACGGGCCCATCCATCTGGCCCATCAAGACTCACTCTCATTTCATCAGTCCATAAAACCTTAGAAAAATCAGTCTTGAGATATTTCTTGGCCCAGTCTTGATGTTTCAGCTTGTGTGTCTTGTTCAGTGGTGGTCGTCTTTCAGCCTTTCTTACCTTGGCCATGTCTCTGAGTATTGCACACCTTGTGCTTTTGGGCACTCCAGTGATGTTGCAGCTCTGAAATATGGCCAAACTGGTGGCAAGTGGCATCGTGGCAGCTGCACGCTTGACTTTTCTCAGTTCATGGGCAGTTATTTTGCGCCTTGGTTTTTCCACACGCTTCTTGCGACCCTGTTGACTATTTTGAATGAAACGCTTGATTGTTCGATGATCACGCTTCAGAAGCTTTGCAATTTTAAGAGTGCTGCATCCCTCTGCAAGATATCTCACTATTTTTGACTTTTCTGAGCCTGTCAAGTCCTTCTTTTGACCCATTTTGCCAAAGGAAAGGAAGTTGCCTAATAATTATGCACACCTGATATAGGGTGTTGATGTCATTAGACCACACCCCTTCTCATTACAGAGATGCACATCACCTAATATGCTTAATTGGTAGTAGGCTTTCGAGCCTATACAGCTTGGAGTAAGACAACATGCATAAAGAGGATGATGTGGTCAAAATACTCATTTGCCTAATAATTCTGCACTCCCTGTAGTAGTTCTGGCTGGATAACTTCTACTGGAGGAGGATAACAACTGAATTGTGTATGGCTGGGTCTAATTTGAGGTGGTATGGTGGGCAAGAAAACAATAGACTTGATGCAGCCCAGGTAATAACCAGTGTTTTGAGATTAATTCAAACATTCCATCCATCACTTTTTTGTATTCTTCATTGCAACACCCTAACTACAACAGGTATGCCCATACATGGGTTCCATTCTCATTGTGTCAATGGAACCACGCCTTGGGTTGCTTGTGTTTCATTTTAGAGAGGACCTAGCTTGGCATTTTGGACTGGACACTTTTATTGGAGTAGGACCAATGTTGATTTGCACATGGCTAGGTCTAATCTGAGGTGACATTGTGGGCATAAAAGATGGACTGGGTTGCGGCCCATGTAATTATGTATGGCTGATATTAATTCACATATTAACCCAACCACTTTTTTGTATTCGTTATGACGCCCTAAGTGTGATGGTTATGCCCAGATGTGGAGCCAGTGCTCATCGTGCCACTAGAACCAAGCTGCACCTGACGGAAGAGGTCCAAATAAGCTAAAACCAGTTTTTGCTAAGTTTCACTTCCATTTCAGGGAGGACCTTGCTTGGTAGTGTGGCTGGGCTGTTCCTAATCTAGCAGAACCAAGACTGATTTTCATATGGCAGGGTTTAATCTGAGATGGCATGGTGTCAAAAAACAATGGACTGGAAAGTGGCCCTGAGTACTTAATGGTGGCTGAAATTATTTCCAGCATTCCATCCATAACTTTTATAGGCTTCATTGTAGAATCCTATTGTGGTGGAATATTCAGACATGAGTCTCAGGTTTACTGTGCCACTGGTACAAAGCTGCACCTGACTGAAGAGACCTGAATAGACTGAAACCAGTCTTAGTTTGTTTCTTCCCTTTCTACAGGGTCACTCCCAAACCTTTTACCCTCACTCTCCTGTTTCTGAACCCACTATTGTTGGCTTTTAGGACTCTGTGCATGTTACCACTGCTAGCCAGTTCAAAAGTGCTTGCACTCTCTCTTTTAAACATGGCAAAATTGTCTCACACCAAATTGGCACAATATTTTATCTGTAACTCCCTAGTAAAGTGGAAGTACATGTACCCAGGTCCTGTAAATTAATTGCTACCAGTAGGACTGCAACACTTATTGTGTTCAGCACTTAAGTAACTATTTAAGGATGTCTCCAGCCTGCCATTGTAGCCTACGTGGGCAGTTTTAAACTGCCAGTTTGAAAATAAACATATTGCCAGATGTAAACCTTCCTTTTTAATACATATAGGCCCAACACATAGGACAGGGTGCAGTGTATTTTAAAATGTTGGATATGTACTTTAAACTTTTACATGTCCTGGTATTGAAAACTCTTACATTTGTTTGTCACTACTGCAAGGCCTACCTCTCTCATAGAATAACACTGGATTACCTTATTACATTTAATAAGTGATAACCTTCAATAGGGAGGTAGTAGGAATTTCGAGTTTGGTGTTTGAAGAATTGTAATTTAAAACCCTCTTTAATGGTAAAGTTCGACTGTAAGTCACACTTCTGAAAAAAACACTTTTAGTTATTTGGCATTTTCTACTCCCAGCCACCTGGTACCTTCAGCCTGTATCCTGGGTCACATGCCTAGGTGTAGCTGGCAGTTGGTCTTTGTGTTTTGCTCCCAGTCAGTGAGACAAAGGAGCAATAGGTGTTGGCAGGATGGGCCATTTCTGACTTATTGAGGGGAGGAGCTGTCACCCACTACACTTGCACATCACAAAGCCTTCACCTGAGCACACTCACAAAGGGTTTGGCACTAGTCTTTTGTGCCATCAGACAACCTGGGGCCATGGCAGAGAGGCAGGAAATTCCAAACGTCTCTTGGGGTGGAAACATTCAGAATGTTTCCTTACTTCGAAGCTGCACCAAGCATACATATTGGATCCTCGGACCCAACTCTTCAGTACACCTCTGGCCCTGTGGATACTACAAAAGAAGGACTACTTTGCTGCTGTGCTGCATGAAGGACTACTACTCTGCTGTCCTGCTGCCTGCTACCCTGCTTGCTGAAAAGAAGACTCGACCTGCACGTTTTATCCCAGGCTGAAGTGATTCCAAGGGTCAGGTGACTGACCTGCTCTGCTCTGAGCTATAGGGACATAACAAACTCCAGAGGCATCCCTGCATCTGCCCAGGTAACCTGCTGTCTGGACCTGCAACAGGACCTGCCAGAGCTCTAGTGGAGAGAGTTTATCATCCCCAAGAGGTGCCGCTCAAGTCCTGGACCCTTGATGTGGCATCAGTTGAGCTCCCTCTCCAAGAAAAGGAGAAATCCTGAAGTTTTGGGCTCTTTGTGACTGCAAATGGGCCTTTTCCCACCAAGATCGTGCTACCTGCACCATCCACAAATGCGAGCCTCCAATGATCCAGACTCTTTGTGTAACAGCAACTTTCAGCGATGAACAGCAAAGCACATTCTGCACTTCAGGCTACAGCCAATTCAAATCGCCAGCAACTACATGATCTTCGTGCTACAGCAATGACCCTCCTTGACACCTAGCCTGCTCTTCATGCTACAGCAATGACCATCCACAACACTCTCCCTGTTCCTCATGGCTCCCTCTACCCTAAAAGGAATTCTTTGCACTGGACTTTAGAAGGTACCCTTTCAGCAGGACTAACCTGGTCCCTGTATCCGACCCATACTCCATTGTGGTTAGCCTGAACTTGCTACTTTCACCCGGTCTCGCATGACCAGATAACTGCAAGTGGTGCTTTGTGCTTTTAGGCGCTTACATACTTAAATCTTTAAAACTGCACATCTCCAGTTCTACATATTGGACTTTATGTCTTTCTGGTGTTAGATGTAAATTTATTACATTTTACTATTTTTCTAAATTGGTGTGGTATTTTTCTTGTGTTTTTACTTTGTTACTGTTTAGAGTGTTGCAGAAATACTTTACACATTGTCTCTAAGTTAAGACTGACTGCTTTTGTGCCAGGCTATCAAAAGGTTAAGCACATGTTCATTTAAGGTTTGATTGGAGCACACTTAGGACCTATGGTGGCAGCTGTGGTAAGTCAAATTGGTTTTAAATGTAAGGTGTATGCATGCTTGTGGACAACAGTGTGTTTAAGTGAGAGACAGCATGAGTCTGTGTGAGAAAATGTTTCTGTATGTGTAAGCATGTGTGTGTGCGTGAAAAAGAGTGAGAGTCAAGGGACAGACAGTGAGTGAAATTGTGTGAGGCTGAGGCCTAGATTTACTATTCTTTGACACAAGGCAACACTGCACCAAAGTTGCTCCGCTGCCTTGCATCAAAGGTTCATTTTTTCTCTTCCCGTGCACTGGAATACTTTTGGAAGCCATGCGCCAATACATGTACCCTTTTGCCAGAGTGCAAAGTGTGTGCATTATCTGAAGAACAGGTTTTGTACTGAAAGGTGTCCCTTTCAGTATGAAAACGATGCTTTACGTATTTCCCCACTTTGTATGTGCGTACAATACAGCACACATGCAAAGTGGAAAAACAAGAAGAAATTAAAACATTCTCCTATTTACACCAGCCTCAAGAAGGCATAAGATTTTAGCTCAAATTTCTGCCCACCAATGTATGTAGATAGGGATCTACTTCAAAACCCATGGGTGCTTGCATGGGAATGCCCATACATCATCCTTGGGATGGCCCCTTGACCCAAAATAATGTAAAGCAGCAAATAGTGCAACTTTGCATTGCTTTGTGATACTATCCCACAAAATACTCACTTGTTATGGGCTATGTGGCTTTCCTTCCTGAAAAACAATCATATTCAGGGGTCATTTGATGCCAGTTCCTGCGATGTCATTAAGGTCAAAGGGTACCCCTGGTATTTTTAACCCCTTCGGTGCCCAGGACGTAATGGTAACGTCCTCGGCACCTGAGCGGTGCAGCCGAGGACGTAACCCTTACATCCTGCACCCGGCCCACGGGGGCGCTAGCGATCCCTCCGTGGACCTCCTTCCCCACTCCCCTACCCCTGACCCCGCCCAGTGACGTCTGATGACAGCAGCGCACGATCGTGCGCTGACCTCATCAGAAGTCACCCCCATCCAGCGCAATCGGAAGAGAAATGTTTGCATTTCTCTTCCGATCAGGGGTGGGGGAAGTCAGAGAGACATGAAAGGAAAGGAAAAGCTTTTCCTTTCCTTTCATGTCTTTCTGAGCATTCCTGCAGCCTGATCGGTATGCCCACTAGGCAGCAGGGATTTTGTTTACATTATGTAAACGGAGAAGGGGAGCATTTTTTTATTAGGCCTTTTCTGCCCCCCCCCCCTCCTATTTTTGGAAGGCCCATCTGCCCCCAAGGCAGAAAGCCCACCAGACACCATGGAAGAAGTTTTTTTTTTTTTTTTTTAAAGAGGGTGGGGTATGGCCATACCCCCATCCCAATTAAATGGGGACAAAGTTATTCTGCCCTTTGGTGGGCAGATGGGTTAATTACCCCCGATCCACTCCCCAGGGGAGAAGAAGACCTACTAGAGGCCAGGGAATTAAAAAAAAAATAGTGGGGTGGTGGCTACCAACCAGTATGGGCATGCTTATGCTCCCACCCCAACTGAAGGGGTAACAGTCTTTCAGCTCTCCCCCCGCACACTAACAGATCTTATCCCAACGGCAAGCAAGAGGACATTTGATTATTTTGGGTTTTGGTTTTACATTTGGGCCATGAGAGCTTGTCTTAAAATCATCCCACTTGAAATGGTGAGGGCTGCACTTTTTGGACTTTGGGACGCTGCCATGTAGAAAAATCTACGAGACCTAGACACATCTGAAAACTAAACATCTGGGTGAGTCTAGGGTGGTGTGCTTCACATGCACCGTGCACCATTTTCTTACCCACAATGCCCTGCAAACCTCCCACTTTGCTTGAAATCACTCATTTTCCCCACATTTTTGTGATGGAACCTTACGGAATCTGCAGGAATCATCAAAATTCCTACCACCCAGCATTATTGCACCTATACCAATAAAAATCTGCCCCACTTGTGAGTCTAACATTTTTTTTTTTCAAACTGCCCTTTTGGACCCACTTTGGCTCCCCCTCAATTTCGACATGTTTCTGGCTCTTCCTTGTCACAGGCTCTTGGCCCACCTACACAAGTGAGGTATCATTTTTATCGGAAGATGTTGGGTGGTAGGAAATTTGTGCCGGTGCGGTGATCCCACACAGAAATGTGGGGAAAAGTGATTTTTTTGTAGCTAAATTTGAGGTTTGCTGAGGATTCTGGGTAAGAAAATACTGGGTGATCCACGCAAGTCACACCTCCCTGGCCTCCCTCGGGTGTCTAGTTTTCAGAAATGTCTGGGTTTGGTAGCTTTCACTAGATGGCTGCAGAACCCAGGACCAGGAGATGTGGGGGAATGCTAGGTAGAAGGAAGTTTGTGGCTCCCTTCTAATTCCAGAACTTTGCAGCACCGAAATGTGAGGAAAAAGTGTTTTTTGCCAGATTTTGAGGTTTGCTAAGGGTTCTGGGTAACAGAACCTGGTGAGGGCGCCACAAGTTACCCCATCCTGGGTTCCCCTAGGTATCTAGTTTTCAGAAATGTACAGGTTTGTTAGGTTTTCCTAGGTGCCAGATGAGCTACAGGCTAAAATCCACAGCTAGGCACTTTCCAAAAAACAAGTCAGATTTCAATGTAGAAATGTGATGTGTCCATGTTGTGTTACGGTATATTGCTTTAAAAAATCTGCCATAGCTGGAAAACGTTATAGAAGAAAACGTGGACAGAAATGGCTCTTTTTCACCTCAATTTCAATATTTTGTTTATTTTAGCTGTTCATTCATTCATTAGCTTTATTTTGGTAAAACGCAAATACCATAAAAGCACATCACAAGAAATCACAGTTTTACAAAAATGAACTATAGATAAAAGTCCTTAAGTATAAAACATTTTTCCTTTAAGATCATACCATATAAAGATCATACCATATAAAATCGTGATAGAAAGTATATTACATTTTCCATAATAAATATCGTGACACAAATATCTTCCTAGTTAAAAACGACAGATAGGTTCAAATAAAGTACAAAACTTTCCCATTATAAAGTCCTACTAGTGTGGTAATTTTAACATTTTTGTTCTGACACACCAAATTTCATCTAGATAGCTAGCTAAGGCAAATGCCACCATGTCCTCGGTATTAAACCTAAAAATTCTAAGGGCAGTAAAACGGTTCTGAAAGCCCATAATTCTACAGAGAGGTACAATCCATTTAGTTTGTTGTTTATCATAAGCAGGACAATGGAATAATACATGTGCACTACATTCGGGAAGGCAGCAGCCCATCGGACAAAGATTGGCATAAGGATCATCTTTAGACCAAGTACAGGTGAAAGAACGTAGCGGTAGCGAGCCTATCCTGAATCTGATGTAAAGGGCACGGGCTCGTGGGAATGTCCATATATGATTCAAACTCGTAGTGACATTTGACTGATGTAAACTTGTCCGACAAACTACCTAGAGGGACCTCTGCTAGATTTCTCACTTTTAGCCACCGCCAGTATCCATCCTTTACAACTTGTGCCGCATTTTTGGGTAAATCGTTAGGGGCCATCCAGAAATGGACGAGCCCCAGTTTAGTCAGGGTGGCCCTAACATGCTTGCACCAGGGAATTTTTTCCATATAGTTTTCACTAATCAGAGCTTTCAACCATGTCCTATACAGACTAAATATATCCAAGGACCATATTCTAATCCAATATAATATTGGTTTCAACGCTGCTATATGAGCAATAGAATCAAGGTTCATGTCCATGCGTACAAGTAACGTAGGAGAGCTAGTGGGTATTCTTAGGATAGACTTTATAAAATAATTTTCGGCAATCTCCAAATCCTTTAGGTTACCATGTCCCCATAGTTCTGCTCCATAAAGAACACTCCCTCTTGCTTGTAGCTTGTATATTTCCATTGCTGGAGTGATTGCGAACCTAGGGGACCTGTTTGCAAATCTCAGTACGCCACCCAGGTTCTGCTTCAGTGACATATGTGCCCTTGCTATCTGAGCCTGCCATCTATGCGTATCCTCAAGTCTGACCCCCAAATACACAAAATCTGCAACTCTCTCCAGCTCTACCCCTTCCATAGAGATACTCTTTCTTACTTTATGTTTGTTGTCACCAAAGATCATGTACTTTGTTTTTGTAGAGTTCACTTCAAGACTGTGATCTCTACAGAAGGATGTGAATTTTTGTAGTAAGTTTCCTAGACCGGACGCAGTTTGGGATAGCAGTAATGTATCGTCCGCAAAGAGCAGGCATGGTGTCTTCACCCCCCCCCTAGTTTGGGTGCATTGTTGTCACAAGCAAATAGATAAGGAATACAAGCATTTATAAATATAAGGAAGAGGGTTGGGGCCAAAACACACCCTTGTCTCACTCCCCTTTTAATTTGGATCTCTCTTGTTATTTCCCCATTTGCTCCCCATCTAACTTTGGCAAAGGTCTTATTGTACAAGCTTTTGATTGTGTTTAATAGCGTACATGGGAGTCCTGCTCTATCCAGTATCTCCCATAGCTTTTGTCGTGGGACCAAGTCAAAAGCAGATCTGAGATCCACGAAGGCTACGAATAATTTCCCTCCTTCCAGGTCGACAGACTTCCATTTAATCGTGAGGAATCTAAATATCTGGTCGATTGTGCTAATTTTTTCCCTGAAACCGGCTTGGAAGTCACTCAGGATTTTAGCTGTTACTTTCTGTAGGAAAACCTTGAAGGATCTACACAAATGACCCCTCGACGACTTCAGAACTTTGTCTACTTTTCAGAAATGTTTAGCTGTCTGGGATTCAACATTGGTTTCACACCCATTTTTGTCACTAACTGGAAGGGGGCTGAAAGCACAAAAAATTATAAAAATGGGTTATGTCCCAGTAAAATGCCAAAATTGTGTTGAAAAATGTGTTTTTCTGATTCAAGTCTGCCTGTTCCTGAAAGCTGGTAAGATGGTGTTTTTAGCACCGCAACCCATTTGTTGATGCCATTTTCAGGGGAAAAATGCATGCTTTTTTCTGCAGCCCTTTTTTCCAATTTTTTTTTTTTAAACAAACTTTTAGTTGTATTTTGACTAATTTCTTGGTCTCTTCCAGGGGAACCCACAAACTAGGGTACCTCTAGAATCCCTATGATGTTAGAAAAAAGGACACAAATTTGGCGTGAGTAGCTTATGCGGGCAAAATGTTATGTGGGCCAAAAAAAGGCTCGGCACCTGAGGGGATAAAGCCTGGCAGCGAAGGGGTTAAAGCCCATGCTCATAGTAAGTCTTTGGCTCTGGAACCCACAAAGAACTATAGACATCATTCATAGTTGGGTGGGACCCCCAAATTTAGAGAATGCGTCCAGTTGGCAGCCTTTTCTCTTTGAAGCATCTCCCGCCTCCCAACTACAAAAATTCAAAAACAGTGATGGCAGGCCTGCTATGCCATGGCAGAAAAACAAAACCATTGTCCCCAATGTGTTGGTAGGTGTCTCCCAGTGTGAGGAGTACACTTAAGGATTGTTTTCTGTCAAGGACCTCTATGGTTTGCATTGTGGTTCCATACAGGAAACACCAGTGGGTACAGCTTTAGAGGGGCTGCCATACGTAGCATGGCCCCTGCCATGTCATTCTCTCAGCTGCAATGGTTTTCCTGACTGTAGAATTAGCACTTGGAAAGCTGCCATCTTTTGCACTTTAAATGAGGCCGGGTATGCAACAGGTGAGCGAATCAACCTGCTTCTGATTGTTTGCGACTCTTCAATTATCACTCAGCTCTAAATCAGGTCCGAGGATCTATAGGTAGGTTTGCTGAGTGTAACTGAGGAATGTGGATCCAATACTGTGTGCAATGTCCTCAACCTGGCTGTCTCGCTCTTGTGTGAGTCCTACTAACAGTTTCTACTGTGTGCATGTTTCGTTGTACAGATCAGAATGTATTGAGGCCATTGCTAAACTCTTCTGAAACCATTCTCATAGCCAGCCCTGTTCAGGTTATATACATAGGTTGCAATTGCATTCTTCTGGTAAACTAGGACAGCAGTGAGACTGCAGATTACACAACGGAAAAGGACATCAGAATACACAGGGACCTTCTGCTTCTTTACAACTACTTTGGTCTACAAGGGTACACAGCTGCTTGAGGGGAGATGATTCGAGGTCGAATCACGAAATTACTAAAATGTCCATCCCTAGGACTGACAAGAACTGAGAGTGTGTGAATGGGGAGGGAGGGTGAATGAGCAAGCCAGTGAAAATAATCTGTGATGTCATCTGGGTTACATTTCCATAATAAACAGAATAGGTGACAAGGGCTCATATTCATCCTCTGATGCCCCCTCTCCAAGTTCTTCTTTGGAAATGGTCTTGCAGACCACAGACACAAGCCAAAAGCCAATCAGGAAGATGTTTTTATTAACCATGTGCACAAGTGAGTATCTAATATTGGTTCTACCTTATTCACCTTGTGGGAACGAATGAAGCTTTAACGATCTTATAGGAAACCCCTGTTTTAACTGGATATGCTCTGTGCTACTCATACTCTATCTTCTCTGGCATCTGTAGCACTATCTTGCATGGATATAGGAATAAGGGCAACAACTCACTGATGTGCCGCATTGGACAACATTATAGAAAGAATAAGGTCCCTCAATTGCCTATCAATTACTGTAGACCTTTTATCAGAAATTACCAAGGTATGAATGTGCATCTTGTGTCAGATGTATTCATCATTTGGGTTATTTGTATATTTTACATACTTCCAATTACCTATATAATATGTACATTAACTCGGTAAACATTCAAATTAGTTGCATTCCATGTGTGGGCTCCCATCACCCAAGTGCCACCCATGTGTGTTTGTGACAATTCTTGGCACCATTACAAAATTATAAAGAAATGAAACACTGTAAAACAATTTTTTTACAAGAAACATACAAATGATATAAAGAAATGAGGAGCATATATGATAGGATTTATAGTTCTATTATCAAAATGACCTAGTGCAAAACAAGTATTTTTATCCTCACTGAGTATGCCACTGACAACAATAGATTCAGTCAATCCATTAGTTAGTGGTTCTTTGGGGTTCAATCCATTATTGTCTCAAGTCACTCCTGAGTCTTCTTAACACTGCACGTTTCGACCTCTCAAAGGTGGAGTGACTAATTAGCAAGGTCTTCATCTGGGCTTGGATATTCAAAGACTCTATGCTGAAGTATCCATTAGGACCTTTTGAAATGGGGTCTTCTATTTTCAAATTGTCTTGTGGATGGATGGGTGCCATTGTATGGATACCTGTTCAGTGGATCGCAGAGATGTAGTTAATTTTGAGTGTATGGGTGATGTTGGCCTACTGGAGCCTCTGTTTAGTGAAGCTTGGCTTGGGTGAACGAGTGCTGTCGCAATAAATCAGAATAAATCTGGACTCCATTACCAAAATCCGCAGGATTTGTGGGAGGGGTCATATTCATCCTCTGCTGCATCTCTCTTCAAGTTCTCTATTGTACATGGTCCAGCAGACCAAAACGCCAAAGACCAATTAAGGAGCTGTTCTTGATTATTCACAATGAGCCAAGGAGCACCTCATGTTCACCCTCTTCATCTTGTGGAAACGTGTAGCTCTATGGATCATTTAGGAATGCCCTGTGTTAAATGCATAAGCCCTGTGCCAGGTATATCTTTCTTCACTCGGGATGTGCATGGCAATGCAAGAAACTGCCCATTAAGTACCATCGAGTAAGGAGTGCACTAAACCACTGGCTCCCCAATTGACCAACAGTTGCTGCAGACCTTTAGTAAGAAATTACCAATGTATGTACATGCTTCTTGCATCAGTTGTATTCATCATTCAGATTATTTGTGTTTTTTAAACACATCCAATTATGTTCACTATAAGTATACACATATGATAAACATCCAAAACTTATTTTCCAAATTTGGTTGCCACCAGCCAAGTGCCACTCGTGTAATTGTGACAATTATCGGCACTGTTGCAAACAAACTGATGAGGAAATCAAACATTGTAAAAAACACTTTGTAAAGAAGCATAAAAATTGAATGCTGAAATGAGGATCAGATGTGATAGGCTATGCATCCTATTAGTAAAACAGTCTACAACAAAATAGTCATTTTATCCTCACTGAACGTGCTACTTACCGCGGTAAGTACAGTCAATCCATTAGTTAGTAGTCACTTTGAGGTTAATCGTGGCCTTTGTGGATCTTAAATCTGCGTTTGATCTGGTCCCGCGCTGCAAACTGTGGGAGGTATTGGACAGAGCCAGCTTCCTGAGTCCCCTTAAATTGAATTAAAAGTTTATACACTGAGAGTTTTGCAACAATTCGATGGGGATTAAATGGGGAGGTAACAAGCGAGATCCCGATTAAAAGAGGGGTGAGGCAGGGATGTGTGTTGGCCCCCACACTTTTTTAATGTTTATTAATGCATGTATCCCTTATTTATTAGACTGCGATAATGATGCACCAAAACTAGATGGGACAAACATTCCGTGTCTGCTATTTGCGGATGATACTTTGTTACTATGCCAAACTGCCCCCGGCCTTGCTAATTTACTAGTGAAGTTTATGTGCTTTTGCAAGGACCACGGCCTTAAAGTTAATACCTTAAAAAACAAATATATGATTTTTGGCGACAAAAAACATAAAATAAGGACGATCTTACTGGATGAGGAAGCATTAGTGAGAGTCACTGACTTTGATTATTTGGGAGTTAGACTAGGGGATACGCACAAATGGCAGGCCCATTTATCAAAGGCATATATGAGACTGAAACAGAACTCGGGGGCGTCTTGAGATTTGCTAACAGATCTCCCAGATTTGCAATCTCCCCTGCAATAGAAATATACAAAGTACAAACTAGAGGGAGGGTTCTGTATGGAGCAGAGCTGTGGGGGCATGGCAATCTGAGGGACTTAGAGCTTGCTGAAAATTCATTCATAAAAGTCTTGCTAAAAATACCTACTAGTTTCCCCACTTTGCCTATTCGGATGGACCTAAATCTAGATTCCATCGCCCACATAGCCGCTTTAAGACCATATTATATTGGATTAGGATTTGGTCCATGGATATCTTCAGCCCATTCAGAACATGGTTGAATGCCCTGCTGAATACACACATAAGAAGAAAAATCCCATGGTGTAATCATGTCGAAAACAGTTTGACCAAACTAGGGTTGGGCCTGTTTTGGACAGACCCTCATTGTCTCCCAAAAAATGCGGCACAAGTTGTTAAGGATGCATATTGGTTAAACTTAAAAATAGGAAAGCTAGTTGAGGTGCCTTCGTTCAGCTTGACAGATAGGTTTATATCAGTCAAATGTCATTATGAATTTGAAAATTACATGGACTTGATTTTATCCCCCAGAGCACGTGCACTTTATATCAGGTTTAGGTTGGAATAGTTACCACTATGCAGTTTTACTTGCAGGTGGCCCAAACAGGATAACCAACAAGATCTATGCCCAATGGTCTGTGGGTCATCTGAATGCATTGCTCATGTGTTACTCCAATGTCCCACATATGCCAAACAGCGGACTCAATGGATTATACCTCTTTGCAGATCCATGGGCATTAACAACCGGCTCCTAGCTCTTAGGATCTGCAAAACGAATACCCATGGCATTGTGGTATGTGCTTTGGCTAGATTTTTAGATGCAATTTGGCACATAAGAGCAAAACGGTTAGGGTCAGCTTGTAATGCATTACACTAAAGTAAGTCCAAGTCTGTAGATAAAATTGGATACGTTGCACTTATAGGGAATATTTGATTTTAATCCTAAAAAGATGCCATATTGTGCTTTTTATTCTGTATTTTAAGCTTGTTGGGTGAAGGTTTTTATATTACTGTCTTCTTATACTGGTGATCTTTTATAATTCCTGATTATGTTTGAGAATTTTGCATTTCGCATTTTAATCATTCATTTTCTAGTATTTTCCAGTTAGAGAGTTTTATATTATTGCTCTTTTTATACTTCCTTTGTGTGTTTCGTATGATGAGCTTTTATGGTATTTTTAGTACCTAAATAAAGCTTAATGAATGAGTTTAATCCATTGTCTCATTGCACACTCCAGTCCTATCAAAACTGCATATTTTGACCTCTCAAAAGAGGGGTGAATAACAAGGGATGTAGCTACCATTGGTGTAGCACTTTCAGCGGCACCAGGGCCCAGAACTCTGAGGGAACCATTGCACCCCGGTAAGGGCTGTATTTTACTACCGCAACATCAATAAAAGGAGACATTTTTCTTGCTTACACAGGCCCATTGTATCTTTGCTACGCTACTGTGACTAACTGGCAAGGTCTTCTAAGGATATGGATGAAAAATTACCCTAAGCAACCAATTTTCATGCCTGGAAAGCTAATCACAAATGTTTGCCACATTTCCACCTACCATGTCAAGTATACTGCCTCACGAGTAGCGTCTCTCACCTCTCCTGCAAATTCTGGTTTCTCTTCTTGCTTGACAGTTTATCCCTATGTATCACACACTCATCCTCAATTAAAAATTCCTGTTGAGATGCTGTAACAATAATGACAAATACTAGTTCTGTTCCTACTAAGTGATCCATATTTTTGGGCAGTTTTTGGTGCTGGTTTACAGTGAGATGAAGGGTTTTGTCCAGTATTCCTGAATTTGATTGAGTGTGGAAGTCTATTTTAGAATGCTGTTCTCAGACAATTTAGCTACTAGACAACATTTCCTTCCTTAACCCCTTCCCCGCCACGGACGTAATGGTTACGTCCATGGCAGCGCCCGTGTGGCGCCATGGACGTAACCATTACGTCCTGAATGCTTCCCTCGGGAGAAGCGCTAGCGCTCCTCCCGAGGGACGCCCCCCCACCCCCCCAGGTCAGGGCTGACCGGGGAATCCCTTCCCCTTCCACCCCCGACCCCCCCCACCCCCCCCTGTGACGTCAGCGCACGAGCGCGCGCTGATTTGTCACAGGGGCCTCCCTAGTCGCGCTGGAAGCTCTGCTTCCAGCGCGATTGAAAAAGAAATGCAAAAGCATTTCTTTTTCAATCACTTGGGAGGCCCGGAGGGGCTTCAAAGGGAAGGAAAAGTATTTCCTTCCCTTTGAAGTCCCTCCGAGGGTTTCAAAAGCCGGATTGCTTGCAATCCGGCTTTTGAAACCCCACTAGACACCAGGGATTTTTTTTTTTCTTCATTGAAATTGACAAAAGGGAGCGACCCCTTGGGCAAGGGTCGCTCCCAGGGGGGGCATATTTTCAGGAAGGCCTTTTCTGCCCCCCCTGGGGGCAGATCGGCCTACTATTAGGCCGATCTGCCCCCAGGGGGGGCAGAAACCTCTAGGCACCAGGGACCTTTTTTTTTTTTTTTGTTTCATTTTTTTTTTTTTTGGTGGGGAGCGACCCCTTAGGCAAGGGTCGCTCCCCTTGGGGGAAAATTATATTTTGGCCATTTCTGCCTCCCTTGGGGGCAGATTGGCCTATTTTGATGAGGCCAATCTGCCCCCAAGGGGGGTAGAAACCACTAGACACCAGGGAGTTTTTTCTTTGCGTGAATTTCACGCAAAGGGAGCGACCCCTTAGGCAAGGGTCGCTCCCTGGGGGGGAGGGCAATTTATTTTAGGCCATTTCTGCCCCCCCTGGGGGCAGATCGGCCTATTATTAGGCCGATCTGCCCCCAGGGGGGGAAGAAACCTCTAGGCGCCAGGGCAATTTTTTTTTTTGTGTTTTTTTTTTTTGTTCTTTCTTTTTTTTAGAGATGGGGAGCGACCCATCAGGCAAGGGTCGCTCCCCTGGGGGGCAAATTGTATTTAGACCATTTCTGCCCCCCTGGGGGCAGATTGGCCGATTTTAGGTCAATCTGCCCCCAAGGGGGCAGAAACCACTAGGCACCGGGGATTTGTTTTTTGGCGCCAATGTCACGCAGGGGGAGCGACCCCGTAGGCAAGGGTCGCTCCCGGGGGGCGGGGGGTGGGGGTTGGGGGGGCAAATTTAATTTAGGCCATTTCTGCCCCCCCGGGGGACAGATCGGCCTATTATTAGGCCGAACTGCCCCCGGGGGGGGGGGGGGCAGAACACTCTAGGCGCCAGGGCAATTTTTTTTTTGTGTGTTTTTTTTTTGTTGTTTCTTTTTTTAGAGATGGGGAGCGACCCATCAGGCAAGGGTCGCTCCCCTGGGGGGGCAAATTGTATTTAGACCATTTCTGCCCCCCTGGGGGCAGATTGGCCAATTTTAGGTCAATCTGCCCCCAAGGGGGCAGAAACCACTAGGCACCGGGGATTTGTTTTTTGGCACCAATGTCACGCAGGGGGAGCGACCCCGTAGGCAAGGGTCGCTCCCGGGGGGGGGGGTGGGGGTTGGGGGGGCAAATTTATTTTAGGCCATTTCTGCCCCCCCGGGGGACAGATCGGCCTATTATTAGGCCGAACTGCCCCCGGGGGGGGGGGGCAGAACACTCTAGGCGCCAGGGCAATTTTTTTTTTGTGTGTTTTTTTTTTGTTGTTTCTTTTTTTAGAGATGGGGAGTGACCCATCAGGCAAGGGTCGCTCCCCTGGGGGGGCAAATTGTATTTAGACCATTTCTGCCCCCCTGGGGGCAGATTGGCCAATTTTAGGTCAATCTGCCCCCAAGGGGGCAGAAACCACTAGGCACCGGGGATTTGTTTTTTGGCGCCAATGTCACGCAGGGGGAGCGACCCCGTAGGCAAGGGTCGCTCCCGGGGGGGGGGTGGGGGTTGGGGGGGCAAATTTATTTTATGCCATTTCTGCCCCCCCGGGGGACAGATCGGCCTATTATTAGGCCGAACTGCCCCCCGGGGGGGGGGGCAGAACACTCTAGGCGCCAGGGCAATTTTTTTTTTTGTGTTTTTTTTTTTTGTTGTTTCTTTTTTTAGAGATGGGGAGCGACCCATCAGGCAAGGGTCGCTCCCCTGGGGGGGCAAATTGTATTTAGACCATTTCTGCCCCCCTGGGGGCAGATTGGCCAATTTTAGGTCAATCTGCCCCCAAGGGGGCAGAAACCACTAGGCACCGGGGATTTGTTTTTTGGCGCCAATGTGACGCAGGGGGAGCGACCCCGTAGGCAAGGGTCGCTCCCGGGGGGGGGTGGGTGTTGGGGGGGCAAATTTATTTTAGGCCATTTCTGCCCCCCTGGGGGGCAGATCGGCCTATTATTAGGCCGATCTGCCCCCGGGGGGGGGGGGCAGAAACCTCTAGGCGCCAGGGGAATTTTTCTTTTTTTTCTTTGTTTTTTTTTTTTTAGAGATGGGGAGCGACCCATCAGGCAAAAGTCGCTCCCCTGGGGGACAAATTGTATTTAGGCCATTTCTGCCCCCCTTGGGGGCAGATTGGCTGAGTTTAGGTCAACCTGCCCCCAAGGGGGCAGAAACCACTAGGCACCGGGGATTTGTTTTTTGGTGCCAATGTCACGCAGGGGGAGCGACCCCGTAGGCAAGGGTCGCTCCCGGCGGGGGAGGGTGGGGGTTGGGGGGGCAAATTTATTTTAGGCCATTTCTGCCCCCCCCCCTGGGGCCGGCTGAGCTACAGGCCAAACACCACAGGTAGGCACCTTGCAAAAAACACCTCTGTTTTCTGTGAAAAAATATGTTGTGTCCACGTTGTGTTTTGGGCCATTTCCTTTTGTGGGCGCTAGGCCTACCCACAGAAGTGATGTACCATTTTTATCGAGAGACTTAGGGGAACGCTGGGTGGAAGGAAATTTGTGGCTCCTCTCAGATTCCAGAACTTTCTGTCACCGAAATGAGAGGAAAAAGTGTTTTTTGGGCCAAATTTTGATGTTTGCAAAGGGTTCTGGGTAACATAACCTGGTCTGAGCCCCGCAAGTCACCCCATCTTGGATTCCCCTGGGTTTCTAGTTTTCAAAAATGCACTGGTTTGCTAGGTTTCCTCAGGTGTCGGCTGAGCTACAGGCCAAAATCCACAGGTAGGCACTGCTTTTTATAAAAAAATGTGATGTGTCCACGTTGTGTTTTGGGCCCTTTCCTTTCGTGGGCGCTAGTCCTACCCACACAAGTGATGTATCATTTTTATCGGGAGACTTGGGGGAACGCTGGGTAGAAGGAAATTTGTGGCTCCTCTCAGATTCCAGAACTTTCTGCCACAGAAATGTGAGTAACATGTGTATTTTTAGCCAAATTTTGAGGTTTGCAAAGGATTCTGGGTAACAGAACCTGGTCCGAGCCCCGCAAGTCACCCCTCCTTGGATTCCCCTAGGTCTCTAGTTTTCAGAAATGCACAGGTTTGGTAGGTTTCCCTAGGTGCCGGCTGAGCTAGAGGCCAAAATCTACAGGTAGGCACTTCGCAAAAAACACCTCTGTTTTTTTCCAAAATTTAGGATGTGTCCACGTTGCGCTTTGGGGTGTTTCCTGTCGCCGGCGATAGGCCTACCCACGCAAGTGAGGTATCATTTTTATCGGGAGACTTGGGGGAACGCTGGGTGGAAGGAAATTTGTAGCTCCTCTCAGATTCCAGAACTTTCTGCCACAGAAATGTGAGTAACATGTGTATTTTTAGCCAAATTTTGAGGTTTGCAAAGGATTCTGGGTAACAGAACCTGGTCCGAGCCACACAAGTCACCCCTCCTTGGATTCCCCTAGGTCTCTAGTTTTCAGAAATGCATAGGTTTGGTAGGTTTCCCTAGGTGGCGGCTGAGCTAGAGGCCAAAATCTACAGGTAGTCACTTTGCTAAAAACAGCTCTGTTTTCTGTGATATGTCCACGTTGTGTTTTGGGGCATATCCTGTCGCGGGCGCTAGGCCTACCCACACAAGTGAGGTATCATTTTTATCGGGAGACGTGGGGGAACGCTGGGTGGAAGGAAATTTGTGGCTCCTCTCAGATTCCAGAACTTTCTGCCACAGAAATTTGAGGAACATGTGTTTTTTTAGCCAAATTTTGAGGTTTGCAAAGGATTCTGGGTAACAGAACCTGGTCCGAGCCCCGCAAGTCACCCCTCCTTGGATCCCCCTAGGTCTCTAGTTTTCAGAAATGCATAGGTTTGGTAGGTTTCCCTAGGTGGCGGCTGAGCTAGAGGCCAAAATCTACAGGTAGTCACTTTGCTAAAAACAGCTCTGTTTTCTGTGATATGTCCACGTTGTGTTTTGGGGCATATCCTGTCGCGGGCGCTAGGCCTACCCACACAAGTGAGGTATCATTTTTATCGGGAGACGTGGGGGAACGCTAGGTGGAAGGAAATTTGTGGCTCCTCTCAGATTCCAGAACTTTCTGCCACAGAAATGTGAGTAACATGTGTATTTTTAGCCAAATTTTGAGGTTTGCAAAGGATTCTGGGTAACAGAACCTGGTCCGAGCCCCGCAAGTCACCCCTCCTTGGATTCCCCTCGGTCTCTAGTTTTCAGAAATGCACAGGTTTGGTAGCTTTCCCTAGGTGCCGGCTGAGCTAGAGGCCAAAATCTACAGGTAGGCACTTCGCAAAAAACACCTCTGTTTTTTTCCAAAATTTATGATGTGTCCACGTTGCGCTTTGGGGTGTTTCCTGTCGCCGGCGCTAGGCCTACCCACGCAAGTGAGGTATCATTTTTATCGGGAGACTTGGGGGAACGCTGGGTGGAAGGAAATTTGTAGCTTCTCTCAGATTCCAGAACTTTCTGCCACAGAAATGTGAGGGACATGTGTTTTTTTAGCCACATTTTGAGGTTTGCAAAGGATTCTGGGTAACAGAACCTGGTCCGAGCCCCGCAAGTCACCCCTCCTTGGATTCCCCTAGGTCTCTCGTTTTCAGAAATGCACAGGTTTGGTAGGTTTCCCTAGGTGCCGGCTGTGCTAGAGGCCAAAATCTACAGGTAGGCACTTCGCAAAAAACACCTCTGTTTTTTTCCAAAATTTAGGATGTGTCCACGTTGCGCTTTGGGGTGTTTCCTGTCGCCGGCGCTAGGCCTACCCACGCAAGTGAGGTATCATTTTTATCGGGAGACTTGGGGGAATGCTGGGTGGAAAGAAATTTGTAGCTCCTCTCAGATTCCAGAACTTTCTGCCACAGAAATGTGAGGAACATGTGTTTTTTTAGCCAAATTTTGAGGTTTGCAAAGGATTCTGGGTAACAGAACCTGGTCCGAGCCCCGCAAGTCACCCCTCCTTGGATTCCCCTAGGTCTCTAGTTTTCAGAAATGCACAGGTTTGGTAGGTTTCCCTAGGTGGTGGCTGAGCTAGAGGCCAAAATCTACAGGTAGTCACTTTGCTAAAAACAGCTCTGTTTTCTGTGATATGTCCACGTTGTGTTTTGGGGCATATCCTGTCGCGGGCGCTAGGCCTACCCACACAAGTGAGGTATCATTTTTATCGGGAGACGTGGGGGAACGCTAGGTGGAAGGAAATTTGTGGCTCCTCTCAGATTCCAGAACTTTCTGCCACAGAAATGTGAGGAACATGTGTTTTTTTAGCCAAATTTTGAGGTTTGCAAAGGATTCTGGGTAACCGAACCTGGTCCGAGCCACACAAGTCACCCCTCCTTGGATTCCCCTAGGTCTCTAGTTTTCAGAAATGCACAGGTTTGGTAGGTTTCCCTAGGTGGCGGCTGAGCTAGAGGCCAAAATCTACAGGTAGTCACTTTGCTAAAAACAGCTCTGTTTTCTGTGATGTGTCCAGGTTGTGTTTTGGGGCATATCCTGTCGCGGGCGCTAGGCCTACCCACACAAGTGAGGTATCATTTTTATCGGGAGACGTGGGGGAATGCTGGGTGGAAGGAAATTTGTCGCTCCTCTCAGATTCCAGAACTTTCTGCCACAGAAATGTGAGGAACATGTGTTTTTTTAGCCAAATTTTGAGGTTTGCAAAGGATTCTGGGTAACAGAACCTGGTCCGAGCCACACAAGTCACCCCTCCTTGGATTCCCCTAGGTCTCTAGTTTTCAGAAATGCACAGGTTTGGTAGGTTTCCCTAGGTGGCGGCTGAGCTAGAGGCCAAAATCTACAGGTAGTCACTTTGCTAAAAACAGCTCTGTTTTCTGTGATGTGTCCACGTTGTGTTTTGGGGCATATCCTGTCGCGGGCGCTAGGCCTACCCAAACAAGTGAGGTATCATTTTTATCGGGAGACTTGGGGGAACATAGAATAGCAAAACAAGTGTTATTGCCCCTTGTCTTTCTCTACATTTATTCCTTCCAAATATAGGGGTGTGTGTAAAAAAGACATCTATTTGAGAAATTCCATGTAATTCACGTGCTACTATGGTCGCCCCGGAATTCAGAGATGTGCAAATAACCACTGCTCCTCAACACCTTATCTTGTGCCCTTTTTGGAAATGCAAAGGTTTTCTTGATAGCTATTTTTTACTCCTTATATTTCAGCAAATGAATTACTGTATACCCGGTATAGAATGAAAACGCACTGCAGGGTGCAGCTCATTTATTGGCTCTGGGTTCCTCGGGTTCTTGATGAACCTACAAACCCTATATATCCCCGCAACCAGAGGAGTCCAGCAGACGTAACGGTATATTGCTTTCGATAATCTGACATTGCAGGGAAAAGTTACAGAGTAAAAAGTAGAGAAAAATTGATGTTTTTTTCACCTCAATTTCAATATTTTTCTTTTTCAGCTGTTATTTTCTGTAGGAAACCCTTGTAGGATCTACACAAATGACCCCTTGCTGAATTCAGAATTTTGTCTACTTTTCAGAAATGTTTAGGTTTCTGGGATCCAGCATTGGTTTCATGACCATTCCTGTCACTGACTGGAAGGAGGCTGAAAGCACAAAAAATTGCACAAATGGGGTATGCCCCAGTAAAATGCCAAAATTGTGTTGAAAAATTGGGTTTTCGGATTCAAGTCTGCCTGTTCCTGAAAGCTGGGAAGCTGCTGAGTTTAGCACCGCAAACCCTTTGTTGATGCCATTTTTAGGGGAAAAACCACAAGCCTTCTTCTACAGCCACTTTTTCCAATTTTTTTGAAAAAAACAAAATTTTCCCTGTATTTTGGCCAATTTCTTGGCCTCTTTCAGGGGAACCCACAAAGTCTGGGTACCTCCAGAATCCCTAGGATGTTGGAAAAAAAGGACGCAAATTTGGCTTGGTTAGCTTATGTGGACAAAAAGTTATGCGGGCCTAAGCGCGAACTGCCCCAAATAGGCAAAAAAAGGCCTGGCACAGGAGGGGGAAAAGGCCTGGCAGCGAAGTGGTTAAAATGAAACATGTTGGTTCGAGCTGGCAGAAGATACTCCTAAGACAGAGGCAAACAGTCTTAGGCAATTATCACTTACTTAGATGTTGTTTTCAAGACAACTTCTTCAACAATCTCTTTCTCTTTTTTTCTTCTTAGGTTCATAGATGGGGGACTGGTCGATCCTTGGCCGTCTGCTGACGGAAGTCCAGAATCACTCGACAGTCATTGGGAAAATTTGGTTGACCATGCTTCTTATCTTCCGGATCCTTCTGGTGACCTTGGTGGGTGATGCTGTGTACGGTGATGAACAGTCCAAATTTACCTGCAACACTCTCCAGCCTGGCTGCAACAATGTCTGCTATGACAGCTTTGCTCCTGTCTCCCACCTACGCTTCTGGATTTTTCAAATTGTCCTGGTCTCAACCCCTTCCATCTTCTACATCGTTTATGTACTGCACAAGATCGCAAAAGATGAGAGGATGGAACTGGAACAGGCCTGTGTACTTGAACTCCTGCAGACACTAGCCACAAGGGAGCAACTGCAGGAGACTGCTAGCCTTAGCCAGAAGCCAGAGGACCACCTGGATGGCAAGTTTTCATCAAGGAGTGGGGAGAGGTTGAAGCAGACGCTGATCGGTGAAACGGTGAAAGATCCAATCCACCTCTCTGACAAAGTGTTGATCATCTACATTGTGCATGTGGTCCTGCGTTCATTTATGGAAATTGGCTTCTTGATTGGGCAGTATTATCTTTTTGGATTTGAGGTTTCCCACTTATATCATTGCGAAACATATCCATGTCCAACAAAAACAGATTGCTTTATCTCCCGAGCCACTGAGAAGACTATCTTTCTCAACTTTATGTTCGGGGTGGGCCTGGGGTGCTTTGTCATGAACCTTGCTGAACTGCATTACCTCGGCTGGGTATATGTCTTCCGTATCCTGCTGGCAGCCTTGTCCAGCTGCTGCGACTTTAAGCGCAAGGAGAGGAGTGCTATGGTTTTGTACCCTGAGCAAAATACTCTGCTGGCGCAGCTAAAGGACTCTATTCAGGAGAAGATGGTGCTCAAGAACTCTTGCAGTCTGTCTCAGGAAAAGATTGGCTATGCCTCCTCTCACCCAGCCACCATCTCTTTCACCAATGACTCCAGTGACCCCCCTCCAAAGAAGAGCCCGGACGTCAAATCTAAACATGGCAACATGCCAAAACTTGCCAAGAGCAAGAAATCATGGCTGTAGTTAAGATTGACGTGGAAAGATAACACGTCAACATACCTGGTAAATATCAGTATGGGTCTCCTTTCCATGCCAGAAACCTGGATGGTGCTTCCATACCTGCCTTGTACCAGGATGTTGTTTATTGATATCTACCAATAGATCGATGGTGACCTCAGACTTCGCTCTTTTGGGGTTATTTATAACCTGATTTGAAGGCATTCTTGGACTTGTAATCTTATTAATTTAAAGTTTGTCAAGCTACAAATGGCAGAATGCCTTTTCAAATACATTTTTAAACCAGTGTGGGTCTTTAGGTGTATCCTAAGAGGTTGGTGTGTATAAATGCCAAGGGAAAGGTGAACTGTCACAAGAGAGCATGCTACCATTCACGAAACAGCTTCTTGTTATCCCTACGAACTGTAATTTCAGAAAAACGGGTTGCCCTGCTTCATCATCTAAAAAAAAAAAAGTCAGCACGGTATCTCAAAATCTTTCTGTCTGGTATTATAATGGGAATGGAAATTGGATGACTGCACAGGAACTTGAAAGAAGACCCACTATCATGCAATAACTTAGCTTACATGTAACACTAGTCTTTTTTTTTTTTTACAACAGTAAAATTCACTTTGCAATTCACAAAAGGTGGTTTTGCACTCATAGAACGGGTTACTCATGCAAATATTTCATGTCAGTAAGTTTCTCCCGAAGTGGAAATTGGCCGGTCCAGTGCTGCAGTGCTTTGTGAGTTTTGACACACCTACAAACTTATACTTTTGTGTGTGTTCATCAACTCTTCTCAACCCCATTCCCATCCTGAAAACGGTTAGAAAATTACTTCTGACAAGAGCAGGAGTAAGGTTCTTTCCAGGATCTCAGGGGGAAGGGAAATTATTGACTTTTAGTGTACGGGGTTTCGCAACAGAAAGAAATATTATGTGAAGAAATTTGCACTTGCCCAGCAGATTTTCGTATGAGCAAATTTACACATCTTACTTATTCAACCCAAAAACTGTAACTTGTAAAAGGTTTACGGAAGAAACTCCTAGAACAAGCAACTGTTGCATGTTTCTAGGTGTACTTCTGGAAACGTTTGTGAATTCTTGAAAGTCACAAATCTTCAAGTCCTAGACGTGTGTCTGCAGATTTGTGACTTTCTTTGAGAATTGAGTTCACAGCTATTAGGGGGGCACAGTGACACATTGTATGCCATATTTCTCTAATATTTTTACAGAGAAGTGATTGTTTTAAGTAATTTCCCGTTAGGCATCCATGTTACAGGCTTGTTAGTGTGAAGGGATGTCAGGAGCTTTCTTGCTGGAAAACTCGTTTCACTGTTGGAGGTGTTTATAATAAATGAAGACCCCTATCTCACTTCCAACAACAGGTATTTTGCCAAATTGTATCTGGTGCCTGTGTGTAACGATTTTTGGAATAGTAGTGATGCAACTTGTAATTTCAGGCCATTCCTATGTTGAACACTTATCCACAGGTGTTCATTATTAGACTTGGGCTTCTTTGGGAGGTAACACAACTGATAAGTAGGGATGCCGCAGGTTGCGGTATATTACATTACTGCCCTATTCCAAGTTTTCCTGCTCATAATAAGGCATAACATGCATAATTGGGGGTTAGCCCACCAATGACTACATGCTTTGCTGCTTTCCAATAACTTTTCCCCTGTTCACATTTTACAGGTCTT
This sequence comes from Pleurodeles waltl, assembly GCF_031143425.1. Lineage (NCBI taxonomy): Eukaryota > Metazoa > Chordata > Amphibia > Caudata > Salamandridae > Pleurodeles > Pleurodeles waltl. Next base: position 1,943,853,795 of record NC_090440.1, on the reverse strand, counting down.
CTGTAGCGAAATGTGAACCACTCCAATAATTTCATATTTTTTTTCCTCTGCAAAAGTTACAATCCTGATTCGGGTGCAGAATGACCCGCGGTCATTCTTAACTCGCTTATGGAATTCAGAGTGTGTCTGTTCTCCCAGTGGCGCTTCCATAGTTCAATGATTAAGGGGTAAGTGCATTCAAGGCACTACTAAAGCATCCAGTGTCCCTTCAGTTTCATAAGGGCTGTAGAAATCAGGTCAAAATCTGCTCTGTGCTGAATAGGTTCATCGAGTCACATTTCAATATTTTGGAAAGAATGGCTTCAATATTATGATTTTTTTTTTTCTTAAACATAGCACTAACATAATTTTGCTATCGCTACGAAGTGCTGTAAACATATGTTAGGTTTTTTTTCATCTCGAAGGTGCTCACTTTACTGACCTCAGAAGTATGAAAGGCGGAGCTAGCCTTTGCAGAAATGTAGATCTGCAAACCTCAGGGTACACAAATCCATCCTGTAGACCTCGCCACCTCTAGGCAGATGCATGCAGCAGGCACAATGACCCACATTCATGTATGTATCATGCGTGCTGCAAAGGTAGCCTGCTATAAAAGACTCTTATCTACTATGTGGCATTTTGCTTAGCATGTCTAGCTCTGTGGTTGCTATTTTTCCAGTTAGGATTCTGTGTCTTGCCTGTCAGCAGCTAATCTTCAATTTGCCTTTTGCACTGTTTTGCACATTTCCTTTGAAAGGTGCTCTGTTAAAAACGGCAACATCGGGTCAATATCTAGAGATAATTAATACATTTGGAAATCTATTAGGCCCATGGACATCGATTCACCAAAATCTCAGGGTGAGCGGACATTGATTCACCAAGATCACAGGGTTTGCAGATGTGACAATATGTACCTTTTGACTCCAGATAACAACTTGTGTCACATCATTAGTTCCTAAGGATCCTCCTGTTTGCTGCTGAGTTGCTATGGAAAGGTTAAGGAGGAGGAACTGCAGATACTAAACATGCCTCTTACATCACTGTTTGTAATGTGTCTCTGCCTGTTTTTTCTGATCCCCGAGATTAGGGTAAGCAAGGACATTGCCAGAGGGTACATCTACATAATTAGGCCAAACTACAAAAAAATCCAATTTCTTTGCAGTTAGGAGATTTTTCATAATGTAAAAGGAGGACTCTACCCACCTAATCTGCATTCCATTAACAATTTCTTTGGATAAATTATTCTTTGGTAAATTTTATACTCTACCTCCAAAAAGCAATCAATAAAACAGCAGTTGTAGGTGAGATGAATCTCTGCAATTGATTATTTTAAAAAGTTTGTGAAAAAGTACAAAAAACACTTTGTGTGTGCTAGTCACAAGAAACAAGCTGTATATAGTGCACTACATGCCCAAACACACATTGTCGACAGAAAGGAACAAGCAGACCTCCCCTACGTTGCCTATTTGTTAGCTACCCCTCTGCCCCGGGCTCTTCTTAGCCTCCAGACCATCTTTGCTTTTATACTACAAATGCAGTGGCTATCTTTGAAAACTGTTGTCATCTTTAGAACTGAAAACAGCCTACTGGCTCAGCTTTTTAGACACATGTTCCTCCGTTTCCCCTGTGTTGCACACACGGGGCCGGATTCACAAAGGCAAACTTAGACGTTTGGTTTAAACTTAGACCAAACCTCTAAGTTTAGGACTTTGGGAATTCACAAAGGGCATTTACGAGTAGTTTCTTCCCGACTGCGGATGTAAAGATACTACTCAGTAATGTCCTTTGTGAATTCCCAAAGTCGTAAACTTAGATGTTTGGTCTAAGTTTAGACCAAACGTCTAAGTTTACCCTGGTGAATTGTGGCCCATAAACCTATTACCAACACTGCGCACTGTAAGTAAACATACCCAAACATATAGAAACAATGTGCAAAACACCCAAAAGTGTTTCATAAATTTAAAAGGCAGATCTATCAGCTTTGTCAGTGCTTTTTTAACGTTCCACATGTGTATAAGTCAAGGCACTGCATGAATGGTTGCACAATGTCCAACATGCTTGCTAGACCCATATACCCCTGGCGTCATTTGTGCTAGTTGCCTGTTCATGTCATTGGAAATGCCAAGGAGCCGCCTAAAGCCCCAATGAAGGGCATTCAATATATCTTTTTAGAAGAATTAGCTCAGGGCCACGCAGAGTACAAACTATATCTGACTGAAAAATGTGTCATTATGTCAAGTTGCAGCTAATAAACCTATATTGAAAATAAAACTGAGTGTGTGTTTGTGAATGGAAAGGGATCTGGCTGTATTGTAGTACCTACCAATAGGCACTAAGTTTTTTGTGTTACGTGTAGGGAGTATACGTGGGTATCTGCATTTCTGCTGGGTCTACACCTGTCATTTCACCTGTGTGGCTTGTGCATTAGTGGTATGTCTGTAAGAATGCAGAGATGACTACCCAAAAGCAGACCACAGGCAATGAGTTTAACATCAGGGACTGATGAGTTATTAATTTGGGTGGGGGGTTAGGGCTGTTGTTTGTGAGTAAGGATGTGGGGCATGGAGGCTTAAGGGCAGCTCAGTGTCTGTCATCATGTATATCACTTTTGCTTTATCTTATCTAAACTAAGAGCCTATCAGTCATTTTCTGCACGTCACAACTCCAACAAAAAATACCACCAGGGTGGCCCCAAAACTACCAATAAGGTCCTGAAAGAAAGTTACACCTAGCACTCTATGCGATGGAAAGTGAGGCGTCTGCCTGGCCACCTCCCACATGTTAACTCTGTTTCCAGTATTTGAATCCAACACAGAATCCAGGTGATACCAAATAGCTTAGTGAAAATGCTAGACCTTAGCTTGGATTAAAAAAACAAGCCACAACCAACTTTGAATTCAGAAACTTGTAAGCTAAAGTGGTTGGAAACAGGGCCCTAATACTGAAATCAAATATTTGCACTCCCTACTAAAGACAGTAATATGAGGGTAACAGTGGTAGGATTGGTTCAAAGTAAACAAAGGCCCTCGCAGTGCACACGGTGCGGAAGGCCTCCAATCTCCAGCACAGTGCCCTGGCCTAAGAGTTCCTGAGTGAGTTTGAGTTCCGAGGGGGGCCCTCCATTTACTTTGCAGGGGGCCCCACCTCAAGTTTCGTTATACCACCGGATTGGTGGGACCTATGCTCCCACTAAGCTGATGCACCACCAAATCCCCTCTCTAGGTTGACCCACGGACCAAGATTTCCCACTGGAACTTGTTGTACTTTTATTAGAGATAGTATAATGTGCCCATGTGAATCGCTTTGCTGCTATCAGTTCATCCACTAAGGACCACTCCTATCGAACCTAGTTCCAACAAAGACCAGCTATTACCGAGCCATAGCTCATATGGAGGGCAATTCTTCGATCAAACAATAGGCCAGGTGGTCACATGAGAGGTGTGGTTGCCCGCCACTGGGGCTTGCATGATACAATGTCCATCACCGCCTTAAGAGAGTAGTTTGTTATGGACCGGGAGCATAGTGAAGGTAGAGGAGCAGCCTGGAACACACCTGTCCATTCCCTTCCTTTTGCCCATTTTACATAAAAACATGTAGACTCAAGGGGGCATATTTAAGAGCCCCTAGTGCCACTGAAGCGTCACTTTTAGTGAAGCTCCGGTGGCGCTATGAACTGCACCGTATTTACAAGGTGGCGTTAAGCTTAGCGCCATCTGGTAAATACAGCCCTTCACACGCAGCACTTTGCACGGAAGGGGCGTGCAATAGGTGTTGCTGTGGGCTTGCCACAGCAACACCCATTGAATTTTGACGCTGCTTCAGATTTACAAGTTTTCGTAAACCTGAGGCATCGCCAAAATCTAACACCACCCCAGGTGACTTTGGAGTGGCACAATGAGGAGAAATGCCTTCATTTTTCCTCATTTTTAGCTCTTTCGATGTGTGCTGCATTTTGCAGCACACATAGAAGGAGCAAATTGCCATTGAAGATTGTTTTTGTAGAGGAAGGTGTACCTTCCTGCACAAAAGCAACCCCCCCCCTCAACGCAGCCATCCTTGCAGTATGGTGCAACAGTGGTTGTGTTGGCGCGCGGCAGCAAAGTTTGCCCCGGTGCAGGGAGAAACACAGGGGTGCGCCATATGATTGTGAATACGGTGCATCCCTGCGTTTTGAAAATGACAGTGCGTGATGCTGCCAAATTTGGCACAGCGACACGCACCGATAGTTTCACTTAAATGTGGCCCAAAATATATTATTTGCTGAGACAATAAGGACAGCACATCTTCGGACGAATCTAAAGTGAGCCACCACTGAAAGTATTGCAGACCCCAGCAACACTAGGACCAATACGATTTATTCACCCAAAAATATCACTGCCACTGATTTCCAGTGCTAATCTGACCAGAGATTATCAGTGGTAGGCGTCTGCTAGAGCTGTGTGACAGTGTGAGGTGCATTGTTGCATTCTGACAGAGGGTCTTGTGCTTTCCATTAGTACGGAGACAGTTTTTCGTTGTTTTCTTTGATTCTGGGAAAACGATGGTGAATTCGGAGGGAGAGGACGTGGACAGCTGGAGGGCCCAGGAGGGCACAGATTGGGGAGGAGAGCCAGACCTGGCAAAAACACAGGCTGCACCGGGTCACAGTGGGACTTTTTCACAAGATTGCCTCGTATATTGTCCTTGTAAATGAACTTAAAAGGACAAATGGCAACCGTTTATCGAGGTCCCAGGACATTCAATGCTATTAAAACATTGACTGTTCACATTAGGAAGCACATAGAATATAAAAAAAAAAAAAAGAATGAACTCACGAATCCGTAAATAATTCATTCCACAACGGAACATTTTATTTATCATTTGAAAAACAACTTTGCAATACGTTTCCGATGTTTTCAAAATTTCCCCACGGTTAAATGATATTTAACCTGAATGCTACACGTCAGTTCATTAATAAGTTTCTGGGTCGTGTTTTTCTGGAATGTACAAACATTAATGAAACATTGCTTTCCCTTCATACTTTGAAAGTGGCAGTCAAATCAGGACATCGGCAGCCGCTGGCACTACAGTGTGCACAAGATACCCTTACCAGATTTCTCAAGATTATTTTGGCAGACCCATCTATTCCCCCCCCCACCCGGCCCCCCGTCAAAGACTTTCACAAGCAAAACCCTGGTAGCCAATGGAAGGATGGTCGGTGGAAATGGAATGAAGTTGTTAAACAACTATTTTCAATGCGTGTAAAATATTTAGATGTACAGTATGACAGCATTAATTATGTTTTATGTTAAGATGATAAAGAGGCGGATTAAGGACCAAGGGGGAGGAGGGCAGGAGACTTAGGAGGAAGATAATGGTGAGGATGTTATTAAAAAGTAGGAGGCCTTCAATCCAGTTAAATCAATCTGCACCTGAAACCTTTTCCCATCTGCTTTTAAAAAAATCTGTTTATTTAACTTATTTGTCCCTTCTGGCAGATCATACTTGTGTATCATATATGAACTAAACATATACATTCAATATAATGTCATCCTATCATTGTTACTTATATTTAAGGAGAGGAATTCAATTACATACAAGTGAACTACAGTGTATGCAAGCACGGTATTAAAAAGTGGGAGAAAACAATGATGTCATGATTAAAGGGTAAATATATTAACATTTAAGAAAACATTTTGAATATTTCTCTTCCCAATAGATCTCTGCCAAACAGGGGCAGCAATTTTCCAGCCCTATCATTCATTCTCACTGGACAGTTCTTCCTCTCGTCGCATCCCAGGATTGGTCAAAGGCATTAAAAATGTCATCCTAGAGAGAAGCTTTAGGTCATCTACGATGATTTTTCCATAAGATTCTCACATTTGTCCATTGGCTCAGAGAGTGATATCATTTAACCTTTTCTTATCTACTTAATAATGGACAAGAATAATCTTTATGAAAAATATGTTAACTGTTTGTTGTGTTCAATGTAAATGCGGCCTTTGCTGATGGCCAAATCTGCAAAAGCTAAGGTATATGATGCATACCAATATCACACAATTTGGGGGGTATGCTGAGGGTGGCATTCTCGGGGGCCCTCCTCTACCATCTGTTGTGCGGAAAACACGCCATCTGATTTCTCAAAATTACTAGGTAAGTCACTATTCTGTACGAGAACACCAGTTGAAAAGTTTCCAGAAGCAGCACCAAGGAATGCAAGTGGAGCATATGATACATCAGCAAAGGAGCATGGGGTAAATGTATGTTTTATGAATTAAAATAATTTAAACCATTATGTGTGCATGAACTATTGTTTGGGAAATCATTTACATGTACAAAACCTACCAAGTGTTGCTATCCAGGTAGAATTCCTTGTGGATAGTCTTTGTGATACAATCAACAATCTCCCAAGGGGTTATGGAAAATATTTGAAATGTTTGAGCTGCACAGGTTGTGGTAGTGAATAAAAGTAGGCAGAGAGGCCATAAAGTCTAAAGGGCATATTTACAAGAAGGTGGCGCATCAGCTAATGTGCACTACTTTTCTTGCACCCCCTGTGCGCCCCCCTAATGTCACCAAGGTAGCGCCGAATTTGCAATACAGCCCACCATGGAGAACGTTAGCACAATAGCATCAACATTTTTGACACTTGTGGCGCATTGGTCAACTAGCGCCAAAAATGATGGAGCTAGTCCAACAATGCCTGGGAGGCCCATTGGAAACAATGGGAGCGACAATTTAACGCCTGCCTTGCGCAGCCTTTAAAAATGACAGGAAAAATGGTATAGTGAAATCTTGTAAATTTCACTGTGCAATTTTTCAGAGCCTCCTAACGGGGGGAACGCCCCCCTTGCATACATCATGCCTGGCGCAGGCATAATGTGGCACAAGTGGTTATGAAGTGGCGCAATGCTTGCATTGCGCTACTTTGTAAATCTGGCATGGGGGAAAGGCCTCCTTGATGCTGCCTTAGCATTAAAAAAAAATGATGCTAGTTTGGCGCTAGGGGCTTGTAAATAAGCCCCTTAGTTCTCTCACAACAATTACTAAATTTCAGAAGAACCAGTCAAAAGACAGGTAATGCACCTGATGGTCTCCACAGAAGTCCAACTATAAATGAATTTTGGACTACTGTGCATACCTTGGTTATCACAGTTTTGAGTTCAGGGAGTGTCAAGCTACCAGAGGGTGGGCACAGGATAATTTGGATTGTGTGTAACTTACCCTGACTAGAGTGAGGGTCCTTGCTTGTACAGGGGGAAACCTGACTGCCAACCAAATATCCCATTTCTAACAGTGGGTTATTTCACTACGCTTCTTTGTAGCAATAAATATCTGGTTACCTGTACCTGTGAGTGTCCGTGGTTGTCCAGTAACAGTAAGGCTCCACAGTGTCCCATCTGTCCTTAATGGTACTGTACCAGGTCAGTACAATGTGACTTACAGACAACACTGCTGATGAGTTCCCTGCATCTCCCCCTTAAGGCAGAATAGTGGACTGACGCAATGCTCCTTCTAGCTGTCACATCTTTGGGGCCCTTTACACTCCCTTCAGTATTGCCCTTCTCTTGTTCTTTTCTTATCTGTGGGAGCACCTACTGGGCATGTAGAAGGCACCTTAGATTTGACACCACAGTCTGTTGAGCTGCTTTAGTTCAGTCTGGGGAGTGTCTGTCGCCATCCAGTGGCTAAGACCGCAGACGGGAGTCCTAATGGAGCATCTGTCTGTCGGAGCGGAAAGATGCTTGCATCATCATTTCAATGATGTGACTGCAGCTATAGGAGATCACAAGCAGCCTGACCCAGTCCAAGAATTATGTTTCGAAGAAGCATCCATTTTTATGTCAGGTCGGATTTTGTTGGACTACACAAGGTTACATAAATTTACCTCACCATGCTTCCATTCTGTGGTTTCCTTGTTGCTTGCCTATATTTCGTTCCTTAATTTTTTCTCTTTCGATACAGCATTCTATTCTTGAGCGTGTGTTTCCTTGTTTGGCTGTTGGTACTTTTCCTTGACTGATTGAACACCAAATGCCTGTATCTACATCTTTTCCGTCGTGAATGTTACACTTGTGGGTTTCATATCCCGGGCTGTTTTCCTCAGAAAGTGGTAGATTTCTGAAGACATTTTCTTTGTAACTCTTGTACACCACTTGGGCCTCAATTCAGGTGACTGCAGGAGTGGGCCACTCTTACCTCTACGTTTATTTCAGAGAAGTAAGGGAATTGACATTTCATCCACTTTCAGACAGGCGGAAGCCGAATGCCTGTATCATGCCGCTGTTTCTCTGGTGGTATAGGAAATACAGAAGAATGAATTCTGCGAAAAGCACTTTGGTGAAGACAGTGACAGAAATTATAGTGCAGACCAATGTAGACTATCAAGTAGCTTATGAAGTAGAATGGTTACAATACAGACACACAATACCAGAAGCCACCGGACCAGTTAAGAGGAGCTACTTAGTATTACAACAGAACACACCCTTCCTCCTTTCTATTGAATGTTCGCCTGGACCTTATTACAAGGTGAAGAAGAAGGAACATTGTAGTAGGAGACAGCACAGAGCTATAGACAGGCAGAAGGCAGCAGAGCGGGTTGTCTTTATGTGCTTAGGATGCTGTATACCTATCCATCTAGAGTGCCCGAGTTACGGGGCATCCCCATGTACAATTAGAGACAGTGTGGCCAAAAACAACCATCATCTTCCCACTCTCAACGAGAACCGTTCCTTGTTGCAGCACTGCTATATACGTATACGACGGCATGGGTATGCATGAAGCCTTCTTCTTCTGGTCTCTATCTCCTCAGAGCAGGTGAGGTGCTGGAACAGAAAAGAAATAAAGAAGGCACTTTACAAAACAAGAACTACAGTACAGTAAAAGACATGGTTATTGCTAACCTCTGAGATGGGCTTGTGGCAATGAACACTTTGCTGAGCCCCACCGATCCTTGAGGGCAACTCCAGGGACTTGTTTAAGAGGAAGGGACACAAGACAGATAACTGCAACATGTTTTTTGCTTTAAGTACCAGGTATGAAAACCAAAGCAGAGCTCCTTTTGTGTTTGACACTGTGGATGTTGATGATACTTAAACATTTAAAATGTATGTTGTAGATATCCCCTTTTACACTCTACATCATGTCTTCCCATTCCTTTTTCTTTAATCTGTCAGTGTGGAGAAGCAAATAAAATGGGTGCAGAAGGTATCGTGATACACACAAATAGCATTGAGAGTACTAGGAGTCTGTAACCTTTGTTTAAAATAATAATGCCTTCATCCCACATTAGAAAACCTTTTGATATGTATGGCTGTCACTAAGCGCCACTAGTTTGAATACCAGATTCTAAACCTGGCTATTCGTTTTTATGATATAGCAACTGTGAAAGTCGAATCCCAATAATTATCTGAACCCCAAAGATGTATCACCCCGATGTAAATACCAAATTATTTCGGCTCCAGAAATTCTCAATTGATTTTGCTGTTAGAGACTGCACTCCACTTCAGCTAAATAATATTTCAACAGGGTTAAATGGGATGAAATGTCTGACACAAAGGACTGAGTTGCAGATCAAAACATAGACACAAGAGTGTTTTATTACAACAAAAAAGGACGATACAATGGAGAATAAGCAGATACCACCATTAAATGGTTGAGGAGAGGTATAGGGAAATAATACAAAATCATAAAAAAATATATTCAACAAAAATTCTAAGGGCTCAGTTCACAAAGGTAAACTTGGACCTGAAGTCTAACTTTAGACTTCAGGTCTAAAGTTAAACCTCAGGTCTAAAGTTAAACCTCAGGTCTCAGTTTACCTTTGAGAATCAGGCCCAGTATGTCTAATCCAACAGAAAATGGCAAAGTATACCTGTCTATGACAGAAAGAGAATGAATGTCACAGAATCTCAAAGCAAACACATGGGCCACAATAATGCACATCTCCCCCTCCTCCCCCCCCCCCCCCCAAAATACAAGATTGCAGGAGATTTTATAGCAAAACCACACGCTCTATTATGCCCAGGGTCACCTTTTGACAAATCAGAAATATCAATGCAAGTATTAAAACTACACAATTATTGAATATTAGCTAATTTTTTAAAGGTATGAGAAATGTTCCATTGCTACCCCAGCAACTGCACACGAGAGATGAACATCACAAATTAAAACATTTTTTAGCAATAGCTCATAGAATTTGCACGTCTTCTGTGGAACTTACAGCGAAAGTCCTTGAAAATGATACTTTGGGTACATCATGCAAGGCTCCTTCACAATACACATTTTTTAACATGATGCTGTACAATACCAATTTATTTACGTCATCTGCTTGACTCTCTGCAGAACAAGAACAGAGATGGCTTTGCAGCTGTACACTGAGTGGGAGGGGGAGTGAGCAGGAGCAAGTTGAATAGAACGCAAAAAGACAGCATCTAGTTTAAAATTAATCATAGCATAATCTAGACTTCTACATGACCTAAATACCTTGTTTCAGGAGCAATCTGATCAATTCTTTAGTTACCACTCTATACATGGGTGAATCAGAACTATATCCAAAACAATTTTCTCGTAATATTTGCTCATTTCACATATTTTGAAAAATGCTACAAAACAACTGTGGTTAACATGAGTTGTTACCCACTGCTGCTGCTCCATAAAGGAATTATAGGCTGCTCTGACAACCTGTCAGCCCAGTGCTGGCTTTCTGCTCTGATCGAGGGCATAGCTTTATGAGGTAAGAGGGCGGAAAGGCACATAGAGTGGTGGCTGGCTGGCAGGAGGCCAAGTTTTTTTAGGTATATATTTGGGACAGGGAGGAGAAGCCATGTTATGTATGGCTCCCCTATTACTCCTCCGCCCGAGCAGCAGTTGGAGGCGGGGGCAGGTGATTTTCAGGACCAAAACTAGCGACGCATTATAGATGGGCAAAAAGTGAATAACAGGGATGTTTTTCACCTCGGTGTTCTGAGGGGTATCATAGGCAACTCGATTCTGCTAGTGTACTGCTGCAAAGCAATTCTCCGCTTATGCAGCTTGAATCTAATCAGCACCAGAACTGTGATGACTGCCAGACTTTTCCTCTGCCGAAAGGCACTCAGGGTGAACAGCTTCAAAGTACTGCTTCCCTGCACACAGACCACACTAAGCAGTAAGCAGTGCCTTCAGCTATGCTTCCTGGTACGCACTCTCGTCCCCACCTACTCTGGGGCAGATACCTTAGAGCCAAGCATGTTTGGCCCTTATTTCAACTCTTTTCACCACCATCCCACGAAAAACGATGGGTATCTTGCAATTGTCCTTGTTCTGTGTAAATTGTTGGTTGTAAGAGCGCCAGCAGTCCCCTGTATGTCTAAAATATATCTTCCTAATCTCAAGATCCATCATTATGCTGATGACACCCAACTATGTCACAATCTCCTCAACAAACTACAGAGAGACTCAAAGCCAGCCTCAATTATATCCAAACATGAATTTTAAAACAACTACCGGATGCCAAACCCCATATTTCTCCTATTTGACAACAACCCCAAACATTATCCGATTTAGTCATGTCTCTCCAACTTAAACCTAAAGAAGAAGAATTCCACAACTCAGACATCTCACACATCTCCAAGAGGACTGGAACAGTCTCGTTCCAACTCTCTCTCATGAGAGAAGTGTAACCTTTTCTCCCAGGAGAAGATTTCAGAATTATACTTCAATGCCTTGTCCTCTACCACCCACATAAAAGAAGTTATTCCTTGATCAACTACAACCCAAAGACCCCCCCTAACTCAATCGAAAGGTATCTTTCAAGCAGCAGCACAACCCAAGAAATATGTCCACATTCTAAAGTGTCTAGACTGCCTCCAGTGGCTCCCCCTAAAAGTACAGATAATCTTAATGATCAGTTGTATCACTTACCGGGGCCGCTACACCAAGGTCTTGCTTTACCCTGCTAAGTCAATGCTGAGACCTCCAGAGCAGTGACTAAACTATGCAGGAAGGAGAAAACAAGCCTTCTCAGCCAATGTTTAAAGGATCTGGAACAGCATCTTCTCCATCAGAATAGCACCCACCCTCCTACAACACAGGAAAAACTTAAAACTCAGGCCTTCCAGTAACACTACTTCAGATAAGATGACTGCTTAATCCTTTCACTTGCTCTTCCTTCTCCTCCATCCTTTTTCATGTATGCCCACTGGAGCTTTCCCTTTGTACGGCGTGTGCTCCTCTGTCTTTCTTGTTCCCCTCCCTTTGTCGAAGTCCCTTGCCATTCTGCTTCTGTTTAACCCTTTCCCTGCTTCAGTCAACATCTACCTGCCAGTCCTTCTTCCTGGGTTCCTTACCTGTGATCTTCGCCTCAGGTCGCTGACAGGTCAGCTTCTATGCTTTTTCCACTCATTCCCACCTGATCAATTTTACTCTAACCTCTCATGCCTCTTAGTTATATCCATCATGTATACTCCCTCTTCTTGGATACAAGTTTTCTTATCCAATGTTTCCTCAACCCTGCCTGGCTCGTCTCCTGCTCTTGCCTGCTTCCGTTTTGATACCGCTTCCTCCATGTCAGCTATCAGGTCTTTTCTGTAGGTCCTCAGGCAGATGGGGAGAACTGGACAGGGCTCTTAGGAACTGTATTTTCTTGTCACTGGCCCTGGATACTGTACCTTGCAATGGATAGTCAATGCTTCCATAATATCTTGGTGGTTGTGCAAGCAATATTTACTAAAGGAAGAAATTAGAGGTTTTGACACAAACATAGCATAACATAATAGTTAACAAAAGCAATAAAGAAAAATGCCTAGCTAGGTGTGCGCAATACATGTTAGGAATAATAAAGTACATTTCACTCTGGCCCAGCGGAAAAGTCACATCAACATTGCTGCCAGCTTGTAATAGAGCCGGCAGCAATACTGATGTGCAGCGGGTGCAGTAGCACCCGTCGCGCATTTCACTGCCTTAAATTCGGGCAGAGAAATGCGCGACGGGGCTATGCCTGGGGGCCCCTGCACTGCCCATGCCAAGTGCATGGGTAGTGCAGGGGCCCCCATGGTACCCCTTACCGCCAGCCTTTCCATGGTGGTGCTTACTGCCGTGGCTAGGCTTGCGGTCGGGGACTCATAATCCCCAGGGCAGCGGTGATTGCACCACTTCCCTGGGGATTATGACCGGCAGGCGAAAGCCTGGCGGCATAGTGTAGCGGCCGGCGGTATGGCCGTGGCTATTGTGCCACGGTCATAATAGCTGGCGGAATACCGCCAGCCTGTTGGCGGTGTTACCGCCAGCCGCCAGGGTCATAATGAGGCCCTAAATGTGTTACTGTTTTGCTATCGGAGCCAGTGAAAACTAGTTATTGTAAATATGAAGTGGGGAAATCAGGACTTTTAGAAAAAAAACAGCATGCCAATTTTCAGATGTTAGTCAATGAAGGGACATAGTAGTAAGCACAACAGGCTATGAAGACAAATCAACTCACCATCTCTGGTGGCCCTCGGCACACCCACAGCCAGGACACCATCAGACTGCAGACTAAGAAGTGTAAAAAAAAGATAACAAAAAACAGCAGACCTTTGCTCCCAGAAACTGGAGTAACATCTCTGTATCCATCTGGATGACCACAACGCAGTTTCAATTCAGGAAAATGTTGAAGACTCACATCTTTAGAAAAAACACTGCTTCACAATGCATGAACCATCCACAGCTAAGCTTCCACTCCTATTACCTGTTGACTTTATGCTTGTCTTTGACCATGTAAAGTGCTCTGTCGCCTTTAGGCTTAGCTCCTGCTATAGAAATACCATAAACATACATACATCGACATAGTGGGCTTACGCACCTACTATTGTGATCTGTGGGGAAAAATTGACTATGTCCCAGACTCTAGCCCCTGTGAAATGTGACAAAAGGTCTTTGTAGACCTTGGAGCAAATATTCCTTTAACGGATTTCCCGTCTCTGAAGTGCTCTTTCTTAATGATGTGGGGCTGCAGGGAAATCTCTGTGGTCAGTATCTTGATTTTAGGATTTTTTTATTTTTTTTATAACCAAATTTTATTGATTTCAGAGAATTATGGCAACAACAGTTTAGCACAGGTACAACCGACCAATTCAATTGTGGTACATTTACTATGTACATGTTTTTCTTTTCCTTTCGGGGGAAGGCATTGATAGTTCCTTGATCAAGTTCGGTGAGGAGGAGGAGGAGGGTGGTGGTTCGATCTAGTCTATGACAGTGTTTCGAGCCAGGGGCCCCATATTTGTTCATATTTCCGGGGACATCCTCTCGATTCATATATTTGTTTCTCTTGGATTGCGCACCAGTCTACTCCCTTTCTCCATTTCTGCAGGGATGGGCCGGTAGGCGAAGTCCACGCCGCGGCTATGTCTCTTTTGGCTACCAGCAGAGCCGTTCCGATGAACGCTCGATTGGTTTGTGATCTTAATCTCTCTTCTTTTGGGGCTTCTAAAGCTTCTGCCCATTCCGAGTCCTCTAAAGCTCAGGTCCAGGTCTCCCACCCCGTCCTCATCGAGCTCGCGTCTCCTGGTGTATTGTTAATCAACATTCTATATAGTTGTGATATCCCTTTCCCTCCCATGTTTCCCATTAAAGTTTTGGCTTCAAGGGGGTTAAATTCCGGTAGTGGGTTTTTGGGGAGCTGCGTTCCTATGGCATGTCTGAGTTGAAGGTATTTAAAAAATTGTGTTCGGGATAGTTGGAACTCTGTCTGTAGTTCCTGAAAGGATTTAAGTGTTTCTCCCTTCCATATGTCTCCCTCTAGTGAAATCCCTAGTTTATCCCATTCTGTAAATCCCTCCAGTGTGGCGGTGGCGTTCATCCATTTCCCTCTCCATAGCGGGGTCTGTAGGGTGATTACTGCATTCCATTGGGTGTGTCTTAGTGCAGCCCGCCATGCCAGGAGGGCGGCTCTGGTTGTCTCGCCCATACATTGGGGAAGAGGTGTACCGTACAGCGCATCCAAGATGCGCGGGAAGCTTAGGGTGTTTAATTCCATTTGGTATGCCGGGTCCGACCACCCTCCGTTGAACCAGTCCTGTATTGTTAAGATTTGTGTCGCCAAATAGTATAGGTATGGGTCAGACATCCCCAGGCCTCCCTCGTGCGTTCCCTTCTTGCAGTGTTTTGTGGCTACCCGGTGTCTGTTCCCGCCCCAAAGGAATTGTAGTGTCGCTGTTTCTAGAGTTCGAAACCATGAACGTGGGATGGGGAGGGGGAAGTTCTGAAAGGCATATGTTAGTCTGGGTAGAATCATCATTTTATATAAGGCTGTCCGCCCCATTATGTTTAATGGTAGTGTCTGCCATTTTTGTAGGTCTGTCTTGACTCGTGTTAGCAGCGAGTCTACGTTCTTTGCCCAGGTTAGTTCCGGTAGAAGGGTTACCCAGACACCCATGTATTTAAAGCTCAGTCTGCGGAGGGGAATTGTGTCCTGCCAGTCAAAGCAGTCTCGAGTATGTGCCAGAGGGACCAAAGCCGATTTGGCTGGGTTCATCTTCAGGCCTGAGGCTGTTGCAAAGCTCTTAAGGAGTTGGAGACTGCGTGGGCCAGATGTGCTTGGGGTACCCATATAAAGTAATACATCGTCTGCGTATAGAGCTATTTTGTCTTCTGTGGCGTGTTTCCATTTCCGGCCACAATATTCCGGGTCTGTTCGGAACATCTGGGCCAGGGGTTCTATAGTTAGGGCAAAGAGAAGGGGGGATAGCGGACATCCTTGTCTTGTTACCCTTCTGACTTCAAAGAGTGATGATAGGGTTCCATTGATTTGTACTCGGGCCGAGGGGTCCGCATAGAACGCTCGGGTTAGTTGACAGAATCTTGGTCCCAATCCCACCCTCTGTAACACCATGAATAGGAAGTTCCAGTGTACGGAGTCAAAAGCCTTCTCAAAGTCAATAAAGAGCAGCGCTAAGTCTCGGGGTAGTTTATGTCTTTCATCGAGGGCCACATGGAGGCGGCGAATACAGTGACGGGTGCAGCAGGCTGTCATAAACCCACATTGGTCTGCGTGGATCAGTTGCGGTAGTACTCTTTTGAGACGTGTTGCGAGTATGTTGGCTAGGATCTTGACCTCGCAGTTGATCATTGAGATCGGTCTATAGTCTGCACAGTGAGGTGATGGAGGGTTAGATTTGGGAATCACTACTATGGTGGCCTCATCTAGCCCTCTCGGGAAACGCCCCTGTTGTTAAACTTCTGTGAAAAGGGCCATTAGATGTGGCAACAGCTCCTTCTTGTATTTCTTGTAGTATTCTGCTGGGAAGCCATCAGGGCCTGGGTTTTTTCCAGCTCTCAGTCCTGAGATGGCATTGCTTATATCTTCTTCTTGCAAAGGTTCATCTAAGATCTGCATTTCTGGAGGGGGCAGACTGGGCAGGGGGATTGTGTCTAGTAGTCTACGGCCATGGGCTGGGTCGATGGAGTCTGAGGCCTTATACAATGTTTTGTAATATCGGGCAAAGGCCTCTGCTATATCTTGGCGTTTCTCGACTTTGCCCTTTTCTCCATCCCATATTTCGGAAATAATGGCTGAGGCTCTGTGATGGGAGATCAGCCAGTGTAGTAATTTCCCTGTTTTGTCCCCGCATCCATATATTCTGGCTGTGCTTGCTCGCCAGAGAGCTTTTGCTGCTTCTAGGGACAGATCTCTGATTTCCTCTCGTATCAGGGACAGCTGTCTTGCGCCCCTTCCGTTGGGGTTCTCTTCTTGCGTTAGTTCTAGCTCTGCTGCTTGTTTCTCTAATGACTCAATATTTTGAGTTTTTTGACGTTCTATCTTTCTTATCAGGCCTCTGGCTGACCCTCTCAGGACAGCCTTGCCTGCCGCCCACAAAATGCCAGGTGAGGACACCGATCCCTCGTTCAGGCCAAAATATTCATTTTGTGCCTCTTGTAGCTGTTCTACGAATTCTTCGACTTGTAGGTACCAAGCATTTAATCTCCACATGGGTCGGTTTGCCCGTCGGGCCTGACCCAGAGCTATGTGTATTGGTGCGTGGTCAGATATGCCTCTTACCAGTATTTCAATATGTGATGTGGCACCGCAGTCTGCACTGGGTAGTAGTATCAAGTCTATTCGGGATTGCGAGCCGTGCGCTGCTGAGGTGTGAGTGTATTGTCTGTGTCGTGGGTGTCTCAATCGCCAGATGTCACTGAGTCCCATTGCTGTCATCCAGTTCGTAAAGCCCGTCGCCATTTCCCATCTGTGAGCGGTTATTGGGTCTTCCACGTCTAATTTAGGGTTTGGGACTGCGTTAAAGTCGCCTCCCAAAACAGTCAGTCCTGAGGGTAGGTCTAGGAGGATTTGTGTTAGTTCCTCGTTGTAAGGTTGGGGGAATATATGTACTAATTATGTTGATTGTCATTCCCTCTATTGTCCCAGTAATGGCCACGAATCGGCCTTCTTTGTCCTTCCAGGTCTGTATCACCTTCAGGGGGAAGGAACGGTGTAAAAGGATCGCTACTCCTCTCGAACCCCTCATGAACCCGGCGTGATATACTCTATCAAATCCCCGTCTCGATAGGAAGGGGCAGTGTTCTCCGGCTAGGTGTGTTTCTTGCAAGAGAAGTATCTCAGGTTTGTGTCTATGTGCGAAAGTGAACACTGCTGTGCATTTAATCTTATCTAGCGGCCCGTTTACATTCCACGAGATGGCCTGTGTTGGGTGCATCAGGGTTTGATTGTGAGATTGTCTTGGCTCTGCCTTGCGGGCGTGGTTGTTTTAGATACAGGGTGCCTCCCTCCCCGGTCTCCCCACGTGTCTTCGAAAGCTGTTTTACCTTTTCCCCATTTGTTTGTTGGTTGTCCTGTGTTACTGCCATTTTTAAAATCAACAAGTTTGTCAACGTGACAATGAACAGTGTCTTACCCTTTGCTACTACGTGTAGCGTTGGAATCCCCCCAACTCCCTCCCCACCCCATACTTCCCCCCCAGAAGCATCTGTCGCCCTGACCCCTGACCATCGCGCCTTGAACCCAACGAGATGGTTTTTCAAACTAAACTAAACTAACTAGCTGGTTGAGCAGTGGTGGACCCCTCCATAGTGTCGGATCAGTGCATTGAAGGCGTTTGCTGGTGTTATTTGTCGGCAGTATTAGTATTTTGATTTGCTCGCCTTTCTCCCTCTCCTCTCTCTCCCCTTCTAAAGACCCCTCTCAGGCCCCTTGTTATATAGTCGGGCTGCAGGATAGGTCCGTGGTTCCCGGCGAGTCGGCCCCGGCCCAGGGCGGGCTCGGTTGTTTCGAGTCTCTTCCATCTTCTTTTCCATTAGCTGTCTGTGGTGATCTGTGGCCTCTCGGGCTAGTAGGCGTGGGAGCCGCCGTCGTCGACGGGGAGTGCGAGCGGGAACTCCGTCCCCCTCTGCGTCTTCTCGACCTTGTGCGGTGTCCCTTAGTGATTGTACGTTTTGGCCGATGGTTGAGTTTGTTTCCGTTCAGTGCCCAATCAGTTTGCTCTCCAGTCTGTCTGAGTGGCAACTCTTCTGTTAGCCATGTCCATGCTGCGGTTGGCTGTTCGAAGAAGTGTGTTCTGTTGCCATAGACTACCCTCAGTTTCGCAGGGAATAGTAGTCGGTATTGGATGTTCATTGTTCTTAGTTTTTGCTTGACTTCTAGAAAGGAGCGTCTCTTTTGTTGTACATCTCGTGTGTAGTCAGGGAAGAGGAGGAATTTATCTCCATTGCAGAGGATATCTCTTCTGGTGCGTGCTTCCTGTAGGATCATGTCTCTGTCTTTAAAATTGAAGAGGCGGAGAATTACCAGTCTTGGCGGGGATCCTGGTGGAGGTCTCATCTGAAGGGCTCTGTGTGCCTGCTCAATAGCGAACCACGGGGTAAGACGGTCCTTCGGAATCCAGGAGCGAAACCATTCCTCCAGATACTAGGTAAGAGACGCTGTGGCTGTGTCTTCTGGGAGCCCAACCAGTCTGAGGTTGTTCCGCCTTGATCTGTTTTCAGCATCTTCTGCCCTTCGGTGCAGCTCTGCCGTTCGAGATATGAGTGCGGACACTTGTGTTTTAAGGGTCTTTACCTCGTCCTCCACCGTGGATATTCTGGTCTCTGCCTCTGTGATGCGGGCTGTGGCATTGCGTAGGTCTTGGCGCACTAGAGTCACTTCTTCCCTGACCTCCCCGACTCTTGCCTCCACTGTGGCCTGGGATGTGTGGATGGCCTGAAGGATTGTTTCTAGGTCTCTGGAGGTTGGTGCTTGATTGTCTCTTTCGCCCGGGGTATGGGCCTCTGTTCGGGGCCCCGTTGCGTTTGTGGCATATTGTTCTATCTTTGTCTGGGCTGTCGATTGTCTTGATGTTTTATCTTTGCCCATGGTTTTGTTACGTTTTTGGCCAGGATCAGAAGCCGCCCTTGTTTAAGTTCTTGTTGCCTCTGTATATCTAGTTATGGCTGTTTTTAACTTTGATCTCCCTGGTTTCACACGCAGTGGGAGGTTGATCGATCTTTTATGACTGGTGGTTGGCTCTGTGTCCCTTCTTCCTCGTGGCCTCAGATTGTAGTGCATGAGCTGTAGATACAAGAGCCCGAGGGGCAACCCCGGTGTTGTGCGTTTTCTTCCCCTCTTCTTTCCGGGGGGAGAGGAAGATGAGGGCCCGATGATGGCAGAAGCAGTGAGGGGGCGAAGGATTATTTATTCAGAAGAGAGGGGGCTTTTCCGTCAGAGTGTCAGTACTCCTCCCCGGGTTTCAGACACAATGGAGACCCCCCCGGTCCAATACCTCTGCTTGTGGTCGTCTCGGTGATGGAACTCTTCCCTCCGATCCACCGCCGCGATCTGGGCCGATCTCCACGTCCCGGCCCTGGGCCTCGGCTTTCCGGCCGGGGAGGGGGGGATGCAGGAGAGAAGACGGGGGATACGCCCACCCCCCCCGAGGAGCTGCTGCAGCGGGTTCCGCTTTTTTCCGGGGCTTTCGCGCCTCCGGCACTCTCGGCTTTTCTTCGTGGCCGGACGCGGGTCGCAAACCCTCAGGTCCGCTCGGGCCCTCTTGCGCTCGCGGCCCGGGCCGTTCTCTCCCCCGCCGCGTGCGCCGACTCTGGGCCTCGTCCTCTGCGTTGGGGAGATGGGGGGAGACGCAGGAGAGCAGGTGAGAGGCAGTGGGCCAGAGGCGGCCTCGGCCCCTCTCCCCGGGTCTGTCCCGGTGGGTCTCGCCCCCGTCCGAGGCCTCCGATGTTCCCGGCCGCGACTCCGTGAGTCTGCCTGAGCCTCTGGATCGGACTCGGGCCTCGCTTTTTTCCTCCCGTCTCGGGGCAGGAGGTCTTTGTGTCTCCTCGACGGGAGGGAGACGTCCAGGGGAGGAGGATTCCGGGCGGATTCAAGGCGGATGACGGAGGGGTCCGGATCACTATGAAAGTGCGTCTGCCATCTTGACGCCTTGGCCACGCCCCCCGATTTTAGGATTTTTTAATGCCTTGTCTGTTTGTCCAGATCCATGTTCAACAACAGGCAAATCAATAATGGACTTGTTGACAATGGCAATACTACTGGGGAGCCTCTAAGCCCACCTTGAGACTCACTGGTTGCGTAAAAAAAATATTAATAATAATCTTACTCTGGTGGATCCCTTAATGCTGGGGACTACTTTAGGGAGGCTAAGCAAAAACTCTAGCTGTAGAGAAACGTAGGATAAGCAAAAAGGGGCAGGAACTATGAAATCTGAGGCAGTCATGAAAGACCATTTTGTCTATTTAGACACCTTTACATGCCCACTCGCAGAGCCACCAGGCCCATATGTAAGGAGGCCTATGTAATTTGATGCGATGTCGAACAAGGACCCCATTCTGAAGCAGAACATCAGGTTGTCCCAGGTGCCTTTGCTCGCTGGTTGTGTTGGGATATAAACATTTATCCACAAATTTATTACAAAAATATTATTTGTTTTATTATATACATTAGACGATACAGACAGTTCATATGCAAGTCAGGAATTCATTTTAGCATTCATAATTATAAGGACCTTTTTACTCTGGCCGCAATCTTATATTTTTTGTCACCAAAATGTTGCTTTTTCTTTTGACTATGATGTGTTTGCCATTAAGTTTTAGGTTCCCAGTTCGTGTAGCTAAGCCCCGATTGCAATTTGTTTTAGACATCTGTTTAAATCAGATAATTCTCATCTACACCCTGATTTATATCATGCATTTTGCTGGAACTCATTAGCTATCACTTTAATGCCCTTCACATTAAATGGGGCACTGGCTTTCACCTGCATAAAAGTGAAACAGGAGAGACCGAAAGAGGAGGCAGTTAGTGGAGCAAATAAGCACTGAGAGGAAAGTTAAGAGTGCAAACTGCTGTGGATCTCTGACAGGGATAGAGGAAACCGTAGAAATGTATGTGGCAAGGAAACCCTTTAAATGCAGTTGGCAAGGAAAGAATCGATCTAGCTAAGTGGTGGGTCACCCGGTCTGCAATTCTGTGGTCAGTACAGAAGGAGGCTGTGTTCAACAGTGCCTTAGTTTGTTGTAAAAATATTACACGTATGGTGGGTATAACTCAGTCAAGTAACCCAATTAAGGCCTTAACCAAACATCAGAAATTCCACAAGGTTCTTCAGGATGTGTTCTCCGGCAACCCAAACTGAGGAACAACAATCGTACCCTCCCTAACAACCAGAGTGGCCACCTGTACAGACTGACAACATTTGTATAGTGGATCTCAGCACCTTGTTCCAGTTTTTAGTCTGCCCCTTTGGATTTCAGGCAAGCTTTCTGCTGCAAAACAGACCAGTTAAAGAAAATAAATAATGGATTGCAACCTAGTCAGTCATTGCATTACTTGAAGACGAACAGTAATGCCTTTGTCAAAGTTTTTATGTGTTCAAAGTCAGGACGCCTAAAAACTGCCACACCTTGCATGGGAACGCAGTACATCATCACTGGAAATAAAAATAAACTATGCAGAACTCAGCTATGAAATAAATCAAGCTCTCTGAAAACTGACAAAAGGTTTTAAAGGATCATAAAAGGGAAAACATATGTGGTAATGCCAGAACTTGGAGAGCCAGGAAAAACTGACTGCTATAAGCGATGTATCAGCCTTTATCACTATAGACATTCCCACTGGATATATGCAGCAGGGGAGTGCCAAATTATGTGACAGGGTTGACTAAATTATACAGCAAGAAAAGGCAAATTATGTGGTGTAATGCAGCACATTTTGCCATAGTATTACTGCATTAGTTTGTCATTTTACACATGGTAATACTGTCTGAGCAAATATTTACCCTTAATAGTACCAGTTTAAGACCCGAACACTGCAATAAGCATTAGAAAGTAGATCTGTCTACCTTTTCAGAAGGGCTTTCCACTACTATGTGTCACCATGCTTTTAGTAACTTTAGAACCATTTGCACTAGAAACAAAAACAAAAAGTTAAAATATGCAGATTATGTAGCAAAGGATGGATGCAGCACATTTACAATTATGCAAAAAACGCCACAGCTGCAAAAGCTAATAATTCCAGGAGTCCTGACTATATATAAAGGAAATAACATGCCCAATCAATGCATTTTTCAAGTTACATAAATAAAGCAGGGCTGGAGATCTTATTCTTGTCACATTTGCTCCCTGTTCAGAGACAGAGGTCAAAAGTCAGTTTGTCTGCTTGCAGTGCAAATACTTTTCCTTGTGACTGCAGAGTTCCAGGATTTAGTAAGGCCAACTGTTTTACCTGTGTGAAATCAAAGGCTGTCAGTATCAGGTTTTTCCTAACACACAACATTTATATAACTAAGTCAACTTTACAAACATTTCAAAATATATTTTAGTAGCTGTGAAAGACCATTTTTTGTACTTGTGTGATGCGAAAAAAATCTTAATAGGAGGAAAAAAAAGTCAGAACACTTTACTTGATAATGTGAAAATAATAATTATGTTTTCTGAAACCCAATTTTCACAGATTGTGGTTAATACATGATATAGTTTTATCAGTAAAGCTGCAAATTAGTGACATGGTTTTTGGACATTTCTTGGAAATTTACTGTCTGTAAATGACAGTGTGCTACCACATCAAGCTTTAGCAATATACTTATTAAAAGTGAGTGTTTAAACTTAAACTGAGAAACACTCCTGCCCAGATGACAAAGCTAATAGTAAACTAAGAGGCAAGTTATGCATGGATCATGTCTACCCTATATGGGGTCTAGATTTATTATACATGGAGCAAACGTTTAGTGTATTTAATCAAACAAAAGAGGATTTTTTTTTTTTTACAGCAGAAAAGCTGAACCCACACATTTGAAGGTGCACTCTTATGTGATAATGAAGACAAAGGTGACTGTAAAATACAATATTTGCCTAGGATCACACAATTTGAGACCTGGTCAAGTACATTATATTACATTTAGGTTGAGTAGCTTATTCAAGCTACTCGACCTGCAGGTCTAGAAACATTTTTATGATTTTTCGAGGCCTGTAATGCTATTATATGTATGGGTGCACTTTTGTAGAACTATACTAATAGATGGGCTTAATGTGTGCCGGTGATTACAGGGTGGGTACCTGCACTAATGTCTTGGGACTTTGACCAAGAGCAAGAAAGACCAAGTTAGAAAAGCGAGAAAGGAGGAGGAGACAGATACATAGGTAGAAAGCAAAGATGAAAAAGAACCTGCAAGAGTGAGATAAAGAGAGAAATTGTAGGGTTGTGGATTAAGATACATGAAGCAGAATCAAGATTAAGCAGTCCACTGGTGTCCCACAACAACTGCCCCTAAGAAAACCTTTGAATGCTTGGACTTTTTTAAATAAATTAAGCAATCACCAATTATTACACTTCATATTAGCATACACTAAAACCCAAGTTGCTTCTAGCACTTGGTAAAGGGAACAGATTCCTACCCAACACAGTGCTGGTTTTAAAGGGCTTCAGTCATGGGCTTCACCAAAGGGACACCCCTCTCACCTCCCCTGCGCACCTTTCATCATGTGTCCAAGTCCGAGCTGTTGCAGCTTCCAGGAAAAACACGTCTTCAGCCGATGTGTGTGCTCGAAATGGGGGCCTCATTGGAAGCCTTATATGTGTAAGCTGGAGATGTTGCCTCATTGAAAACCTCATACAAAGTACTTCACAGGTCATCAAGAAAGTGTAGTGCCTAAATAAATTATGGCAAATGCAACCGTGGGTAGAATAAGACATAGACCAGAGAGGTAACTGAAGAAAGACAACACAGTCAGCAAATTGGAGATGTGGCCTAAGGGACAGAGCTGTTAATTTTGGAACTGAGGAACCTGATCTAGTTCTCATGCTGCTCTAATACCTTTGGGCCAAACTTGAGCTGCCTGTATGTGTGTGTATATATATATATATATATATATATATATATATATATACATACATACATACATACACACACACACACACACACACACACACACACACACCAAACAAAGCGGTCCAAAGAAAACAACGCGCTCAGTAGCTGGTGCGAGGCAGGGGGCTGGCCGAACCCTCGATAATCCTTTTACAACAAATACTGATGGCCACACACTCCGTTCAGAC
Source organism: Pleurodeles waltl (assembly GCF_031143425.1). Lineage (NCBI taxonomy): Eukaryota > Metazoa > Chordata > Amphibia > Caudata > Salamandridae > Pleurodeles > Pleurodeles waltl. Next base: position 1,943,829,326 of record NC_090440.1, on the reverse strand, counting down.
TACAAAGAGCAATTTAAAGTTTATTCAGTGCACAGGTGAACAACGCGTTTCGACTAAGCAGTCTTCTTCCCAGTTACATAGTCCTTCCTCTATCATCCCTATTTATACTACTTTGATTCAAATACCAATACAATACATTCTGGTCAAGATAGATCTTTGTATGTGATGTATAATGTACACTAAATTTTAAATTCAACATTATTCCAAGAATTCAAATTATACTGATAGATATTTCAATAAATTGAAACACATCTCCAATGACAGAAATCTAAATTAGAGGAGGACATAAGTCAAATGATAAGTAAGTTAAAAATGATCAGTATTTTCATTTGGAGATAGAAATTATTCTACATATTAACCACGACTAAATCTGTATGCTCCATACTGTTCAAAACACATTAATTTTCAAATTTTTTATAATTGTCATAGTTAAATCAAGGACTTGAAAACAATATAAAATTCTAAGTTGATTTGTTCCTCAATTATAGATGAACAAAAAGCTCCTCATCATTATTTAATCCAAGAGGACTCTTTGTCCTCATTGAAATGATATATCTGGACTCAAGTTGTCTCAGCTTTTTCACTCTATCCCCACCTCTTTCATGTTCAGGAATGTGGTCTATTCCAAAATATCTCAACATTTTCCAACTACCCATTTCATGCTGCTGAAAATGTTTGGCTATGGCATATGTAAGATCCTTATTTAGAATTGCTCTAATATGCTCTAAAATTATTTTCTTCAACATACAGATTGTGCTGCCTATATTTCAGGCCACAATGGCATTCAATTACATAGACTGTCAATCTAGTATTACAAGTTATTCGATGTTTAATATTAAATTCCATTCCATTATGTCACTACTTTTGTTGATTTGCCAATTTTACAGGCTTTGTAGCTATTACACTTTACAAAGTCACGTTGTTGTTCCGTTAGCCAATTCTGTTGATTTTTTTAATGGAAAAATGGCTTCTTACAATATAATCCTTTATTGACGGTGCTTTTCCATACGTAATCAGTGGCCCTGAGCCTATTTTAGGACCCAAGTCCGGATCTTTCCGTATGACATGCCAATGTTTACATAAAATTTTCCTTATTAGACCACTTTCTTTAGTGTATTCCATTACCATTCAAACATTTTTGTCATCTGATTTTTGCTGCGTTGTCTTTAATTGTTTAGGAAATAATGTCTCATCACGGGGAATCATTTTGATTCTTTCCAAATTCTTGTGCAAAATTTTATGATTATAGCCTCTTTGCTTAAACCTTTGTATAGTCTCCTCGTACTTCAACTGTACTTCCTTATCATTAGAACAGTTCCTGTGCATCCTAATTAACTCCCCTTATGGTATACTCGTTAAGAGAGGTTTAGGATGGAAACTCTTACCATGCAAAATACTATTCGTTGAGGTTTTCTTGCGAAAGACTGTCGTTTCTAATTTGTTGTCCTCAACATAAATGTTAAAATCCAAAAAGTTAATAGACGATCTGCTTGTTTCACACGTAAATTGCAATCCTATATCATTCCTATTTAGTCTATTAAAATACACTAAGGAATCATCATGTGACCCATGCCAAATTATAAATAGATCATCAATGAAACGTACCCATAGTGCAATTTTTTTCCATGAATAAATCATTGTCTTTACTCCAAGCTATTTCCCTCTCCCACCAACCCATTGTTAGGTTGGCATAATTTAGAGAGAGAGAAATGCCCATTGCTGTCCCACACATTTGTTGATAGATTTCAAGATTAAAAATGAAAATATTATTTTTAAGACACAATTCTATCATTTATAGTAACATTTTTGAGTGTTCGAATTCCGCAATACTCCTGTGTCTCAAAAAATATTCACAAGCTCTAAGTCCAATTTGATGATTGATAGACGTATATAAAGACACTACATCAATTGTAACTAATAAGTATTCATCAGACCAATTCATGTTTGATAAAATCCGCAATAAATCCCCTGAGTCTTTCATATATGAGCTTAAAGTCATCACAATAGGTGCCAAATAATAGTCCACATAGTCGGAAATTCTCTCATACAGTGAGTCACATGCTGAGACTATTGGCCTTCCTGGTGGTGCTGTTAATGATTTGTATATTTTTGGTAAAAGATAGATTGTAGGTATGGTCGGATTCTCTTTTTTCAGGAATTGATATTCATCTCTATTCAGAAGTGATTGTTGATACCAATCATCCAACTTTGTATGTAGTTGATAAATCATTCGATTAATGGGATTATGATCAAGTTTTTTATAATTAGATTCATCATTCAACTGTCTATATGCCTCAGCCATGTAACTCTGTGTCTTAAGAATCACGATATTTCCACCTTTGTCAGCTGGTTTAATTATAACATTGTTGTTATCTGTTAGCTTTTTTTAATGCCAGTCGTTCATCTTTAGTTAAGTTCTCCCGTTGCCCGTGGTGCCTAGTATTTTGTAGTCTTTTCAAATCCTCCAATATTAATTCCAAAAAAATATCAATTTTATTTCCGGGTGACAAAACTGGGCAGAACTTCGATTTTTCTTTAAAGTTACTAAATTGATGTTTATTAGTGTCTACTTCCAACTCACGAAGGACTTCCAATTCTGTGTACTCCTCATCCGGTAAATCATAATACAAATCAAATAAGGTTTTTAAATCTGCAATTTGATCAATACACAAGTCTGATTTTTTTAGAATTATCAATTATTCCTTAATCTTGATCCAAGACTGCTTAGTCGAAACGCGTTGTTCACCTGTGCACTGAATAAACTTGAAATTGCTCTTTGTAGTCTGAACGGAGTGCGTGGCTATCAGTATTTGTTGTAAAATATATATATATGTTGTTGGCCTTTCAAGTTTAGATAAATAGAAAAGATATAACACATTTAAAATAATCGTAATCAGTGGGAAATGCATTATTTTAGGTTACAATATCTCAACTGGTTAAATCATAGTTATAGTGCTTTGACGTCCCAGCCTGTGACCGAAAACACTGTGAATATGCAAGTTAATATTTTAAAACTGTATTGCACACAGTATAAGAATAGGCTGCTGCAAAATGTGCAGATGGATTTAAGGGACGATTTTAGGTTTCCATTCAATGCAGCAACTTTTGTTGCTGCACTGCTTTGAAGGAAAGGGAGAGAGCAGGTCTGCACCATATCTATGGCACTCTTGCAGTCTTCCTGAGCACAGGTGCATAAACTGGTTACCTAGCACCATAAACATATCTTGGCACCACAGTGCAAGCATGTGTGAGTGTCATCTACCATTGGTTAATCTTTAGTACAAAATACTATGTTAAGGCATAGTTTTAAAAAATTATCTTATTGTATGTGTGCTGTATAGTGCAGTACACAAGTAATGTTGGCAAAGTTTGGAGAAATAAAAATATTTCTCTTTTTTATTTTTATGACTGCCTTGAGTTATTGTTATTTTTTTGGCACATACCATTGTTATTAGATAGGGCATTAAGTCAAAGCCCTTGGGTGGTTGCAGTGGAACGCCCATGTATCACCATGGGTCACCAACTTGACAAGAAGCAGCAAAAGCACTGCTCTACATGACTTTATGGCTAGTTGCAAGTGGAAATAAAGTCCTGTGCTGGAAAGTAAATTCTATTTTTTACGTTTGTGCCACTTTACGCGCCACAGATGTTTAGTAAATCTGCCCCATTTCATGTTTAAGATAAAACAAGTGTGTTAAATATATATTTTTATCAATCTGCAACTAGTCTGTACCTAGTACAAACCTTTAAGTTTATATGTGGATAGACTACAGAACTCAGCTGCTAACACCCTTGCATTACCTTTAAAAAAGAATGAATTGTTGTCACCATGAAGACTCAAATCACTCCATGAATTAAAGACATATACTGGCTCCCAAGCAGGCTTTAAATGTGCTTATAACCCAATCATTAGGCATTATGTGGTGCCAACAGAGCCTATTGTAAATTAGGCCTCATGGCGATTATGGGTTTATTTCAAATCTAAGCCATCCCTGTATTTTGGCTATTCCCTCCTCTCCCAGATCTAGAAAAACCCAGTTTGGATTAGGGGCTGTAGTCAGGGATATTTCTTCGCTAGTGTTGTTTGCTTTGTTTGGAATGCAGTCCATATTGGCCTGTGCAAAACAGAGGACAAGTTAACATTGAGGAAGGCTTTTAAAATGATGTGGTTAATTCAGGACCAAGATGCCTTAGGACTTTTGTTGAACTACATAAGTAATAATTCAATTTAACTTATATCCCGGATGTTACGTTTTTCTGTATGTTTAGTGTGTGTCCTCAGCAATAAATGTAAGACTGGGGCAATTTTAGAACAAATTGGACAGGTTGTGCCTTTTGCCCTTTTGGGATGACGCACTGTCACCTGAAGAATCGCTCAGGTATTTGGTGACTTAACTTATAGGTAGATAGAGCTATGTGAAGCCTGAACATATAATTTATGGCTAACCAGAGGCATAACTCTTCTGTCTAAAGTAAATGCCTCTATGATCAAGTTCTCAAAGTGAATTGTAAGACAAATATAGAATTTAGAAGCCTTGTGTAGTTTCCTCCTGGATGGGGTCTATAAAAAGGCAGTACCCCTGCACTTCCGTTTTGTAGGCATTGCATCGCTATGTCCCGTTACTTCAAAAGAGTGTAGTTTGGCAACAAAATGATGTGAAACCTTATTCTGTGGCCAAACTAAGCCTGGGTCTGTCACAAGCAGCAAACTTCTGATATTGTGTATAAATGGTAACCATGTGAAATCATTGCCCCAAGAAATCACTACTTTGTGCAAAAGCTGTTCTAATGTTACTGTGACAAACCAGTAACCATTGTGATGCCCCTTTTGTGCCCCATTCGGGGTTGCCCCTTTCTCTACCCAGGCCAGGATAATTGCTATAATTAGTACAAAAATATGGTCATTCATCTCAAAGGAAGTTTGAAGAAATTCATAAGAAATGTTGCATTTTATAATGTGCATCGCCAATGAAGGATTTAAAAACAACATTGACATTTTAGTGGATATGACACTTTTTGTGTTGTGGGCCTCAGAACACAATTAAAAACACAGTTATTATTATTTCACATGCTATTAAGAGGCTCTATTTCTGTGGAAGTGACCTCTTTGCAGGACATTGCCCATAAAGTGACACATTATATGCCCTTTGGATCTTGAGGGAACATTTGTTTCCTTAGTATAGTAGAACACCAGTAATACTACCTATTTTGCCAGTTCTTTGGGTCTGGTACCTTGCTGTACCTCTATGGATGTGGCTCAGTCATTTCATATGAGAAATGCTCAATGTGCAGTGTTAACAATAATTATGTTATTTTCATTTAGAATGCCACAGATTTCTGGCAGAGTAAATAATAGGCTGCAGTATTGCCAAGTGACTGGCACTTACTTATTTAATCTCAGAAGAAATGGAAAATGCATTAGGAATCAAACCCAAGACTTACCAGTCACGCATCTGGAAATCAGGTGCTTTAGTAAACTAAATTGCATATTCTGAGACATATAGATGTGTGGCCTCAAACAAGTATATGTTGCAACAACCCAACGAGCAGAATGAAAATGTACCTTTGGTTACCAGTCATACTGTCTTCCTGAAGATGGAATTACAAATATTTCAAAAGATAATTTTAACTTCACAGAATTAGTTTTGGGAGAATTGGCAATAAGTGTTGTAGTCTTGAAACTTTGGGGAAATTGGTAATTAAATAATTTGTACTGAAATTTGTAGAAACTGCTTTTTAGTTGTCAAATCATACATTCCCCTTTTTAAAGATTTCTGTCTATAGCCTAAAAACACTGTCAAGCCACTAAAATATGTTTCTTGTTAATCGTATTGAGTTTGACCAATATGTTTAAAATGCACAATGTATTTATCTATTTTCTTGCATTGGCTCTAAGGATAGCTCCGCTCTATTGGTTGAAGTGTTTGCACCGCCTCCACTGCTAGACCTGTTAACTCACCCCGACGTTCAAGTCTAATTGCACCTCTGAATTTTATACGCCTCATAAATATTAAAGCTACGTATGCCCTTCAGTTTTACTCTATTTAGTTGCACACATCAAAGCATTTTGGCAAAAGGTTTGTGGCTCGTCCCTTAAACGCAGAAGGATGATGTAGGTGCACAACCTAGTGAACTACTTACCACGACAGCAACTTGTAGCCTGCATGGAACACAGCAGTATGTACAAAAAAGCTAGAATTCACTATGCTACCTTATTAAGGTTTGAACATGAGACGCGAAGGTTAAGCGCAGTGCTCTGTAAAAGGCATAACTTTCAAACGTATTTCATTATGATTCATGCCAGTGACCTGCTGATTATACTCATATTTTAGCAGCACATGCACCGACCACCTGAGCTCCCTCACCAATATTATACTATGCTAGTTGCTAGGCGCACAGACCACTGCAGCAGCCGCCTTTTACCTTCAAACCAATTTTACCACCAGACACAGCTCGTATTTATGATTCTCCTGCGGTAAAAGAAAGACAGGTTAAAATCGCGTGGGCCATCCTAACCTTTCATTCTTTTCTAGGATGACTAAAGTAACACCACGACCCACTGACTAAGGTAATAATTCAAAAAAGCATTCCCTCAACTGCAGAAATGCGATTACAAATATAAAGCAATTAATAATAAAAAAAATATCTAAGTGCGTGGCCAGTACTTGGAAAAAATGAAGACTACAAAAGCAAGCAGCACTTTCAAACTGGTGAGAGTCAAACTCCCTAGCTTAAATGTGGCAAACGGCAACCCATTGTTAGTCACAGGCCGCAATGCACTCCTAGACACCTAGGGTACTCAGAAAATTCAGCCAAAGAACAACGCACAGGGAGAATAAGTATGTTATCTAATTCGTACGATGGTTCGTTTTCCCCGCCAGCTACACGCATTACCCTCTCTAACCTGACACGGTAACTGAGCTGCATACAAGCTCGGTTTGTACTATAGGCTGGGTAATCCCTGCGGTCGGTCCAGGCAAACGCTCCCTTCCCAACAGGCGGCAGCACAGACCAAAGCAAGCGTGCAAATCCTTCTCAAACACTGCCTGGAGTAGCGATCCACTTGCTACTGGGGCGACAACTTCCGGACAACGTGGGCGGTCACTTCCAGGAGAGCAGGGCGAACACTTCCAGAGCCGTGTCATCTTTTCCAGGCCGGTCTTTCTCCTTTCTATCCAATGGGAGGTTTTAAGGGGAGGGTCTGTCACCCGGCCCCTCCTAGTACAGCCTTCCAGCGCGTCAGTCAGTATAAACTAGCATTGCCATTGGCTGGCCTTGCCTTCAGTTTTGAAGTACTGTGTGGTCAATAGCAAAGCAGAGGCAATCGGATTTTTATGACCGGGAGAAGGGAGGTAAGTCTTGGGTTCGGTAATCTATGATTGAGGAGGGCTGGCGTGTGTGCTGCGCTTGGCTGCAGCTGTGATTGCATTTTTTACTGAAAGGTCGCATACGGTGGGGAATTGTATGTACACACTGTCCGGTGTGCTCGGTTACGTTTCTTCTCTCCACTGTTAGCTTTTGTTTGTTCTGTCATATCTGCATGTTCTCCTTGCCGTTCAGTTCTCTTCATAATGCCCTTATTTTCCGTCGGCTCCACTATCATATACCACCTTCTTTACTAGCGCTTCTCACTTATTTATTTTCCCTTTGTTGCTTCATTTCTTCGCCAATGTGTTCTTGCTCTCTTCTGCTTTTTTTATTCTTCTGTTCCTTTTCTCTTCAGTCATACACTCTTTCCTTTTATTTCCTACTCTTTCTCATATCTTGTACATTGCTTCCTTTTCAAGCCCGATACATTGCCATTGGCCCCAGCCTAATCATGAGTTCCATCTACCTAAGTCTCACATGTGCACATCATTTACATGTCAACACTTTGACCACAGAGCTATGATGGCGTATGTCACTATGCTGCAAGAAGCCAACCCACAACTCAGACTCTTGAGAAAAAACACATTTGCACCCCTCAGATCTGAGGCTTATTATATTCGCCTCGACACCTCAGGAGCCTCTTCTGCACTTCACAGTTCACAAGAAGGCCCTTCTGGTGCTACCCCTCATTAGCATGAAGGACTACATTACATCCCTGCAGCTTTTAGTTCCGTGAACCTCTCCATACCGGGAGCTCGATTAGACTTTCTGGTGTAGCGCCCAGCATTTTGTGGAGAAACTGACTCAGTCTGAGCAGTCTCCTTGTTTAACTTTGACACAGTGCTGCTGAATAAGAAAGAAACATCTCATGTTTGTGCACTTCAGTCACTAGCAACGAAACTATTCCCAGCACCCCACCATATGCTTTAACCCAGTGGTTCCCAACCTTTGGTCCGGGGTCCCTTGGGGGTCCGCAGCTGCTTTGAAAATGTAATAATTTTAACAGATTATGTCCCCAGCTTTCAGTAATGAGTCAGTGTGAGGTCCCTGGATTCCAGTAACGATTCAGTGGGGGTCCCCGGGTCCACAGAGGCCAAAAGGTGGGGAATCGCTGCTTCAGCTGGTCAGTTAGAGGGTCTCCAATGCACAACTGCTTCTATCACCCTGAATTCACTTCCTGTGCTACTTCAGTGTCCCTTCTTAGAGATTGATGGCATTTATATGCCACTTCATACACCGAAGTGCAGCACTGCAGCGCCTTCCCAGACTAGCAGCAAGCTTGAACGTGCGTGAATGAGTGGTTGGAAAAATGTTAGCTTAGTTATGAGCCTGGGTGGGAAGCGTTTTACTGTCATGTGTGAGCGACCAGAGAGGAGCTCTTATCTTGTTGTGGGATGCACCGCTTAGCAATAATGTGGGTGACTGGTGTGAAAGCTAGACTTGCCTATGAACCTGGTTTGGTCAGCAGATCCATGGGAGTTACCAATTTTCCATCAGTCCCTTAAAGCTCTAGCTGCAGCAGATATGTGATGGCTCAAAGCGGTGGGTCGGATCCACCTGGATGACTCATGTTATGATCATCCTACATATGATTTATAGTACAGACAGGGAACATTTAGCATGATTGGGATCTTCATGGAAGGACTCTGTTAGACTTTTTCATTTCACCAGTTGATAACAATAGACTTAAGCTGCTGTCAGTACCCAGCCAACTAGTGTTATGTGGTTGTACTTATGTTAGCAGAAGAGATAGGAAATATTTACTCTAGATCCAGTTCTGCAGGGAATTAACTATGTTATAATCCTCCATTTTCCTGGTGACAGAGGCGTCTCTCAACTCCTAAGTACCAGTTTACTTATTATTGAGTGTTTTAGTGAGTGGGTGCATGAAGTGTTAGGATGATTGAAGCAGGTGTTATAGTTTCAAGAAGGTTCAGTTGGTTAGTTGCTCTTATATGTGGCGAAGTTCGTTAAGTGGCCTTGGTATGGAGTTCTGGCTGCTCAGTGAGTCCTAGATGCATGCTTGCATTTATCTTCATGGTGTGTGCATCTGGGCTTGGAGGTGTCGGACTGCCACCGACCATAGGTAGAGCGACAATAAACATTTGTCCCAAGCTATATATTGGCATTAATAAACTAGGACTTATTTCAGAAACGGCCACTTTTTCACCTTTCTTCTGAATTTCAAATGTTCCTGACTACTTCCTATTTTGACTGTCAGGGAGTGCCCAGGTTTTGCCACTTGGATTGAAAACGTGGATCCTCATATGGTTTACTTTTTGTAAGTGAGAACAGCGATCCGTGGTGTTAACCTGAAGTGTAGTGTCCAATTTAAAATATTGTCTGGTTTGTTAGCTGTGGGTATACTAGTCAATTTCCTTGAGTGGCTCCTGCTGCCTGGTATACCTGCAGGTCATAGCTTCTCTCTCATTTCTCTGCATACCTCTCTCTCTGTAGCTGCCCATCTCTTTGTTGTCACTGCCCTTCTCTCCCTGTTATCACTGCCCTTCTCTCCCTGTTATCACTGCCCTTCTCTCCCGTTGAGGCCCCATCTGATGATACTGTCTCCTTTCTTCTGCCACTGGCATTTTCTTTCCTGTCACTGCCTTTTACATTCCGTGCTCAACGCTCTCCTTTTCCTCACCTGTACTGATGTTTGCCCCTCTGTTTGACATCACTTCTCTCACCTGTCAGTGCCATCTTGTGTGATGTTGGTCCATTGTCCTAAAATAAACAATCACTACTCCTTTAGTAAAAAAAAAAAAAAAAGAAAGTGGGAATAACACCATATGGTTCAAACAGTTATAGAAATGTAGCACAGGTCCCAGTGGTTAGCACGTTAATAAAAACAATTTGTAACCAAATAATCGCAGGCACTCTGTATGAGCTAGGAGCACTACATAACTAGTGCCCTGGTTATCATCTCCCTCACATCTCAGAGATGGCACTCCTCGATGTTCCAGATAATATTTCAAAGTTCACCCACAGAGCAACATAGCCATGCTGATGTTATCAACCCTCTCAGTCGTTTTAACTACCATAGGTTACTCTTTTACAGGAGTCGCATTAGGCAGTCCAGTGTACTAAAGGTAAACCAGTAACTTTGTCTCTTGTTTGAGGTCCTGACCATGACAGTTTGTCTGGGTCCATTCCGTGCCTTTAAATCAGGGCGTGGCACAAAAGAAGCCGCTTCCCTCCCCCCCTCACTTTATTAAATACCTTTGTCACTGATAGAGAAAAGGGGTCCCATTTTTCAATTGCACAGGGATTGCTACCACATTCTAGACAATCCATATGGATCTCCTCATCAATCCGCTAATCTTTGTATTGGCTCTTTGGGGATCGAATCCCATATGTGCCTAAGCGGGATGCAGCTGAAAGGAGCCAAAACCAAAGTCATCCTGTTTTAGCAGCAGAAGCTGTCGCAACCATTTGCAGATTTATGGTCGAATACCTCATTTTGATTGCTAAAATGTCACACTGACACAGAAGAATTTTGAAGATTTTCTAGTCATGCATGTATCTATTGAGACAGAAATTGTATGTATTATTAAAAATATTCACTTCCATCTGTATAGATTATATAACCATTTGCCTTATCCAGCTAATCTCAAACAGATAGTGGCAGGGTTATTTACCAGTGCAGATTGTACTATTCTAACAGTCTTTAATTTGGGATATATATATATAGTTCAAAATCGAGGAGTTTATTATAGTTGTGACCATGTCTCCACCTCCAGATGCAGGCTGCACAGGCAGATAGATGGGGGCCAGGATTCCATTCAACATGTGTATTTACTCCGTAAAGCCACTCACACGCTAGCTCCCCAGCACTTCCAGGAATTTATCCTCTTTAATGAAATAGAATTTTATAATTTTTAGAAAAGGACCTTCTACAGGCTGTCATGTCTCAATATGGGGAAACTTGGAGGTCGAGCTTCTTTAACCTTTGCCTCTATATTGTGAAATCAGCTTCTGTTGTCATTGAAGTTGGAGCTTTCACATCAAGTGTCCCAGGACCTGCTCTAGACTGTGTTGTTTTCTGTATAATCTTGGTTATAATGTTGAAGGCAATTGTCATCCATTAACTAAGGTTGTCAACCTGTAGAAGTCACCACGAGTGTTTTTAGTTTCTTTATTTTCCATCTCTCCTTTCATTGGCCCTTAGACTGTTCCATCATCCACGTGATGTCACCACCTCTCTTGCTTTCATTCTGTGGACACTCATTCTTCTGCTGGGCCCTCTCTAACTATTGCCATCCCTATCTAGCTAACACGTGAAATGTGATACTGATTTTCTGACTTTAGAACCATGGAGAACTAGGTTCTAATCTAGGATTCGGCAGTTGATCAAAATTGTATGATCTTGAGCAGATCTCTTTATTTTTATGCCTAGCTTGTAAATATATGTAATATAAATCCATGCAATTGTGGGTATGTATGAATAACGTCCCTTTAAAACCAACCGTACTGTGTGTTGTCCAAACACCCACGATATGCATTTCCTGGTTTCTGTAATCTGGTGTCAGCCGTGTTCAGCAACTCTGTTTGAGCTACTCCTGCTGTCTTAATGTTCTCTGTAAAGCATCTGCCCATTTTAGCAAGGTCTGCACTGTATCATGTATTTTAAAGAAAGAATATGCAGTGAAACATCTGCTTCAAGACCACCACTTTTTTAATACTCCCTAAAGTTCTCGAGACTGACACTGAAAAAGATTGTTGATCCATGATGAATAACTGTTAGATAGTTTACTTCTGAATCTTACTCTTGACATATCACACCAAATTATAATTCAGGGAACTGGGAAGTCACAATTCCGCAATCTTTTGTATGTAGACTATTTTGCACTTGTCACATCGTCCATCTCATGCATAATTTACAGATTTTAACAAAAACATTTCTAACTGAAACAGATAAAAAGTTAATGTTCCACATGATGCTTTGAAAAAGTTAACCGGTCACCTTTTGCGTTTGATGTGGTGTTTGAACTTTTAAGTAGCGGCCTAAAATTTGCAAAGATTGTGTCAACTTCGACTAATGATAGGCTCCGGAGGGTTCTCTGTAGCAAATCTTCCATTGCTTAAATGTAACTCACACAATTTGGATAGAACGATTCCTTCTTTCCTATTGTTATTTTTACATTATTCAAACACATTCTTGTTAACTGCACATGCTCTGTTTGGAAGCAGCAGTTATTTCAAAAGGGCACGTAGAGTTTAGAAGAATTTCAAACATGTTCCATCTCTTTTTCACTTTCCAATAGCTTGAATCAAAAAGATCCCCCATGTGAGTCACATATCTACTAAAACATGAAGTGTTTTTCTTTTGGGCTTGTTGCACTGGAAAGGTCCTTTCAGAGGCTTTTTAATATAAACACAATGTAAATCTGATATTGAGGACAGACTCCACAGCTTCTCTGGGATGCACAGTATAAACAAGGAACACCGTTTGTTTCAAAAAGTGTATACGTTTATCCTTGTTTTCGGCAACATTGCAGATGTTTTAAACAATTTATAGTACATCGAGGTTTTAAGGACTGTGTTAATGAAACTTTGTATATGAGAATTTCATCTGCAGGTATATCGTCTGACATAAATTTTGTACCCCAGCTATCTTTTACAAATATATCATCCCTTAAGGTGTACATTTTCTAGTGTTAACTCCAGTGTGGTAATTTTTTGCAAACTGTTTTGGACATGGTGCTTATGCTTATGTCAGAAGTTATATTGACAATGATATTCTGGCACCATATGTTATAAAATTGTGCTTTTGTACTTCCCAAAAAAGATACAATTAGAAATAGTTGGTAAATATAATTAATTGGGTATGCTGAACGTGTGTACTTTTCTTTCTTAAAAATCTGCGTGATTTTATAGAATTGAGATCATTTTGTTTCAATGTGTGTTAAAAATGTAAAAATGGCGGGATCATACAGCCATAGCATGTGTCACAAAATTTGCTGTTAACTATATAATATGCTGTCTAATTTCCCCAGTATCTTCCGAAAACTGGTCAAAATATCCTTAAAAACTTTGGGCTCTTTTTGGGGAGTGTCACGAAGTAGGAAACCTTTACTAAAAGGAAGACCAATAATTTTTGGGTTCAGGGTTTAGTGGAGGTCACCGGCCTTGGATTGTTTACACTGTAAGTCTGTTATGGCACCTCATAATTATCTGGAGCCATTCGTAGCCCACCAGCTAGGATTGTGGCTCCAAGGCTCCACATCCAGTGGGAAAGGGGCAGGTGCAGGACTGTGGTTCAGGGTATGGGGATTCCAATGGAGGATACCTAAGATTATTGTGGTGGTGGTGGGGGTAGCAGGCCTCCATAGTGCATGTCTTTATTCATATTGGAAGTTCTGTCCGCACTCCTGGATCCATTGCTTCTTCCTTTTTATGGGCGAGCGCAAAGCGATCCGTCCATTCAGTAATCTCTCTTTGGGCTTCAAACCACGCCATGTCACTTACATTGGTTCGTGGGCTTGCCTTTTAAAATCCTCTTGCTTTCATTTGTGAAAGGCATGCATACGTCATGCCTTTTCCGGCGTTTACCTCACCTACACAGCACCGGCAAACTACTAAAAACATGCGAGGCTCGATGTTTTCAGCCTAGGGTCCGGACTACTTTATCTGTTTATTTTCCACGCAGCGCGATTGCGCTGCGTTTTTTTTCTTTACAGCGCTAATAGCTCCAACTCGAGCAAATGCGAGACCCATTGCATTGAAAATGCTTGTTAATACTGTGTCCACAGTATGAAGACAGATGGTCCTGGACTACAGACCGGTGCAGTGTTCTCTGTGTGCTTCAGTCTATCCAGACAGTTTTTTTTAGCAGCTCAGTCAGATCTTTTTCCCTGCTTTGCAGAAGCGGATGGAAAATTGACCACAGAGTTATTTCACTTCATGAGGAGTACCAGCACCCATGTTCCACAGAGCAGGTGAAGGCCATATTTTCTGTTGCACTGGGCAAGGGAATCCAGTATATAAGGTGTTCTGGTGGCAACCTGAGCACCTGCCAAGCTTCAATCGCAGATTGAGCTTTGTTTTAAAAGTTCTAGTATTAGCTAACTATGAACTCATCTGAATTCACTGCGTTTTCCTGAGCTGGCAGATGTTGCAGGATGTTGACTTCAGCTCCAACCCAGATTACCCATCAACCTCTTTCTAATGCATGATGCAGAGAAGTGACACAGGGTACAAAAACACAAGAAGCCCGCTTTGGATGTGAGCAGGTTCATGCTGACTAATAACCTTGACTGGGAACTATGGCAACTGAGTCATACCACGGACACACAAAGAGGAAGAACGGCCCTGCCATTTAGGTAACATTATTGTATCTCCTCCTGATAACAGGGATTTCAGATATACAGGTTCCTCTATTTTAGCACACACTCTTGCTGATGTGGTGTAGGGAAACTATCCATATGGGGGACCACAGTGCATTTGAACAGAACAGTTTGTAGACCTCATCCCCAATGTTAGATAAAAATGGCTCCTTTATACAATTCTGAATTATTCTGTCAATAACTAGTTACTCACCCAAAGTCTGCTATGTAGGCTACTCCCGACTGGGTAAAATGAGGACCATTATCCATGCCGGGGATGACACTGTCATTTGCTTCCTCAAATCCACTACGACAGAACCTGATGAAAAACATTACAAACCGATGAAAGGTCAAAAGTCACACGTTGCCAAAGCTCTTTCTGAGTGCATTGGATTTTCATCTTTATGCTCTGGTTCACATTCTCTAATTAAGCGTTGAAATCTTTGTCTCCTCCGCGATTTAACTAACTCATCAGTGCTCATACTCCTTCTTCTTTTTTTTTATTTTATTTTTTTAAACACTTTATTCCTGGAATTGGGGTATCGCTATCTCTTCTCGAGTAGCCTTGGCCTTGAGAGCGAATGAGTAGGTGACTAGCTGAGGTGAGAGAGCACCTGTTGGCTGACCCCAGCTCTGTGAGTAAAGGGTTGATGGATGAATGGATGTATAATAAGTAGGTGATGGCAGGGGAACCCCTACACAAGTTGAGGGTCTGCTTAGTGCCACAAACGCAGATGTGATGCTTGCCATTGCTGAATGTAGCACTTTAAATGGCATCATGTTTCTTCCAAATTCGATTCCACAGGTTTTGTAAGATGCTGGTCTGTCTGTTTCCTAAGCCTCGATGCTTACTAACAGCCATGGCTTGGAAACCAGAGGACAGTTTCTTAATTGTATTACTTGTTCTTTTGAACCAGTGGCGTGCTATTGTCTCCTAATTGTAATGAATTGCACTGTGTAAAGAAACATGAATTTCTTAAATGTATATCTACCCCAAAGTAGACCACACATTTTTGTGCTGCACTTATAAGTTACCATCACATGCAGTTCATAATCTTTTTTTGCCATTAGCACGTAAACCACCGTCCATCATTCTGTTGTTTTTTGGAAAGGTTTGGGGTGTACAATAGGATTCATCTACCTTCTTGCACCACCTTAATTGT
Organism: Pleurodeles waltl; assembly: GCF_031143425.1. Taxonomy (NCBI): domain Eukaryota; kingdom Metazoa; phylum Chordata; class Amphibia; order Caudata; family Salamandridae; genus Pleurodeles; species Pleurodeles waltl. The sequence goes on along the minus strand of NC_090440.1, from coordinate 1,943,813,470 downwards.
GGTAGCAGCAGCGAGCCAAAACGTCACAAATCGGTAACAGCCCGCTGTGCTGTGATTCAGATTAAACACTGTTGATGGTCCTGGGGCAGTAGTCCGAGGAAAGGGTCCTGTCTCCACAAATGCACAGGTTGTAGAAGAACTGAAAGGAACCGCTCTTCTGCTGTTTGCACTGCAGGAAATGAGGACTGGGGTTTGTTGTCTTCATCAAATGGTAAATCTCAGGAACGAGCTTCAATCTTGTCCTTGCAAAAACTGACTCCGGAATCAGGCCTGTTCTCCTCGTCACAAGGCCTAACTCAGGAATGAGGTTAATTCTTGTTCCTGCAGATTCTGATGTAGGACTCAAGTTTGTTCTAGTAATTACAGGGTCTAATTTAAGAGTGAGGTTCGTTCTCATCATCATGGGATCTAATTCTGGAACGAGGTTTGTTCTCGTCAACGTGGGATCTGATTCAGGAATTAGGTTGTTCTCATCATTACAACATCTAACTCAGGAAAGAGGTTCTTTCTTGTCATCGTAGCATCGTCGCTCAGTAAAGAGAATGTTCTTGTCATTACAAGGTCGAGCTCAGGATTGAGGTTTGTTCTTGTGGTTGCGGAGCCTGACTCTGCAAAGAAGTTAAATCTGGTCATTGCAGGCAGGGCCTTGTGAAGGAGATCAGTTCTCATCATCGCAGGGTCTAACTCTGGAGTAGTGCTCGCATCATTGCAGAGAGGTAAAAGAGTAGCCGACTTAAAGGTGTTTAACCGTGCCCAAGAGGATCATTGTGGTACAACAACCCCACCATGTTTGTGGAACAAACCTATGATGTTCTAGAACCTTATGGACACCTCACTGGACGCTGATGTGGGGGGTTTATCTGCTTTTGAAAACCTAAACAACGGGTGACAGTGTTACATTCTCGTTAATTGAATAGAAGCTGTGCCACTTTAGTGGGGCATCGTGTTATGGTCATGCTGTGAGTAAATTACGCATCTAAACATGAAGCTTGAAACTTATAGGAGAGCTTCAACAACAAACTCATGCCTTAACTTACCTTGGGCGGATGCTGCAAAATCCATAATATGAAGGTTAGAGCGAGTCCTGCTTTTAACTGTAATCGTGTTCGTTCTTAAAAGCAATTTGACAAAGGAGCTTGGTTTTGAATTACAGGCCCGTGAACAAGTTTACTGTTTTCTTTTTGTATTGTTTTAAGCAGCAGGCGTCACATTGTATCCTTGTGTCAATGTTTGGCGCACACTTTGGTTTATTTTCTTTCCCTGCCACTTTGATTTTATTACTGTTTCTCTTGTGTTCTCCTCTTGCAGCCAGCCTCCTTTGCTTAGGGGAGAGTTAGCCTTGGATGTCCTTTGCTGCAGGTATTGTCTTGTCATAGGCAGGGTACGTTTTAATAGTGCCAACTTTTGTTAATGGCGGTTCCACCTAGGTGAGAGCAGGGTCAGACAAGCTTGTTAAGTGCCTTGGCATACAAACAGGGTCGGCAGACGTCTGCTGAGCCACCCCAGAGGCCATCCCCTCCAGACTGGTTTCAAGGCGGGTTCTGCTGTGTTTACTGCCTTGGCCTTTGTTGTGTGTTGCTGTTAACTCCCCGGAGCAGAAGTTTGCACCTTTGAAAGTGGAATTCCAGCTCTTGAAATGGTGCAAGTACTTCAAAGGGGTGAAGGGACTCTGGAAATGAGTGCCAGTAATTACCAGAAAACCCTGTTTGGTGCGTATCCCAGAGCCAGTGGCGTGGAGCTGTTCCGGGAGGGCTGCCATTGGCAATCCCTCCTGATGAGAAGAGAGGGAGGGTTCTGACCCCCTTCCTACTCCACTCGCCCTGTCTAGGGCCTCATGCTAGGATCTGACCGTGACCTCGTGGCCACAGGCTCGAATTTCCGGTTTGTCCTTTTAGCCTTTCTTCTTCCTGAAGGGTATTAAATGAGTACCACGAGTTAGTTGCATAGAAACCGGTTGGGGTGATGGGTGCTCTACATTACACACGTCATGTGATGTGTTACCCCCACCTCTGCGGGTTCAAGATAGAAGTACTGGATGGATTCCCTATCGCACCCTCTCGCTCTGCATTCTCTCTTTTTTGCAAGCACAGAGGAATGCCAAAGTGGAGCTGGTACATATCTTGCATAGCGCCTCTTCTTCCCAGAGCACCAATTATTTGGGCAAATATATCCGTCTAGAAGCTCTCAGATTCTCTATTGACCTTTTATGCATCGAGGAGAAGGAAGTGGGGTCAACCTGTTGCCCCACAGAGAATAAGAGGGTAATTGGGCTGGTTAAGATAAAACAGGATAAAATTCGAAACAGCATTTTCTTTCAAACGAGCACAGTATGTTTTACTCTCTGGGAAATGATATAAAACACTGTGTGGTCACCTGCTCCTGGGTTTTTCTTCTTAATGTGTTGTGCCCTTCTGCCTGGCTCCTCGGCTCCGTGGAAAGATCTTTCCCGCCTTTGTCGCATCTGAGTTTGGTGTTTGCCAGCACGCACGCGCATCTGCTGCCATTTATCGAGCAGGTAACGACGGTGAGTGAGGAATAGCCTCAGACGACTCAAAGTGGCACAGACGGCCTCCATCAGCAGTCGGGGAGTGGCAGGAAAGAGCCTGCTTTGTTCTGGGCGTATCAGAATACTTGTTTCTTTGTATATTAGCAGGACAAATTGTATTCAGAACGCTGTTATTTCAAATCTTGCAGTGCCTCACAATTCTATGGTGCATTGTCACGTTGAATGTTTCCAGTGGTACCAATAAGTGTTAATATTAGTGTTTATACAACTCTGCACTGAGGGTCTTGTCTGTGCTGTCAATGGTTCCTTCTTAATTCGCCTTTACTGAGGTCCTGCCTCAGGTGTCCCTGTTCTCTTCTTCATGTGCACCACCTGTTTCGTGGCCTCTTTGTGCTTCTCATTCCTGCCGCCTCTAGGCAGATGATTCTCTCTACTGTCTCCCATCTCCCCTCTCTTCTCTTTCCTCTCTTTTCTCTCTCTCTCCTCTTTCCTTTTTTTCCAATCTCACTTTTCCGCCTCTCTCGTCACAATATTGACTCTGCGCTTTCACTTGCTAAACTCCTTTAAATAAACAACTCCCTAATTTTTTTATCTTTAGGTCCTAAAATCTCCTGGTACTTTTCAGTTATGGTATATGGTTAGGATGGCTGCCACTGCAGCCAGGTTTTAGGTTCCTTAAAATTCAGAAAATACACCCGATCGCCCCCTTCATGGAGTCAAAGTTGTCATCAACGTAGCTATAATGAGCAAGGTGGACTTTTATGAGGTTTTCTGGTCAGTCTACCCTAGTAAATATTCTCTCCTCTAAAAATAGGCGTAAGCCTTTCTACTTTAAACTTTATGCCCCCCAAAAGCTGTATCTCAGAGATCTTGTCCGACATAAGTATAGTGTCCTAAATATTATTTATAAAACTGGTCGTCCCATTGGATACAGATTGCTTGGCAGAATACCTATGGCAAGTAATATTCTGACAATTATATTCTGGTTCCAGCACCCAGCAAACCCCCCCTTCACCACCCCACTGCAGGATATACCAAACACCACCTAATCATGATAAGCAGATTGGCTGTCTGCCAGGCATATGTCCCGGTGCAAATTACTAATACTGTTTTTAAAAAGTATGTAACATGCAGAAAAGTTCCTTTTCCCTTCCGTTGAGTCTGTTGAATATGATTTTCCCCATATATCCTAAAGTCGTCCCCATGCGATTTCTCAATTAAGATAGGTCAAGAAACACCAGTACCATTCTTCGTAGCACATGCATTCACTTCACTCCAGCGTGCTAGCACTGCCTTCTAATTAAGAAGTGGGTGTTGATAAACTTTCTGAAATTGAACATCAACGATTGTGCAGTATTCATTACTAATGGTAACCTCCAGCAATGCAAGACTCCTTATTGCCACACAACTAAAAGGTGAAAGGAGCATAAGACGTCCAATTGCGAGCCTTCACACTTAAAAGTGGTGCCTTCTACTACCATGACTATCTGTATCACTCCAAAGGGTGCACACAAGAGCACACGTACATTAGTAATTGTCACCAAAAGGTCTGACCACACAAATCTTTTCTTATATATACACCCTGGCTGGTTTCTCAATTTGTGTATGTTTGTGTTTCAAACTAGTGTGCACAGTGCTCGTATACATCTGTTCCATTCCTACACGCTTACTGCTCTACATTTGAGGCTGTGCATTGGTTTTACCCAGTGTGTAAAGTAAAGGTGGATTTTGTTTTTTTAGCTATGCTGTTTGTTAGTAATCTAACACAGAACTCATTTTTGTTCCCCACCTCCCAGGGAAGTGCACTTTGAACAAGTTGCATCCACCGTATTTTCCACTGTCTTGTGGCACAGTCAGAGGAAAGAACGGCACATAAAATAATTTTGAGGCATATGTGGAGACTTGTGGTTAAAAGATATTAATTTAGAAGGAGCTTTGTCATTCATCTCGTCAGCTGGCTTTTAGAGAGTGTACCATAACTCTTCTTTGATAAACCAGATCTTAAGAAGTAGCAGAGAAACTTTCAGAGTGACATTATATTCACTAGCCTCCCCAGGATTAAAGCTTGCATTTTAGTCATTTCCTTAAGAACTCAAAACACAACAGTTGGAGAGGAGGGGAGTGTAAACGAGCAGTCACAACACCCATGTTCTAGACATATCACACAAGAATATGACTGCTTCTATAGGGAAGGTACCTTCTCAGTTCCTTCACACCGGAACACCTACTGAGGTTAATTCCTAAAATCACACAGCCTCACTAAGGTCATTTCCATTTACAGAAGTAGAAGCCTCACACACATAATAGTGTCATGCTTCTATTCCCCCACTTGGGTAGGATCAATGCCACCAGGGCAGACTCAACCGTCTGTCTCCTTTTAATCAGATTGGAGTTCTTGATAAATATTTTCTGGATAAAAAGACCGGGATCCAGACACATAACAATACCTTGTGTTTACCCCTGGTATTTCCCTTTAATAATGGGGAACATAGGTATTGTTAAAAGCATACAGTTAACCTATGATGATAATTTTTTGTGTCACCTGTTCAAGCCAACTTGTTTCTGCCCATTTTTAAAGCCCCTAAGGGTCTTGGGCATTCATCAGGGCCAAGGATTCCTATTCACCTAACTATGAATCTCTAGTTCACCCTACAATATTGTACAGGGAACCAATACCATAAATTCCTTCCTGTCCGGTATCTGCACAGTGTTATCAGTCCTCAAATTATAGATGCGATTATAAAGAAGCCATACGAAAACTGGCAGCTTCCTGTAGAGAATTCTGCAGAGCTCCCTGAAAACACTGATACCTATTTCCGCAGAGCATCTAGGGCACTAAGAGAACAAATCATCAATACACCATAACTCTTATACTTCTGCTTTCTTTTCAGCTGTAGAGCCACAGTTGATTGAATCAATTAGGAAAAAACTTGCATGAGAGATGTTACTGTGACATTGTAATGAAGCAATAAGGAGGGTTATAAGCCTGACCTTGGGATCCCTGGAACAGGGACCTATGATTTTTAACTCTGTCAGGCATGTTTTCCTCTCAGCATCCCACCTTATCCTGATTTCTGCCTACTTTCCTCTGCTGTTCCCTCTTAATCCTTTCTTGCACCTGCAAGAACTCTCTTTTCTTCTATTCTTTCCCTTCCTGCTAGTTGCACACCTACAATGGCCTACCTGTGACCCACTGCATTCTTGGCTGGTGAGATGGTAGTAATTCTCGATATTTTGTTTTTTTGGACACCTTGTAAAGGTGCTGGTATGTGATAATTAAATAGCTTTGTGAAATACCGATCCATGATTGTTAAATATTTTAAAGGTGCCAATCTCTGATTGTGAAATCTATGTTAAAGTGTCAAATACAATTTGGCTGATTGGTGCTTCCCAACTCTACAACCCACTCCTCAAACACCCAACATTCATATATTTTAGGCGAGTCTTGCTGCAGCATCAGACTCTCAACCTGGCACCAAAGGTATATTGTTGCTAACTTAATGTTCCTCACACTTACCAGTGCACACAGATATAACAGAAAACATTGGGTTGTCCCCATGTTCCAACTTGGACACAACACCTTAGAAGAGCCACAAATATGGTCAGAGGATGTGCATTTAAAACCAAAATCAACCCAAGAAAACAGTGTTCAAAATAGTGTCACACTACAACTAAAATGTGGAGAAAGTGGTGGAATGGCCAGTCTGTCCTTGAACTCAACCCAAGCCATTAGGTTTTGGACAGCCATTTACTTTGTGGAGCAAGACAAATAACATAGCCCTATGGCTCGCTCGGCTAAAAGCACACACCACATTGGTTGTTCAAACTCGGGCATCTAAACACTGATACTCTATAGAGGGTACAGCTTGTAAATGATGTCACATTAACTCTCTGAAGCTAAGCATGCATCATCAACAAAGGGAACATTCTAGAATGCCTACTGCTGATGATTGTTATTGATTCAGGACTGGGTAAGAATAAGTGTTTTTCTCTTCACTGGATGGCCCTTCTAAACCTAAAGTAACTATCAATGAGCAATATACAGACCGAACAAAATGACTACTGACACTCCCATCATTGAGAAAGCCATAAAGTGTGCAAAGATAGACTATTGAACTCAAACCAATAAAAATGTCCCAATGTCCCTTTACCCCTGCTAAATAGTAGTAAGAGCCTGTGCTCCCTTTTTAAACATGGGCCAATTGGCATATTCCTAATTGGTTAATTTTATTTTTGCAAACGTCCCTAGTATATGGTACAGAATGTACCTGGGCACTTAAGTTAAATATCACTAACTGGCTACATTACCTGTTGTCCCATCCACTTCAGTGACAGTTTAAACCATGGCTTCAGGTTTACCATTGTAGCCTGATTGTAGCAGTGTAAAAATTACAATGTGACCTGTCAAAATATCACTTTTTGGCAGGTCAGAATCTCCCTTTTAAATATTAATAAGTTACTCCTGTGTAGACATTGTCACACCACAAGACCAGATGCATGATATTTAAAAGTAGGACATGTAGAAATTTAATGCTGACTTCTCCTTACAGTGACTAGCTCCCAAAAGGTATTTTCAGTGTGGCAGACCTAGCTTTTTTATGTAGAGAACCAGAGTACTGATTAAAATCCTAATACTGTATCTGGGGAATGGGGCTAGCTGTCTTTAACATTTATTAAAAACCCATGTCATTGGTGAAGTTGGATTTTTAACGAATCTTAAGGAAAAGTAACATTTAGAAAGATAACTTTTCCTTACCTGAAGTTCCTGGCGGTTAAATTTGCATTTGATCTCCAACTGTTGCCAGCTAGCAATAAGCATTTGAGTTGGTGTGAAAAAAGTTGTCCTAGGCTCAAACAGGCTGACCAGAATGGACGAAGATGATTTCCCCTAAACCTGTCAGAATATACAGGGTGGGGCTTTGAGCATCCTTTTTAGACTTTGCCTGTAGAGTGCTTACACTGTGGTGAAATATTTTGTATTAGGAAAACAATGGGCTCACAGTCCGCCCACAGCCTTCCAATTACTTACCATTGGTAGGCTTCCCTGGTCACTCTCCCTTTCTTGCTTCTCATTGGTCAGCAGCAACCTCACACATTATCTGGCTGCACTTTCTCTCTTCGTTCCTTGGCTTCATTGGCTTCGTCTGTTCCTTGGCGTTTTGACCAAGTACTCTTTCCGGTTGGTGTTGAGTGGCTGGAAACCAGTGTCCTTCCACTTGTGTCGTGCTTCTGAGGTGCTTTTTTCATTCCATGCCCGCTCTCCATACAAGGGAAGCTTATCACTATAGCCAGCTCAGTCCTATCGAATTGAGCATGACCTTTCCAGCAAGACAAAGAGTTATACAACCACTCTTTTTCAGTGGACACATCTTTGCCTAACAAAATGCTCCAATCAGGCGAATTATCATATTGGGTGAGCCAACTCCTCTCTCTAGCTATCCTGGTCAAGTCTTTTTTTCTGTTCAATACATAAACACTCCTTACACCGCTGTGTCAATTGAGACCTAAAAATGCTTTACGCCGGCCCTTTTTATGATAAATTGATTCTTTCTGGCTATGATTCTCTAGGATAGATTACTTTGCATGGGTATGGATTGAATCCTCTCTGGGGTGGATCGTACTGTCTTTCATGCTGTGCACTGCTCTGTTGGGTGCTGATTACTAAAGGCTGGCTCCCCTCACTCATGGATAGATTGCTTCAGCCTGGCTTTGGATGTTCCCAGATGTGCTAGTTCCACAGCACGGGCGGCCCGGCTTAGTGCTTGGGATGCAGGCTGTTCTCCAGGACAATGGACTGATGATGTCATCTCAGGAGAGGAGGCGGCGGAGAAGGCCAGCCACTTTCGGAAGAGGCAGCAAAGTGTTGGGATCCATTTCAGTCCAGCCCATGAGGTGAGTTCTTAGGAAGGGGGCACCAAGCGACACCCCAGAGTTGGGAAGGCTTACTAATATAACCTTCATCACCAGCAAGGGGCCCACTTTGCCCCTCCCATAAATTGGTGCTTTCACTGCAGAGGAGTGTCATCCCCAGTGGCGCTCTAACCAGGAGAACATCCTCCAAGGACACCCAGGACGTGCCTCAATAGGAGATCCTTGGGAATGCCTAGCACCCCACCTAAGATCCTCAGAGACCCTGCAGCTGTCCTAGAGAGCCCATTTAATGGACAGCGTGCTCCAGATATCCCAAATAAGACACCCTTTATGTAAAGCTTCCTCGTGTCTTCCCAGGGTGACCCTTAACCAGGAGATCTAATTCCCCAGCCCAGTTCCAGGTAGTGCTGACTAGGAGAGACTTTTCCAGTCCCTCCTATAGGGTGAGCCTAATTCAGGAATCACAAGGGGCAACAGCCTTTAAGTGAGCTTCTTTGGGGGAACTGCTGCCCATGCCCCTTGAAGCTTCTCCCGAGGCTGGGAAAAAAATGTGGAACGAGGCTGGTGGCTTCACGCCCTGCTCTCTGTGGGTGGACTGTGTCTGTTAGGCACCACTACACTTTCCGTCAGAAAAACACTTCATCAGTTTAGCACAGCTGGGAAATGCAAGTGCGTTGTACATACATGAGGAACCACCCACCTCTATCCCGCTGTCAAGGAGTGCACTGGCACTGGGGTTAAAAAGCTCTAAGTACTCACTAAATACAGATGATTGCTACAGTTTACTACTAAACAGGCAGACACAAATGCAGTTATCTAGCAGGCACTAGGGTCATGACTTCAATAGTGCAGCAGGTCCAATGGTGCCGGGACCAAAAGCTTGTCATCCCACTAAACACTGATCAGCGCTATATTTTACAACTAAACAGTCAGTCATGAGTGTACTTATCTTGCAGGCACTGGGGTCATGATTTGAATGGTGCAACAGGTGCAGTGGCACCAGACCCTAAAGTTGTCAGAACTCTTCTAAACTCCAAATATAGCTATGTTTTACTACTAAGTAGTTTCAGAACCCCTCTAAACACGGATTATTGCCAAATTGTACTACTAAACAGGCAGCCATATGTGCAGTTCTTGCAGGCTCTAGGGTCATGATTTGAATGGTGCAGCAGGTGCAGTGGCACCAGGCCCAAACGTTGTCATTGCACCTCTAAAACATCAAATATTACTACATTTTACTATTAAATAGGCAGTCACATGTGCAGTTACCTTGCAGGCAATAGGGTCATGTTTTGAATGGTATAGCAGGTGCAGTGGCACTTGGCCCAGAAGTTGTCAGAACTCCTCTAAACACCTAATATTGCTATATTACTATATTTTACTTCTAAACAGGCAGTCACAATTACGGTTACCTTCTTGCAGATAAAAGGGGCATGATTTGAATGGTGCAGCAGGTGCAGTGGCACTCTACTAACTACACATTACTATACTCTAATGCAATGCTGTATTAAATAAGGTACAAATTACGAGTTTGGAACCCTGGAATATTAATTCAACATGCATCACAACATAAACAACTATTAACTGTTTATCAACAAACATTACTACAACCTTTTTTCTAATATGTAGAATCCAGTTCGATAGTAAGATAGAATGCAAAACAAAAATAAAAAAGCAAGTCCTATTGGCTGTGTCAGTGCTTGTTGGCATTCCAGTGTCAAATCCTGCTTGACAGGTCTGCTGGGTTTTACATGTAACACTAGGGGCACACTGGAAAGGAGGGAGACAGGATGCCAAAACAATTCTTGTGAATCAATTGTCTATTTAATGGAAAACCATACTTTTGTTCTACCAGACTTTTGTCTCTGTGTTTATTGTGGGTACCATGACTGTCCGAAATTGGATTTTAGTTAGATGTGGGAGGGCACTAGAATTCCCATAGTGAACTTCCCACACACACCCCAGCCCAAGTTTACTGTGGTTGAACATTTTCACCACCTTGAAAGTGCCAAAAGTGTGGGTAGCATTGGCCGCAGGAGCTTTGTCCCCATTGGTTATGGTGTGCCCAAGTGACACTCCCACCCACTAACTCATGCAAGATATTAATAGGGCACCTCCAGGCACCTACTCCAGACCACTTGTTGACCTGAGGAAGATCAGAGTAAAGCTGAACATGTTGTCTGCGACCTGCAAAGAGCCCTGAAGAACTAGACCTACTTTCTCTTGGAGTAAGGACAAATAAGTGGACCTTTTCCTGCAGCTACCCAGCTGACCATTGGCAACTGGACCCGGGATGGTCACTACTGTTTGACCTCTGTCTGACACCCTGTGAGTCTCCAAGTGCCTCCCCTAAGATGCCGGTGGACTTTAGAAATGTACTCCTTGATGGATTGGGCCTTAATGGATAAAGTCGGAAAATGAATTTTTTGACGAGGATGAACCTGGTTGGTGTATCTGACCCACGCTCCATCACAGTCAATGTCAAATTGCGTGTAGGTCCTTGTTTACAGCAGCTATTGCCTATCATTAGTACTTTTGCTTCTTGTTACTATTCCTACTTAAAGCCTTAAAAATTCATACCTCAGATTCCCCGCATTGGATTGTTCTCATTTTGTTTATTAACTTTTATTATATTTTCATGATTTGGTTTGGGATTTTATTGTGTTGCATTTCAACTTTATAACTGTTTTGTTGCTGCATAAATACTTTACACAGTGCTCTAATTTGAGCCTGTCTGTTCTGTGCCATGGCTACCAGTAGGTTGAGCTCAGTTTAGTTTAGTGACTTTGGTGGTTCACTCTGACAAGGATTGTGATTTCTTTTTTCCTTGAGGTGGACTGTTGTCCAACTCCCACCCCCCTCCCTCCCCTCCGCCAAATTAAAAATCCAGGTCCTTACAAAGACACATGTAACTACCTCCTGGGTTGCTTCCATAAGCTGTTTGCTTCTGATGGCCTGGGGAAGTGAGAGGCCACCTATGCCAGTAAAAGAATTAACAGCTAACTTCTCTCTTTCTTTCCTTTAAAAAAAAAATCCTTCTTTCCTCTTCTACTCTACTTTACTGAGGCTTGCAAAGAAATAAAGGTTTTCCTCTACCTGACTGTTGGTGATGGACATTGTGCTGAGGGGTTTTTAAGATTCGATATGCAGCACAACCTTGAACTAGCATTTGCAATGCAATGGATCTCGCGTTTGCTCAAGTAAGAGCTATTAATGTTGTAAATTCCTAACTGGACTTTTCTTGTCACATAAATTGAAAATGAAATGTAAAACAGCTGATATAATCAACACAATTCAAAGTTGCACGGCTGCTATGAGCGTGAATTAGAGACACACAAGGAAAAAGAAGTTCACTCACAATCAAAAGTATTGGCAAACGTGCAATTATCATGTAACTGGGTCGATGTCCACGGCAGTAACAAAGCTGTCCCAAGGAGGGACAAACTTAAAGCATTTACCAATGATAACGAAGTACTTTTGAAAGGCAAGCCCATGAATGAGTGATAGTGATGGGCGTGGTTGAAAGCCCACAGATAGATTACAGCATGTCAGAGCGCTTGCACCCTCAACCTAAAAATGGGCAGCAGCACCATCGCCACCTCTTGCAACTGAACGCCAAATGACTACAGAATAGTCGGAAGCAGACAGTAGTGATAAAGTGCAGCACCAAACCAGTGCTATTGGACTGTTCTATATGTGCATTCCACTTTTTGCAGTATTTAATAGTCCATTCTGTACATTTCGACTGAAGCCCCGTGATCTCGAAAAGCAAGTTTTTCTGGGCTACCCAGAATCGCGTGCAATCTGCTGCACTAGGAGACCAGCATCACACATCCATGTAAACGTACAGTACCAGCCCTTGGTTGTTTCTGCGCCAAACTTTACAATTGAATGGAAAAGGCCAGATGCGAATAAGGCGTAACGCCAAAAAAATGTGACGGCTGCCACCCGCCCATGGCATCCACACCCAGATCCACTTAGTCAGGAGTATGCATTTGCCATTAGATGTACTGACTTGCGTAAGCCAAGCAGTCTTACTTCTTACATGTTCATGAGTAACGCCTTTTCATGACAGGTGATAACTTTATCTAATATTGCCACACACTGTAGTCTTATTTTTTCTAGCTACGTGCATAGTGCCCTTCTGCTGTTGGTAAGGCCCTCTGGTGCTGCGGGTTGTAATCAGTATGTAAGCATATCATGGCATTGTACTTACACTTTAATCAAGTTCTGGTTTTGTGTCGGGCGATGTGGGTAGGTTCAATAGGTAATGGTGAGGTTGGGTTGTGTGAGAGTAGTGGAAAGTAAGTGTGATTGTTGGGTAGTAGTTTGATTTAGTTGAGGTGGGGGAAAATGAAGGAGGCCAAACTAAGACTGACATTTTTGTAGGAAGGTTAGAGGTGGAGATGTGGAATGGGTTGGTTTTGGGAAGTTGTATTATCCTCTAGATTGGTGGCGTAGAGGTGACAGTACGCGAAGCGTGAAGCACTTGATCCATGTGTATTTTTGGTATTTAATCTGTAGTGTTTGTGTCAGGGTAGTAATGGTTGGAGGCAGGGATAGAGAACGGTTTTGTAGTTTAGGTGTGTGGATTACCTGATGCATGATAATGAGTGAAGAATGAGGGCAGTTTGTACCCAGATCCCACTTCCTTTCTGCTGCCTAGAAAAGGGCATGAAAATGCTGAGACAGCTCAGCTCTGGTTGGATTTTTAAAATGTACCTAAAGGTCCAAAGAAATGTTCAAACTGTTTTTTGTCTGCATTGTCAGCTGGTCCAACACAACGCTGGGTAAATTAGTATCAAATGTGTTGTATTAGGGTATGCCTGTAACTGACTAGGCGAGTAGGAAGGTGACGCAATCTGTTAACGTGATAAATGGGACAATTATACTAATGAAAGTTGATAGAAAATACATTATAAAGTATTTTAATAATACTGTATCCATGTACTTCTTGCTGGCGATGTGATATCCTTGGGGGAGAAGGATATCTATATTGCAATAAGCGGTTGGAATAAACCCGGGTTCAGGAAGAAGTGAACCATCCACGTCAAAATCCTAAGTGTGTGGGTTCTTCCGCTGCAATCAGTCTGCATTAGCAGAACTAAAAGTAGTGTGCAGTAGGCATCACTGAGAACGACTGCACTTCTCTATGAAGGGCACTTGGTAATCAGTCCATGGGCCATATTAAACTGGGATTTATGTCTATAAGTTAATACAGTACTTCTGTATTGGCAAATGGGGAATAAAAATCTTGAAAAGGGGAAAAAAAAACGTACATTTTATTTATTAAGTAAATATTTATCTTTTTCTAAGCTGGAATGATAACCAAGCCAATAAAGAGGTATTTAGTGTCTACCAGAATATATTTCATTCCCTCAGATACCCTCAAGCATCTCCTTAAAGAGGTGGCTGAGTCAACTGTAGCAGACCTGTTATGCATACATGGTGGTAGCGTATGCTGCAGCAGTATTAACCGCATTCTACTTAAGGAAGAGATCAAGTACAACCCTGGCCATCATATTAAGTTAGAGATCCAGTTTTAAAAACGTTTATTCTTTCACAAAAGAGGAAATTGGGGTAAAGTAATATACTTGATGATGAGATGTTTTGTTTCTCACTTTTTAATTTTATGAAATTTTAAGTAGTGCATCTCACACACTTCTGAAATGCTCCTGGGGTAACTGAAAAGGATCCAATCCTGTTGTTAATGCTGATCGTGCAACGTCATAACTTTTGTTCTAGTCTGTCATATTTGACAGTGTAAACATTTGTATGTTTTGAAACCAAAATGTATCTCCTTCAATCTCTTTTATTGCTTTGTGGTATTTATGGAGGGTCACATACCCTAACAAGATCGCAAAACTGTGTAGTCAAGCAAGAGACTTCTCTTATTGTTGTATGGGTTCCATGTGCAGATGAGTAGCTCCTTGGGCTAATGCTGTTGCCTATGAAATGTTATGGTGTGCCGTGGGTGATTTATGTGGCTAGGACGAGCAACCAGTGGAGTGGCACTGCTGTACTGAAGGGTGGCATTTATAAGACTGGTGTCTCTGTTTTGTACTAATTGTATTCAATGAATGATAGATGTATTACTGTTCAAATAGTCGATGCTAGGATGAACCGGGCAAAGACCAATTGCTGCAGAAATTGCATTGTGCAATTCCTCAAAGGTGAGATTGGGAGAATCTTTGTAGAGTCTGCATCTAGAAAGCACAGGAGATATATGCTGCTAAGGCCATGAGAGAGACATCTGAAACTTGGAGTTTAACTTGACTCATAAGCTTTTACAGTGTGTAGATGCCCAGGCAAGTGGTCACTTAAAGAGGGGGCATAGTATGTCTTTCCAGCAGTCTGCACTCTTGCTGTCAGCTCTTTGGCCTGCTCAGCATTTAGCATGGGACAATGGCTCCCAAATTTTGCTGACCGAAGCCCACAACCACCTGATCAAAAAGTGGATGAAAGAATGCAGATCCCTGAGAGGATTAAAATCAATCTGGCAAAATTAGGTTACAGAAGCAGCCAAGTGGTGACCCTAATGTATATTGAATAATGGATTGCTAATTTAGAGTGAGAAGTGGGCATGGTTTTAGTCAATCCAACTCTGAGCAGGTCCGCATTCCACCCAAAGTGGTTCAAGTGGCCATCCATCACAAAGTCTTTCATCTGTTGGTAGGTAGGGACTTGAAAGAGCTTTTTGTGGGATTTTACTACACAGGGAAAGCCTCATCTAGGTTGTAGATGACCCAATGTTTCAACGTAACGTGGGCTTCTCCATGGCAAAGTAAATGTAAGTTTGCTTTCCTTTATTACCACTCCTTCTGCACTATAGCACGCTTTTGACAGTTGTCCATTGTGCTTCATGTATTGTTTTCTTTCTGGGTTTTTAACTCCTTTCCCCCACTTTCTTCCATTCCTACGTGTACTTTGGCACTTTGGAAAATAGCTTTGCAACTGTTATACTGTCTGTCCTTGTTGAGTTTTTGGGATGCTTTGAGATTCAGGCCTCTTGCGGTTGGGTTTGAATGCATCCTGCCCAGAACGGGGCAGTACATAAAAATGCACCATTCTTGGGGGGCACTAGAGGGCGGCCGAGCAAGATGGCCGCACTAACGTGAGGCTCCTGCTGTTCGGAAGAACAATTCACTAATATCCTGCCGAGACTTGGGTGCCGGGCCCTGGGATTGCCGGAGGGGTGTGCGGGGATGTCAGTCCTTCGCTGTGCAGATATTAGCAGGACACCGCTGCACGGCGATGAGAGAGCGGAGTGCGTCAAGTGGGCCTGCTGACTCTGGGCGGTCTGCCTGGGCGCTGCTGCGCGGGGCTGCCAACTAGATTGTGGCGGCGGACCGCCCCGGTGCACAACAGTGGCTGAGGGAGAAGCAGACGCCCTGGGTGCAATGTATGCGGCGCTGTGGAGGTGAGGACGTCCGAGAAGCACACCAGACAAGCGGTGAGGCGCGGCCTGGGCTGTGGCACAAAGTCGCGCGGCCCTGGGCCAGGAGGAGAACGCGCGAAATAGGGCCGAGGCCTGGCAGGCCTGACGAGCCGGACGGGGGAGAATCAGAAGCGATGCTGGGGGTGAGAGACTCTTGACTGCACACAGGAGTACAGGAAAGCTGGACCGAACACGGAGCGAGGTGGGGCCTAGACTATTGTGAAGGAGAGAGCGCGTCGGGAGGACGGTGAACTATGGGACGTCGGGGCTTTTTGGGCCTGAGAGGGTGACTGGCCAAAACCGGATGGGACTTTGAAGGTGAGAAGCACCCTGGCCCGGAAAGGTAAAGGCACCACAGAGACATTTGATTGCGGCGCTGGGGGTGGTACGTGGTCTGGTGCCCCCCTCCCCTCGGGCCTTCTATTGCTCTATTTTCGCTGGTGCGACGCATAGTTTGCCTTATTGACTGAAATACGAGGGGGGGGGAACCGCTGGAGGGAGGCCAGCTGAGTTCCCCTATCGTGTACATAATGGGCAGAACTGATGCAAAGCAGCAGAAGCTGCACTTTGGAGCCAAAAGACACACCGTGGCCCCCCCAGACCAAGTGGAGGAGGACGCTTTGCCGCCCCTGCAGGATGCACAGTCTGGCCATGGTGAGATGAAGGCGCTTCTGCTTACTATGCACTCTAGTCTATCCTCCATTGATGGCAAAATGGACACTATGACCACAAGACTAGACCTACTCACCGCTGGGCTAGAGAAACAGTCAGGATGGATAACTGAAGCTGAACAACGAATTTCTAATGTAGAGGATGTAATGCAGAAAAGACAAGAACAACTCTCGCAAATGGATAAACTACTCAAAGTTATAGCGCTAAAGAACGAAGACTTAGAAGCTAGGTCTAGGCGGAACAACATACGCATAGTGGGTATACCAGAATCGACGAATACTGATGGAACAATTCGTGGAGCGATCACTCTTTACGCTGTTTGGAGAAGACGCTTTTTTGCGGCTGATAGTGGAGAGAGCACACAAAACTCTGTTGGCTAGACCCCCGCCCGGCGCCCCGCCTAGGCCGATCGTCGCTTGCCTCTTAAATTACAGAGACAGAGATACTACCTTGCAACTGAGCAGAGAAAAGCAACCCTTACAATTTGAGGGTAGTGTACTATTGATATATCCTGATTTTACGACAACTGTTCAGGAAGGTCAGAAAAAATTTACCATTGTAAAGCAAAAACTACGACAACTCAACATACAGTATGCTATGCTAAATCCAGCGAGGCTGAGGATTACACATAATGACAGAAGTATGACATTCACAGCACCCCAACAGGTACGCGACTACATAAAGCGGATTCGGAGAAAAGATGATTCGAGAACCCCTGAGGAGGGCCCGACAGACTCTCCCTCCACTCTATCGGACCCAGAATGAACCTGCCCCTTGAGCTACTGTGATTTTCTCTTTGAAGTTGGGACCTAAATACGCTCTCGGTGACGTCCACACGTAATAGTCATTCAGTGACTGGTCCTGATGTGCGCCCCTTTGGGGGACTGGTGGCTTCCGGCGCATCTGGGCTAATTTAACCTTCCGGGCACCCCCCTTGACAACAGGGGGAGTTTCAAGGCAGCCCTCTGGAGGCCTTCCAATGGGACATCCCCATCTAACCGTGTTTTTCGTGTATTTTTTTGTAATGTCAACCTGTTTTTGGTTGGATGTGTGTTTGGGAGTTAAAGGGAGGGACATTCCGGGCGGGATTGGGCCGCTAAGGTGGGAGGGAGGGTGGGTGGGGAAGTTTTTTACTCGATCCGAGCTGCACTGTTGCATATTTGTAAGGCACTGGGCACGCCACTGGCCCCCTTCTCTTAGATTATACACTCCTTTGAACATGGCTGCCTATACTAGTGACTGTAAATGATGAAGTCGGGGAGTAGAGTATAGAGCCTACAAGGAGGACACACACTGTGCTGCATGACATGGAATGTTAGGGGACTGGGAGATCCCCGCAAACAACGGCACATAATGGCATATTTGGAGCGGCACAAGATAAATATTGTACTCCTACAGGAGACACATTCCACACCTGGGAGACGGGCCATGTTTGGAGACCGATGGTCTGCGTACAGTCAACATTCTGCCTACTCCTCCTACTCTAGAGGCACATCTATCCTGATCCGTAGGGGTACCACCTATACACCGCTAGGATTTAAAAATGATACACAGGGTAGGTACACCATAATCTGGGGCCGAATGGCACAATACTCTGTGACCATAGTTAATTGTTATGGACCTAATACCGATGACCCCTCTTTCTTTGATGCTCTCTGGGGCAGTATCGCGGAAATAGGCTCGAGATATATACTGTGGGGTGGAGACTTCAATCTTATTCTAGATGCTCATAGGGACAGAGGGACTGAGGCTTCGACTCATAGACGTAGAGCGGCGGAGAGACTGGGGGCTGACATGGAGGCACAGGACGTGGCGGACGGGTGGCGCTGGCTACATCCTAGTGTTGAGGAGGGTACTTTTTACTCTGCAGTGCATGCAAGCTGGTCCAGACTAGACTACTGGCTTATATCACGCTTCATGATACCCTGAATTGTAGATGTTACACATATGGCGCATACATTTTCTGACCATTCCCCAGGGGTACTGGAGCTGATGGTCCCCCTTGTGTCCCCTCCCCTCTTGTCCTGGCGTCTGTCCCCTCGCAATTTGATAGATGACGTCTTCCGTGGCGAGTTACGTACTGAAATAGCAGAATTCTTGACTGAAGTAAGAATACAGTAGACAGCGTGGTCACGATCTGGGAGGAATTTAAGGTTACTCTTAGAGAGTATAGTCTGGCAAAAGGTGTAGGTATTCTACGAGAACTCCGAGCTACCTTGGCGGGCTTAGAGCTAGAGATTAAACGGCTGGAGATGGAGCAGGTGAGGGAGCCATCGGCAGACGTTGTATTCCGCCTGCGGGAAGCCCTCACTGAATATCAGGAAGTCTCGGAGCGGGAGGTACTATTCTAAGGCAAATATGCGAGGGCCCGCTCATATGGGGAGGGAGAAAGACCGGGCAAATCTCTGACACATACTCTACGTACGGCCAGACCCGAAAATTCTGTACCTGAGATACTAGATGTAACTGGCCACCTGGTGAGGGACACCTCTGACAAACTTAACACCTTCACAGATTATTACCAGGGTTTGTACTCCTCTACTAGATCGGATCCCCCAGATCTTGATGGGTACTTGGAGGGGGTGGCACTGGCCTGGCTTAGCGATGCGCAGTGTGCCTTCTTGGCAGCTGAACTTGAGCTGGACGTGATCCAGGAGGCTGTGATGCAGCTGCAATCGGGTAAAGCCCTGGGCCCTGACGGCATTCCAGCTGAGCGCTATAAAACTTATGTGGACATACTTGCCCCATGGCTGGGACTGGTCTATCAGGAGGCGGGACCGGAGGGAGTCCTCCCGCCCACTATGAGAGAGGCTCTGTTAACTACTATATTGAAACCGGGTAAACCTGCGACGAGTTGTGATTCATATCGCCTGTTGTTCCTTATTAATTGTGATGCCAAGATACTAGCGAAGGTACTGGCAAATCGGTTGAGTCTTTTGATGTTTTTCTTGGTTAGGCCAGATCAGTCTGGATTTATACCGGGTAGATCTACCTCACATAACCTGCACACCTTCTTTACTATACAGCAGAGTATAGATCCTGAGATCTCGGCAGTAGCTGCATTTTTAGATGCGCTAAGGCCTTTGACACCCTAGAATGGGATTATCTGCAGGCAATATTGAGGCGCATGGGCTTCCCCTGCATGTTTATGGAGTGGATTGCCCTTCTGTATACGGATCCGGTGGCCACGGTGCAGATTAATGGTCGCCGGTCCGCCCCAGTCCGCATTGAGAGAGGCACGAGGCAGGGGTGTCCGCTGTCGCCGTTGCTCTTCGCCCTGGCGATGGAGCCGCTGCCGGCGTTGCTGCATCAAAACCATGCCACTTCTGCAATTCGTACCCCCTCCCGGCACATCCTAATTTCGCTATATGCGGATGACGTCACATTATATTTAAGAAACCCGGAGGACAGCTTAAATCCTGTCCTGCGGGAAATTGTTAGATTTGGCCTTACATCTGGGATATGGGTAAACTGGGAGAAGTCCTTACTCTACCCGTTAACAGATCGCACGGTGCGGTGCTCCCCTGATTTCCCCCTCTGATGGGCAGACGGCTCCCTTAGATACCTGGGGATTGAGATCACCCGGGACAAGCATGAATTGATGCGCTTGAATTATGGAATGTTACTTAATAGCATACAAGAGATGGTCACACGTTGGACTGCTCTGCCCTTGTCTCTGGCAGGGTGCATATCATTGATGAAGATGATTGTGCTCCCTAAGCCTCTATTTGTTTCTCAACATACCGCACCCCCCGGCCCGTCCCTTTTTCAAGGCACTAAGAACACAGATGATCAGACTGGCTTGGGCTGGTAAACAGCTGCGCCTTAAGTGGGAAATCATGACGCAACCCTTTGAGCGTTGAGGCTTTGAAGCCCCGGATAATGAACTATATTATAACCGTGCACGGGCGCATTTTGCGTATTATTGGTACCATTCTCCCCAGCACATGGCACATCTTGCAGTGGAGCGGGGATATATGGAGCCGGTGCCCAGCACCGCCTACCTTAGACCTGACCTGGCGGTGGATGGCCCTCGCGATTCATCCGTGAGGTGTACACAGCTAGCCTGCAACAAACTGGCCACTAGAGTGGGTAGTGAATTACTATACTCGCCGCTGATGCCGCTTGCAGGCCAAAAAATTATCTTGATGACTTGTGAAGTGGCTGGGGTGCGACTACTTGCTGTGATGAAGGCTCACACTTGGGAGGACTTGTATGTAAACTCCCGCTTTAAAGAACAGGATGAAGCCGGCCCGGGGGGTCGCCTTACCCTCTTGGAGGTCTTTTTGTATATCCGTCTCCGACGCTCTATAAGCGCCCTGTCACCCTCCTTTTCTGGGGAGCCGCCATATATGCAAGCATTTCATAATCTGCTGCAATCAAATGCCCCGCGACACTTGGTGTCGACCCTGTATCGCTCGGTACAGCGAGACCAGCCTGGCATTGAGGGAGCGGCACGGACTAGATGAGGGGAGGAGCTGCAACTCCAGATTATGGAGGCCCAGTAGGCATATTGGTGCCAGCAAAACGGAAAGATTACCGCTAGCAGCAGGTTACGGATCATACACTATAAATACCTACACCGTTTCTACTACACCCCGGCGAAGCTCCACAGGCATAACCTCCGAGCTACTGACAATTGTGATAGATGCAGGGCTGGGGGGGCAGACTTCCTACACCTGGCCTGGACCTGTCCGAGGGTGCTGGAGTACTGGAGGGAGGTGGAGGGAGTGATGTCTATTATGGCTTCTGCACCACTGACACTTATGTCGCTCTTAGGATACACTGAGAAGATTGCCCCAGATTGCCGTAGATATGTTGATTTTGCACTCTTAATAGCTTTCTGACTTGGTATACGGTAGGATGCAACTTGAGACATATGCTGCGCTGCTGCCGCCCTCATCTCGCCCTAGGGATGTTTGGGCCCCATTGGACATATTTCTGCACTGGCAATCAGAATTGTATGATGATATTGCACCAGTGAGCTGCCCTTGAGAGATGCTAGACCACTAGGATATGGGGGCTTGGGCCCGAGGATGGGCCATCAACGATAGTCATGCAGGCGAGGGGTGGTGGAGTGTGGGACAAAGGGGCGAAACACTCATGCGACCAGTTCCCCATACACTTATATCATGTGAGATGGGCTAACGATGAATGGACCTTATCGTATCTGGAAGTCCTGATGCTGTATGACTGTTTAATTTTGACGGGGTGGGGCTCGGACGAGTTGTTGGATGTTAATTGTTTTAATTGTGTTGATTATTCCTATGAGTTTATTGCTCAACTTGTTATGAGAATATGTTGTATACATTATAAAATCAATAAACAAATAGTAAAAAATAAAAAAAAGCACCATTCTTGGTTAGAACTTTAGATTGTCCTGGGATTGCTTCAGTCTTTCGGTCCTCATGACAGAAAAATGTAAAGGTTGATATCTTAGGAGTGCTTGGTTGTAGTACAGTGTGTTTTTCAGTGGTTGGTTGCTACTATCCAGAGATCATCTCTGTATTTTGGTTACAGAGCTTCAAGGACCATGAGACCTTGAAGTTCAGGTAAGGCCCAGTTAAAATTAAATTACTGGTACACAAGCTACACAGTGATGGGCTTTGATACCACACCTTGGCTAAAAGGGACCCCTTGTGAATCTGGACATTCATGCAGCATAAAGGTGCAGTTGAGTGGTCTCTGACTTTTTTCAGACTCACATCCAAAGGGCATGAGCCGCGGCACAAAGGAGTTTCAAGGTGTACAAATTCATATGACTGCAGAGTTAGTATGTCTGCCAAGCACGGCCACTACTCAGAGCTACTCAACTGGACTTGAAAATATCAAACTGGACTGGATTGTTTGCTTATCCACCATGGCTTGCCAGTTCCTTTCATAGGCAGGTCTACAGTAATCTCTATTAGGGCAAGCAGGCTGGTCTTGGACTGGGGTCTGATGTAGTTTTTTTGGTTGAAAATGCTTCCAGACTGTTGACTAGTAGGCTGAAATGTGGACTAGGATGCCTACCAGTAGCTGAGATTCATTCAAGTGTTCCATTCAACACTTTTTTGCTGTCTAAGGAAATCTCCCTAAGTAGGAGAGTGATGCCCAGGAGTGGCCCCTGCTATGCCGAGGACTTGTGTCACGCCTCACAAGTGAGGACCAACTAACAGTCAGGAGTTTCTTCCCTTTCATTAGGTCTTGCCTACACAGCGCATGCACTTTGCTGTGAGACGTATTGTTTACAATTCAATGGGCTTACAAGCCACCCACAGCATATCATTAGTTGTTTTCGTTGTCACTCTCATTTGCAATCTTTCGAATGTTTAGCTCCCATAAGCTTCCCTTCATTTCTTGTGTTAGATCCTCCTTGGAGCATATATCAAGTACATGTGCGCTTCTTCGTCTGTTTTGCAATATGCTATTTAAATTTTATATGTGTTTTGGTATTATTCCGCGCAGCATGCTTTCACACTTTCAACACAGGCATACTGCCGTCTCTATTGATGCTTTAGCTACTTATACCAAAAACTATACTACTCTACACCACTCTGTACCACTTCGCTCTGTGCCACTGTACTCTACATCACTCCACTCTAGGCCACTCCACTCATCTCAGTGCCACTACACTTTTCGGCACTCTACGCTACTCTAGTCTGTGCCACTCCTCTCTACTCTGTGCCACTCCATGCTACTCTACGCCACTCTACTCCAAGCCACCTTACTGCACTTCACCCCACTCTCTCTATGCCACTTTCCTCTATGCCATTTTACACTACTCCACACTAAACCATTCTACAACACTCTACTCTACTGTATGTCATTTTAAGCCACTCTACTATGTGTCACGACACTCTACTCCATTCCACACAATGCCACTCTATGGCACTCCACTTTATGCCACTGTACACCACCATATTCTACGCCCTTCTACTCGATGCACCTATATTCTACACCAATCCACTCTACTTCACACACCTCTACTTAATGCCACTATGCCACTCCACTCTACTCCATTCTACCCCACTCTATGCCACTCCACTTTACACTGCACCACTCCATTCTACCCCACCCAATGTCTCTCTACGCCACTCCACCCCACGCAGTGCCACTCTACGGTACTCTATCACTCCACAACACTTTACTCTGTGCCACTCCACTCTACGCCACTCTACGCTTCTCCACTCTACCCTGTGCCACTCTACCCTATGTCAGTCTACCCTAAACCTCTCTACCCTACGCCACTCCATGCCTCTTTACTCTTCGCCAGTCCACACTGTCGCGCCACTTTATACCACGCCAATCTACCCTATGTTACTCCACTATATACCATGCTACTCTATGCCACTCTACACTACTCCATTTTACTCTATGCCACTCCACACTATTCTGCATCACTTATCTCCACACCACCTTACTTCACCCCACCCTCCGCCACTCTGTTCTTCTGTAAGCCTCTGTAAGCCACTCTACTCTGCGTGACTCTACTCAGTGCCATTCCACACAATGCCACTGTACAGCACTCCCCCCTGGTACTCTACACCACTCTACTGTGTGCCACTGCACTTCATTCAGTGCCCTTCTACTTTACGCCACTCTACTCTACCCTACTATACTCTGCGCCACTCTACTCTACACCACGCTTCTATAAGCCACTCTATGCCACTTTAAGCCAATCCACTCTACTCCACACCACTCTACTCCTCCACTCCATGCCACTGCATTCTACGCCACTCCACTCTACGCTTCCCCACTCCACCCCATACCACTTTACCCTAAGACTCTCTACCGTACGCCCCTCCACAATATGCCACTCTGTGCCACTCTACGCCACCCTGATCTCCACCCTGCGCCACTCCACTCTACACCCCTCCACTCTGTCATTCCACCTCACGCCACTCTACCTCATGCCACTACACTCTGTCACTCTATTCTATGCCATTTACTCCAAGCCACTCCACTCTATGCCACTGTCCTCTGTGCTATGGTTGTTTTTAGAGAGTTACTGGCCTGGGCGTTCAGTCTGGATTCTACTTTGTGTGGCAAGCCTTGAAACTTTTACATATTACTGGTCCCTCTTTGTAAAGAGAGACAAGCCCAAAAACAATTAACTGAAATGTGGCACAGAGTAATTACTGTTAGTTCACATGTTCAACCCATCATGTTTTGTGTTGTCTAAGCAAGCTGAGACTTGCCTGCAATTAAGGTCACAGTCGAGTCGCAGGACTTCCTCCCACCTCGGCCCCATGTGGAGTTGAATTGGTAGCACAGAGCTCCAACTTCCAGGGAGAATTCTTAATGTTGATATAGGTCTTCAAAGAAAGCATCCCTTATTCAATCCAAAAGAGCTGGACGTAGGACCTGCTCCCCATTAGCAATTAATTTTGTTTTGAGTTTCTTTGTTCCAGTCACTCGAAAGAGCATTTCTGCACTCCCTTTCCACGGACCCATAGTCCAAATGGGAACCAAGGTTGATTAGAAGGAGTATGTTTTGTAGCCTAAACCTAAAGTTGGTCTTGACATTAACACTAAGGCTTCAAAGGAAAGGAGGATCATGACCAAAGCCTGCTCTGTTAGTGGGGAACTAGCATGTTCCATACATGCAGGAATCTCAGCCATTCATTTTGTTACAGGCCCATGAGCGGTGCAGGCCAGTTTGAGGCCTGCGATTAATGCCTTCCCAGGGTGGGGCCTGTAAAAATTGGGTGTAGTGATTGGATGGCATTGTTCAAAGCCGCCAATCAGAGAACTGTGCGGCTGAGGCCAAGGAGGTCAAAAGAGGGTGCAGGGTGGCATTCCCGGCAAGGACTGACCCATGATCATCAGAGGCATGTTTGAGAAACGGCCGTGAGGGATTTGGCGGACTCTCGCACGTCTGGGAGGGGTTATATTATTCTTACTATTCACTTGGGTTAAAAGCAAAGAACCAGATATAGGGGACTGTGTTGCTTTTATTCGAGAGGCCATATCCTTCTTCACTGGGGAATGTTAAAAAGACGGTATCCCAATTCTTAAAGACTGCAACTAGCCATGCAGTCTCCCATAGGCTAGTAGTTGAAGTTACTTGCTAGAAATTAGAGTAGATGTCGTTTTGCCACTCAGCGCTCTGCTAGCAAGCACCTAGAACTGGCACCTAGGAGATCCTCAAAACCAGACAGGTCGGGTGAATGACTAACAGTGGAACCATTCAGGAGAAAATTGAAAAATGCCGGGAGGGACCGGTCTTCCGAGCAGATCTGGACTTTAGTGATTACCTGTTCCTTACTATAAAAGTGCAGGTCTCTCCACAACGTGGACTCTGCACAGTACAACGTGGACCCTGAACAGGCTGCCTGTGAGAGCTCATATACAAAGAATGATTACCCATCCAGCCTCCGGCTTTGCGTTGGGCAGAGTCAGAAGTGGCTGCCTCTGTGGGCTGCTGTGTCATGCATCGTGCTTGAAAGGAGCTTTGTCTGCGTGTTCCTTTGTGCAGGGTGGCATTGCATGACACGCTCTTCTACGTTGCATGGTCCCCCCATGTCAATGAGTTCTGGAAATCCTGACGTGACAAGCCATAGAGAGGTCGGGCATTGTGCTAAACTGTGCTGCTAGTTTCCCTTCCTAAATAATTGATCGGATGGCAAGTTGAAAAGCCTCATGTGCACTGGGGGTGCAGTGCCTGTTAATTGCGGAGTTGCTTCATTACACATGCAGAGGGGTGGCTTATGGTCCCCCTTCCTTCGCTCTGGTCAACCGACGACTTAATATGTTGAAAGAGCCCTGACTGACATGAAGGCTACTGGTGGTGTTTTCCCACTTTTAGTGTATAATATGACCCAACACTGCAACATAATGTATTACACATTTGGGGAAAATGTACGTCTTCAAAAAAATGTCTGCATCTCTCTATTTTCGAAGGAGCCTCTGTGTTCACAATGTAATAACATATTTTATATCTTCTGCATTAGCCTCTGTATCTTTGGATAACGTCTCTGGAGATTCAGAAACGAAGCCTCTACAGGCTTCAGAAAAAAAAGAGACCACCTTCTCAGTAACCCTTTGTGCCGTCACAGTAAGCCCCTATGACTTCAAGATAGGCCTCTGTGTTTTGGGGGTAGGCCTCTAATTATTGGAATAACCACTACCTCTTTTGAATAAGTATTTGTATCAGAAATTCATTTGTTTCTCCATATCAAGCCTTTGAACTGAATGACCAGAGAGATGTCACGTGCTAGTGAGCAGGCCCCACAGATTTCGCACCCACGCGCCAATTAGACCCTGTCTTTCCTCAATATTTGCTTGCCGGAAGCTGGCTGATGAAGAGACCGCTTTACTATTCTTTCTTTGTTTGGGGAGGTGACATTTGTCAGGGTGCCACCATGTCCACTGATCCACTCTTTATATGGTGAGTAATAGCGGCAACCACGTGCCCACAAAAGTCCGGCGTGTGGTCAGAGTTGCTTGTAATGCATGTGACTGGCATTAGTTGGAGCCCGGTCCTTCTGTCCCAAATATTGCAGAATTCATCTCTCTCTCCCTATTTTAATTACATTTCTGTAGCGCCTAACATTCTGTGCCGCACTAGTTTAACGAAGCTACTGCTTCCTTTTAAAGGCAGTCCACCCCACCCAATCACATCATTCTTTGAAAGATAAATATAGGGAAACATCTAGACTTGCTGCCCTAAAGCAGTGAATCACGTACACAGATAAAATATTGACACTGCACGCGTCGTGGCCCTTTTCTTTGTTTTCATCTGGGTCACTGCTGTTCCATCGGTTTCACGACCTGCTCTGTAGGTTTCTACATTTGGAGAATGAATAAAATACACACACCTCTTGTGTTCCAGTTTTATTGGTATGTTAAAGCCTTTCCACAGGTAAGAGTGCACAGTTTGTTCTTTACCCGACTCCATGGTTTAAAATCTCCCAGCAATGCATGTGCACCGTTTATACTTGACGCTTGCCCTCAAACAGGCATAGCTTTCATCCCCCAGCCATGTTTTTACTTTACCACCTTTAAATGTAAAGCTGTGCACCCTACATACACTTCATGACAGATCATTCTTTCCCCAACTCGTCCAGGGAGAGCTGCGCTTTACTCCTTATGGACTAATGAAATTCAAATACCAAAAACTAGCTTATTGGATATTTAATTTTAATCAAAGTGTGGAAAAAATGATTAGCCCACTTTTGGTCGTTCTGAAAATCCGACTGCATTTTCCTATTGAGTGTGTCGACGATCCCAGCCTTACTTCGCCTTATTTGGAGGTTGTCGCTGTGATGCATTTACCAGACAATACACAACCTGTGTTAAAGCTTTGAGTAGTGAATGGCACGCACTATACAGTGCAGTGGGAAATCTATATTTGCCAATGATACGGCCTACCCTTGGCCCTCCGCGCCCCCTCCCTTCTTGCCCGCCAGACTGCAGTCCTACGTCTATGGGTTACAACCCGGAAGCAGGGCTTTCAGTGAAAGAGGCGCGTGTCTGTACCAACCACATTAGTCCAGAGATTGAAGCTGGATTTCCCTGTTTCGGTTTCCGTGTGTCCCGTTTCCTCCTCCAGTTCATACACGAGGAATGACCCCTGTGACTTTGAGTATTTTCTGCAGTACTTAATGTTTGCTGTAAACAAACTCGTGCGCAGGGTCCACTTGGCCAAGCCCCGCCTGTTGACACTAACTAAATAGTTACAAATATGTACCTTCTGACCCCGACCAGTTTACAGCATCTTTGAAAAGAAAGAGATTTAGTATATAAAACTGCCAGTTCCCCCCTGTTGGGCGCTCCATATTTGGTGTCATTCTGGGCCTCTTCCAGTTTGTTTTAAAGCGTTTAATTTATTTGGTACATTCCAGGAATTCTTGGAACAAAATACCAGTGCCCTTTATTGTAGCTGTTTCCTACCCCTGTCCTTCAAGACAGGGTTGCAGTTGATCTTGGGGTACTGGCGGTGTGTTCAGTCTCTGGAGGATTATTTCAGATGCTTGTTGGCCTAGTCTTGCTGTAAGGCCCCTGGGTGCAGCCCCAAGTTGCCTCCAAGCTGTAGAGTTGAGAGCAGCCGTGTCATGTGTTTCTTATTGCAACTAGGAATAGAAATCAAGAGGGGTAGGAAGGTTTAAACTGCCGCAACCGTCTCCTTCAAATGTGCTTTTGGCGCCTCACCAGTGGTATAAAGCGCTACGTAAATGCAACTACAATACAGTAAGGGTTTCATTAAATCAGATATTATATCTGAGATTGATTATGTAGTTCAATAAAAAGTAACTACACCACAAAATGTGCAAAAAATAGAGATACAAGCGTCTGTTTTCTCCTTATTTACACAGGCTGCACAATCATTGATGGCCATTGCTGTGTGGGAATGGCGCCCTGGCGCCTCTAGGATGTTAGCAGTTCTGTTAGTTTGCTTGGCCAAACGCCTAAGTTCTTGATTGCACCCCAGTTTTATGCTCAGACTCCCTAGTCTGATTATCCAAATGAATATTGCTATGTAATGTTGATATGATATTAGAGTTCTGTAAAGCGCATGTTTGCTCAGGGCTTCATGGAGCTGTAGAGGATAATAGTACAGCCTATAACATTATTGGTTAAAAAGAAAAGTTAGAATTTTTCCAAATGAAAAAGGAGGAGGATTGGAACGTAATTCGAAAGGGAGTTTCTGCCATTCAGATGCTGCTGCCACGATAAAGCTCGATCCCCAAATATATCTGTTTTTCTTTTGAAATCAGAAATTGGTTGGAAGATCATAGAGTGCTCTAGTGATCTGAATATTTAATTTTGTAGCAAGAAAATGAGGGCTGAGGGCATTTATTTATTGAGAGTTTTATAGAGCATGTGCATGACCCGGGGGGATCAGAGCGCTGTACAATAAACAAAGTATTAATATGTTACAGTTTTGAGTACATGTCATAAGGAGTACATTTACAGTGGTTAGATGCAGGAAAGGTTTTGATTACAGTTACAACTAAGGAGCAGATTTACAATGGCTAGATATATGAGGGATAGTTTTGCATCTAAGTGTAATGTTAAGATAGGGAAAGATAGTCAGTTCATCATCTCGCAGGGGTTCACTTGATGGCAAATAGCCAATTAAGAAGATATCTTTCAAATAGAAGGGGTTTAACACTTTCCTTAAAGGAAGCATGAGAGGGATTAGTGCAGTTTTTCGGAGGCAGTGAGTTCCATATCCTTGGAGCATTTCCAGTAAATGAGTGTGAGTAGGGAACTCTCTTCGTTAGTCTAGGAGACTCAAGGAGTAATGTGTCTAAGCTTCCTAAGATGCAGCTGCCTCCGGAGCGGGTGAGTTTTCTGGGCAGATACTTGGGAGTCTTTAGGTAAAACCTTCTCAAGGCACTTTAGGTATGCATAGGACTTCAGTCAGTGGCCACCACAGCCTGATCAGCAAGTCTGGCTCCCAAGCCTAGCCTCGCAACTGGATTGATTGTGGCCTTTAGTGCAAGGTGAAGTATTAGTGTGCTGACTAGAGTCATGTTACCATAGTCCAGCCTAAATGATACAAGTACCTCTACAATATTTTGGAGATCATTTGTCCAGGGTTTAGCTTGAGGTGATTGATTGAAAGCCACCATTGAATGTTTTAGAGTGTTACTTAAGTGAAGCACATCCTCTGCTGATGACATTTTTAGATAGAGCTATGTGTCATTCATATATAGATGATACACAATATTGGCTTGTTGGAGTATTGGGGTAAGGGGCTTCACTTAGAGTTTGAGGAGAGCGGAGAGGGTGCAAGAAAGGAGCCCAGAGGAATCCCTTGGTTGAATAGAGTAGGGTTTGACACAGAATATTTTAGTTTGATTTATTGGCAGTGGTTATTGAGATATGAGGCGAACCATCACATGACTGTGCCATTGATCCCCATGCATAAGTTTGGTGTGTTGAGAGGAATGTTGTGCTTGACCATGTCAAATTCCGAGGAGAGCAAAGCAAAACACAAACGCTGTGGGATAGCGTAACTGGATGGACGGAATGCGGAACCAATCAAACATTCACCCCCAGTCACAGATCTGGGTTTAATCCATCCATTATTTTGCTCACCATGCCACCCCAGTTTGAACCCAGCCATATGCAAATCAGTCTTGACCCTGTTCCACATGGGAACAGTCCAGCCCGAACTGCCAGGCCAGGTTCTCCCTGGACCGGAAACAAGCATCCTAGGACTGGTTTCGGGGTTTCACCCCTCCTCAGCCAGGCTAGCTTGAATCCAGTGGCACAGTGAGCCCTGGACCCACGTCTGGGCATACCCGGCGCACTTAGGGCGGCAAAAGCAAAGCAAAACACAAACGCTGTGGGATAGCGTAACTGGATGGATGGAATGCGGAACCAATCAAACATTCACCCCCAGTCACAGATCTGGGTTTAATCCATCCATTATTTTGCTCACCATGCCACCCCAGTTTGAACCCAGCCATATGCAAATCAGTCTTGACCCTGTTCCACATGGGAACAGTCCAGCCCGAACTGCCAGGCCAGGTTCTCCCTGGACCGGAAACAAGCATCCTAGGACCGGTTTCGGGGTTTCACCCCTCCTCAGCCAGGCTAGCTTGAATCCAGTGGCACAGTGAGCCCGGGACCCACGTCTGGGCATACCCCGAAACCGGTCCCAGGAGGCTTGTTTCCAGTCCAGGGAAGACCTAGCCTAGCAGTTCGGGCTGGACTGTTCCCATGGGGAACAGGGTCAAGACTGATTTGCATATGGCTGGGTCCAAACTGGAATGGCATGGGCAGCAAAAAAACGATGGATTTAGGCCCAGATCACTGTACTGGGGGTGAATGTTTGACAATGTTCAGCATTCCGTCCATCACTTGTTGTGTTTTGCTTTGTCGCCCTAAGTGGGAAGGGTATGCCCAGACGTGGGTCCCGTGCTTCCCATGCCACTGGATTCAAGCTAGCCTGGCTGATGAGGGGTGAAACCCCGAAACCGGTCCCAGGATGCTTGTTTCCAGTCCAGGGAAGACCTAGCCTAGCAGTTCGGGCTGGACTGTTCCCATGGGGAACAGGGTCAAGACTGATTTGCATATGGCTGGGTCCAAACTGGAATGGCATGGGCAGCAAAAAAACGATGGATTTAGGCCCAGATCACTGTACTGGGGATGAATGTTTGACAATGTTCAGCATTCCGTCCATCACTTGTTGTGTTTTGCTTTGTCGCCCTAAGTGGGAAGGGTATGCCCAGACGTGGGTCCCGTGCTTCCCATGCCACTGGATTCAAGCTAGCCTGGCTGATGAGGGGTGAAACCCCGAAACCGGTCCCAGGATGCTTGTTTCCAGTCCAGGGAAGACCTAGCCTAGCAGTTCGGGCTGGACTGTTCCCATGGGGAACAGGGTCAAGACTGATTTGCACATGGCTGGGTCCAAACTGGAATGGCATGGGCAGCAAAAAAACGATGGATTTAGGCCCAGATCACTGTACTGGGGGTGAATGTTTGACAATGTTCAGCATTCCGTCCATCACTTGTTGTGTTTTGCTTTGTCGCCCTAAGTGGGAAGGGTATGCCCAGACGTGGGTCCCGTGCTTCCCATGCCACTGGATTCAAGCTAGCCTGGCTGATGAGGGGTGAAACCCCGAAACCGGTCCCAGGATGCTTGTTTCCAGTCCAGGGAAGACCTAGCCTAGCAGTTCGGGCTGGACTGTTCCCATGGGGAACAGGGTCAAGACTGATTTGCATATGGCTGGGTCCAAACTGGAATGGCATGGGCAGCAAAAAAACGATGGATTTAGGCCCAGATCACTGTACTGGGGGTGAATGTTTGACAATGTTCAGCATTCCGTCCATCACTTGTTGTGTTTTGCTTTGTCGCCCTAAGTGGGAAGGGTATGCCCAGACGTGGGTCCCGTGCTTCCCATGCCACTGGATTCAAGCTAGCCTGGCTGATGAGGGGTGAAACCCCGAAACCGGTCCCAGGATGCTTGTTTCCAGTCCAGGGAAGACCTAGCCTAGCAGTTCGGGCTGGACTGTTCCCATGGGGAACAGGGTCAAGACTGATTTGCATATGGCTGGGTCCAAACTGGAATGGCATGGGCAGCAAAAAAAACGATGGATTTAGGCCCAGATCACTGTACTGGGGATGAATGTTTGACAATGTTCAGCATTCCGTCCATCACTTGTTGTGTTTTGCTTTGTCGCCCTAAGTGGGAAGGGTATGCCCAGACGTGGGTCCCGTGCTTCCCATGCCACTGGATTCAAGCTAGCCTGGCTGATGAGGGGTGAAACCCCGAAACCGGTCCCAGGATGCTTGTTTCCAGTCCAGGGAAGACCTAGCCTAGCAGTTTGGGCTGGACTGTTCCCATGGGGAACAGGGTCAAGACTGATTTGCACATGGCTGGGTCCAAACTGGAATGGCATGGGCAGCAAAAAAACGATGGATTTAGGCCCAGATCACTGTACTGGGGGTGAATGTTTGACAATGTTCAGCATTCCGTCCATCACTTGTTGTGTTTTGCTTTGTCGCCCTAAGTGGGAAGGGTATGCCCAGACGTGGGTCCCGTGCTTCCCATGCCACTGGATTCAAGCTAGCCTGGCTGATGAGGGGTGAAACCCCGAAACCGGTCCCAGGATGCTTGTTTCCAGTCCAGGGAAGACCTAGCCTAGCAGTTCGGACTGGACTGTTCCCATGGGGAACAGGGTCAAGACTGATTTGCACATGGCTGGGTCCAAACTGGAATGGCATGGGCAGCAAAAAAACGATGGATTTGGGCCCAGATCACTGTACTGGGGGTGAATGTTTGACAATGTTCAGCATTCCGTCCATCACTTGTTGTGTTTTGCTTTGTCGCCCTAAGTGGGAAGGGTATGCCCAGACGTGGGTCCCGTGCTTCCCATGCCACTGGATTCAAGCTAGCCTGGCTGATGAGGGGTGAAACCCCGAAACCGGTCCCAGGATGCTTGTTTCCAGTCCAGGGAAGACCTAGCCTAGCAGTTCGGGCTGGACTGTTCCCATGGGGAACAGGGTCAAGACTGATTTGCATATGGCTGGGTCCAAACTGGAATGGCATGGGCAGCAAAAAAACGATGGATTTAGGCCCAGATCACTGTACTGGGGGTGAATGTTTGACAATGTTCAGCATTCCGTCCATCACTTGTTGTGTTTTGCAAATTCCGAGGAGAGATCTGGAAGGACAAGTGTTGTCTATTATTTTAAGAATTGCAGTGTCTGTACATCATCCAACTCTGAAGCCCGACTGGAAGTTATCCAGTAAGTCAAAGTCCTCATTGTTTCGATTGAGCTGTGCTAGTATTCATTTTTCTTGTGCTTTCCCCAAAAAGGGTAGGTTGGTTACCGGACTAAAGTTGTCTACTTCTGAGTCAGCTCCATTTTTGTGGAGGAGCAGAGTAACCTGACCTGGTTTCAGGCAGTCTGGAACTGCACCTCGTGACATGGAGGAGTTGATTATTGAGGACCAGATACATGAGATAAATGATGGTGTGATCTCTTTGATTAGGGAGGAAGGGGCAGATCCAACATGTGGGCAGTAGGCTTCCTTCTAGAGATGATTTTGGTGATCTCGACTGCATTACCTCCTATTAATTCATTACAGGTGGCATTGTTTTTTGGTTTCTGTGGTGATGGAGGACAGGGGTCCACTGAGCTGTGGAAGTAGCTCTTGTGATAGCTAGGTAGAGATGTTGAAAATGAGAGTATGTCCGTAGATTCATTAGATCAGCGACTGTTCTGTCTTCTTGATCTTATCTCTGAAGAAGTTAGAGACCTCCTCACTCTTCTCACATGAGGGGTTTGAAACAGTCTCATTTGAGGGTTGGTTTGTTGTCTGATAATGTTGAAGTGTTTACTTGGACTTTTTTTGCTTTGTCTGGTTCAGATCTGAGGAAGCAGGATTTAGCTTTTAAGATGAGTTTGTAGTATTTGTTTCATTCTTGTCGCAGGAGAGTTAAATGGTAGTTGAGAGGTTCGAGTCTCTGTCTTGTTGCCATCATTCTTAGCTGTCTCCTTTTTTTTTTTAGATCACTTTTGGGGCAGGCGGTTTGTTTCTTTGCCTCTTTAGTTTCATTTGTGCTGACTCGTGGAATGTATTGGACATGGCAGTGTTGTAAAAGGTGGTTAAGGCATCCACTATGTGCAGATCGATGGAGGTTTCAGGAATCGGCCTATGCCCAATGGATAAGCTTTAAATTGTACATTTTCAGAATCGGTATCCAATGGAGGCATTTAGGAATGAGTTGCGTGGGGACCTACGTTTGGCCTTGCGTATGAGGTGGGCAATGGCATTCTTCATTTACTGGTTTCTTCTGTAACATTGCTTAATGTTAAGTACAGCATTTAAATGCTAGGCGATGGATAATTGCTGCAGTGAGAATTATCACTGATGTATTGTTTTTTTCCCTCCAAGGTGTGAATACTTTTTTGCCAATACTAACTTACTTGTGTTATGTCTGAAGAAGGCACATTGGAGGCACCCGGGTGATAAATCCTTTACTTCTTCCTCCAACTTATTCAACAACATCATTAAAGTCCTGAAATGCCGTCAAGCCACCAAAAAGCAGCAATTGTGGAACCAGTTGGGCCTGTGCAGGGTCCTCTCTCATTGAAGTAAGGAGGGGCCGTAGCAGTGCTTTTTCTGAGGGTGGCTGCTTTTTGATATGGGGCCACTGCACCCCTAGTGTCTCCCTGCGCGGCTGATGGTGCTACAAAAGCACAAAGCAAATGTGACCAACTGAAGTGCTCTGTCATAGGGAACTATCCCCTTCACTCCCCCGGCAGGTGTCCTGCTTCATCATTGGCTCTGCCACATTCACCAGATACATTTCTAGTGGTAAATTGACTTCCTGCGGTTACAGAGATTACTTTTTCTTTTGGGGGGGGGGGGGGGTAGGGGGTGTCAAGTGGGAGTTCAGAAGAACCAGGACCCAGAATCGAAAAGATTCCTATGCCCTAAACCCAGGAATTTCACTTTCATATGAGTGAGCCTAAGGGACTGGTAAAAACTAAGGTGATGCACGAGACTGACCATTAAACCTGCATCATAATGGGTCGACATGTTTCACCTGTAGAGTGGAGCACTCGAGGACCCAAGCTTTCTTCAGGACCTAAATCCCTTCTTTCCTAACTCCTGTTTATGACGATGTACATTCATCCATCCGCAAGTGACCATTCTGTACCTATGAGTTCAGCCTTGCTGGGCCATGTTTGCTGATTCTGCGCATTATGATGGCCCCTTTCTTAAAATACAGAGGGCGCCGTGTAGGAGTTTCCGGGGAGACCCTTGTAGTCACACCTTCAGCAAAGGTGTTTCCCCCAGAATGACCCGCATGTTGCTGTTTTAAACCAGAGAGTGAGTGGGGCCACGCCTAACAGTCTTTTGTGAATCTGGTTGGGCCTTCACATACTGTGAGACGCGACACAGGGAATGAAGTGGCAATTCCCTATGCGAGAGCCCTTCAGCTGGTCACGTTTGCTTTGCGCTTTTGTTGTCCTTAGGAGGGAAGACGCAAACATTGAGAACTGCTTTCCCCTCTCCACCCTGGACCAACGTCTGCTTCTGGGAAATTAGACTAATTTGAGTGTGCAGCGGATAGCGCCGCGCCTGGAAGGCAGAAGTGCTTCCGCCTCCCACCCTCAGTGATGTGCATGGGTGCCATAGTGTACAAGTGAAAACGGGACTGACCTCGCCAGTTTCATTAGCAGAAACGGTCATAATTGAGGTGCAGTGACCCTCCCACATACCTGGGCTCTGGTGCACTGCGCCTGCTGCACTGCTGAAAGCTTCACCCCATGACTGCCATCCTTTATCGCCGTCCCAGTAGTGTTGCTGAGTAATCAGGAAGTCGAAGGAAACACAAAGGTTCTCTGCAAACGATATGTTCAGGAACACCCCGACCCCCTTGACCCGGGAACGTCTTCCTGTTGCATCTTTTCATCCTCTCTCCCGTGGCCTCTCTGGTCTCCTCTGGCCCTCGCCCCCGCATTTTGTGCACCATGCATCGTGTTTGAATATGTGCGCCTTTGAACCTCTCAGACACTATGAAGGCATCAGGCATCGGAAAGGACATATTCGCATGTTACGGTTTGCGGACGGATTAGACGTGGCTGCCGCATTTTGCGGGTGGGTGGGGCGCACTGACAGCTGGCTCCAGGGCCGGCGGCAGGTGAGGGGCCGGGGTGTGCTGCGCCTGTCCCCTCGCCGGCCGCTGGGCGGCAGCACCGGCGCCCAGGAGCCCTGCAGGAGGCCGCCGGCTAGCCAGGCTGGGACACACAGCAGCTGCACACGGAGCCGTGCCGCTGGAGCGAGAGAGCCACGCCGGGACCCAGTGACGGCGCCCCCCGCGCAGACGTGAACAGGTACCCCTCGCTGTGCGTGGAGGTGCAGGGCAGCCTGCGCCGCCTGCACCCCGGATCCTCACAGGCAGCGGGCTGCTGCACGCCCCTTCCCTCCCCACCCCGTATAGTGGCGGGGCTGCTCGCTGTGTGGCGTGATCGGGCCAGTGGGCAGTGACAGCAGGTCGATGTGCGGGATGCAGGCAGGTTTCATGCTCCGACGGGTCAGGACACCGCATGCATCTCCCAGGCTCCTCTCCATCTCTGCCCCGAGCAGCTCCCTTTGTGCGCAGAGCGTGCTGCTGTCCGGGCATCCCCAGACCGTGGGCAGTGCCCCGTCCCCCTCATCCAGGCTCTCTTCTCTAGCTTGCACCTTCCTCTGCCAGTTTCACGCAGCGTTTACCCTTGCTGGCATCACTCTTACCAAAAACAAACTGCACTCCTTGTGTTTTATATGAGAAGGTGGGGCAGCACCCTCGTAAAATACCGTGTTCTTTGTGTCTTTAAAACGGGTGTTTCTGGGCAGTCTCGGAGGCACTTTCTCTTCTAGTCTCCGCAGCTGTTAGGCATTTGTTTCTCACCCTCTGTGAAATTAAACTACTCGTAATGCACTGGTGCCACATGGGCTAAGACTCTTTCATTTAGGCTTTTATAAGGGGTACAAAAAGCAAGGGGCGTAGCTTGGTCAGTAAAATTGGGGGGGGGGGGGGGGGTGAAGGGTGAGCCTCAGATTTCCCAACAATCACACTGGCATATAATGTTAAAACACATTATTCAAGAGCTTCACATGTGTGCTTGCACTACTGTTTCATGTGCGGTGATAGATGCTTGCCTTGCCCACCTGCCCTTGCTGTGCCTGTTCAGTGTGTGTGTGACTGACCCTTGCACTGCTGCTGCCTGTGCTGTAACTACTTTGAGTTAGCAAACCTTTGACCGCTGTTGCATGTGTTGTGCCTGTGAACGAGGCCTGCTTTGCTACTGCATGTGCTCTGCCTGTTTGTGAGGGAATCTTCTTTTGCTTGTGCTCAGGCTCCTCGTGTTCTGTGGCTAGGGATTCATGTACTTCTGGTCTCTGTGCTGTAACTAGTTTCTTCAGTGAAGCTTGCACCACTGCTACATATGACCTATCTAGTGTGTGCTTGTGAGGGACATGTGTCTTGTTGTTGCCTGTACTCTACGTGTTCTTTGAGTAAGGAAGCCTGCACTGCAGCTGCCTGTACTGTACTATTTTGTCAGTGCCCGTTCTCTCTGGTTGCACTGTTTCGGCTGTTGTATCCTGCAGGGTTGACTACCTTCTGACGGATATTTCAGAAGCATCCTTCCATTGGACCGATCTTGGTAGGTTAAGCACTGCAAGCATAAGAGGACCCTCAGACTATCAGCTTTGAAAGAGACACTGAAGCACTTGCATGTTTCCTGGTATCCTGATATCTGGATCAGCTATACTTAAAAGCACAAAAGTTGCTTCAATTGTGAGATATATATGTTTGGGGTACTTGCTGATCCCTGCATCCTTTTTGAGTCCTGTTAACCCACCTGTTTCCTCCCAGCAGAGAAGACCCCATGCTGACACTTGGGGTTCTTTCTTGACAGCAAGCTATCACCAGAACTCCATATTAAGCTTGCACAGATGGCAACTGGAGGAAAACAAAATGCACACTTAATTTCCTACTATCAACTGAGGACAGCTGTTACGAGCACTAGGTATTTCCAGATTAGACACGGGCAATGTGATCCTAACTGGCCTTCCAGCGAGCGCCTTGCTACCCTTTAAAGTGGTCCTTCATTCCTCAGCAAGGTAAATCACTGCCAAAAGTATATTTCAACATATCACCCCAATCCTGAAGGACCGACGCTTGCTTCCACTGAAGGCTCAAATTAAGTCCAAGCTCTATTGCTTAACCTTCAAAGTCTCACACACTGACACCCCAAGTGCATGAAAATCTTTGGACGTGCAAGAGAATCCTGAAGCAAAAACTTCCTCACGTAAGAGCCCCCAAAATTGAAAACACCCCAGGGGTGTGGAATTTATTAAAATATCTACTTGTCCAGGGTACAGGTTGCTTCTCAAATCTACTTGTCCTGTATAAAGATCTACTTGTCCCTTTGGTGCCATGTAGTGTGGTGCCAAATTATGGCAGCAATCTCATTATGTAAGAGCTCTGATAATAGCCTCTCTGATTATGCCAGGGCTACTACCACAGTAGGGCTTGAATACTTGCAGTTTCAATCCCTACTGTAGCAATTTCCTTATTTTGCCACCTTTCTGCAGATCTGCATACTGGGGTTGGGGGAAGCAGTAAGCAATATTTCCAGGGCTGGAATGCCTTTGAGTCTGCAAACCTACTAACCTGCATATTTTAAAGATTTTCACCAGCTTCTCTCTAATATTTTCCCATAATAAGAAAGGTTGGACATTTACTCTTGACAATGGCAGAATTAGAACTTCTTCCAGGGTTGGGAAGAAAGTGGCTGGAGGGAAAATGAACTTGTAAATGCTCAATAGATTTTCACATGAGCAAATCTACACATGCGTATTTACCCATGCTAAAATACAGTTCACAAATATTTTATAGGGGTACGACATATACCATGGGTGCACTTTTGTGACTTTCTTTAAGAATTTGGGGCCACATGTAGGTAGGTTCAGATTTGCGACTCGCAATTTGCGAGTCGCAAGTCCGAATGTAGGAGGGTGTCCCTGACACCATCTGTGATTCGCAAGGGCTTCGCAAATGCCCACCTCATGAATAATCATGAGGTGGGTCGCAATTTGCGACCCCCTTGCGAATGGCGGCCCTCACAGCGATGGTGGCCTGCTGGAGACAGCAGACCACCATGTCTGTGACTGCTTTTCAATAAAGCAGTTTTTTTTTGTAATGCAGCCCCTTTTTCCTTAAAGGAAAACGAGATGCATTACAAAAAACGAAAAATGAAACGTTTTCGTTTAATTTTTTCAGAGCAGGCAGTGGTCCGCAGGACCACTGCCTGCTCTGAATTTTTTTTTACAGTGACATTCACAATGGGGAAGGGGTGCCATGGGGACCCCTTCCCTTTTGCGAAAGTGTTAGCACCCATTTGAAATGGGTGCAAATTGCGATTGGTTTGCGCCCGCGTTCGCAAAACAATCCTACATTGCACTGCAAGTCGCAATTAGGAAGGGAACATCCCTTCCTAATTGCGAGTCGCAAACCCGTTTTGCGATTCGGTAACCAGGTTACCGAATCGCAAAACTGGGTTTGTGCATCGCAATGTGCTTTTTGCACGTCGCAAACAGCGAAAGTCGCTGTTTGCGACATGCAAAAAGCTACCTACATGTGGGTCTTGGTCCCTAATTAGGTCTGGTGTTAACAAAGACATTTTGTTTTTATTAAACTTCTATTTCTCTCTCTTTCGGCTGGCTTTACTGTGAGTGATCGCATTCTGCTTTTCCACAAGGAGCATATTGGCACACAAAGTAGTTTTGTTCAGTGTCAGGAACTACAGTGGCAATCAGTGACGTAACGAAACTGGAGGGTGCCCCTTTGCAAAGAACATGGAGGAGCCCCCTCTCCAGACTCACTCAGGGCAGGTGCTGTGCTGAAGGGGCCCCCTGGAGGGCGGCTGCGGGGCCTTTGTTATGCCACTGGTGGCAACGTGTGCTTTTAGAGTTCAAAAACATTTTGGGTTTTTTTTGCCAGTGTTTGTTACAATGTTGAGGGCCTGGTAGCTCCCACAACAATAAAGTGTTACAAAAGCCATGTCAAAACAAGACACGCATTGATGAAACTAAAAGACTTATAAAAATATGTCAGATCAGTTGGCTTTGTCAGTGTTTGTTTACTTTCATGCTTCCCATAATCGTGTTCAAAATGGTTACACTGATTTTCCATTAGAAATATTTTGGGGAAATACTAGCATGCATCAAAACATTTTACTAAATGACACTTCATTTGCATCTAATCAGAAAGCATTCTGGGAGCATTACACTTAGCCTCATAGCCTAAACGTTTCAAACATGTGTATACACGTTTTTTTTTTTTGTACTGGAACCAACGTCAGTAGTGAAGTGTGACCTTAAAACATTTATTTACAGCACTCACCCTAATAATGAAGGCTTTCAAATAATGAACCATAAATACAAGTTCGAACAGAATTATCTTTTGGAAACACATTACCTCAACTGCAGAGAGTTCCACTCTCTGTAAACAGGCAGCCAGAGGGTTTGTGCTGCAGAGGGTTGGGCCTACTTGTCCCAAGGACAAAGTAAACATAAAAACTTGTTGCCCTTGACCCCAAACAAGATGTCCCGGGCGTCGTTGGGCTATAGGAATTTCACATCCCTGCACCCAATCTAAAAAAATTATTCTTTTCTGGATCTGCACCTCCAATCTGGAACAACCTCCCAATCTTGTTAA
Source organism: Pleurodeles waltl (assembly GCF_031143425.1). Taxonomy (NCBI): domain Eukaryota; kingdom Metazoa; phylum Chordata; class Amphibia; order Caudata; family Salamandridae; genus Pleurodeles; species Pleurodeles waltl. Next base: position 1,943,772,317 of record NC_090440.1, on the reverse strand, counting down.
GCATGGCTCCTGACATGTTCTCCTTTTGGAGGAGACTGTTGACTTTTCTTTTTACAAGGTGCTTTGATTGAAGTTGCACTAACTCCATTTGCGCTCCCAGCCCCTTTTTCGTGGTTCATGGAATTACTTATTCAAACTCTCAATTACTCACCTCGCCTAATTATAAGCGCTCCGTGTATTTGGCTTGAGTCTCATGTACACACTTGTTCTGTAAAGTATCTAACCTCTCCCACCCCTCGCCCTGCACACTTAATTTCCATTTACATTCTGATCCTGTTGCAATTGATTTATGATTTATGTCAATTGTAAGCATATTTATATCATACATAGCTGATGTTTGAAGTACAGCACCCTAATACCACCTGGTGAAGTGGCGCTAGAAAACCCCCCCATAAATGATGCCTGTGTACTACCATCATATAACAGGGGTATGCACATCTCCATCTTTCTTTTTTGTCTATCGCTTTCGCTCTTTCTTTCCCCGTCCTTTTTACACCCCACTTGCACCCAGGAGTTAAATTTCTATTTTTCCCCTAATAGTTCGTCCCAGTTGGTGTCCTATGGTCGGCTCCTGCTTCCTGCTTGACTCCTAGTTTGAGCTGCGTGAGAGGTACATTGATGCACTCCCCAGTGCCTGTGTCTCAACCAGTCACCTTGGAGCTCGAGCCCAAGAATGGCTGTGTTACTCTCTCTCTCTATTGTTAATAACACTCTTTAAGTGTGCCTTTAGCTTTGATGGATTGACATACACTGCTCTGCTTTCGAGCAGTGTGATGCCATTTCAACTCCTAGCTCAGTAACAGAGCTTTAGAACACCTGCAGAGCATGGATCACAACATCTGTTTATTTCAGGGACTAAGCATTGGCCATCGGTCCATTATTTAAGTAGTGCTTTATTTCCCTGTTACTTGGAGCGTCCACATCTGTGCGGCATGTCTTCATGCTCTTAGAGTGATAGGGACAGCTTCAGGTAGGGCACCGCCCAAATGCAGTAGGTTGAGGTTCCCTTGGTATTGAAGGGAGTGGAGGATGGGGAAAGGGAGGGGGCTGTAAGCCTGAGAGAGATTGGTAGATCAGAATGCACACCTGTTGCGTACAATGTAGTCTTCTAGAGTATGAAATAGTTTTCCCTGATCCAAGATTCCCTAACTAGCTATTGTTCTGAATGCGAACTACCATTCGTCCCTGCTGCAAGAGGATAAGAAAAAATATAGACTTCTACATTCTATAGAAATAAAAAACAAAAACACACACTTCAAAAACAGTAGAAACATCAAAACTTCACAAAAAGGTTCCGCTCCTTCGTGAAAAGTTCTGGGGTGGTCCGACGAGCAGGGGCCAAAACGTGTTTTCACCATGTAATTTCCCCATAGCAAAACTGAACATCGCTGCAGCCAACATGGCTGAACTGAGATACACCAGATTTGTTAGAAAGATACATCCTTACTCAAAGCGTGCTTTATGTGATTTGGTGTACATCCGTTTCGCAATTTTTGAGGACTTAAGGTTGAAAGTTTATGTATGTAGAGTGTGAAAAATCATGAACTGGTTGCTCCCTCGGTAGTACCGCGAGCTGAAAACACACAATTTGATTGGCTGCCCGCAAAACGAGAAGGCTGCAGCTGCCATTTTATGACTGAGACTTGCAGCTGCCATTAAATGACTCGATGACTCAGTCCTTGTGTCATAGAAAAGAAATAAAAATAAGGAATAAGAGGGCAGGGTAGGGATAACCCAACCCTCCTTATGGAGGGGGCCTCTCAGAGGACACCCTGGGGATCAAATAAAAAAGAACCTTTTTTTTTTGGTGACACTACCGTACTACTGTGGGGCTCAGTGTTGACCACATATAATTTCATGGTAGAACAGTAGTCCGGGCACCGCAAAAAAACCAAGCATTTACAAAGCAACGGGTCTCGCGTTTGCTCATGTTAGAGCTGATCGCGTTGTAAACTCCTAACCCGACTTTTCACCTATCGGGCAAAAGTGCATTTATGTACGTAACCCGAAAAGTGAAATTAACTATGTAAAGCGCTCGACTTCTGCCAAACGAGATCGCACTCGTAAATTAGAGAAAAAGAAGTCCACGACCCTGATGGAAAACAGCGAGCCTCGCATGTTTTCTGTACTTGGTCGCTGCGCTCGAGGAGGGCTAGCCACCGGAAAAGGCATGACGTATTCGTGCCTTTGACTAATGAAAGCAAGCAGATTTTATTAGGCAAGCCCACAAACCAATAAAAAACACTCATGTGAAGTTGACAGGGCTCTGAGCCCTTTTCTAAATACTAAAGCGTCTCGCTGCGATACGCATGCACGAGCGCATGCAACGCATGCTCGACCCTAAAAAAGGGCAAGGCCTTGCAGCACTGCAAGACCTTTGGGTGACCAGGAACGGGTTCTTGACTGCCTATGGGGGTTGGGCACAGGGCCTGTGTGGTGGGGGCTTGGAAAACAATGGGGGCTGGAAGCAGGCTCCCCATCCAACCCCACGCTGCTCCCCTGCAGAGGGATGAAGGGTTAGGGGCAAGACCTGGCCACAGGACCAGACCCTGCGGCCAACCCCACGCTGAAGATGGTTGAGAGTCATGCGCGGCAGGGGGTTGGCTGGAGAGCCTGGCCTGTAACCAAACCCCCCTGCAGCCAGCCCTATGCTGCGCAAGCCTTTGGCTGTGCACGCTGCTGGGTAGTCCTAGTAGGTTTAGTAATAAAACATTACATAATGTTAACAAAAAAAAACTAGAAATTCACTGACAAAAACAAAGTTTATGTTGATGGTATAGTAAGGCAAAATGTCAGTTAAAACGTTCACATTTTATACTAATAAACACTGAAATTTACCAGTTATGGTTAGCTCAAGTAACCATAACTCACACCTTCACTATGAACTGCTTATTACCTCAAAACTACATCACTCCTAACATGTCCTGTGACATTTGTAACATCAATACAACGTCTGAAATTACATAATGGATTAGAACTCTGTGCACGGCAGGGCACTAGTTACTTGAGTTTCTCCTGCATTTTTAAATGTAAAGTAATATATTATAACCATACCCAAGTATAACATCACTATAACCTTTGTTTTTTCAGTATATAATTATTTGTGGGTAGATAGATAGATATCCCTGTATGCTTCCTTTTCTCATTCGTGGTTGACTTTTGTTCTTTTGTAGTTAAATGGTTTTCATCACGCTTTAATCTCAGATTTTTTTTCTTCCTTTCTGATCTTTTGTTTTCTCACCTTTTTTAGGTCTCATTGTCTCTCAAACATTCTATTTATTTTCTTGTTATTGTCATCTACTCAAAAAATAGAATAAAAAAGTTATGGCTACATAAAAGAAAAAATATATTATCTCTCAGTGGCAGAGCTAAGTGTACTGGTACGAGGGGCAAGGCAGTGCCTGTCTGCTGAAGCAGAGAGGAGCATTTACAGTAAGGCGGGGAAGGGGGCAGTGGACTAAATTTGTTTTCAGGATTCAGGGAAGGGTAGCATTAATGGGTAGTAAGGTTTTTTAGGGCTAATGGAACAGTAACATCAATGGGTAGTAAGAGGTTTTAGGGTTCAGGAACGAGTAGCGGTATGGGTTAGTAAGGAGTTTTTAGGGTTCAGGGAAGAATAGAGTAAATGGGTAGTAAGGAGGTTTCGGTGACCAGGGATGGGTAGCATTAAGGGGTAGACAGGAGTTTTTAGGGTGCGTTTAGATAAATTAAAGAATGTATGTAATAAATGAAACATTTCATATTCAACATTTTGGGAATTGTCATAGGGCACAACATTATTACTTCAACAATTTCAACTCCGCTTTAACGTAATCGATACAACTTTATTATATATATATATATATATATATATATATATATATATATATATATATATATATATATATATATAGGCACTTGCTCCTACAACACTCGAGGTACAGTTTAATTTAAAGCATTTCCAATATACTATAAGTGACAATGGACATGCCAAGTAGGAAATGTTTTTATTATGCAGCGATTGTCCCATTCTTCATGAAGTAACCAGGCATTTACCTGGAGTAGTAGCTGGGAAAAGTTACAGGTCACCTGGAAAGCAAAGATATCTAGAGTTCGACTCATTGTGTGCATTAAAACACGTTACGCCATCAGTAAACATGGGTAGTTGGCTGCTTGTGAAAGTCATGGTGCAGGAACCCTTATGAACCAGGGGCAGGAACCTGAGGCGGTTATCATAATCTAGTTTCCAATCAGCAATGATGCATGGTTCTTACAGGGTAAATGCCAATGTTATTTCCCAAGGGTACCAACGTTTCTGTGCCAACCAATAGTTGCCCATAGTTGCATGTCTTATGCTTGGGATCTACCTAAGTCTGCTTGCCAAGACTCGATCCACTGCAGAATACAATTATCACATTATTGGCTGTGTGGCTTTATGGCTTTAGACGTTTCAAACTGCGGCTGTCTGGCTGGCCTCGGTATTACAAAGGTTGAGACCCGTTCACCTAGCTAGAGGTCTGTAGCTGGGTCTGCTCCACTTTCCCTTTGAATGGCTGCAGACAATAAAGAATGCATTTGGCTGATTAGTCTTGGGTTCACAGAAGATGAGCATACATCAGCACCTTGGCAGTAACCCCTGGGTGTCACCAACGTCCCATTAGCATGACTCTTGTGCAGATGTAGTGGCTAGGTTGATCTTGGGTTTTCATAAGTTGATCTCCCATCTGTTGGGCTGTAACTCCTCACTGATAGCTGCTTGGGGCTCAACATCCTGCACCCCCATGTAGGACTACAAACAGTTCAGAAGGTAATCACAAGGTTAGTATTGTGTTGGAAGTAGTTGAATTCCATGTACTGGGCTGTAGCCTCTTGCCTTTGGCCTCCAGTTACATCTCCATTTACAATTGGAAACTTCTTCTGTCTTCCTATCTGTCTGAGTAGTCCCTTAAGCCTCTGTGCCCCCAGCACTAGGTCCAGTTTCTGTTTAGCTCATGTCCTAGCTCCTCCCACTGGTGCGTAGGCAATTCCTACTTCTTAAGGAAGACAATTCTCCTTTACAACTGGAAAACTACTGGCGGTGTGCTTCTTGGACTTATTCTCCATGTCACAAGTTTTTTTTTATTACTTTGTTTTTTTATTCGATTTGCAAAGTGTATCAGCTAGTATCAACATGGTACATTCCACCCACTGCAGTGTGCCTTTTCTCACTGTTTATGTACAAAAATATGACAATCAAGAGCTGGCTTCAGAAATTACAGAAAAAGTAGCAAACAGAGTGATGGCATAGTAAGTGGTGAGGCACAAACTAAGGCTATGCATTTGCGTCTAGTGTGTTCTACGTTCCATAATGTTGTAGCACCTAAAGACCTTGCTTAGTCACAGTTCAGCTTTTAGAGGCCATAGTGCCCTATCTAGAAGAACCCCTCAAAATATTTATCAATTATATTCTTCGTGCTCTGGGCACTATTTTTTCCACAACTCTTATGTTCCTTAGTGAGTTGCAGGCTCTAATTTCATAGTGCTTGCCACAAGGTGGATGTTCAGATCTCTGCTGCATTAACTGGGAGGATTTTTTATTCACTGGGTGGGTACATGCTCACAAGTTCGAAGGAGAGCAACTAGCAGAGAGTCCCCAACTTTGTGGCACCTAGTCACTCAGATTAAATATCTTTTTAGCCTCACATATCTGCCCCCTTAATCATCTCCCTACTCTCAAGAACACATTTGCATAATGCTGGCACACGGGTCGGAAGGGTGGATGAAGTCAAATAACTAAATGAAATAGAGTTGTTTAATTCCAATGAATTCTAGACTTAGTGCAAAAGGATTTGGTTCTCAGGACCCATGATGTTGGTAACATTGGTGCACACCACCTGTGGAGGGAAAAACATTAGTACACCTATTCATTGGTAGAGGAAAGAATATTACACTGGTCACTTCGTGATGGGAATCGTAGTGCTCAGGCACTTGCTGTTAGAAAAGTGTTGTAGAAGTCCACAGTGGAGAAAATATTGTTGCATGGGCCTCATGGTGGAGAAACGATTGTTGCTCAGAACTATTATACTAGGCTGATATTGGAGAAAGGTTTGTTGCATATTGTCCGTGATAAAGAAAATATTGTTGCACAGAGACCCCAATTGAGTAACAGTTGTTGAACAGGGCCCATCTTGGGTAATTTAGTGTTGCACAGAGCTATTGGTGGAGAAAAGGTTATTACATGTTGCATGATATAATCCTGGCCCCCGATATACCTCTATAAAAAAAATGGTTGTCTTTTCATTTTTGATTTGTGTTTTTGGATCATTAGAGACGTAATTTAGATTGGGTAGACATTGCTGATCCAGGCCGATTTTTTTTTTTTTTCTGGGCTACATTTTTAAAAATGATGGACGTGTTGCAGTGATGATTGTAATATTTCACGAACCATGAGACCTATGTGCTTCATTTTGGTGTCAAAACACAGGTTTTGGGGGTCAAGTAGTCTTATAGAGACAGAAAATAACTTCTCAGAACAACCCTTCCACCATTTGACATGGCTGCTATAATAAAGGAAAGAGATATATATAAATGAAACAAATAATAATGATTTTTAATCCTTTTATATGTACGCCAAATAATGTTTATGATCTGAATATGAAAAAAAATGTTTATCACTCCTGTTTTAGACATTTTCATAGTTCACTTTATTTGTTTCGGCAATAGCTCATAGTACATTAGCAGAATGTTGAATATTTGAGAGGAGCATATCGACAGGGACATCTTTTTGTAGCACATGTTTTGCAAGTATATGTACGTGTAAGTTCTGTGGGCACAGGCTTGAGAACTTTTGTAAGTTGTAGCACCCCATCAATATCTTCTCAACCAAATTCACACGATCAAGTAGAACACACACACAGAATATGACTTTGGAGGAAGGTCACTCAGCAGGACTGATCTCTTGAACTCACTGTACTGAAGATCATCAAATGTGCGATAGTCAGAACTTGTTTTCCACACATGCACAAGGTATTTCTCTATATCTTTAAAGTCACATTCTTCTCCTGTATCAGCAAATCTTTTTAGAAACTTCACAGGTTCAGCAGTTAAAGCTCCAAACTTAGTTCCAGTTTTGCTCATAGTATCATCACCTGTAAGAATATGTCTCTTGATAAGAACACTGAGCATCTCTGGGTCACGCTTCTTGTTTGCAGAATATGCAGTGGGATTAAGTCTCTTTTCTGGCCTGTTCCATAACGTATCCATAACTCTGACAATCCTTGACTTATGAACATTGCAACAAATATAAGTAGCACAATAATATCTGTGTCATGTGACATGCACAATGAATCAATTGGATCCATTTCAAACAGACTACTCAGCATGTGGCACAACACAAAGGTCAACTTCCTCCAATTTGCTGTTAAGTTCTTGAACCAGTTGCGAGGATATATAGGGCTTATAGGTTCATCAAGATCCCTAGGTACCCAGAGCCAATAAATGAGGTGCACCTTGCAGTGGGTTTTCATTCTATACCGGGTATACAGCAATTAATTTGCTGAAATATAAAGACTGAAAAATAGGTATCAAGAAAACCTTTGTATTTCCAAAATGGGCATAAGATAAGGTGTTGAGAAGCAGTGGTTATTTGCACATCTCTGAATTCCGGGGTACCCATACTAGCTTGTGAATTACAGGCCATTTCTCGAATAGACGTCTTTTTTACACACTGTCTTACATTTGGAAGGAAAAAATGTAGAGAAAGACAAGGGACAATAACACTTGTTTTGCTATTCTGTGTTCCCCCAAGTCTCCCGATAAAAATGGTACCTCACTTGCGTGGGTAGGCCTATTGCTCGCGACAGGAAACGCAACATGGACACATCACATTTTTACATTGAAATCTGATGTGTTTTTAGCAAAGTGCCTAGCTGTAGATTTTGGCCTCTAGCTCAGCCCGCACCTAGGGAAACCTAGCAAACCTTGGCATTTTTGAAAACTAGAGACCTAGGGGAATCCAAGATGGGGTTATTAAGCCCCTCCCTGGTGTCGGCCACTGGTCGTGACCCGAACCAGGGAGGTAGTGCGGGCGTTGGCCAGTTGCCGACGCCCGCACCCAAAGGGTTAAAAGTACTCCCAAGTCTTAAACTACCTTACTTTTACATATGTCACCTCTAAGGTGTGCCCTATGTGCCTCTAGGGTTGGATGCCATATAACTAAAAGCTGTGACCTTATAAAAATGGTTTCATAGGCCCTGGTGAGATAGAACAGCCAAATGTGTTTTTCCCCTCGCTCTAGTGAAAGGCCGCCATAGACTAACATGGTGAGACTTTATTTTAATCAACAAAGTCCCCATAAAAGACAGATAGATTGCGTTTGGTATCAAATTAATTGTTATAATAAATCCCAGAACTTGCCAGTGTTGGATTTAATATAACTAGTGCAGGTAAAGAGTTAAAAAAAAACTCTACCTAAAAGTTGCCAACTTCAGCTCTGTAGTGCCCTTCTCTGATTGGCCATACTCTGGCAGCCTGGCCATGTTGCCTTGACAAGGAGTGAAATGGCATGGGCTGAACACAAAGGATGTGCCTGGGGGAGGAGATCTGCCTCAGCAGATGGTGAAACAAGATGGGGGGGAATGCAGCCAAACTGGTCTTCAAAGGCAGAGAAGGACATTTGGAGCAGCTCAGGACCTCCCACATTTCCTGCAACCCCAGACAAATTAGGTGCCCTCTTGATTAGATTAGGAGAGGGCAGGAGAAGGGTGTGTTTAGGATTTTTTGCCACACCAGTGTGTGAGCTCAGCCAGATCCAACCTCCCAAAATCACTTTCAGCCATGTTGGATTTTTGAAGACTGTTGCTCCCTGGGATTGATTTTTGCCATGCTTCCCAGGAAGTGGTCATCAACGGGGGAAGGAGCCTGCTTGTAATTGGAAAACTAGGACCCCCTTGATTTCTACCCCAGGAGCAAGGATAAATATGGCAGAGCTGCACCCACAACTCAGATCTCTACAAGGAACTAGACAAAGAAGAAGAAGGACTGCCCTGCTGGACCACTGACCTGCATCTGGACATTTCACTCTGAAGGACTGTACCAGCTGCGCACACGGGCTTCACCACTGAAAGGACTTTGCCTGTTAACTCAGATCTTTTGGAACCTTGGATCAAGTTGTGGACACTTCAAGGACTGAAAAAGGACCTCTGGAAGAAGATCCAGAAGTTTGGATATGTTTGGAGCAACTCCATAAGTTGAAGAGGTGTATTGTGGGAGTCGTAGTCCCAGACCCCAAGAGGTAAACCAAAGCCTCTGAACTTTTGGCTGGTGCTGTGGACCACTTTCCTAAATCAAGAAACACTTCGGAAAGTAAGTGGAACAGTGTTACCTGAACTCTGGACTTTGTCCCTGTCCAGTGTGGCCTGAACTCTGGACTTTGTCCCTGTCCAGTGTGACTTTTTTTTTTTTTTTGTTTTTTTTTAACCCTTTGAGCGCTAGTTGCTTCTATGTGCTAGAAAACATGAATTCTTCAAAAATTCATATCTCCCTTTGCCCTTATCAGATTTTAATCATTTTGGTGTCATTTTAAAGATAAAGTATAATCTATTTTTATAAATTGGTGTTGGATTTTTATTGTGTTTTGTGTTTTTCTTATTTACTGTTTTGTGATTGTTAAATGCTTTACACACGTGTTTCCTAAGTTAAGCCTTGTCGCTCGTTGCCAAGCTACCAAGGGTTGAGCTGGGTTTAATTTATTGAGACCTAACTGGACGTAAGTGGAGGTTAGTGGCCTGTTGCTAAATGTAGGTACTTGCCTGCCCTTACCAATAATCCACTTTCCAACATACATACATCTCTCTGTGCGCATGCAAAAGTTGTAGTGGCTGGTTGGACGCAGCTCTTACTATGGCAAATAAAGTGTGGAAGTTTAGCTTTCGTGATTATGTCAAATACAAATCTCTCCTGCTTAAGTTCTGCGTATAGTTTCAATCCATGTTCCAGGACATCTAGTAGACTTGTCTTTATATAGTTATCCACATATTGTTTGATCACGAAGTTGTGTAGTCGCACAGGCTCAATCATTTCAAAGGGGTTTTCTTGCTGATGCATGAAATGAAGAAGGCTTGTCAACATGTTTACTCTTTCCCACAAGTTTGTGATGAGGAACAGTTTCACGATGATCCATCAATTTTAAATTTGTCACCTCTCTGAAAACATTACAATTAGAAAGGACTTTATGGTAAACTGCCATTGAGCAACATATACACTTTTACGTGTCTGACCAACAATTCCCTTAGAGCTTTTCTGTGATCTCTGGATCATCTGTTCCAGTTTCATATCTGGACCACAGTATAGAAACTTCCCTCTTGTGTCTTCCACCACAAAATGTCTTTGGATGAATTATCTGTAGAGGTATGGTTTTTCCACCTCTAGCTTATCACTCTTTCCAAATACTAGCACCCATATCTCAGGTAGTTTATGCAAAGAAATTCACGAAACACATAAATCAGTGACTCCACAGTCTTTATGTGCAGCTCCCAATCACCTTCCTGATCAGCATGTACCAAGTTTTTCACTAGAGCTATCATGTGTAAAACATTTCCCCAGTACTTGCAAAGTTCTGTTTTTTTTTTTCACATTCTTTGACAAACTCTACGTACTTGGTTTTCAGATTTTGAACTGAGTGTATTGAACATTGCCTGGCTTTGCATTATGTCTTTTGAATTAAGTGCACCCTGTACCTTATTCACTTCTGAGATAAGATATGCAAAACCTAATTTGTCATTCTTATTCCAGAAAGCAGTCCAACACAATGTTTCTATAACCTCAGATATGATGTGTATACCTTGTAGCAAACGAACATAATGAGTTCCGCTCAATACTGACCCGGACAGTTTTGCTTTCCTAGATTTCAGACACAATAGGTGCACCGTCTGTGCCACATCTACTGAGATAACTGCACACCGCAACACAACTTTTGGCATGTAGAAAACACCTATCTTGGATAAAGATCATCAAATTCTACTAGATTGCTCATAGAAATGTCAGCTACATTATAGAAAACACCTTCATCGCAGAAAATTGGCAGGATAGGCTGGTCTTGAAGCTTAGCACGCACATTTTGGAAATGTTTTAGAGCTGTGTCTACTGTTTCGTAGTTTGTGACTGGAGAAGGTATTACTGGTTAAAACCCAACCTTCTTGAGTGAGACAGTATTCTGGGAGATCAGAGCATGAATTCTGGCCCACGGAGGAACTGGCTTTTCTTCAGCCTCCAGTCCCCACAGAATAAGCAATATGATAAATTCAGTGAAATGAGCTTTGCAGACCACAGCATCAGGTAGAAGAAGATCCATGTCCTCAGCCACTGTGAAACTTTCTGGTAGACTGGGACATGTTGATGGGTTGTAGTGATTTTACACACACTGGCAAGGCAGTTGGGTTATAAGTTTGTAGCTTTGTTTGTTTATGCCTACGGCTGACACAGCATGTTTTCCAGCAGCTACTTCGTTGCTACAGTCTTGAAAAAGCACCATGGCAGTATCTGGTGTGCTGGATGTTCTGAACAAAGAAGAGCTGTCATCAAAATCAGAATTATCAAGAGCAGCAATTGTAAATCCTTTCCTGGTAAAGTGACTTGGAAGTGGTGTGATGTCAGATTCACAAGATTTTACAGCATGAGCTGCTAACAAGTTCTTTGTCATTATAACATATACCAATCTATTTCATTGAAGTGATTAGCTCCCTACTTTTGCACTTGTCATAGATTGCACGGGCAGTCATCATGTGTAGCAGAGTTTTCTTTTTGCTGTGATGTAATTCATAAAACATGATTTTATAGCATGAGCTGCTAACAAGTTCCTTGTCATTATAACATATACCAATCCTATTCATTGAAGTGATTAGCTCTCTACTTTTGCACTTGTCATAGATTGCATGGACAGTCATCATGTGTAGCGGAGTTTTCTTTTTTGCAGTGATGTAATTCATAAAACATGATTGGGAAAAGACAGTACATTTGCACAGTATAAACCTGTTGGTTCAACGTATTGTCTTCCACTTCTTCCCTTAAATCTTCAAAGCCATCATCAATGTTGTCGGCTTCTGTTCCGAACTCAAGAACTTTAGTTTGTAACAGTTTTGCTTTGCTGATATTAAACAATGATGTAAAAAATGTTAAGACAATAGCAGGCATTCTTGTTGACTCCCATGATTTGCTGAGCGCAAGGGCATAATAAAATGTGTCATTACGTCCAAAATCTAAATCTTTCAAGACATTTCTTAAAATGGTTCCTGCTGATTTTACTGCATCCTGTGATTTTATTTTGGCAGCAAGGACTTTAGGAGTCAAATCAGCTGAGAACACCATAAGTGGCTCATTCTTTTTGTTAAACTGACTAAAACGAATTATGTCATTGTACATTCTCACCAGAAAAATCTTAATTTCAATAATATGAATCAATACAATTTCATCAATGTTGACCATTGTTTGTCTGATCTCACTGAGTGTGAACACATAGCCAGCACGCAAGAGTGGCTTTAAAACTTAATTTGCTTTTTGAAAGAGTGCAAACATAAATGAAGCCTGGCGGTTACGTTACTACTGGGAGCACATTGTACATTCATATTTTGAAATGTATGCAGGCATGTAGTTCGGGTGTGCATGCAAATCCACTGCAAATACATTCATCTCGCTGTTTAGAGCAGCTACTCGGCTGAAAACTTTATCTTGGAAGAGACTAGCTGCAGATAAAAACATGTTTACCCTTCGAGACCCACATACTCTGTACTTTGTTCTTTCACCAATCGCTTTGGTCCTTGGTCTGGCTAGACCTCTGATAACACATTGAAGATCCTCTACTTTCTGGTCAGTTGTTGAAGGTAGACGAGGGGTAGCTACAGCTCTTCTAAGTGGATGGGCATTGGGTTTGGTTGTCATCGCTTTCTCAGAAGACTTGGATTCTTGTTTTGATTCACTAATTTTTGCTATTTTTATGACAAATGTTTTCCAGTCTTTTTTCCATTGTATATGACTTGTAGCACTTGTTGTTACAATGATAAAATATTTGGTCCTCTTCACCCATCAGTTTCAATCTTTTATGGACTTCGTCTTGCTGTATATCTGCAGCACCTCCAACTCTCTTTTCTCCAGCTGCAGTGGATGTTAGCTTTTCTTTCTGATTAGTTTGGCATATGACACATTTTTCTTTGTTGGAATGAGTCCTCAGATTTTATAGTTAGCAACACACTGTCAGGAGGTAAAGATCCTCTGCTACCACCTGCTTTGCTCATGTTTACTGTTGGAAATGGCCCTTTTTGCAGGGTTATCCCCAAACATTTTGCCTCCTTCCTCCTATTTTTTGAGGACTGTTTTTGCTGGTTTATTGTCTCTGCACACTTTACCACTGTTAATCAGTGCTAAAGTGCAAGTGCTCCCCATATAAATTGTACTGTGGATTGGTTTATCCATAATTGGCATATTTGATTTACTAATAAGTCCCTAGTAACGTGCCCTAGAGCTGCCCAGGGCCTGTGAATCAAAGGCTACTAGTGGGCCTGCAGCACTGGTTGTGCCACCCACATTAGTAGCCCTGTAAACATGACTCAGACCTGCCATTGCAGTGTCTGTGTGTGCAGTTTTAAACTGTCAGTTCGACTTGGCAAGTGTACCCACTTGCCAGGCCTCAACCTTCCCTTTTACTACATGTAAGGCACCCCTAAGTTAGGCCCTAGGTAGCCCAAAGGGCAGGGTGCAGTGTATGTTTAAGGTAGGACGTATACTAGTGTGTTTTATATGTCCTAACAGTGAAGTACTGCCAAATTCGGTTTTCACTGTGCAAGGCCTATCTCTCTCATAGGTTAACATGGGGGCTGCCTTTAAATATCCTTAAAGCACAGATTCTCTTTGAGAGCAGATAAAAATGTGGAGTTTAGGGCCTCTGAGCGCACAATTTAAAAATACATCTTTTAGTGAAGTTGGTTTTTAGATTGTTAGTTTGAAAATGCCCCTTTTAGAAAGTAGGCATTTTCTTGCTTAATCCATTCTGTGACTCTGCCTGTTTGTGGATTCCCCATCTGGGTCAGTTTGACAGTTGGGCTCTTCACACCTCTCCTCTAGACAGTGACACAAAGGGGGCTGGGGTGTAGCCTGCATATCTTGATTAGCCATCTGTGCTGGAGGGGAGGGGATGAGTGGTCACTCACACCTGAAGGGACTGTGCCTGCCCTCACACAATGCCGCCTCCGACCCCCTGGTGAGTGTCTGGGGCCTAGTCTGGGCAAGGCAGGATTTCACATTCAAAAGAGACTTTACTTTAAAGTTTGCCAACTTCAAAGGCAGAACTGGGTATAAGAAGAGGACCCAAAACCCCAGACTTTTAGAATCTTTCTGGAATCAAGAGGAACCTCTGCCCAGGAGAAGAGCTGAAGAGCTGAAAGAGGAGTACTGTCCCTTTGCTGTGTTGCTTTGCTGGACTGGCCTGCAGTTGCTGCTTCTGCCTGAAAAGAGTGCAAAGGGTGAACGTTGCTGTGTGTCCTGCTTGAGAAAATTCTCCAAGGGCTTGGAGTGGAGCTTGCCTCCTGTTGGAAGTCTCAGGGACACCAAAGACTTAAGTTTCCTCGACCTGCAGCACTGGGAACTGTGTGCTTTGTGCTGTTCAAGAGGAGAAACCCACTGCGACGCCACCAACGACGCCGCTGGCCTGCACCGTGACCTGCCGACGCCACACGGAGTTGCATTGCCCCGCTTCGCACCGCTGCCCTGGTCTCCCCGACGCCGTCATCGGACGACTTCACTGAGCCGCTGCTCGCACCGCGACCTGTGGGCCCTGCACTCCGGCATCGCCTGCTCACACCACAGCCTGGCCATACCTGACGCCGCCACACCTGCTGCCACTGGCACCGCTGCCTCCACCACCGCTGCCTCCACCGTGGCCTCCGCTCGTGAGGTACATGCAGCACCGCCCTGTCCTGGGTTACAGCCCCGGTCCACCGACGCCAGCACCATCGACTCTTGTGTCGTCACCAGGCATCCTGCCTGCACCGTGGCCTGTGGACATCGCTCGTGAGGCTCACGAAGCACCGTCCCGTCCTGCACCGCTGGCTTGGGCCTACCAACGACAGCGCTTCAGCAATGACGACGCTGCCCGCACCATGACCTGTGGACACCGCATGTCACACCGCAGCCCTGGTCTCACCGACGCCGTTACCGAGCTGCTGCCTGCACGTGACCTGTGGGCACCGCACGTCGCATCGTCCCACTTTGCACCGCAGCCCCGACGCCATCTACGCCGGCGCACCTGACTTAATCAGCCTGAAGTTCGATCTGCAACGCGTGTGACCTCAAGGGCCCGACGACTCCTGCACCGACTCCGGACCCGACACCGCGACGTCAGTGGCGCCGTGCTCCAGAGCTCACCGCGACGATCACACCGCCCTGCAAATCCAAGGTACTGTTTGCGGGTCTTCCCGACACTGTAGCTGGCCCGGAACGCCGCGGCCGGCCTGGACTGTTTTTTTTTTTTTTTTATCACAACGCCGTGATAGCCCCAAGTGGAGCTATCGACTTCAAGGAACTGTAGTTTTGAGTAAATCTTGCATAATTCATATTTTTCTTACTGTATGTTGGATTCTTATCGTATTTGGTCTTGTTTTATATAGATAAATATTGGCTCTTTTTCTAAAACTGGTGTGGTGTCCTTTTGTAGTGTTTTCATTTATTACTGTGTGTTATGTGCAAATGGTTTACACATTGCTTCTGAGATAAGCCTGACAGCTTGTGCCAAGCTACCAAGGGGGTGAGCAGGGGTTATCTGAGCGGGTATCTCCCTTATCCTGACTAGAGTGAGGGTCCCTACTTGGACAGGATGCAAACCGACTGCCATCTAGAGACCCCATTTCTAACATTTACGAATTTGAATAAATGGGAAACCTGAAACAAAAACAATATTAAAATAAGTTACCAGTATGATGGCTAAAACATCATTATAGGTCCATCATTTTGAAAAATGGGGGAAGAGTGGTTCTGATGAGTTATTTTCTGTCTCTATAAGACTACTTGACCCCCCCAAACCTATGTTTTGACACCAAAACTAAGTATATAGGTCTCATGGTTCCTCAAATATTACATTATCGCTGCACCACATCTGCCATTTTTAAAAATGTCATCCAGAAAAAACTTACCCGGATTAGCAATGTCTACCCAAGCTAAATTACTTTTCTAATGATACAAAAACACACATCAAAAATGAAAATCTCTGGACAACAATTTTTTTACAGAGGCATATCAAGGGACCAGGACTAATATAGAAAAAGGATGGTTTCACTGGACCAAATGTGTAAAAAAATAATGTTGTAGAGGGCGCATTACTACCTCACTGCGCCCGTACTGGATAAACAATTATTTCACATTGCTAGTAATAGATAAATATTTGTTGCAAAAAAGCCCACGTTGTAGAAAATATTTTTTCACACGATCCACATTGAAGAAAACTTAACTTGCACTGTGCAGAGAGTGGAGAAGATAGGTTGTAGCACAGTGCCCTTAGTGTAGAAAGACTGAGCCCACATTTAGAAAAGATTGCTGTACAACGCCAACATTGGAGAAAAGATTATTGCGCAATGCCCCGATTGATTGTTCCGCAAGGACCATACTGGAGACCAGATTGTTGCACGGTGTTCACATTGGAAAAAAGACTGTACACAGTGCTCACAGTTGAGAAAACATTGATGGAAGACATCATGGTTGAAAAACGATGGTTACACAGCCACTGCGGTTGAGAAACGCGTGTTGCACGGAGGCTGCACTGGAGAAAGGATTGTTGACACCATGTTGAGAAAGGATAGTTGCGCAGAGCCCATGCTGGAGAAAATATTGTATCACAAGCACCACTGTGAAGAATATTTTGTTACACAGCGCTTAAGGTTGAGAAAATATTGTTGCCTATTGCATGTGTTGGAGAAAACATTCTTGCACAGACATCATGGTGGAGAAAAGATTGGCGCACATGCACCACAGATGAGAAAATATTGTTGTCAGGCACCATAGTGGAGAAATTATTGTTGCACTGGAAAGAAGAAAATATTGTGCCACAGACAATATGGTGGAGAAAATATTGTTGCACTTTGCTTGCAGTGGAGAAAACATTGCTGTACCAGAGCTCGTACTGCAGAAAATATTATTGCACGGGGCCCATTGTACAGAAAATGTATTAATGCCCAGCGCATGTAATATCGAGGTTTTTGGTGCATGATTGCAAAGGTTTGTGAGCAGAGCAAGCGGGTGTGTGGTCGACCAATTACCAGGCTATGGTCACAGGGCCAATTAGCTGGTGCAAAGGGTTGACCACTGACGGTGAATGCACAGGCGTAGTACTGAAAAGCTTTTATGGCACGGGTGCATTGTTCATATGCAGGGCCGAGCATGACAAGGCTATAAGCATATTTTATTGTACCACTGGGACGCATTTTGTAAAGGTTTTGCTGCATGGGGCTGGCCTAGGACTCCATAAATATTGAGCCGGCTATTGAAAGCGTTGTACTCCGTCCCAATCAATATGATTATTTGCAGAGGGCTGACCTTTGAGGATGTTTTGTTACACGGGGCCGATCACCGACAATGTACATTTTTGGGGGGTGCTGGCAGATATCTCAGAGTGTGTTGCAACGCAGGGCAGTGTTTCAGAATGTTTTGTTGCACAGTGCCAATTAATGGGGATGTTTTGGTGCAGAAAGTTTAACACTGATAGCGTGCTGCACAGCGCTGTTCCCTATGCGTGTGAATGGGCAGACCGGAACATTCCGAGCGCTTAGATGCACCGGTGCAGCCGTGGGAGCGTTCGTACTTTGTGCACAAGGCTGGTCTTAAAAGGTGCACCAGTCCAGCACTGGATCGATCTTGGACACGGTTATGGTGCTCATTCGTGAAGATTCTTTACTTTTTGTAAAACTGAGTATGTACTGAAATCCTGCAGATTACTCCCTTCTTGGTTACTGACTGCATTAGGAAAGTCCTAGTGTAGTGTACTAATGTGTTCGTGGGACACTAAACTGCTTTGCAGCCATCCTCCTGTCTCTTTCACCCGAATCTCACACCTGACACCCTACACCCCATGGGGAGATGGCCATGAACACATGGGATCCCTCAAGAGACTGCTCCCTGCCCCTCATCAGAAGCAGGAATGCACAAGGCAGGTCACAGGGTCGAGCCCACTTATGACAACAAACAAACCATTAGTGTGGGAAGCTAAAGGCCTTGTCCTGTTAGCTTTCGGATGTTAACCCTTTGCGGAGGTGAGGGCAGAGGGGTGCAGCTAGACTCCATCCTTTTCTATTCCCCATCCTATTACTCATCCTCACCTCCTATAAACAAGCAGTGGCTACAAATTACACTTATCTTGTACGGATTCTGCATACCTTTTGTTAACATTATGCTGGAGCTCTCTTTAAAGAACTCAGCTCACAGATGAAAATAACTTTCTTTAGATTGGACAATTGGAGCCTCAGTGTGAAAGATCAGCAGGAGTCTATTATTTTCTCACCGAAATAACTTTATTAAAGGAGAGTTGGTGCTAACTACTCCTAAGACAAAGTTGGGAAAACAATTTAAAAAAGAGGGACATTCTCCTAAAAAGCATAATTTCAATTGACGTCATTATTACAACACAAAACCTGAAAAACACTGGAATGCAATTATGGGGCAGCGCAGACATAAGGTCTCCTCTGAAAGCGTCAAGAAACAGGGTCGACGCTATAGGGAACGATCTGCGAAAGGCTCAGTTTAAAACATGTTGTATTTTGACTTTAGCTGGATCTGCATCCTGCGTTGCTCCACGGTTTGAGGTATAGTCTGAGCTGCAGTGCTGTGGTCGCTTGAGTCTGCCTACCAATATCAGGGTGCAGAAGGCTGAGGGACTGGGCAGCGGGAACCACAGCCAGGGTAGGACCGGCACAGAGAATACCCAGAAAGTGGCCGCCATTACATAGCTAAAAAGATCACCACATTTGCAAAGCAGGGCATTTTAAGATAGTACGTGTTTTGCAATGTATGGAAGAATGCATGCATTTGTGCTTCCTGCAGGCAATGTTTGTGGTAACCAACAGTAAACATTGGCCACCATACCATAAAACAGGCCTACAACAGCTATACAACCAGCCCTTACGCTGGCAGCGCCCGAAGAGCTGTTCTCACATATCAGATTGTCCAATAGGCCAGTCTGACCCAGGGCAGAGCAGGCCCAGAGACACCTATTAACCCATTTACCCAGCAGTGACACCTAGGGGCTGGTTACCGCATGGAGTGAGCTAAGAAGACCTAGTGGCGGCATGTCTTGGAAGAGGGAGTCTTTAAATCTTGAGAAGTGCATTGAGTGTTTCATTTTAGTATCTTCGGCCATCAGACTTTGCTCCAGCTGGATTCTCGTTGTGCAGGGCCTGCCACAGTGCACTACTTTCTTTCAACGCATCAGTGTAATTGTAACCAAGTACATCCCTGCTAACGAAGGTGAAATGAGAGGAGGACTGCGCGGGGGTAAATATAGGTCAATGGACAGTTGAGTAAGTGTCCTCTTTCACACTGATAGAGCTGGATTCTTCTTAGTCTTAGGAGGTAATCTTCATCGCTTTAGCCCACAGCTGTATTATATATATATATATATATATATATATACATATATATATATATATATATATATGTATGTGTGTGTGTGGTGTGGTGTTACATTGCTTTAAAAGAAGCATGTAAGCGTCTGCTCCTGATTCCAGAATGCTTTATAGTTCTGAGATCAGCAGTTGTCACAGGTGTGTGTATGTATAAAATCTGTATATGTGCATAAATTTAAGAATTCATTAAACAGGACGGTGTATTGACATTATAAATTGGCTACGCACAAGTCTATGAACGCCAGGAGGATCATGCGGTGCACCAGCATTATAAGGAAGATTATTTGCTATCATTGACGTATTATCAGCACAGACTGTGAAATAAACTCAGAAGCAACAGGAAATTATAGATGCACTTGCTGATCGGTAAGTAGGAAGCTAAATGGAGGCATACAGTGTAATTTTGTAGTTGTGTGACAGTTGGAATTTGGCTGTCGACTTTCAAAGTTGCCGCGCGACTGCAGTGGCGGACATTCCAGAAGAGTGTTAAGATTCTGCTCGCATCTGTGTAGGAGGGCATTCTGACGCTTTACTGACGTGGGCAGGCTTTGACTGACTGAAACGTGTCAGAGAAGCAGTGGTCACGTAAACGCTGTGCGTGCCGCCATCTTTGACCTGAATGTAGATGATCAAAGTTTAAAGAGGAAAACACTTTACACTGTACCTTTGAGGGGTGTTGAAATTTAAATTTATGCAGGCTCAAGAGCCTGCTACACTATTATAGATGAAATAGGGTGGATTAGTATGTTTGCATCGGAAATAAGAAATAAATTAGATAGGCCAGACATAAAGCCACAAGGGTATTCTGGTGAAAGACTAGATTAATTAGGATGTATAGCTCTGATTTTTTAGTTTAAGAATCAAGAAACCACATGAATGTTATATATGGCAAAGAAAGGACCCTCATTTCTAGCATGGTATGGTCCAGGAAATCTTCAAATGACACTTAAACCAAACACCAAGAACCTATAATATTTATTTATTAGGGAGAGCTTATTGGAAAAAGCATGATGGAGAAATGTCCTGATGTATTCAGTGGAAGGTTTGGAAATGTAACAGATTTCAAACCGAGGATAATGTTAAAAAAAGATGTTTGTCCTAAGGTACATAAAACAAGAAATATTCCAATTCTCATCAGAGAGAAAGTTGAAAGAGAATTGCAAAAGTTGGTGCAGGCTGAGGTTATACATACTGTGAAATCCTCAGAATGGGTCTCCTATTGTGGTAGCAGGGTGAAGCAATGGGAAAATATGGTTATGAGTTGACTTACGTCATCTCAACAATAATATCCTCATTGACAGATTTCCATTACCTAAAATATCAGAAAGTCTAGCTTTTGTAGATGGTGCTAAATGTTTTTCTACCATTGCCCCAATAAGCGGCTTACCATCAGGTGTCGTTGCATGAGGATAGTAAAGCACTTACACCTATGGGTTGCTACCAGTATAGGAGAATTCCGTGCGTGTTGGCCTCTTCAGCAGCAGTTTTCAGTGGCTGATGCACCAACTGTTTGGAAATATGTCAAATATAAAATGTTTCAAAGATGATATCTTGGCAGATTTGGAGTTGAATCAGTAACATACCTAGGTCATGTTTTGAGTGAAAAGGATTTAACTCCTAAACATGAGTTGGTTGAGGCCTTTTCAGGGAGCTCCTGCACCAACTAACAAGAAAGAGGTGAGATCCTTTTAGTATTAGTAGAATACTATGCAAAGTATGTGGAGCATTTTGCAAGAGAAGTGTTCAATACTCATCAACTTTTAATTTTAAAAAAGATGTAAATTTTAATTAAAAGAGAAGTGGCAAAGATCATTTTAACTATTAAGGGAAACATTGTGAATACTCCTGCCTTAAGTAACTTTAATCCAGAGTTATTGAGTGTGATCACCATGGATGCAAGTTGCAATGGGTTGGGTGCAGTTCCATCCCAAGGGCCGGTGGAGGGTAAAGAAGTAACTATTGCATATGCTTCTCGTGCATTAACTCCAACTGAGGAAATTTTTTCAGTGATAGAGAAAGAGATTCTTGCGTGCGTTTATGGGTATTGAAACAGTTTAGGTCCTTTGTCTGGGCCCTTTGTTTGGGGAAAGTTGTGTATACTCAGGAGTGATCATGAACCATTAGTAAAATTACCACAGAGGGAATGGACAAGGCATTCGCGTGTGTTGCCAGGATGTCAATGCATTTGCAAGATTTTATCTATAAGATAATGTATGTGCTGGGAAAGAAAAATGTGAAATCAGATTTTCTTTGGAGAATGCCTCTACAGCTCAAAGAAGATATGAATGATGAATTGGAAGATTACCACATTGCCCTTATTCATGATGAGGGTAGCCAAGTTATTGAAAAAAAGACATGCAAGGAAGAGTATGAGAAAGAGGATATTTTGCAGGAGGTTAAGCAGCTGGTAATTAATGGTTGGCTAAAGAAGAGTATTCTTAATTCAGGATTGAGGAACTTTCCGGAATTAAGAAATAAACTATCATTGTCTAAAGGAAGCATTATGAGGGGGTAGAGTTATTCCTCCAGCTTCTTTAAGACAACCTATTACCACGAGAGTCATGGAGGTGTAGTCAGAACAAAGCAAGCTGTAAAGAAATGGTACCGGTGGCCTGGGGTAGATGTATTTGAGAGTGTAGTGAGAAGTTGTTTGAATTGTGCCAATGCAGATACATTTTTGAAGACCTAATATGTGTGAACTAGTAGTTCTAAAAAAATACATCATGGGACCGATTGGGATAAATCCTAAATATGTGATTGCAATGACTGATATATTTTCAAGATGCAGTGACCCGCAGCTCCCATCGGCTGGCACGGAGAAGGCGTGTGAGGCGGCCTGTGCCGGCGAAAGCGCAAAATGGCAGCCGCACAGCTGTGAGGATGCCGAGCGGGCCTCAGAAGAAGAGGTGGGTGAGCCCGTGGTGCATTGACCTCCCTGCTGGCGGCGGCCGAGGAGGGGGAAGGCCTGACTCCAGAGGACCCCCAGAAGGCACAACAGAGGAGCCGAGGAGAGAGGGGACTGGCACGGCCCAGCGCTCTGCCCCCCTCTTACTGAGGAGCCAGGAGGCACGGTAGCTCTGCATGCCGGGTCGGGGTGTGGGTGGGGCCTGGGGACCACGACCCCAGAAGGGTCTGAGGCGGTGACAACTTGGGCAGTAGAGGCCGCTGGGAGCCGCAACACTATCCTGCTGCGGATT
This sequence comes from Pleurodeles waltl, assembly GCF_031143425.1. Classification (NCBI taxonomy): domain Eukaryota; kingdom Metazoa; phylum Chordata; class Amphibia; order Caudata; family Salamandridae; genus Pleurodeles; species Pleurodeles waltl. The sequence goes on along the minus strand of NC_090440.1, from coordinate 1,943,749,510 downwards.
AGAGAAGCTCCTGGAGGTTCCGGTGCCCTGGGCCGGATGAAGTGAGGAGGCCTGCGAGAGCAGCATGGGCGGTCGCGGGAGCGGAGGTGACTGAGGTCCTGGAGAGTCTGGCCAATGGGAGAGGGACTATCGAGTGTCGGCCCAGCTGCACAACATCTATAGGAGTCAAGGGGACCCCTGGATCCCGCCCAGGCACAAGCGGAGGTGGTGTGGGTCTGCGAACCTGTTGAGGAGAGGCGAGCTAGGCAGCCAACAGAGATGTGCTGGATCCAGAGAGGAGGGGCCCCATCTAGGGCATTCTGGCTGCACATAGATACACACGGTGGGGAGTGGCAGAGGCCCACCGGCAGAGGACGCCTGTGGCGGAAATGGGCATTGGGACCAGCGGAATACTGGGGGAGCCTGCCAGCTGAGGGGGGTGGGACATACGTTGGTGGCAAGGTTTCTTCTCCCCGGTCGCCTCCCACTGTGGCCAGCCAGACGAGTACGGGAACAACCACAGAGCCCCACCAATGTGGAAACAACACCTTTTCTCCCAGGTGCAGAGACCACTCAACCCTGACAGCGAACAGGGTGTGGGGGAGTCGCTCCTAGGATTGAATTGTCACAGACCGCTTTTACAGTAGAGAACAGCAGAGTCAACATGTTTCCCGATTACACAGCAGCGATGCAGGCGAAGCGGGCTTCATATCTAGCCGTGAAGATGGCACTAGATGATGAAGGGGTCCGCTATGCACTGCTCTTTCCCTCGAAGCTGACGATAATGTGGGAAGGCAAAACACACTTTTGCCAGACCCCAGAAGAAGCATGGGCCTGGCTTGAATCTTACAAAGGTGGAAAAGATGACTGTGCGGGGAATGAACCCAGTGCAGCTGGTCATCATAGGAATAGGCGCCGCTCTAAGGATCGAACTGTCACAGACCGCCTGGTGCGACCAACACAACTACAAGTAACTCTGGAGCAACGCGCAGCGATCCAGACTACAGCATCACTGACTGAGTTGCCTGCCTCTGATAGGGACAGAAACTACTCCTATAGATGTACACGAAACAGAGGACACATCTGACCTTGAATCTATTGCCGGTGTGATTGAGGAGCTCCCTCAGGTGACAGCCCAAACAGCAGAAGACATGATCTGACATTTAATGGAGGGCCTACCTTCGCTAACGGCTCCTGGCGGGAGAGGCGGCTTGCAGCTGGGAAGTGCCGGTCCGGGCAAGCTCGATTGTCTATTATAGGTTTACAGACATTTTACCCCCCAATCACCCTTAGACTGCTCCAGACGGGTGAGAATGAGAGACTGTAGAAGTTCAGTTTTGCCGGTTTGGGTGGTTGGCTGTTGCTGGACTGATTTTGGGTCGGGGAGTTGGGTTTTGAATACTGTTGTTCTTGTTGAAGCCCAGATATGCAATTGGCGTGTGGGGTTGGTGGTTTAGGGAGGGAACGGGGGGTGTGGGGGTAGCCGGGAAAAGGAGATAAGTGGACACTGCAAAAATATGTTGAATAACGGCACTGCAATTAAATTGATGTCCTGGAACGTGCGAGGGATGTGGACCACATTAAAACTGCATAATATACTGACCTACATGAAGAGGAGAGGGGTCCATATAGCATTCCTACAAGAATCCCACCTCACTAAGACAGAGGCTGATAGTCTTCATAGGCAATGGTGGGGGCAGCTCTTTGCCACTACATATTCAGCCTTTGTAAGAGGCGCACAGATATGGGTGCAGGAGGGATTCCCTTTGTGGCTATCGCACAAGATGCTGACAAAGAAGGGCAATATGTCTTGGTGGAGGGACGCCTTGGTGGCAGACCGATAGTCTTGCGGAGCGTGTATATCTCTAACCAAGACCAGAACCTCTTTTGGCAGGTTCTTTCAGCCCACCTGGCGCGATTCCTAGACTGGCCCTATTTGCTGGGGGAGGATTACAGCAGTATTGTTGACCCAGACTGGGATCGCTCCTCTCCCCCCCTGCGGGGAGCCACAACACTTAGAGTGGCGAAATGCCTGGCACAATAGATAGATCAATGGGGTATTGAAGATACATGGCAGACTCAACAACTTCACATTAAGAAACACTCACACTACTCTTCCCTCCACCAAGTGCACACACGGATCGATCACATGTTCTGCTCCATGACACTCATGGGTGATGTTCTACATTGCAAATACCTGGGTAAAACAGTCTTTGACCACAGCCCACTGCTGCCGACACTGCAGACACCGGGGAGGCACCCACTTATACCGACATGGCGACTGTACCCTAGGGCCATAGAGGACGAGGTCTTCCAAACTGCACTAGCCTCTAAACTGATGGACTATCTCTCTCTGAACAAGGTGACTGCCTCCTCTAGGGGGTTGGAGTGGGACGCCCTGAAAGTGGTTATTAGGGGGCACTGCCTTGGACAAACAGTAGGGATTAAGGAGGAACTAGAATTGGAACTAATCCGCCTAGAGCCAGAGCTGTGCAGGTGGGAGTCAAGGCTGGGGACGGACTTTAGGGGGGGAGGGTTGGGGGGGTGCGACAGCTAGCAGACACGCGAGAAGCCAACACCGAAGCCTTAGATGCCACAACTACAAGGCATACTTGGGCAGGATGCATGAAGAAGAGGGAAGGGCAGGGAGATTATTAGCCTGGCCGATCGAGCTGGCGTAGGGGCACGCCAGTTACCCGCTTGACGTCCAGAACCGTGACTCCGCTCTATTCAATGATGAGTTTAGGGCCTACTACACATATTTGTATAGTGCACCAAGGGGGGCTGACTTGGACTCTCTCCAAACTTACCTGGTGGGTCTATGGCTGGCGACGTTAACAGAGCCGGACGGCGTGGAATTGGGCGGACATATGTCCGCCCACGAGGTGGGAACTGCCAACAAAGCCCGGGTGACCGGGAAAACCCCAGGAACAGATGGCCTCCCACCAGAATTTTATCAGAGATTTACTGGAACTCTGGCGCCCCGACTGGTAGAGATGTATACAGAGGCCTATGAGACAGGCGAACTACCGCCACCCACTAGGGAGGCCTTGGTAATACCTCTCCCCAAGGGTAAACGGACTGACATGACGGTGGCTGATTACCGCCCATTATCAATGCTGAATACTGACATTAAGGTGCTTAGCAAGGTCCTCGCGAGCCGGGTACTAACACACATGACTCTCATTCATAAAGATCAGAATGGGTTTATACCTTTGCGTAGTACATCACACAACCTATGGAGACTGTATTCCCTACTTCACGATGGCCCACGTCCCCCTGAGATGGTGGCTGTGATAGTGCTGGTGGACTTGGAAAAGGCCTTCAACACTGTGCAGTGGGACTCTCTAGTAGCGGTAATGATGGGGCTGGGGCAGCGATGGGCACGATGGGTTAATCTACTCTACACCCGGCGAGAGTGAAGACCGGACACACAATCTTGAGTAGTTATGATATTTGCAGGGGAACCAAGCAGGGCTGCCTCTCTCGCCTTTATTGTTTGCCACTGCAATAGAGTCACTAGCAGAGAGCTTCCAGTCTGTGGCCAGAGAGTGGGGAGTGATCAGGCAGGGAACCCTGCACATTATCTCCCTATATGCTGACAACCTCCTTGTTTTCTTGCGGGATGGGGACGCGGTGCTGCGACAAGTATTGCAGATGCTGGAGGACTTTGGCTATCTCTCAGGCCTGCACCTCAGTAGACGTAAGACGTGTGTCTTCCCGATGATAGCAGGGATGCCACGCCCCCTCTCCTGCCCAGAGGATGTCCAGTGGGTCCCCGCACCTTTAAGTACCTGGGAATTCAAATTTATCATGACTTGAAAGACCTTTGCGAGGGTATTCTGGGTGGGATGGGTGTGGGGGGACTATACCAAGTACTGAAGGAAGTCTGCAGTAGCCTTTTGGCGTTCGTTAAAACTTCCCATGATTGCACGGATCGCCCCCTGTCCAAAATGGTGATGCTCCTCAGACTTCTTTATTACTTTGCCAACCTAACGTTGCTCACCCCGGTGTCCTGGTTTTGCACCTTGAACGGGCTCTTATGAGAGTTAATGAGGGACATGGGGTGCCAACGAGTAGTCCCTGACAACACTCCGCCTGCCACCTTGGGAGGGGGCTTGGAGTACCCAACTTTGAACTGTACCACTTGGCAGCTCAGCTTCAGTGGCTGGTGAGATGGCTCAATGGCCTGGACGAAGGCCCTACCCAAGGGGCGGGACTCCTGGCTTGCCTACTTCGGGGGGAAACGGCCCCTTCCTGGATCGAATATACTGGTGGGCGTGGCATTGGCAGCCTGGTGCAGGGCCCTCAGGAGAACACATACGGCAAACCCTGACCCCCCGCCTTCCCGCTGGTCGGCTTCCCACATGGTGAACCCTGCTCCTCATTTCCCGCACAACAGCTTCAACAGTGGACGGTGGCGGGGATTGCAACGGTGCAATCTGACAATCTGTGCTGACTCTTGGGGGTGGATCCCACCTGGTAACGTGGTTCTACAGAGCCCTGAATGGGATGATGGACCGATCATTGGAAGTACTGAGACGTAAGTGGGACACGGATCTTGGGAGACAGATGACGGACACTAAATGGACTTGAACCCTGGCATACCCATACAAAACCTCACGAAACACAGGCTTGAAGTATACCCAGTAGAACTATGTCCATAGGACCTATCTTACCCCGCATAGAATTATTCCTATATACTGCGCAACGTCAGGGATCTGCCCACAATGCCGGCTGACTTTGGCAGACTTCTGCCATATGACTTGGGAATGCCCGGTATTGCAGCACTTCTGGGGGGAGGTTAATACTAAACTTAACAGCACCTTGGACAGGCAGATGGATAATGGCCCGGCTGTCTGCTTACTGGGACTTTTTGATAGGTCCCCCCCCCAAAAAGGTGGGGAACAGAATTATTAACCTGGCATTGGGACTGGCGGGTAGGAGGGTAGCGATGGCCTGGAAGAATAGCAATGGACCTAGGTTGAGCACATGAGTGGCAGGCCTTACCTGCTGGACCAGGGAGGAAGAACGGGTCCTTCAGAGGGAAGAAATGAGAGGGATGAGGAACAGACCGATAGTCCCCCTTTGGACAGAGGTGGCGGGAACATGGGACACTCTTGAGGCGACTATGGATGACGCTGCAGAAGGGCTGCTTAATCAGCGGAGTTAGGACTACAACAGCTACAGACCTCTGGGACCTCCCTGAACGATCACACGCGATCCTCGCTTCTTACCTCCCCCAATCCCTTCCCCTCCGGTGGGACCCCATACAGTCGCAGGCACACCTGAAAGCCAAGTAGTTTGTTTCCGATCACTGGGCAAGTTGTATGTTTTGCTTGTTAGTTGTTATATTCAGAGTGGATGGGTACCTGAGAGCTCAGAGTTTAAAGTGGTGGTGCTGCTTCACGGATACACCGCACTGAACCGGGGAACCACCAGCAACCCCCACTGCAACTCTTTCACTTGTAAACAGAGCTCTACGAGGAACAAACCTCAGAGTGGGGATAATATAAAACAATAGCAGTGCTGGTTAACTGTTTCAAAGTTGTCATGGAAAAGTGACTTGTACGGCCATGTAAGCTGTTTTGATCCTGTGAATAAGATGATGTACCACCTGAAATACTAATAAATAAACATGTTAAAAACATAAAAAGGTGGTGTTGGAATTTATGGATAACGTTTTGTGAGTGAAGGTTTTCAGGGATATGTAATCATTGATAATGGAATTTGTTTCCAACAAGGCTAAGGCTTATTTTGATAGTGGGTATCCAACATCACACCACAACATTGTATAATCCCAGTGGGAATGGAATAATTGAGACATTTAACAGCGTTCTCAAGGGGTCAATCCAGCTTGCATCGAAAAACAATGAAGATTGGGTGTTACAAATTAATAAGACTATATGGGCATATAGTATCTCAGCTAATGAAATTACTGGTTGCTCTCCTTTTGAAATCATGAGAGGTAGAGAGCCAAGGACAAAATGTAATCTATAATGGCTGATTCATTCCTATTGTAGCAAAGTTGCTATTGAGGAATTGCAAAAAAGAATTATAGATACCAATAGGAGGTATAAGGAGACATATGATATTAAGAGGGTACTCTGAAGTAAAGATTGGAATGCTTGTTCAAGTTAAGAAACCGTGGAGGGTAAGGAAAGGTGCAAGTCAAATTTCAGAGCTGTTATAAGACAAGAAGAACCATGACAAGACACATTTTGTGGTGTTAATGAGGAGAATACTAATGGGAAAGAAGCGAAAGAGTTAATTGGCAAGGAGGGTTCTGAAAGGAGGAACAAGTTGGTAGTGGAAAAGGATAAACTTACTGACAGTGGGTTGAGTAGCTGTGGAAGGAGTGATGATGATTCAAGCAGTAATAAATATTTTGAGGAATCCATTAACCCCTTAGCTGCTGGGCCTTTCCCCCCCCAGTGCTGAGCCCTTTTTTGGCTATTTGGGGTAGTTCGCGCTTAGGGCTTCATAACTTTTTGTCCACATAAGCTAACCACGCCAAATTTGCGTCCTTTTTTTCCAACATCCTAGGGATTCTAATGGTACCCAGAGTTGGTGGTTTCCCCTGGAGGAGACCAAGAAAATAGCCAAAATACAGTGAAAATTTTGTTTTTTCCAAAAAAATGGGAAAAAAGGGCTGCCGAAGAAGGCTTGTGGTTTTTTCCCTGAAAATGCCATCAACCAAGGGTTTCTGGTGCTGAAATCACTATCTTCCCACCTTTCAGGAACGGGCAGACTTGAATCAGAAAACCGAATTTTTCAACACAAATTTGGCATTTTACTGGGACATACCCCATTTCTACTATATTTGGTGCTTTCAGCCTCCTTCCAGTTAGTGACAGGAATGGGTGTGAAACCAATGCTGGATCCCGGAATGCTAAACATTTCTGAAAACTAGACAAAATTCTGAATTCAGCAAGGGGTCATTTGTGTAGATCCTACAAGGTTTTCCTACAGAAAATAACAGCTGAAATAAAAAAATATTGAAATTGAGCTGAAAACAACAGCCATTTTTCTTTATGTTTTACTCTGTAACTTTTTCCTGCGATGTCAGATTTCTGAAAGCAATATACCGTTTTGTCTGCTGGACTCTTCTGGTTGCGGGGATATAAAGGGCTTGTAGGTTCATCAAGAACCCTAGGTACCCAGAGCCAATAAATAAGCTGCACCCTGCAGTTGGTTTTCATTCTATACTGGGTATACAGCAATTCATTTGCTGAAATATGAAGAGTGAAAAAGAGGTATCAAGAAAACCTTTGCATTTCCAAAATGGGATCAAGATAAGGTTTTGAGGAGCAGTGGTTATTTGCACATCGCTGAATTCCGAGGTGCCCATACTAGCATGTGAATTGCAGGGCATTTCTCAAATAGACGTCTTTTTTACACACTCTCTTATATTTGGAAGGAAAAAATGTAGAGAAAGATAAGGGGCAATAACACTTGTTTTGCTATTCTGTGTTCCCCCAAGTCTCCCGATAAAAATGATACCTCACTTGTGTGGGTAGGCCTAGTGCCCGCGACAGGAAATGCCCCAAAACACAACATGGACACATCCTATTTTTTTTATAGAAAACACAGCTGTTTTTTCCAAAGTGCCTACCTGTAGATTTTGGCCTCTAGCTCAGCCGGCACATAGGGAAACCTACCAAACCTGTGCATTTCTGAAAACTAGAGACCTAGGGGAATCCAAGGAGGGGTGACTTGCGGGGCTCGGACCAGGTTCTGTTACCCAGAATCCTTTGCAAACCTCAAAAAGTGGCTAAAAAAACAAGTTTTCCTCACATTTCGGTGACAGAAAGTTCTGGAATCTGAGAGGAGCCACAAATTTCCTTCCACCCGGCGTTCCCCCAAGTCTCCCGATAAAAATGATACCTCACTTGTGTGGGTAGGCCTAGCGCCCGCGACAGGAAACGCCCCAAAGCGCAACGTGGACACATCAAAATTTTTGGAAGAAAACAGAGGTGTTTTTTGAGAAGTGCCTACCTGTAGATTTTGGCCTCTAGCTCAGCCGGCACCTAGGGAAACCTACCAAACCTGTGCATTTCTGAAAACTAGAGACCTAGGGCAATCCAAGGAGGGGTGACTCGCGGGGCTCGGACCAGGTTCTGTTACCCAGAATCCTTTGCAAACCTCAAAAAGTGGCTAAAAAAACAAGTTTTCCTCAGATTTCGGTGACAGAAAGTTCTGGAATCTGAGAGGAGCCACAAATTTCCTTCCACCCGGCTTTCCCCCAAGTCTCCCGATAAAAATGATACCTCACTTGTGTGGGTAGGCCTAGCGCCCGCGACAGGAAACGCCCCAAAGCGCAACGTGGACACATCAAAATTTTTGGAAGAAAACAGAGGTGTTTTTTGAGAAGTGCCTACCTGTAGATTTTGGCCTCTAGCTCAGCCGGCACCTAGGGAAACCTACCAAACCTGTGCATTTCTGAAAACTAGAGACCTAGGGCAATCCAAGGAGGGGTGACTCGCGGGGCTCGGACCAGGTTCTGTTACCCAGAATCCTTTGCAAACCTCAAAAAGTGGCTAAAAAAACAAGTTTTCCTCAGATTTCGGTGACAGAAAGTTCTGGAATCTGAGAGGAGCCACAAATTTCCTTCCACCCGGCGTTCCCCCAAGTCTCCCGATAAAAATGATACCTCACTTGTGTGGGTAGGCCTAGCGCCCGCGACAGGAAACGCCCCAAAGCGCAACGTGGACACATCAAAATTTTTGGAAGAAAACAGAGGTGTTTTTTGAGAAGTGCCTACCTGTAGATTTTGGCCTCTAGCTCAGCCGGCACCTAGGGAAACCTACCAAACCTGTGCATTTCTGAAAACTAGAGACCTAGGGCAATACAAGGAGGGGTGACTCGCGGGGCTCGGACCAGGTTCTGTTACCCAGAATCCTTTGCAAACCTCAAAAAGTGGCTAAAAAAACAAGTTTTCCTCAGATTTCGGTGACAGAAAGTTCTGGAATCTGAGAGGAGCCACAAATTTCCTTCCACCCGGCGTTCCCCCAAGTCTCCCGATAAAAATGATACCTCACTTGTGTGGGTAGGCCTAGCGCCCGCGACAGGAAACGCCCCAAAGCGCAACGTGGACACATCAACATTTTTGGAAGAAAACAGAGGTGTTTTTTGAGAAGTGCCTACCTGTAGATTTTGGCCTCTAGCTCAGCCGGCACCTAGGGAAACCTACCAAACCTGTGCATTTCTGAAAACTAGAGACCTAGGGCAATACAAGGAGGGGTGACTCGCGGGGCTCGGACCAGGTTCTGTTACCCACAATCCTTTGCAAACCTCAAAAAGTGGCTAAAAAAACAAGTTTTCCTCACATTTCGGTGACAGAAAGTTCTGGAATCTGAGAGGAGCCACAAATTTCCTTCCACCCGGCGTTCCCCTAAGTCTCCCGATAAAAATGATACCTCACTTGTGTGGGTAGGCCTAGCGCCCGCGACAGGAAATGCCCCAAAACAGAACGTGGACACATCACATTTTTTCATAGAAAACAGTGCCTACCTGTGGATTTTGGCCTCTAGCTCAGCCGGCACCTGGGGAAACCTAGCAAACCAGCACATTTTTGTAAACTAGAAACCCAGGGGAATCCAAGATGAGGTGACTTGTGGGGCTCGGACCAGGTTCTGTTACCCAGAATCCTTTGCAAACCTCAAAATGTGGCTAAAATACCACGTTTTCCACACATTTCGGTGACAGAAAGTTCTGGAATCTGAGGGGAGCCACAAATTTCCTTCCACCCAGCGTTCCCCCAAGTCTCCCGATAAATATGATACCTCACTTGTGTGGTTAGGCCTGGTGCCTGCGACAGGAATAGATCACACAACGGTCAATGTTGGTCCTTACGTGAGGCAGCTGTTGACCCTGGGGTGATCCATTCCTGACACAGGCACTAGGTGTAGGCACTCAAGTGGGGTAGTGTTTTTATCAGGACAGGTGAGGAGTCACTGGGTGGTAGGAATGTTGTGGATCCCAGCATATTCCTGTAGTTTGTGTGACAGAAATGCGAGAAAAATAGAGTTTTTTCTCAACATTTCAGCTTTGCAGGGTATTCTGGGTAAGAAAACTTTGGGGAATCCACACAAGTCACACCTCTGTGGACTCCCCCGAATGTCTAGTTTCCAGAAATGTTTGGGTTTAGTGTGTTTCTCTATATGGCCGCCGAATCCAGGACCAAAAACACAGGTGCCTGCCTTACAAAACCAGTTTGTTTTGCCATAGACAATTTTGATGTCTCCACAATATGATTTGGGTGGTGGAATTTGGGGCTGAACTAAATTGGTGAGCTCCCAAGAGAGCACTCTCTCTCTGCTTGCCGCCGCATTCACCTGCTCTCTGGGTTGGCCTAACCCACTATTACCCAGTTGCACGAACAGCTTGCGAAGGGACAGCAGGACTGTCCTCATCACCTCCCTCATAATGTACTGGAAGAGGAGTTTTCGAATGGGACTCCTCTGACTGAAAAATCACTCCCAGAGTCTGCGCCATTGTCCTATCCCTCAGATGCTGCCTCAGTATCTGATGTCTCAGTCTCTGATCCTATGTCAGAGCGGTCCTCTATAACCCGAGTGCAGGCAGCAGTCATCCATCAAGATGCCATCTCTGCTATTGGCTAAACTGTTGCTCTAAAACACTAGCCTACGTAGACAGTCACAAAATCGATGGTGTGTGTGAGATACGTGCAACAGTAGAGGCCACCTTACCTGCGCTTCTTCCCTCAATCAGCACGTACTTTCAAGACACTCAAAAAACACCTTGTCACATACCATTCGTCACAGTCTTTAGCACCTCCTGCGCCCAGTCCAACAATCATTATTGGTGCTCCCACTCCCTCCTCCTCGGATTCCCTCATTACCACCCAGCAAAAGTGCCCTTCATCTCTCCATAGACTTTACTAATGTACTCAGCTATTTACATAAAATACCGATGTGCTCTTTGCAGTAGGCATATAAACCTTCTGCGCTTCTTTATGGCACTAAAACTGCCACTAGACAAGTCGGACCCTTTTCCCCCCAGGGAAACCACACACATATTGACAAAAGTGATGTATATATGACAGCCAACCACCTGAAACTCAACTCAAGCAAAACCGAAATAATCCTCTTTGGCCCTCACCAAAAAAACCTGGGACCCCCCATGGTGGCCCACCACGCTAGGCCCTGCACCCACCCCCGCCAACTACGCACGCAACCTCAGCATCATCCTAGACTCCTCCCTCTCTATGACCCAACAAATCAACGCTCTTACCTCCTCATGCTTCAACAAACTCCGTATACTGAAAAACATTAAAATGGATCCCCACAGAGACCAGAAAAACTGTCACTCACGCACTCATCAGCAGCAGGCTTGATTACAGAAACGCCCTCTACGCCGGCACCACTCTAAAACTCAAGTGCAAACTACACGCATCCAGAACTCAGCAGCACGACTCATCCTCGACCTCCACCGACACGAACACATCTCTCCACACCTCAAATCCCTCCACTGGCTCCCCATTGACAAAAGGATCACCTTCAAGATCCTCATCCTCACACACAAATCACTCCACAACACAGGCCCTGCCTACCTCAACGAGAGTCACCTTCCACACCCCCACACGAAACGTCCGTTCAGCTGACCTCTCTCTCGCCTCTGACCCCCGCATCAAACACACCACCACCGGGGGCAGATCCTTCTCCTACATTGCACCCAAAACATGGAACGCACTCACAACCCACATTCGCAAGACCCAAAACCTACTTCTTTTCAGGAAGGGCCTCAAAACCTGGCTTTTTGAACAGTGAACCTCCTAGCCCCTTTCCCTCCCTCCCGTCCCCCCCCCCAGCGCCTTGAGACCCTCACAGGTGAGTAGCGCGCTTTATAAATCTCTTTGATACAGATCTACCTATATATATATATATATATAAATATATATCTACATAGATATATCTATAGATATATCCATGTACCTAGATATATCTATCTACATAGATATATATATATAGATATATACATATATTTTTTTTAGTTGTTGTATGGTTTCCTTGGGGGCCAAAATGGCCCCCAGGGAAACCCTACAACATCTAAAAAAAAAATTGCCCCCACAGGGGGTCACCCTGCCCACGGGCGACCCCCTGTCATTTCATTTTTTTTTTTTTGAAAAAAAAAAAAATCCCCTGGGGGGGGGCGCGATCGCACCCCCCCCCCCTCCCCAGGGGGCACCTACCTTTTTATTTTTTTAGGAATATTATCCGGGGGGGGGGGCGGCCCGTTTTCCGGGGGGGGCTGCCCCCCAAAAGTGAAATCCCTGGTGTCTAGTGGGGTTTCCTGGCCCCCGATCGCAGCTGTGCTGCGATCGGGGGCCAGGAAACCGTTTCAGAAGGCCTCATAAGAAAGGGGAGACTCTCCCCTTTCTTACGAGGCCTTCTGAAACTGTTTCTGGCCCCCGATCGCAGCACAGCTGCGATCGGGGGCCAGAAACAGTTTCAGAAGGCTTCGTAAGAAAGGGGAGAGTCTCCCCTTTCTTACGAGGCCTTTTCAAAATGTTTCCTGACCCCCCCGATCGCAGCTGTGCTGCGATCGGGGGAGCCAGGAAACCTGAAAGTGTTTCCTGGCCCCCGATCGCAGCACAGCTGCGACCGGGGGCCAGGAAACACTTTCAGGAAGGCCTCGTAAGAAAGGGGAGTGTCTCCCCTTTCCTACGAGGCCTTCCTGAAAGTGTTTCCTGGCCCCCGATCGCAGCTGTGCTGCGATCGGGGGCCAGGAAACACTTTCAGGAAGGCCTCGTAAGAAAGGGGAGACTCTCCCCTTTCTTACGAGGCCTTCCCGAACGTGAAAAAGGCCGTTTTCCCCATGAAAGCAGGAAGCGGCCGCAAGGCTGCTTCCTGCTTTCATGGGGAAAACACCTTTGCAACGTCAGCGCGCCTCGCGGCGCGCTGACGTCACAAAGGGGCGGGTGGGAGGCGGGGGGAGACACGGTAGCTTCCGTGTCTCCCGGGGGGGGGGGAAAAAATAAAAAATTAATCCTCGGGTGCGACGCACCCGAGGATTTATTAATGCCCTTCCTGGTGTCGGCCACTGGTCGTGACCCGCACCAGGGAGGGTGTGTGGGCGTCGGCCAGTGGCCGACGCCCGCATTTAAGAGGTTAAAGATAATAATCTGGATCTAGGAGCTAGAGATTTAGAACTGAATGGAAATAGAAGAAGGAGGAGAAAACCTAAATGGTTGTCAGATTGTGTGTGTGAATGAGAGGATAATGGTGTAGGAGACTTATCAATAATGTGTGTGAAGGTGAGAATGGCGAAGGAAGATTAGATTAGTTTTATTTTCAAGTATAGGTTATTAAAGTTTATCTTTAATTCTCTTTTTTATTTATGTACATTTTTTTTTGTTAACAGGAGAAGATGTGTTGAAATATATTGCTTTAATAGAGGCAGGGGATAAATACAGGTCAGTGGAGAGTTGAGGAAGTGTCCTCTTTTGGACTGATAGAGCCGAATTCTTGTTAGACCCAGGAGGTCATCTCCATCTCTGTAGCCCACATCTGTATCATTTATATGTGTGTGTTGTGTTATATTGTTTTAATAGAGGCCTGTAAATGGCTGTGTCTGATTCTAGTATGCTTTATAGTTCTGTGTTCGGGAGTTGCTGCAGGAAATCAAAAGAGTTGGATGAAGGTCTCTGTACTACAGTTAAAATGCGTATCATACCTGCAAGTTCAGCAGTAGACTAGTGTGAGATAACCCAAAAAGTAAAACATAATCTAAGCATCTGCCTCTTGGTGCTTTGTGTGTCTCTTATATGTGCGGGCTCAGTTTATCCATTAAATAAAGATCGTAATATATAAGTTTAGGAGTAAAGAGGTATAACTTTTACACACATATTTATGCAAATATTGTGTTGCACCAAACTGTTGATGGTAATTTGACATTCATATTCGGACATTAAGAATTACAAAACTGAAATCTGATGTATTTTTAATCCAGTAATGTGCAGTTGTATGTGTGCATATATATATATATATATATATATATATCACCCAGCTGATGCTGATCGCTTCCACCTCACGAGGTTGGTGCAATACTGCGGGAAGCCGTAAACCTGCTAACATGAAAATACAAGTGCCGCAGTTTTCACACGGACACCAAGATAGCACTCCAGGACGGTGATTCACAAGAAAAGTTTATTTGGCAACGTGTTTCGATCTGATGATCTTTTTCACAGCAAAAACTAGAAAACAAGTGCCCAATCACCTTTAAAAACAAATTTCCAACATCCTCATGGGAAATCATGGACATAGAAAAATCACCACCATTAGTGATCTGTATAAGAACAGACTCATGCTATACCTTTCATATGGGCATACAACCTTATTTGGAGATTGACTATTATAATGGATAATTTATATAAATAAATTACAGAAAAAAATGAATAAATAAAATTAACTAAACTAAATAAATAATTCTGGCCCAGTGGTCTAACATAGACAACATGTATTACTTTGTCCACAAATATCACAGCATAATTCAATTTCATTTATCATCATCATCTGTTCATGGACAAATAATACTGATTTTTCCATCTTTTAAACAAATCATAATTTTTTAATAAAATCAAAATCATATCTGCAAAATCCCTTCCAATCACATTAATTATTCATTCTCCCTGACACAAACCCACATAAGATGAAGAACAATTTACATTGATGAAAACAACCAAAATAGCTATTAGTTAACATAATCTGTACAATTTCAAACCAAAGGTGAAAAAGAAGAAAAGCTTTAGCCAATATGCACAAAAAGCTCCTCATCTTTGTTCATACCTCCAGGTATACGGCTGTTCAACTGAATTTTATACTCTGATTCCATAATCCTAAATATCTTCTCCCTGTCTCCTCCTAGTTTGTTGAGGACGACCCTGTCAATACCATAAAAGGATAAATCATCAGCATTTTTTTTTATGCAACAGAGACCAATGTCTTGCCATAGGATAATCCGGATCAACATTCCTAATGGCTCTCGTGTTCCAATATTATTTTTTTAAACAGAAACTTTGTACTACCTACATATAGAAGACCACACGGGCAAACCAGCACATAAACACAGAAATCACTATTGCCTGTTATTAACTTGTTAACATATCTGTTTTGCCCTGTAGGCAATAGGTAAGCCTTAACATTCTTACTTGCTCGACATGCTTTGCAGTGACCACACTTATAAAATCCTTGCTGTTCCGTAAACCACCCCCCTTGGACCATCTGTGACGTCGTATAACTGTGTACGAACATATCTTTCAGAGAAGAGGATTTGCTATATGTGATCAAGGGACTTAGTGGTACCTCAGATCCAATCACTGAATCAGAGCTCACAAGATGCCAATGTTTACAAATCATTTTCTTAATGCTCTGGGAATCAGCATTATAAGTAGATCTCTGCCTGCATGAATAGCGGGCGACAGGACGGTGATTTATAAAGCAAGGTATGTGCTGGTATGCACGTGTGGTCTCCTATATGTAGGTAAAGTAAGATATTCTTATAATTCTTAACTATAGTGTCACTTTAAGCTCTCTATTTTCACTGAATACCCACACGGCTGCCTTTGATGATATATGATTGCATTAGTTGGTTGTGACCCATAGCCGCCCCCTTTGTGGTAGAAAGAGTACATTTTGTCACTCCACCAGGTATCCACGTCACCCTTTCATTGCCTCAGAGAAAACTCACACCTAGGATGATGCAATGTGGCAAAGAAGGAATGGTATAAGGAGCTGCATGATAATAATGGCCCATCACTGGCAGTCTTAAAACCTTGTGCATCTTAGATCTTCAACTGCATCCCATACTTATATCTCCAGACC
Source organism: Pleurodeles waltl (assembly GCF_031143425.1). NCBI lineage: Eukaryota > Metazoa > Chordata > Amphibia > Caudata > Salamandridae > Pleurodeles > Pleurodeles waltl. The sequence goes on along the minus strand of NC_090440.1, from coordinate 1,943,733,686 downwards.
CATTCCACTCGTCTTTGCTGAATAAGACTTGACTTGATTCATGTACTGTGTTACCTACTTAGACTTAATCTGCAGCCCTCAGTTGTAGCATTGAGAGGCAAACCACACATATTCACCGCATGTAGGACTCACTGACATTGGCTCACCCTCTTTCTTTGTCTTCTGGTGGTGTGAGAAGATAGAATCCGCCACCAGTTGCTTAGTGTGCACTGTAAAAGTGTTTCTGAAGTAGGGCATAGGAATGACAAGTGCCTAATGTGCTAGGCTTCTTGTGGTATAGCATGCCACAAGGTCATGGTTGTGTGCCAAACTGTAGCATTTTAGAGCGGGAGATTATTACACTGTATTGTGATTCATTTTATATGGTGCTTCCTACGACTGCTGAGGTGCCAAAGTACAATAGTGGGCGAGTAGCATACTACTCTATGGGGGAGTTCTTGATTTTAAGATGAGGAAGTTGGAGTTTTATATTCCCCAGAAGCGTATGTAGCAACCCATGAACTTTGGGAATGACAGGAAAGTCTTGGCCACCTGCAGGTCACTGGGCAAGGGGTACACTAGTTGTAACAATGGCAAATGATTCCATGTGAAAAGACAAGATATTCAGGTTCCAGCTGGGTGAGCGAGGAGGAAAAAAGGAAAAATGTAAAATGTGTTGTGTGTTGTTAAAATCGCTGGTAAAGGCTAATGGCCTTATCAGATCACTGAGAAACGTTATGTCAGACGTCATAGGTCATAGGTTGATCTGTTTGCTATGAAATGGTAAGAGAAATCCAGTAGGCCTCACTTTACATTTTTAAAGGTGAATGATTACGCTGTGCTAAGGCCTGTAGGCAAATATTTTGTTACCACTGAATTGTAGGGAAGGATCTTGGTGTTGGTTATCTTCTTTGTTCAACCCTCGGGGTAGAAGATGTGCATTGTAATAATTATTTCTAGAATCTCTTTGGAAGGCCTGACAGGCCTAGCTGTTTGCCAGGATCTTGTATTATGAACGTCGCTAAATAATAGATTCATCCATTTATATATAATTTATACATACATGTAGATACTCGGGGTCTTTGGACCAGCTCTGTCTGCCATTGGTCTTCGAGTCATTTACACTCTACTTCCATTCATCATAGCATTCTGGGTGGGTAATGGTTCAGCCCACTTCAGTCATTGGGCTCTGTTACTGTGAGAATGACGATAAACAAATGGAGTCAACTCCTGCGGAGTGTCTGGCTTCACTGACTTACTACACCCTGAAACATACTTCAAAATGTAATTAATGCCCTTTCAGAGCCTTGGGGTTTTGAGCAGATTTATGTAAAACGTGTGCAGATGTGCTCGGCCCCTCCTGTGGCTAAATATTTAGCTGATTGTTTCTTGACGTTTTTTGTTTATGGTATGTTTCAAGACACTGAATATTTTAGAAAACGAAAAACAGTCGCAGCCTAGGTCGCAGCAATTCTTAGACATCTGGCAGCAATGCCCTGTCCTAATTGGACTGCTCTGACCAAGAAAGTGATTTATTGAGATGTTTGTTAAGGAATTGCACCCCGGGACAGCTGCTTGCCTTTACATTAGTGTTTCCTTCACACACCACTGACAAGTGTTCGAGTCCAATAGCAGAAACTTGGGATGAGTACATATTTCTGGCTCATTGCAGCAAAAAAACATACCACCACCCTCTCAGTTCTGTATTAAATAATTTTCTTCAGAGCTAAATCACAGACGGGAGCTGTTTAACACACGTTTTGACTGTGGAAAGGGAACGTTTTAACTTCAGATATTTGGAGCAGAAGCGTACATCAATTTTAAGTTCCAAGGACAGTGTCACTTTAAGCAGGGCCTAGTTTAAGCATCTCCCGTTTGTGCTTAGGAATCTGCGGTCCAGTTAAAGACATGCGAGCTAATGTAATGCCATATTTCTTTACTGCTATCCTACTCAGTAACACAAGAAATCCTACAGCATGAGGTCACAAAGACAAGTGATGTAATAAAGCAAGCAGGAGATGAAATGAAAATTCATCCCATATTTTTTCAGGCTCCGGGACAACAGCAAGCACATCCACCAGCAAATAGGAAAACGCCAGCAAGGTAGACCACTGAACAGTGCCAATCGCAAAGGACCCTGTTCCCCTAAAATTGCGTAAATCTACTTATTATATACTTGATCTGCTTTTTTTGTATGTTCTGAAATGTAAGAAGGTCTTAGATTTCCAAGACGTTTCCTGTTTCCGGTGGTCACATTCTTGTTACCGTCGGTCTCTCTCTTGGGAATTGTCCACAGATGGACAGTCTGCAGGTTTAGGTTCGGGTAAAATGTGCACTTGCACCTGTTCTCTCCCTTTTCCTGTTGAAATTCTGTTCTCTTGACTCCATGGGTATGTGGTGTGCGTCACGTTACCACCCTAAGCCCATTCTTGCTGCAACCAATATTTACTACTAAAGCTTGATTTGCAGTTGGGGTGGTGGGTGTCATTGGGGTTGTTAGTGCATGTCTTCTCAGTACTGACTTTATAGGTGTTCCAACATTCCTACTGATCACTTCATGGCCCCTGCCTCCTTTGCAGCATGCATATTCTCACCCCTCACCTGAATTATCCATCCCCCCTGGTGTAATTTCCATAATCATAGGTTTTATTTGCACCCATAAACATCAGCCTGAACCAGAATTTGTGAATCAAGCAGGTGCACAATGATGTTGAACTGGAAGGTCTCCAGATGTCGCAAACTGTGTCACTTGGTCTGGACTGGGTTGGCTCTGCTGGCCGGGTGTCCAGTTCTAACAACATCGTACTTGCGTCCATATAGTCACTGTTCGCAGAACAAGCCACCTTCACAGTTTTTATTTTTATTTTTTTGTATCTGCTTCACCTGCCATCCACCTATTGGAAACAAGGAAGGGCCCTCAGCAAGTGTAACCACAAAAAGTAGGGATTTGAGTACAGCCTGTGGATGTTCTTAGTTTAATGGTTAGTCCTTCTTCCTGCTGATGCCAGACACTTGTTTTGGAACATAAACGCTCCAGGTGGGTATTCTAGGTTTAAAATGACTGCCCATAATGTCATGGAGCTGGACCAGTAGTTCCCAACATGTGTTCCAGGGACCCCTGGGGGTCCGCAACTGCTTAGAATATTAAATAATATTAGAAAATTGGGTCCCCAGCTTTCAGTAATGACTCAGTGGGGGGGTCTCCGGCTTCCAATAACGATCCAATGGGGGTCCCCGAGTTCCAGTAATGATAAAGTGGGGGTCCACAGAAGTCAAAAGGTTGACCACTGGGCTAGACAATTCTGCCTTTTGGCAAGGCTCATGCTAATACAAGTGCCATATTCATACAGAGACATACACACAAATAAACTTTGTCTCATGTTATAAAACGAATTAATTGCAAGTGAGTTTATTGCAGGTTGAGAGTTTAGCCATTGTATAATATTTTAGACTTTTGTTCTTGCTGTACCCCTCATTGTATTGTTTTGTTTCCACAGCCCGAAAACCTGAAAGAAGGCTGCTCCCCAAAGGGCTGCGGGTGATCTGAAACATTCCATCTCCTCCTAGATTTGAAAGAGACCCCTCATGTTGTAAGCAGCCCAAAATGTTCAACTTGATAAAAAAAGACAAGGATGGGTCGAGGAGAGAGAAAAAGAAAGAGAAAGAGAAAAAAGAGAGAATGTCAGCAGACGAGCTGAAAAGCTTGGAGGAGATAAGCATGCGGCGGGGGTTCTTTCACATCAATCGGTCCTCTAAGCGGGATTCCAAGACCAGACTGGAAATTTCTAACCCGATCCCCATCAAAGTGGCAAGCAGCTCTGAGCTTCACCTGACGGACATCGACTCAGATAGCATTAGCAACAGAGGGAGCATAATTTTGGACTCTGGTCATCTGAGTACGGCTAGCTCCAGTGACGACTTGAAGACAACCGAGGAGGTGACTTTCAGAGGTTCTGTGCTCCAGAGGGCAGCCAAGTTTGGCTCACTGGCCAAGCAGAACTCCCAGTCACAGATGGCTCAGATAGTGAAGAGGTTTTCCTTCTCCCAGAAGAGCAGAGATGAGAGCCTGTCTGAGACCTCCACCCCCTCTGAGCATTCGGCTGCGCCGTCCCCCCAGGTGGAAATCCGTGTCTTTGACAGCCAGGCCCGTGAACTCAATGCAACCAAAGCTCAGTCTCAACCACAACCGAGAGTCAAGGTGCCTGAGGTTGTGGGCAAAACGTTTCCTGCTGACTTGAAACTACCCCCTGTGTTGCCACCACAGCCCCCTGAGCCTAGGGAACTGGAGCTTCAAAGGAGAAAAACTGGTGACTTTGGCTTCTCTTTGCGCAGGACCACCATGTTAGACCGAGGAGCCGATGGGCAGGTCTACAGGAGGGTGGTCCACTTTGCCGAGCCTGGAGCCGGCACTAAGGACCTGGCCTTGGGACTAGTGCCGGGGGACCGGTTGGTGGAAATCAATGGCCGAAATGTTGAGAGCAAAGCCCGGGATGAGATTGTGGAAATGATCCGTCAATCTGGGGACACCGTGAGGCTGAAAGTGCAGCCAATTCTGGAGCTGGGCGAGTTGAGCCGTTGCTGGTTGAGGAGCAGAGAGGGGCTGCGGAAAGAGGCTTTTGATGTGAGTATTAATGCTGTGACAGATCTTGTTTTGACACAAAGGCATGTAACTATAAATAGACGTTTTTCATTCTTGCTTAAGTTGACTGTCTAGCCCCCTTTTAAAGGCATTATAGCAAAACTATATAGTTACAAACGTAGAGAATGTGGTTTGAGGGCAGTCATAATGATCTAACGAAGGGAAAGTTGTACACTCAAATACTTTGGAAGCACCAGTGTTTGACAAAGATAGATTATATTGCAGAAGACAGTCTGAAACTACTTAACCTTGAATTAGATAATTCATTAGTCTTTTCAAGCAGAAAGGCGTGTATATCTCCAGAAGTAGGTTTCATGTGTTTCATATACCACACATAGACTGCCTTTTTCTCATTGAATTAACAGACTGGGCAGAGTGATGTGGAACGTGGTGTGGGCCACCCTGCTTGTTGGATGAGGCACTAACACCTGCAAATTTGTATTGAACTGCTTAGAGTAAACATTTGGGGGTGGGGAGGGGCAAGCGGACGAATATGCTTGTGGCCTCTACCCAGATGGGGCATCTCAGGTTACAAAATCAGACTCTTTTTTTACCCAGAACTGCATTCCTAAAACGACTGCATAATGTTTTATTAAAAGATGACTAGTTTGTAAGAGCCTCGGGACATCATTCTCTAGAATATCTCTTCAATCAACATGTATTTGTGATAAACCTCAAAATCCAAAATCTAAAAGCATCTCTGTGTGTTAACCTTCTCGGTATAGTAGTAGCACAGTATTTCCCGGGATCAGCTGCTGTCCCTGGTGGTGCCAGGATTCTGTAGTCGGGCAACAGTGCTAGTACTGTTATGGTGCCATACATCACATGTGGGTGTTGGAACAACCCTCTTGCCGCACTCATTGTCCCTGCAACATCATGAGCAGATATCTGTTTCAGAGGAATCTATCTTGTTGGCATCTGTGTTTGCCGTTTCTCTTGGTGCTGTTGTGCGAGATATGATTGGCACATTTTTATCCAGATCTTAAGCTAGTGTATGCTTTCGGTCTTAAATTAAGATCAAGAGAAGGAGGGTGGTGCATCTCTGTTAGAGGAACTATCCTGAAGAGAGGGAGTTCCCTTCAGGGTCTACAGTAATATAGCTGGTGGGGGGGAAGCTCCTTGCGGGCCTCGCAGTGACATAAGGCATACAGCCACAGGAGGTGATAGGAAATTCACAGAAACACAAGTCATGCAGGAACAAGGGTGAATGAGACCCCCCACAGTGGAAAGTTGGCAAGCGGGGGGGTCCCTGCAGGGTCTACAGGAACTAAAGTGGCAGAGGAAGTCCTCTACAGGCCTCACAAAACATACATCTACAGGAGATGAGAGGGAGGTCTACATTGGAGAGCTCACAGTAACCATTCATGCAGGGCACAGGGGGTGAATGGGATCTCTACGATGAAAAGCTCATAGTAGCACGAGCCAATCAGCCACAGAGCGTGACAACAACACAACTCCTACATGCAGTAACTTTGGTGAGAGGGGGTTCTCTCCAGAGCTTACTGTGACATAAAGCATACCCTGTTGGGGAACAGTATCTCCCCGCAGTGCTTGCAGTATTGCATGTCCTGACAGTCTATGGCTGGGGTCTTCAACCTTCTCATTAATAACAGCTACTAATAGGCAATGAAATTCACCTGAAACTACTAATAGTATTAGTGTTGCAATAGTGACGCATTAATCATGAATATGTTGGTGGCCGCGATATGCAAGATTACCAGCAGTGATCGCATAAGTGCATCAGGCATGGTTGTAAGAAGTAATTTTAAAATAAACAAGCATTTGCAATGCAGCGGGTCTCGCATTACGTTGAGTTAGAGCTATTAGCGTTGTAAACTCCTAACCGGACTTTTCTTGCCATGTTAAATGAAAAAAAAAAAAAAAACGAGCACGATCGCGCTGCGAAATAAAGAGAAAAAGTAGTCCAGAAACCCTACGGAAAACATAGATCCTCGTATGTTTCCAGTAGTTTACCGGTGCTCTCGAGGAGGACTAAACACCGGAAAAGGCATGACGTTTGCATGCCTTTCACGAAAGAAAACAATCAGATTTATTTTAAAAGGCAATCCCACGAACCAATGAAATTGACTGACGTAGTATATACGTGGTTAAAATCCCTCTAAAGAGAGATTAGAAGAAGGACTAAGCACTTTGCACTCGCCCTAAAAAACCTTTATCACAGTTAAATGCCTCTCCATTGCAATGTCCCTCCTACCAAGTTACTAATATTAGTAATACGTCTCCCAAACGCTTATCACTCAAATATCAACTTTAGATATATCTTGGAAATGCAAGAACTTATCTCCAAACATCAGCTTATGACAGTTCCGTCTTGAGTAAACACTTTTTAAATTTTGGTATTCATATATTAATTAAAACAAGCGTGCATTTTTAATTTAGTTTTTACAAGAGAATGGAGAGCTCGTGGTAACTCACAAGTACTCCTTGGAGAAGCCTGCAGCAGCGACGGGGACTCCTAAAGATCTTACTTTAGTGCGTGTTCTAGAAGTACAGGGACGAGCAGAAACTTCTGTGTGCCACATAAAACTCCAATCTGACGTCAGGGTTGCCCTGAGGTGTTATGCAGGAACTATCGATGCTAAAAAAACGAAACTAGGTCATTGGAGCATTAGCGCGGCAGAAATCTGAAATAGGAATAGTTCTGCAATCAAATGACTGAGGATGCAATCCTAATTTGCACGTGTTCAGGTACATTTGTGAAAAACGACGCACAAGTCCTGTGCTAACTTCATTGCTCTCCAAGTCCAGGCGAGGGGATCTAGGGTGCATCAAGAGATGGGTACGAGTGGCAGGTTCTGAAAAACAGGCGCACAGGACAGGTCACTTGTCCACAAAGCTGCTGTTCTTTGGCGCCTCCGGCCTCACGGGCTGCATCACACGATGACGCAACGTGTGACGCAGGAGTGGTTTAACAAGATGCATTGCGTAGGCCCACATGCTGCACCGTTTAACACATGACGCACGTCTGTGGAGCATCCCGGTATATAGAGACTGGTTTCACCCACCTACCCTAGAGGTGGACACCTGGTGTCAATACTAGACCTTCAGGTCCACCCACGGGGCACAACAGGTGATGTGTATGTACTGGGACATAGAGCGCATCCTCCCATTCCATTAACAATGCCCCCAATCTGATTTTATTCCTATGACTGGATGAACCAAGAGACATTCTGTAACTCTTTGCAAGGTCCACCTTTTATGAGATATTGTGCCAGGCTATATGTCCTAATAAAGACTTCGAAACTTTGTTTTCTCTATAATAAAGTTCCCTTTTTTCTCTTATATTATCCTCTTTATATATTTAGACATAAATTTAGACATAAATGGTTTAAATGTTGGTGCTTATTGTGTTAATCCTCTTTTCATATGCCCTCTTTTACAAATGGCCTCCCCGTCCCTTTGACCCCATTCCAGTTTTAAGTGACACATTTTGGAATTGGATTAGCTGCACTTTGCCTCTCCAACCCTGAGCTGGAGTCCTTTTATTTCCTCCAATCCAACCTGTTAAAATGTTTCTGTGCATGGGCTGCTCTTGGTGATCTGTCATACTGTTGGTTTCTGTCCTGCTTGTGTCCTCCACTTCTGCCCCTGAAGGACTTCTGATGGTGGTGGAAGAAGTGTCTTTCTCTGAGGCACCAGAGATGGAAGGATTTCCCCTCCTTGCTCCCTAGCACCCCGATGTGTATCGCTGTATTAAGACAATATTGGAAGTACTGACTTCTGTTTGTGTCTGCAGATAAGTAGCTGTGTGTCGATGACCCGCAGCAGTAAGGTGTTACTACAGTACTCAGTTTCTCCATATTCTATATTGTGATCCATCTGTGCTTCTATCTGTTCAGTTGCACTTATTGTAAATGTGTTGCATGGAATTTAAATGGAAATATACACACAACTAAGAAAATGCCCATAATATATGCAAAATGTGCAGCATGAAATATATTTTACACCTAAACTTTAACAGTACTATGATTGTGCTAAATTGTCCTGAGAAATGTTCCTAAACGTTGCACCGTTGTCAGTAGTGAGCAATAGCAGGACGAGTCTGCACTGCAGCATGTATACTCGTGTCTGTAGGTGGTTTTCCAGTTTTAATGAATGTTTGTACCTGGATTTTGTGTTAAATATTACTCTTAGCCACTTAAGGGTGTACCAATAATCTTCGTCATGGCAAAGCAGGTCAGCATTACCAGGTGAATGACGCACACACTGGCTGGGAGATATAGGGAAGTCAGAGTGTAGAATCACTATCTAAAAAGAAAGACGGCTTCTTCCTGAAGCTAATAGCCTACACAGCCCCATAATGTCTTAACAACGCAAAGTCAGCTCACAGTTATAGTAAAAGAAATGGTGGAATTTAGTCCGGATATGTAATGTGTGAGTTCTACAAAGAATTATAGCAACCTTCTTAAGCGGAAGCAAGAGTGCATACTTAGGGAAATGCCCAAAATAAATTGTCCAATTCAGGTGCAAGCCTGCTTCTGCTTTAATAGCATTCTACTGTAGTCCAACATTCCTATTACAAGAGGAATACTGTAACTACGAAGAGCAGGAAAACACCAGCCCCTTGTTTTTAATTTGCTTTCAAGGGCAGAGATATTGCACTCGTTCACAAACCGCCTAATATTCTATGTGATTAGATTAGTTAGGTGAATAAATACACAATAAATTCGAGACAATTTGTGAAAAAACATTTTTAAGAAGCATTGTGAAATAAATTATCACATACTAGTATTACATTTGTCTAGGTTTTCTTTTTTTCTTCAAAGCAATAATTTATGGTGATTTTTCAAATAATTTTTGTTATCCACTGTTTAGGTTTTGAAGTGTTTATGGATCGCAGTTGGCGTCTCCTTTTTGAAGAAATGGAGTAGGATGAGCGGGTCAGGGTGGTGTTTCATGCAGTTTCTTACTGTTTTGGTGCAAATTTAAAAGTAAATATTTAGAGCAGCAATGATAGGTTTGTAGTGGACAAGGGGGAGTGGTATCCTTTTTTAAACAAAACACTCTACTCTTGTGAAACACAGGAGGCAGGTGTCAGATTGGGTTATGGTATTCGATCATTGAGGTTCCCCCTGTGTTAAATTGCTCTGGCAGACATTTACTTTTGTGTCTAGTGGGAATGTTACGTTTTAGGGTACTTATGGGGATCCTGTCCTATATTTCAAAATTGAGTTATGATTTGCAGTTAACAGGGTAGTGTGAGGTACATAGTGTTCTAGGAGGTTGAGTGGTCGGATGCCTTAAAAATTAGGTGTCAATTTCTGGATATTATGGCATGTTAGTAAACGTGGACGTCAATATTTACAGCTGCTGAGCTTGGGCACCACTGTGTCCTCTCCAAGGTAGCATGAAGGGCCATGGAGAGGTTGCGCACAGGAATCAAAGGCGTTGGATGTGAAGGTGCATTTTGGGTAGACCTGTGTTTGTCATGGTGGCAGCAGAAGTGTCCTGCTCTGAGGCACCAGAGATGGACACCCCCTTGCTCTCTAGCACTCTGACGTGCATTGCTGTGGTAAGGCAACATCGTAAGTACTGACTTTCATTTGTGTCTGCGGATAAGTAACCGTGTGTTGATGACCCACAGCAGTAGGGCTAACTGTGAAACTACATTACCCAGCTGTTCCATCTTCTATATTGTGGTCCACTTATGCTTCAATCTATTCAGTTGCACTTGTTGTAAATATGTGGTTGGAGCTTAAATGGAACGATACACAGAACTAAGGAAATGCTAATGTTATAGGCAAGATGTGAGCCAGCCGTGCCATTTTACTCCTAAACTTTAGCAATAATGCGAGGGTCATGAGAAATAATCCAAAAGACTGCACATTTGTTAGTAGTGAGCAACAGCAGGGGGAGTCTGCCCTGCAGCATAGATTCTCGTGGCTGAAGATGGTTTTACAGTTTTAATGATTGTAATTATCTGGGTGTTAACGTTAAATATTACTCGTAGCCGCTTAATGGTGTACCAATAATCTTCGCCATGACCAAGCAGGTCAGCATTAGCAGCTGAATGACACACAAACTGGCTGGGAGACATGGGGAAGTCAAGACAGTAGGATCCCCGTCTAAAAAGAAAGAAGGCCAGTTCCTGAAGCTGGTAGACTCGTTCAGCCCACACAGCCCCATACTGTTTTAACAAAGCCAAGCCAACTCAGAGTTTCTGATATCCATAGGATCAGTGCTTAATTTGTAAATAAAAACGTGCCGGTGCCCAAAGCCCTCTTAAACACGCGACTGCTGCAATTAAATGTGCGAACACGGAGTTCTGGGGCAGCGTAATCCTAAAGCCATCTCGGACCTCTTTAATTCCCTTACATGCACCACCCTGCTCCTTCAGCTCACTCTTGCAGCTTTGATTTCTCCCTTTGTGACGATGTTTCGTTTTTCTTTTCCTCCATCTTTCCCATATGGGTCTTTTGCTCGCAGTAAATGCTTGAGGCAGAAAAATAAGTGCCAGCCCTAAAAAATAAGTGCCTGTGCCCCGCACTGAAAACAAGCACAAATTAAGCACTGCATAGGACATCTCACAACTTTACCATAAGCTGTCCATTGCAGATGTCCAACACCGCTCTGCATAGCGATGTACGAACTTCTGTGCTAGTTTCTACAAGCATTGATCATCGCTAAGCAGGAAGGTTCAAATATGTGTTATGTTTGATCATAGACTATTGATTTAAATAATTTACATTTTGGTATTCAGTCGAGAATTTTATATAATTGACAGATAGAAACAACATTTCTAAGTCTTCACATAAAGAAAGGCTTTTACCCCCAAGCACATGTTATAAGATATATTGATAATTTTCTCTATTAACGTGCTCGGTGCCATCAATTTTTATGTTTTCTCTAAATCTAAAAGCTTCAACAATAAAGCGATTCTCACCTTCTCTCCTCCAAGAGTAGTGTTCTAAAATTGACTTAAATACTGGAGAACACCTATATAATGTATTCTTTATGTACAACTTGAGTTTTGAGATGAAACAAGATTTTTTTTTCCTCAATCTTTTTTTTCAGTTCTTAATTTGAGCTGGTGGGGCCCAAGGCACTTATTTTTTGGGGACTGGAACTTATTTTTTCTCATCAGACACATTCCGAGAGCAAGAGGGGGAAAAACACACAAACTGGATAGGAGGAGGAAGAGAAAAACTGAAAAACAGTCACCAAGGGAGACTGCTGGACCTGCAAGACTGAGCTAAAGGGGCAGGGAGTGTCTGGCAGTGGATTAAAGAGGCCTGAGGTGGATTGAAGATTATGCAGCATTAGTATTCGGACCTCTGAAATTTAATAGCACTGGCCGGGCTTCTGAGCAGTGCTTTGGGCACCGGCACTCATTATTTCACAAATTAAGCACTGTCTGTGACCCTACAAACTTTATCCAAGTGTAAGTATACATGTTTATGCTAAAAGAAATATAGATTCAGTGAATGTTGAATAAGAGGGTGTTTTCTGCTCATTAAGTTACATTTAAAATGTAGGAAATACCTTACTTTTGCATCTCTGTTCTCGATTTGGATGTAAGTCACACTCTGCTGCATGGCTTCCTGTTGGATAGCTTTCACCAGCAGACATGGCTCGGGAAGGTTTCCTCTTTGCTTCCTACTTTTGTCTAGCTGTAAATATGTGACATCTTCCCAGGAGGGCTCTTGCGTGCAGAAACAACTTCAGAACTTTAGGCTTTGGCAATAGTTCACATGCCTGCTGGGTCTGTTGTATGCTTCTGTGACTGAGGGAATGTATCCACCCCCTTTCTGAACATATCCAGGCCTACATGCAGATGAGCTGAGGATGGTGCCTGCAAAGAAGATTCACAGTAGGGAAACGGAGTCCGCGTGGAAGGACTTCCCCAGAATAATCTATGTATTCATTTTAGTTAAACCATCAAGTAACGTTATTACAGATTATGGGTGCAACAAAAGCAAGGGACTTGCAGATGAACCAAAATATAGTAGACATTGTCCGTGAAGTTGGTAGAACAAGCCTGAGGGCTTATGTCCCTGCTGCAGTGGCCTATGCAGACAAGGTATCAGAAATCCGATTCTGCAGGAAAAACTAAACTCATTTGTGGTTTGGTGGGCTGGTCGTGGTGTTGCTGTTGCGACCGACGCAGCACCTCGATCATCCTAGCTGTTATTGGCCAGCCTATTTAAAGGTTGTCCCTCAAAAGAGCAGCCTTGTACCTGGTGGGAGTTGCTTCAGGAGAAAAATTATCCATGGCAGCAGATCCAGCACAGTATATCTATTCAGGTTATTTCTGAAGGTAGACCCCTCCAAAGTGGGGGCCATTATTCAGAAATAACATACCTAATGCCCCTTACATGCTGGGATTTTCTTCCAGTGCAAGAGGGACCTTTCAGTTTTTTTTGTCGAGGATAACCATGGTTTAAATGACAGTCATAGACAGAAAAGATAGTGGTGAATAAAATATGGTTTAATAAGAATGTATAGCAATTTTTAAAAAGAAAATGTATTGGTTTTAGTGGTACAGCAGGTACACACATGCGTTTTCTAAGTACATCATACCTTAGTAGATTAGGATCTGTGGGTTCACTTACAGTGGTGATTGGAAATATTTGTGCTTCGGGCCTATGTAGTAGTGTGGCACTAGCGTGCAGCGCTCCCCTGGTTTCCGCACACAGGACAGGTCAGAGTTCAACGCCCTGGTCTGGCTGTTTCCATATCTCCTTTCAGATTTCTGCACCCATTGCTTTGGTCTGTAAGCAGCCAGTTCATCATCCTCATACCTCCTTGCAGATTGCACTGCGAAGTAGAGTTACAGAGGAGCCCATATATCTTGCCCCCTGCTGGTGGCCAGCATGACCAGTACTCCGTCAATTGCTTCTGGCAGTATGCAACATCTGCTATCAAGTCATTGACGTTGGGCACATCCTCCTGCCCAGTTCCAGATTACCCAGCGTTTCGCCTGCAGGAGCATCACTGCAACAAGGCATCGTGCCCCGGACGGGTATGTCCGTCACGTAGCCCAGGCAGAGCCACAAAAGGGGTGTCGGGCACTGCTTTGCCTGTGTTTTCTTCAATTTTCTTGTAGACGTTTTTCCAGTAATCCCCAAGTTGTGGACATCTCCATGCCAGTGTATGACAAATATAACTGACTTTTGATTGTTCAGCACAGTTATAATTGCAATTAAAACCATCTTTTTTTCATTTGGATACTCTCAATCTCTAGAAAAATCTTTACAGACTTTAATCTCAAGAAAGGGGAAATTCTTATATGGGGATTAATAGCCCCTAAAGCCAGCTGACTACAAAGTGGGTGTTTATGGGAGAAAATACAAATACAAAATAAAAATGTGTTTTTCAGGCATACAATTCCCCAAACCCTATGATATGAAATTTACATGAAAGGAATGGAAAAGTTGCACAGCTGTGTGACGCAAGATTTTTACAAAGGCCGTCAATTTGGGGAAAAGTTATTTACCTAGATAAGATTTATGAAATTTCTCTTTGGTGTTACCTTAGGGTTCACAGGTTTAAAATGCCATCCGGGACACTGGATCCCGACAGGGACCATTGGTGTGAACAACCTTTAAAGCCTGCACCATGGCACTTAATTTTATGTAGTAGCCTTTTTAAAGGGCTCTGGTACCTGATAGGGCTGCCTGTGGATTGTATGGGGTAGTGAGAGTGGATAACGATTTAACCTTCTAAAGAATCCAGCCTTCTAGCTGGATAAGACAACAAATCCTCCTGGATTGGGGTGGTACATACCTGCTGACTTCTCCTTCAGGCTCTGAATGACCAAGGGGAAGGTGCAGCCACGACAGCACTTCAAGTCCTTGAATAGCAAAAGATCACTGCACTTCATACTGGGACTGGCGCAGCTTCTGGGCACCACTTTAAAGGTGAATACCAACCGGTTCTTTAAGTAGTAGAGGAAGGGGCTGTTGGCTCATTTCACATAAGGCTCTTAGCAAGATGGCACTGGTGACTTTTTAAGCAAGGTACCCAAAACTTTAGGATTCCTGCAGTGGTACAATATCGGATCAAGTTTCAAGTCACCTCGAGGTCCCTCAAACCTTTCAGACACTGTCAGTTTTTGTCCTAAAATACAAGGACTCATTGAAGACTGCCACACAGTCGCTGGTGAAGACAGACATCCCAGTGCCCTTACTGGAGCCAGTGCTCTGTTCTTTTCACAAAAGCAAGTCTGCATAAGTTTGGGCGACTTTGGTATACCACACATGGGTCATTGTGAATGACCTAGGTTTCTGGGGTGCCAGCTTCTTTTACAGAGAGGAATCCTCCTGACATGTGGTCATTTATTATGCAACTGTAATTTGCATAGTGCGCCATCTCTTATTGCTGTGGCCTTGCGGTGGTGACAGCACCAGTGGTCTGTGTGTCATTCATGCCCCAGCAGTATATTTACCTCTCAGACAATGTGTAGAAAAGTGCCACTGTTGGCATGCCCCCCCAAACACTTTTTGCCTAGGGTTGGTGCCAACTTGGATTGAAAGTGTGCTGGGATCCTGCCAACCAGGCCCCACCCAGCACCAGTGCTCTTTCGCAAAATCTGTATCTTTGTTTCTACAATTGGCAGACCCCTGCACACAGTTAAGTCCCTTGTAAAAGGTACCCATGGTACCAAGGGCCCTGTGGCTAGGGAAGGTCCCCAAGGGCTGCAGCGTGTATTATGACACCCTAAAAGACCCTCACCAAGCACATGTACACTGCCCTTGCAGCTGATGTGTGCTAGTAGGGAGAAAAAGACAAAGTCGACATGGCACCCTTGTCAGAGTGCCATCCCCTCAAACCACTGCCTGTTGTATAGGTAAGAGACCCCTCTAGCATGCCTTACAGCCCTAAAGCAGGGTGCACTGGTGATTCCGAGCAAGTGCCCACCCTAGGTTGACCTCTCCACCCCTCCACGATGACGCCTGCAGAGGGAATCCCAAGGACCACCCAGACTGTAAAGCTCCAGATGAAGATATCCGACACCTGAACACACGGCACCCGCAGCCCCCAGGCCTTGGGGAACCTGACCTCCGGTGCAGCAACGTTCAGCAGGCGGCCCTCCTCTCTGTCCATCCTATGGTTTGCCTGAGACGACCCCCTGGACCTTGCCTGCAGCCTCTAAGTGACCCCTGGGGTCCCCTCAGAGAGAATCATTGGACACCCAACATCTTGTTTGCACCCTGCTGCCCCAGCGCCGCTAAGGGTGTATGTTTGATGCCTAGTTGCGTCCCCCCTCCCCTCAGTGCTCTTCTAAATCCCCCAGGTCTTCCCTCCAAAGTCGTGGGTACTTAACCTGCCTGCAGATATGAAACCGAGTGCCCCCAGTCTCCATTGGAGCCCACGTTAATTTTGCCTACACTTTGACCTCTGCACCCTGCCGGCCCTGTGTTGCTGGTGGTGGGTGTTTGGGGTTAACTTGAACCCCGACCTGTGGACTTCCTCACCCTTGGAGAAGGGAACTGTAAGTGTTGTACTTACCTGTAAAACGATTTACCTTTTCTTCCCCCCAGAATCTGTTTCCAAAAATTGCAGTGTGTCAAGTTTTAAAACGATTATTGCCAATATTTCAAGAACTGTATAACTTATCGATTTCAAACAAAGTACTGTTGATACTTGTGTGAAATACAAATCTATTGAAGTAGTTACCTGCAACTTGAATCTTGTAGTTAAAAAATAAATTAAGAAAAGAGATATTTGCTATATAAAAAACATTGGTCTGGAGTTAAGTCACTGCATTGGTTCTTCTTCTATTGTCTGCGTGTGTACAACAAATGCTTTGCACTACTCTCTGATAAGCCTAACTGCTCAACCACACTACCACAAAAGAGAGCATTAGTATTATCTACTTTAGTCTGTGTTAATTTTCTGGGGAACCCCTGGACTCTGTGCACACTATATCTCACTTTTATATAGTATATATAGAGCCAGCTTCATACACGATCGATATCTGGTCCCAAAATTCGTGCCGTGTCAGCCATGAAGTGTAGAAAGAGAATGGACTTCAGTTGCCATCCTCCACGTACCACCTCCAACTGCTATTTGGAGACAATGACGAGGGATTTCTTAGTTTTGCCTTTGTTCCGCCTTTGTTCCACCATCTTGCTTCAATTTGCAGAGTTGGGTACGGACCATGTGTTTCAAATGAATAATGTGTTTTAAAAAAAAAAGGGGGGGAAAAACGTGCTGCCAAAGTAAACCCCATAATAACGTCACAGGGACACAATGATTGGACGCCAGCTGCCTCAGGGCACACATGAAGGGCACATATGAATTTGTCTCTTCCTTACTTTCACACCTAAGGTTTGTATGCCACCCCTTGTAGTCATCTCAGTGCTAAAGCGGGCTCTTGCATCCTCAGACATCTTGTATATACTAACAAGTAGCAGTAAACAAATAAACATAAGCAGCTTCAATTGGACCAGTGTGATGGTTTTCCTTCATAATTCGGTTCAGAAGTAGAAGTGAGTTTAAGTGACTTGGATGTAGTCAAGGCTTCTGGGGTAGTAGCTCACCGGTGCAGGACTATCAACATATAGCAACAATGTAAGGCAAACAACCATAAGGAACATACTTCAATTCAAGTCTTCTTTTGTTTTAAAAACTGACTTGTGAAGGTCCTGAGAGAGGTCTCTCTATGCTATTTCACTGCCGGATTGTGTGTTATGTGTGTTGCATTATGTACCTTACGGAAGCCAGATAGCAAAAGAATGTCAGTGGAGAGCAGAGCGGCTGAGCCCCAGCATTTCATAGTTTTCGCTGCAGAATAAAATGAAGAACTCATTGGGTTATTACGTAGAACTGTTATGTTGTATGAGATGGACTAACTGAGGTGATGTATGGTTTAGCATTCCGCACATGGCTACTTCGGGGCAATTCAACGATAATAGAAAATACTTGTGAACCTTCTATGTGTTGTCAAGGCAAGCTGAACTCATTTGAACACTTTATAGGAATATAATGCTTCAAAAATCATTATAAAATGTAAACCTCCAAATCATTTTACAGATCCAGATGTTACATGACTACATTGGTGAATCTCTCCCTTGCACAGGGGGTGCTCCCAGGCAGCCTCAAAGTCACTCCTACACTTAAAACAACTCTGCAGTGCTTAGGTTATTGAAAGGTATGTTGCAGTGTAGTTTATACAGCACATCACTGATAATGATAATTTGCGTGGTTACCAGATGGGTTTCAGGCTAGGCTGTAATAGTGAAACACCCTTGCTATAGGGTGTTAATAAAGAACTTCATATTTTTGACTCTGAGAATTCTTCAATTTTTGTTCTTCTTGAGTTATCAATTGCTTATGATACAGGGAAACACTCTGTTTATTAGGATTCTACACAATCAAATAGCATTGACTGGGTAGTCCTAAGGGGGTTCACTCCTAGCTAACCATTCACAGAAAATCAAAATCATTCCCACTGAATACGTTCATCAAATCCTCGCTGTTGGCCTTCTAGAAAGAGTTAAAACGAGTTCCCTTCTTAAGATATTAGTAATCTTGCTGTAACTAAATTCTCATTCTCAGGTAGTATCCCTTTCTTTTGTCTATTTTGTATTCCCACTCAACTTTTAACTCTGGGCCGAGAGACCCCGTTGTCATACACTTGAAACAAGGCTACAACTCCACGATACCTTTATGACCATAACTCACTGCCACACTTTAATTCATGTCCAGTGTTGTTAAAACATTTAAATGACCCCCTCAATACTTATCTTACCTGATATATTTCATAAGTGACATCTATTCACTTTTTTAAATGCAGAGGAGAGGTCCTTAATGTGCAGATTAAGGCATTACTCGACAGCAGTGGTTCTTAACCTGTGGTCCAAGGACCTTTGGGGGTCCACAAGGCCTTCTCAGGGGGGTCACAACTGTTTTACAAAATTAAATAATATTAAAATGAATTAATTAAAATGAATAAGTATATAGAAATAAATAGGCAACATTCAAAATTTGTAAACTTTTTCTATATGTGATTGTGAATTAAACAAAATATTTGAAATTTGTTTGCTATATATTTGTGTCCATATTGTTGTGTTTTGTTTTGAGGTTCCAGCGTGCAAGGCTTACAATTATGACTCAGTGGGGGTCCTCTAGTCCCAGTAAAGATTCATTGGGGGTCCACAAAAGTCAAAAGGTTAAGAACCGCTATTCTACATCCTTCTCTTAGCATAATACACATTGGCAATCAACAATTACATTTTTAGACTCTACTCCTAGGCCCCAAGTCGGCTGCCTTCTGCTCTAGTTTGTCCTCCTGATCCATTTTCTTCCTTGTTCTCCCGGTCTCCCACTGCACAGTTCTCCTTCCATCCTCAATTTACCTTGTTATATGTTATCATACTATCTTCTTTCCCGATACCTTCCCCTGGATTTTTTTCTCTTGCTTTTGCTTCCTGGATTTCTCCCATTTACCATCCTTCCTCGTTCTCCTGTTTGGTGCCACCTTTCCTAGCTATCAGAATTTGACTTCCTCTCAAGTTCTCAGTGTTCCATAGATGTACAGATTTTTTCTGAAATGTGTATGTATCAATAAATTTCCTTTTTGATTGTTAACCTATTTTGTGCATATATATGTTCGTCCCAAAAATTGTATGTGGTAATTGTATTTCATCTTGTAACTTTCACACCATGCCACCATAGAATGATCTTAATGGCGAGTGCTATATGACACTGTACACACTAATCAATAGAATGTCCATAAGTTTCGACTTAGTTGCAGAGATGGGATTAAACGTCATTCTTAGGACCAGATATTGTTCTGTGGAGTAGCCAGCAGGAAATTAGAATGTTGTTACTTTTAAATGAAAACTATTTATTTTCTATACATATAGCACAACCCTTGTTTTGACATCTCTACACAACGGAAGAAACCAGATTTAAGGGACTGTCTTTAATGTGAGTTTTTCTGCATTCCACTGCAAGCATCTGGAGTTCTACCACTTTACAAAGGAATTATCTAAACCACTTGAAGCAGAATGCTGTGCATCACAGCAAATAGTGTTGTTTGATGTGAAGTCGTTGTAGGAGGTGTCATCGGATTGTTGGCTTTGGATTTGAAGCACAGTGCTAGCGAGTACAGATCCAGCTAGTCTGGGTTCAGGAGAAAACTGACAGACTCCATCTATGAAAATGAGCATCATTTGGTTCCTTACTCTTTTGGTTTGACTGATACGTTGCAGTAGAAAAGACCTCACCCATATGTGTGTTGAGTCACCCCAAGATAAGGTGACTGGGATCCTCCACAGGCCTGTGGGATTGTTAACGGAAGCACTCTTGCCATTAATATAAAAAATTATAACAATTCGGAATTACTTTGTCTTGACTACGTCGTTTTGGACATACAGGTAATCCTTCAATGATTTCCACCATCAGTTGTTAAAAAATAAATTAATGTACATTTTATATCAATAGAAGTAAACTAACATCAGTATTCCTTTACCTGAAAGTGTATGGACATCTGCGCCTCAGAGATGCATGATAACTGTCCCGACCCCAGGTAGCCCCCTAAAAATGGAGAATAACTGCAGGATTCAATATTTTTCACGTATTTTTGACATTATTCGGTCACCGTCGCAACCCCCTTCCACAACCACAACTTTTAGTAGGGGAAATGTCTGGAATTACACATTTAGTAGGTGGAACATCGAAATGCGCTTTTCCCAAATAACTTGAAATGTCTCTGTAAGGAGATTTATTGATCTGCATTTTTGTTTTACTCTACAGTTTACTGACACCTAGATGGGTCATTTCTGAATCAAGAATTGGGCCCTTAATCTTTTAACTTAATAGTTATTGTGCTTCTTGACTTCTGCCTGTACTAGCACCCTAGATGGAGCTAAGCCTTTGAGTTCGACCTGCTATCCCATTGGTGAGACCGAGAGTTTTTTAGGGTGTGCCCTGCTTAACCAGTGGTGAGACAGTGTTTCCTAGAGTGTGCCCTGCTCTACCAGTGGCGAGACAAGCGGTTCTTCGAGGAGGGCTCTTGAATGTCTCCATCTGGAAACCCCTAGGGGCGTTACTGGAGGGGGAGGGCAAAGAGTGCTCGAATTCAGGCCATTCGGTAAGTCCTTCCCTGCTGGTCAGTTTCTCATAAGGGTTTCTTAGCACAGACTGGGAGTGTGGAAGCAGCACCAGGGAGAGGTTCCAAATAAGGACGCAGAGCGTGAGGTGTTGTAAAGCCGACACCCAGTACAGTGTTTCACCCATAGTATCCATTTATGTTTGCTTAGTGTGTGGCATTGTCATCATGCCCTTAGCTGATTCGGGGCGTTTCCAGGTTCCTGTAACTGCAAATGCTGTCTCATAGGACGCTGTGTTTACTGTGGCCTTTTTGGATGGAAAAAAATACTTATACAAAGAGAACGTGATTTATTACCATGACAATCCAGATGGGTAATGCCAAAGCAAATGCAAAGAAAACAAGCTGAATAAATCACGTAATCTAATCATTACTGCAGTGCTCATGGACTCTGCCCCCTCTGGTATCACGCACAAGCTCCAGCACCTCCGAGATGCACGTCACGGTGGAAACCACATCTGACCGCAGTAGTTGTGACTTTAAGAGCGTGCCCCTACATCTGGAGCCAGTTTAACCGTGTAACGTGACCCCATTCCTCGCTCCTTCCCAAATCGTGCGTCACTTTGGAGGAAGCTGGACGTGGCCCATTTAAATTACCCGCATGCATCGAAAGCCCCGCATACCTGCCACTGGTGACCTTTCCAGAGAAGCTGGTTTGGCAGGTTGGATAGACGTTGTCGCTGTCACTGGGTGTTGGTTGGCAGTTTGTGACTGGCTAAATGCCCCACCCTTTCCCAGGTATTGTCATTTCTTCCCTTTGTCACCGATTGAGTTTTTGGTATAATGTCCACTCCTGCCTGAACAGGCACTCTTGTTTTTTTTTAGTGGACATTTAGTAGGGATACTCGTTGCTTGTCTCTATGGTGCTAGTTGCCACCGCTGTGTGGCTTTGGCGTGCTATAAAAAACGACTTACGAACGTTTTTGAGTCGGTCACCGGATACCTTTGACACGCAGGCCTAAAGCAATCCATCCAGACAGAGCCCGTGGGCGCATCTCTCGTTTGGCCCTGTGCGTGCACCTCTCCTCCGTTGTCTGTGAGTGCACCTCACCGGCTACGTCTCTGATAGCACCTCGCCTGCAGTTCATGTGAGTGCGGCTCACTAAATGTGCACACTTTAGTGTGGTCAACACGTAGGGGGCCCTGGACGCACTAGGGCAGCTTCCGCTCGGTGCGTGTGCATGGTCTTGCATAGCCTGTCTCAGCGCGCGCGGCCTGCGGTGATGAGTGCTCTTGTGCTGTGTTCTTGAGTTACTTGCACGCCCTGTCAGTGCCCTCCCAGTGCAGCGTGCGTGAGCTCCTTCCGTTTGCTGGTCGCGAGTGCCTCTCTCCACCTTATGCTTGCACTTCCTCGTGTGCTGTCTGCGCATGCTCCGCTCGCGCACACACGGCTGCACGTTCTCACGGCTGTTCTTCACCCTGCTGTTTTTCTGCGCTAGGCCAAGCGCTAGGGGGTGTCTGCCTGCTAAGTTTAGAGTCGCGTGTGATTGTTCCCCTATTCTTCTGAGGTAAGTTGGGAGAGTGCATACGAACGACACTAAATACAACACATTAACGTTGCTGTTTTTTGTGTGAAGTCTCAGCTCCAGCCTCTCCACCCTGCAGAGAATCTGCGATTTCTAAATTCTGGAGTTTGCTTGATATTGTATGTGGGTCGGAAGAGGGGCTTTCAGTAATAATTGTAAGTTTTATATTTGTATAGCATCGCAGGCCTCAGAGTGGCAAACAGCCATCGAATATGATGAAGTAATTAAGGACTGGAATGGTAACAGACTATATCAGCTCACTGTTTGAGGTTGTGAAGACAAGGTACACCCACAGTCCCCCTTCCTTTAAACAGGTGACTGCCTATATTAGAAGGTGAGGGGATGACCGCACTACTTGCAAACTTTAGAAGTGGAAGCAGTGTTGAAGCCCTAGTGATTGTATCTTTGAGGCCGCTCAGCCCCCAGGGAGTCGACCCTAAATGTGCTCACTGCTTAACTCAAGTACCAGAGGAGATCAGATGCGTATGGAGACAGCTCATCACTGAAAGTACCACTCATATTTGTGCTTTTTTTGCAGACACCTTAATGCCCTTTTGTGGTTGTAGTTTTTTCCAGCCCCTGGATATGTTTATACCACAGGTCTGTAGTTTCAAAGAATGCCTGTGCTGCAGTTTGTAGCACCTGACCCCCGGTGACTGTGCTTGCTGTCTAACACTCTGAGCTTTTCTTTCAGATGGAGCTCTCAGAACTCGATCTATCCGGTGGTTGGATATGTTTGTTGTTCATCCTGCCCATTAGGTCTGGCACAGCCTCGCATGGAAGCAGAACGTGCATAGACGTCATCTTACTCAGATCATTGATACTGGTGACATCCTCTACTAGCACAGCCAATGAGTACAAAGGAGTCTTGGTGTAAAATTGGGAGTCATGTGACCTGCAAACTCCCAAGTGCCTACCAATTGTCGGAAGGCATGGCATGACAGGAAAGAGGGGGCAGATGGCTTTCCGATCGGCCACACCATATGTGGACTGTGTTGTGGCAGCAGTACATAAAGACTGAAACATGTCTAGCACGGAAGGGTGCATGTGATATTTGGAATATAGGAAGTAAGCCTGGCACACGCGTTTTGTTTGATACAAAAAGTGTGTTTTGCGGAAAGGAATTGATTATCTGTATTTGAGGTCAAACTAGTCTCACTGTGCCCAAAAAAAATCTGTCCTCATTGAAATTAAGCATAGAACGGCATGAGTCATTAACAATAGAAAAACATCCTTTGACAAAGCCCTTGTTTGTTTTATTTGCACCCTTTTTAGTTTCATACACAGGAATGCTGGGACTCCTGGCTCAGTGGATCAGTGCCTCCACTCCAGGGATCTGTATTTGACCCCATGGTCACAGGTTTTAATTCCGACTGGTCCATGCTGCCTTTCATCCTTCTGAGCATGACAAAATGAGTACCTTTGAGTTTGTGTTATCTGTTAATAGCAGCAAGAGACCTCCAATGGGGGAATGTGAACTTTACCTATACCTGTTATATTATACACCACTGCCTTGATAACAAATAAGAATAACTAATAGCTTAGCAAGGATGTTATGGGCCCCGGGGCAAGCAAAGAAAATGTCCCTTTCGGTGCTGTTTGGGTAGTAAAATACAGCATTGTCAAGGGTTCATTGGGCCCCACAGGACTCTGAGCCCCGGTCCAACATCATCTGCTGCACCGATGGTAGCTATGCCCCTAAAAATAACTCAAACTAATTAAACCATCCCTGCCAATGAAGAATCTTTAAGCTGATTCCTGAGTCAGTAGGTGCTGTGTTGTCACTGCTTGGTAGGAAGTCTCCACGTTCAGATAAGACCTTCACGAGGTGATATTTAATCTGCACAGTAAAAGCCAATTCTGATTCTCAATAAAGGGACCAGCCTTTGCCCTACATTGAACGTGCCATATTTGATCATATTATCAAAAGGTACGGTCTACAGCTGCAGCAGATTTCGTAGAAAACCATTGGTTAGAGCTTTTCTAGGCTGTGTTCAGGCAAATACCTAGGTCTTAATTAGCGCTTCATGCACTGACTGATGCCCTCTGACAGAGAGCAGACAGCAAATATGCCAGTGCCGTCACCCTTTTGAATTTATTGCAGCTGTTTGGCACTGTTGATAAGATTCGGACTAAGCATCTCGGACTAAGCATCTCGTGGAGACAGGAATGGAGGAGTTGGTTTTGCATTAGATTTTTTTCATTTGTGACCCATGCACCAAATAAGTAAATATTTCCGTGTTTGACTCTGCAGAGAAGCTGTTGACCTGGTTAATCCTCTAGAACTTTACCTAATATTTTCTCCGTTTCATTTCTAAAAATGTTTTATTGATTATTTTTTTTTTTCTACAAAAACAGTGTTGCAAACACACAACCTTTGAACCCACAGATCATGAGCTAA
This sequence comes from Pleurodeles waltl, assembly GCF_031143425.1. Classification (NCBI taxonomy): domain Eukaryota; kingdom Metazoa; phylum Chordata; class Amphibia; order Caudata; family Salamandridae; genus Pleurodeles; species Pleurodeles waltl. Next base: position 1,943,709,060 of record NC_090440.1, on the reverse strand, counting down.
AAACAGAGCTGTACAACATGCGGCATCAGATAGCTGACCTCTGGTCTCTAGCAAGCCTCTCCTGCCCAAACACCCTGCCTTCTTTCTTTCTCTCCTTTCCCTCTTGTCCAGACTGACTTTGGAAAATTCAAATGTAAACACTTGTCACTGTCCTTTTTAAACCTAAGAAACTGTGTGCCAGCGGGACAAGCCATTTTAAGTGAATGAAACCACTGTGGCATCACCAGTGGTCTAAAAGGCTTGCTCTAGTAGCTGTTGAAGCATCCATCAAGAGTGAGGAAAGAGGTCTAAAAGGGATAGGCATGGCCTACGGTCTTTTCAGTTATCGGGGAGGTGGAGGGGGGGGGGGGAGGGGAGGGAGGGTTAGAGTTTTAAGTTCAGTGCCCAAAGATGGGTGTTCTGGATACTTAGGCTTGGTCAGATGTTGCCAACTGAGAGAGCGGTTTGTACCATAGGCTGAGGATCATCAAGTGAAGTTGTTGCAAGTAAAAGAGGAAGGTAAACGTTCTTTTAATGTTATAACTTGCTCTAACACAATGGCTTCTTGGTGCTCCTATGACCAATACTATATGGCCAACTATTAAAGGCACGATTCACAATAAGATAACTGCTTCTACACGCATTTCTTCAATAGCCTTTGCTAGGCTACGTGGCCGTGCTGTTTATGGGAGCAAAAAGAAGGGGCCTTTTTCCACTGCAAAAGCCTCCTATATGTGTCTTTCCTCAATTAGCTTAGGTGCTTATTCGTCTAAAGACCACATAGCATAGGTAGTTATATGTCACTCAAATCTCTTGGAGAGAGGATAATGGATCCTATACCACGCAAAGATTTACATACCATACAAATAGTTTTAATCTTTTTGCAGAGATAACATATTTTTAATTTAATTTATTTATAAAGCGCAAATAAAATGAGACTGGGTGATATGCTGGTGCCCACTGTTTCTGTGGCCACCTGTGCATCGGCTGTAGAGTCCGGAGTATATGTCATCAAGTAGCCAGGTAAAGGTCACTGCCACAGTCAAGTCTAGAGGGGATAAGGCAACATGCGACCAAATAGCTGTCAAGTTATGATGGAACACAACACAAAGGTCCTAGTTGGTAAATGCAGTATTTTGCAAAGGCTTCCACCGGGGACTAAACAAAGGGTCTTTATCAGTTTGAAGTCTGGAGGTGCATACCTGCTTGACTACAACTGGACACGGACCAAAACATAGTAGGTGAAAAGTCAGACGTTTACTGAGTGATCTTGTTTCCTGTCTGACTGCCACTAAGTTTACATCTACAGATAAACTGTCTTGATGTCTGGGTGGTTAGAGGTATCAGTTTTTCTGAATATCATCGGGTCGTCAGTGTATGTAAGAAAACAGAGCCCATGCTTAGGTAGGAGACCTGGTAATTGGTTCATGTGTAGATTAAACAGTTCAGGGTTTTTGCTAACCATATTGTTAACAGGCTGAATATAGAGCCTCTGACTCTTTTTTTTTTTGGTCCTGTCAAAGCCAATTTATAGAACAATTAAAGCAATATAGTCATGTTCTTTAGAACAGAGGCATCCTTTCTGCACCTATTGATGGTGAGCCCAAGCTCAGATTTTGGTGGGATTATGAATCCATGCTCCTGAAATTGGTGCTTCACTGATTTCTGTATGGGGAAAGAGAGGGGTAAACTACATGGTGCAGAAACTTGCTTGCAGCGGCCCCGTGCCACCACCAGAATGGCTAGATGGCAGAGGAAACATCTGTCAAATCTAGGCCCCCTAGAATGCTTTTGAAAGGTGGGGAGGTCAGTGGGCTAGAGTGGATGCAGTGAATGAACGGAGAGCTCCCATGGTTTGTAATTCTTCGGTGTCCTTGAGTCACAAGAGATAGACAACAGAAGCCAGGTAAATCTATGGGCTTCCCCAAAGGTTTAAACTTTAGTCCCAGGCACCTGCAGAGTCAGAATGGCCAAGTGGACAGGATCAAAGGAGCGTGGTAAGGAGGTGCCTTTGAAAAGGAAACAAACTAACAGGGTCCATGATCCCATGGTGTGCGACTGAAGTAAGCAGAATGTAGAATCCCACCACCCACTGGCATCCTGCCCCCGGAGTTGACTCACCAGGAGATAGCAGGGTCGAATGCATGTGAGAAAGTAGCAGTGAGGACACAGTAGTTTAGTAGAGTAATGGTCAGTGCTGATCAAACAAGAGGCATCTGAGTAATCAGGAGCCGGGGGTACGTCATATGTAAGATCTGATGGGGAAGCACTGAAGCAAAAGACTTGTGGCCCTTGCTCTATTCTTAGGCAGAACTTCCTTAGACACTGCACTAGTGTGAGTAGCTGAAAATACCATAGGGTATCTGAAATGGCCACACTGAGAACAACAGGCCCACTTGTGGGATTTGATTCCCCGGGTTGCTGGTCACCAACCACTTAGGCATGCTACAGTGTCAGTGAGAGCACTTCTCAATGCAGTGGCAATGAACGCACTGATTCTTCAGTACTTGAATTGCACCTCTTTTACAATACCCTTGGGAGCATGAGCTTACCCTCTCCCCACCCCTAAAGCAGTTTCTGGCCACAATCTTTGCTTTTGCCTTTTCCCTGCATGAGTTAAGTTCTGGGCTACGAGTGCTAATGTTTTATTCAGTCTGTTAAAGTTTGAAACTGCTTTGTTTTCTTTCTTGAAAGTGTGTGCATAAAGTATGTTGCAGGAGCTTGCAGGAAAAAGAGGCATACTCTCTATTTTTGAGCAACAGTGTGCACATAATAAGCTCTATGAAGTGTTTTGAACCTGATATGGGATATCAAGAACCATTCAGAAGCAGTATTAATAAAGGTTCACAGAGTGGCAAGGAGGCCAATCACGTTGATCCTGAATGTAGGAATAGAAATGGAACAGATCCTGTCTGCCCTACGCGTGTGGTTAGGGTGAAGAGCAAAAGCATGCCAAGCAAGCCCAGTTCCCGCTCTTTTATACTGATTGGGTGCGTATACTTGGATGATAATGGTAGGAGATATGGGACACTTTTTGTTTAAGGGCTGTGCCTATTGTCACTGATTACATGGAATGTTGGTGCAGTGTTTTTTTTAATTATACGAAAGTTGACGTCCCACTCTCTGCTTGAAGTGCATGATGACTGACCATCATTTCCACACCTACACTCAGTGAGGTGTTTTTCAGCTAGAGTATTTATATGGGTAAACAGATTTCCTCCGTTCTCGTATAGAGCTCCAAGACTCAATCAATCGTAAGCAAAAGGTGGGAAAACCTAATTTACCTTTGCTCCAGGATTACGGGGACATCAGTGTCGTGGCTCATGAACCCGGACAGCCCGTAATCGATGAGTTAAGCAGAAAGAGTTTTGCACCTGGTCTTTTTCACCTACCAGGAGTTGAATTAATCGGTATCTCTGAGATCTCTCGAAGTGCACCATTTGGCTATTTTTTAAGTCTTTTTTTATTTTTTTTATTCTATGTTTGATGTGCCCAATGCTCATTCTGCAAGTTCCCTTTTTAGCATCCACACCTCTTAAACTGAGGAGAGACCTTAATGAAGGGACAGTGAGAAGGAATATTGGGTAAGGATGACTGCCTTCATCCTGCAGCCCTATATTCAATGGAAAGAGACAATACTATCTCCATCCCAGGCTGTGCAGGTAGTGCCTCAGATGAGGCCTACCAGATGCCCTCCTGATGTTTGTTTGTAGCACAGGATACCTTTATTGATAAATTCCACCTCAGCAGCTGTGTAAAATGTTCTGACAGGCCTGCTTGAAGTGGATTCCTTATCAGTGGCACCTTGTGCTCTGATGAGTCCATTGTGAAAGATCCTTTGAGCCTACATCTGCCATTGTTTCTTAATCTAAAGATCTGCACATGTATGAAATCCAATATTGTTGTGACTAATGTCTGCTGCTGTCAATTGAAGTTGCCCTGTGATTGATTTTCCTAATCCCCACCCTGCCCTGATTTTTCCACTGTTTAATTTTACCCCTCAACCTCAGATCCTAGAGACTCACTGAATACCTACCTTTAATGTTCAGGCTGGTGGAGGACAAACCAAAGGTCTCCTCCCTCTACACCAGTGAGTAATACTGTCTCTCGCCTGGCCATGGGGTGGATACCTGGTTGGTGGCTGTTTATGCAGCTTTGTTATTCTGCTCCATGCAATTCCGAGAAAAAAGCCTCTTATTTTTGTCTGGGTGCATGTAGTGCGGGTGAGTAGCGTATGCTTGTGTTCCGTCACTGAGGGGCAATCCCTCCTTTCTTTCTAAACCCCCAGCACAATAGATGTCCGGCTTTGGAACTGTTATCCACATCTTGCTCCAGCCTAACCGTTTCCTCTGTCAGTTTAAGTTTAGATCGTAATTCTGCCCCAAGTAAAGTTGTATCCCTGTCCAGCTACTTTCTAAACTGAATCCACAATGGACTTGTGTAGCGATACTCCTGAACTGTTGTTCATGCTGGGGCTTTCTGGAACTTGAGATGTGTCCTGGCCCATAACTAAAGGTGGAACCAAACCCGGAGAGCTCTTCTGAAGACCTTGCTGCTTTGTGTACCTGTCTGTGTCACTAGTCCCCTGTGTAAACACAACCACCAGTGGAAGACGGCCTTCAGTGGACACCCACAGATCACCACATGGTGTTCTGTGGCTTCTTAAACATGGAAAGTAGAGAACTGCCTGCCCTTGTCAACGAGGAAAAGTTCAGTGAGCCCTCCGTGGAGTAGAAAAGTTGACTGGGTCCACTGCCTGCCTCAACATTTCTATGTTGGACATCAGTTAGTCTGGCACTCTATATCTGCTGCCTGGCATGATATTAAGTTCATACTGGCACTTCTCGTGTTCTGTGTGCCGGGAGAGAGTTCAGAGCCACAATTAGGAGTGCCCGTATTGACATCTAAGACCGCTTAGTGTCCAGCTACATGTCAGCTGTGTGGCACTGAACCAAAGGTCATCAAAGTCAACTTAGATGTAAGTGTTTCGGGGTCTATACTTGCAGCCTGGAATCTTGATTGCAAATATCTGGAACTAGGAACAGTTTAAAACCCCATCCTGCGATGGCATCCTAGTATCCCAGGTGAAGACATAAATGTCGCTTGTGTTCATTCATTTTGAACATATGCTTTTGTTTTGGTTCCCCTGTAGCTCCATCTCCTAACTCCAACTTAGACAAGAGTTGAGAACCGTGGACGAGTGAAAAATTCCAACTATGACTTGTGTAAGTAGCTGGAAAACTGATCTCCCGTGGCTGCCCATAAACACCTGGAATGTTTTCAGTCCCTAGGTCAGCTCATGAGTAGTAAAAAGTATTGAATCCTTGGATAATATTCACCTATTTGGTTTTTGGAAAGCTGACTTTGCTGAACGAACCACGGGCTGGGTCATGAACAGAAATAACAAGAGAGGACACTAGGGATCGCCTATGATCGGAAGGTTCTGTCCACTCTGATCTCCTTGAATCCAGGATCTGTGACGGAGGAGAGCGAGCAGGAACCGCATGCGCTCCTAAGGGTGGTGATGCCTGGGCAATGAAAACTGACTTTTTCTCCACTCACTTTGCAGCTCAATCAAACATTTCTCAGCTACGGGTTTCACATTGGTTTCTAGGATTGTGCTCATAAGTAACATTATTACTAGTTTTTAAAAAACGGTTGAGGAGATAAGCATTTAAAAACAAGTTGAAGTGCAGCTGGTGAGGTACAAAATCGCATTGCTTACCGCTAGCAAGCAGTGGCCCAAAGATGGAGGCTGCTGTCAGTCGGGTACCAAAGAACTCCCTGCGTTCTTTCAGAGAGAGGCTGAGCCTGCCAGGGTTTGGTACACACCTCACATCAGGGGTATCCACCATGGGTCCGGGAGGGATGGGTCCATGCCAGATTCACCAAATAAACGCTTTCCATTTAGATTCATTGTCTCTCTTGGGCCTACGTTGGACACTTTCTGTCCCACATCAAAGACCCTCTTAACCACTGCAGAAATCTGTGTGAAGTGTTTGGGCGTTTGTGGACTACAGAGCTGCAGCATAGCAAGTTACGCCTCACCTTGTAATGATACACTGCAGGTTTTATGTTATAGCTATCGTGAGCTGAGCGCTATTTGTCAAAATATGTATTCACTTAGGTCATCTCAGCCTTTCACCCTTTTGCTGATGATAAAAGGGCTGCCATTTAATTTGAGTAACAATAACTCCTGTTATTTAAACACTGAGGGGCACGTTCTGAGTTCCATAAAGTTGAACTGCTGTAAGGTATTCCTCATTTCATGTGCCCTACAGAGGCATAACTGCCGGTGTTACAGCAGGTGCAGTGGTACCTGGCCCTAGAGGCCCGGTGATGGGGTAAATAACTTGTGATTATTGGTGTAATTTACTGCCTAACCCGTAAGCAGGGGGACACTTTTCCTTGCTTGCAGGAGGGTCTGTGACACCCTTGCTGTAAAGGATGAGGTTGGTAAGGGGGGCATTGGGCCGGTGCCCGAGGCCAGGTGTGGGTCGGCTGTTTTTTAAAGTCCTGAACTGCAGCAGCCTCTCCCCATCATGCAGAGACTGTGGCTCGGCGCATTGTCCGTCTGTCTGCCGGCCCATTGCAGTATGCAGACTGACCGCTAACACGCCAGCCCCACCAGGCACAGAAGAGCTCATGCTCACCTCCCAAGGGGAACACTGAGGGCATTCAGCTGTTGTGCAGGGGCGCAGCTAGCATTGCTGCAGCCGGTGCAGTGCACCGGGCCCGGGGGAATAGCCCTCCCATCCCTCCTGCTACGGCTGTTCTCACTTCTTTAGCTGCTGTGTAAACCCCTTCAAACCCGACCTTTTAAACAGATGGTTACATGAAGAATGCACGTGGCAGAACCGCAGAAGCTGACCGTGTGACAAATTGGCTGGAAGGCAATCCTATCGGGGGTGTTCATTTTACTGTAATACGAGGTTGAGCAAGGACGGAGAGAGGTCCATGGACCTAAAAATGAGCTCAGTAGACCAGTGGATGAGATGCGGTGGAATACTAGAGTTGTCACTCCTATCCAGCCTTACCGGTCCTACAGGTTATAAAAGACTTTATGTACTACTGTGTTCTCACAAACGTAGCCCCCTGGTGCTAACCAGGTAATGCTTCACGAAAGGTTGAGATCCGCAAGCGTGGGCCACTTTGTGTTTTGGGTGTCCGGGCCTATATTTGTTCCCAGTCTGACTCTTGCTGTGCCACTGTTGCGGTTTTACCAAGCTGTGACATGGCCTCTTCTGTACACTAACTACTCCATGGTGTAGCACGGGACTCTCCATAACTGGCAAGGAGGCATCTTGGAACTAACCCCATCTTGCAGGGATGTAACCCCTTTCTTTGCCCAGAATGATTTGCATTTACCACTGCACCTGAACTGTTCCTAAAAGTGTCATGCGTGATATGCGGGGGTGTTTACATGATCGGTTGCATTGCATATAGTAATGTGAGAAAAATCTGAGAGCTAACAATCTGTAAAAGCTCTGCGAGTTGAGACGGCCCAGATGTGGGCCTGTTGGTTTGCGGGTATCAAGGCGCATGACCGCTGCGCCGCCCTCGTCGGAGTTTAATGCCCCGCTTGTGTTTCCTGTGCGGAAGTGCTCAGAGAATTGTAGAAAGTGACCCTTCTGAAATGTGTTAAAAAAAGAGGACCGCGGCCTAAAACTCAGAGTTTCTGAGAAAAGCGGTGCCCTTCGCTCCATCGGGCGCGCAGTGGTGCTGAACGGCAGATTCCAGCGGCATGAGCCGCGCATTCCGATCTGTTATCTGCCTGCATCGCAGGGCCCTGCCGGCGGGAGCGGGACCCCCATCTCGCTGGGCCTTCTTGACTTCCTCCCACAGCCCCCATGTCTCGTTCTGCATGGGCCTGTTTCTGCCACCGACACATTCCACACTCGGGTCGTTTTTCCTTCGGAATGTTGTATTCTTTCAATTTCCCGAAGTGTTTTTTTTTTTTTTTTTTTGCTTTTTGTACTCGTTCCAGTGTCTCCCTTTCGCCTCATTTCTGCCTTCTCTAGTTGGCAGTTTCTCTATTTTGTTATCTCTCCACTCAAGGCACACGTCCAAAAAACAAAGAAGTGGCGGACTAACCAAGTTATATAGTATACAAGTGACATCATGGTGCATGATTTCACAGCGTATGTCATCGCAAGTGCCATCACAGGAAGTTGCATTACGACCCATAACCTCACAGGAAGTGACATCATAAGAAGTGACATCTGATCTTAAGACCTCACACACAAATTTAGCAGATCTATAAGGAGTACATTTGAGCTATTAATCGGATTTAACAAATGAGATCTTGCTTTGAGGTTGTGCCAAAAACGTGACACAACCATGACGCAATATCTGAGCCTCAATTTCAACATTTATTTTTTTAAATCTCTGACACAAAGAAATTGTCACATGGAGAAACTTGGCAATCTGTTCTGTTTAATTGGTTGCACAGACTGCATTTTAAAAAATCTTATGGGGTTTGGCACCTGCTGCAGAGAGCTTTGTATGTCCCATAAATATCAGGGAATAACAATAATGGTAAGGTAACTCTGGTGGTCAACACATTTGCTGGAGAGATGTCTGGTGTGTCTAGTCAGTTTTTAATAAAGGTAGCAGAGAGGTTAACATATTTCCTGCAAAGCACATCATGACAGATTTTTATTTTATGTAGATAGGTAAGTGGGCTACTGCTTTTAACATGGAGATCATTTTGTTACTTGCAGTTCATAAATTGTAATACTTCTAATTTAGCATAGTGAGCTATGAAGGACATGTGGCTCCTACACCTTGTAACCCTCACTATCCTATGTAACACATCCTGTTCATAGATTTATATTTTATGATTTATGGTCAGTGTATAGTGTGTACATATGATGTAAAGCACTCTGACACCCTGCATTGGGATAAGAGGCACTATAAAAGAAATAAAACAAAATAGTGGTATTTAAGTTGCTATTTGTGTAACTACAGGAACAGACTAACATTTCTGACATTCTTACTGTGCATGCATACCTCTTAATTATCAGGACAGACCAAAGTCAAAATCATGCCCCTCTTAAGTACCTGTGAAGTGACCACAAACTATGTGCGTTTCTTTCCCCTCCATTGCAGCTAGGTGTGAAGCTCCAGATAGCTCCAGCGAGAACAAAAGGAGGCCTGATGGCCACTTAACTTCTTCCTTTGTTTTGGCCCAAACTTAAATGTAAAGTAAAAAAAAAAGCCTCCTTGGCGCCTGCACCTTGCTACTCAGAAGGAAAGCAGACAACCTGCAGGCACTGCTGAATGTGTTGCGGTGTTTAAACATTACACCGGGACGAGTTCAGCATATTACAGTATAGCACAGCTTCTTGGCAGGGTGGACAGCATCCACCTTGTGAAAATAGTGGGTGGATGCGGTGTAGACGTGTATGCCCCCGACTTATGCCCTGTCTCCATAGTTCTCCCAAGCTGACTTGTTTTTCCATCACTCAGTGTGTTCCACTTGGTTTAGGAGTGTGCTCGCTACTTATTCAGCTGTGTTTGTGTAGCCCTCCACCAGTGTTGTGCCCCTGCTCTTCACAGACTGATTGTAGTGGTGGGTCAGTGTGTGGTGCATGCAGCGACCGAAGTGCCCGGGGGGCACTCTTCACAGAGTGAACATAAGGTTAGGTCATTGTGTGCCATATGACGGTATGGCAGTGCTATGGTGACACTCCTGACAGACTGAACATTGGGTCAGTTCAATGCCTCGGGGGTAGGGAGCACTTTTCATTGGCTGATTATAGATCCAGGTCATTGTGTGGTGCATGCAGGTACCGCAGTGCCTAGGTGGCACTCCTCACAGGCAGATTGTAGAGGCAGGTCAATGTGTGGCCTGTGCAGGTACCACAGTGCTTAGGGGGCACACAGACTGGTTGAAGACTCAGTACAATGTTTCGCGCATGTAAGTACTAGAGTATATACATGCACTCTTCACAGACTGGTTTTTGAACCTGGCAGTGTGGGGCGAATGCAGGCAACTCAGTACATAGGCACCGCCCTTCATAGACTGATTGTAGAGGCAGGTCAGTGTGTGGCAGGTGCTGGCACCTCAGTACTTACGTGGCACTTATAACAGGTGGATTGTACAGCCAGGTCAGTGCCTAGGTGGTAATCATCACAGGCTGATTGTAGAGCCAGGTCAGCTCTAACACATGCAAGTACCATAGTGTATAGGCTGTACAAATTCACACTGGTACTGTAGAGCAGTCGGGTTTTGGGTACAAGTGGTACTGGATTGGCTATTGGCTACACTTTGGGATTTAATGTTCTAGGGACACACGTAGATGCTGGGGAGTCTGTGATTAGAGGCAATTGAAGTTTGTAGCGGAGTACATTATTTTTGTATTCGGACAGGTAACATCGTATTGTTTACAGTAAAGGGCTTGGAGGTCCTTAACATTAATTGGCTTCATTGTCACTCTTCTTTGCTGCTTCCTAATTGGCCAGCACTTGTTGGAAGTCACGTCTTTTTCTTTCTGTGGACCCTGGACTAAGCACAGATTGATTCTGCTTGTTTAGTGTCCTCCCACTGCTTATGCTGTGATTGTAGTACTGTTTCTTTTTACCCTCGCACCTATCCCTTATCCATGTTGTTTCTTACCCTCCAACCCACCACTTCCCCATGCCACCCACCCTTTCTCTGTGTTGCCTCTTCCCCTCCCACCCACCCTTTCTCTGTGTTGCTTCTTTCCCCACCCATACCTTCTGTGTTGCTTCTTTCCCCACACATACCTTCTGTGTTGCTTCTTTCCCCATCCACCCACCTTTCTGTGTTGCTTCTTTCACCTCCCACCCCTTCTCTGTGTTGCTTCTTACCCCCGCCCACCCCTTCTCCCTGCTCTGTCCTGCTTCCCCATCCCATCCATCCCTGTCTTGCTTCCCCCCCATCCACCTCTGTCCTGCTTCTCCCCCGCTCCCACCAACCACTGCCTTGCTTCTGCCCCATCCCACCCACCCGTCTTGCTTCTTCCCCCTATGCACCCCTTCTCTGTGTTGCTTCCTCCTCTCCTCCCTTTCTCTGCGTTGCTGCCCCATTCCCGTCATTGTTGCTTGTCCTTACCCCCACTCCCTTCCCCCGTACTTGCTTAAAGTTCCGTCTGGAAAAAATATCAAACTCGGTTGGCTTTCCCTATCTTTGATGCCATAATTTATTGCTTAGATTCTCCCATACAAGTGTGGACATTTTTAAAGCGCGTGCTAGTTGTTGGGGAGCAATCATTTGGCAGACTGTCAGCCCTATTTAATAACAGCTGGCATCTGTCCCATCTAAATGTAAGTTGAATGTGTCTTCTATATACTGCACGTTGCACTAGTTTTTATTCTTGCCTAGTTGTACTGTTTGTTTTACATAGATTTTCTTGTGCCATCGTTTTCTGTGCAGCACTCTGGTCCGCACTGCAGGGAGAGCATTTCTCAGACAGTCGCGTTTTTCTATTTTTACTTCTTAGTTTGTTCTCATGATATAGCTGTGATTTCAAAAGTGTGCGCTCTGGTTGTTGGGAAGCCGTCCTTTGGCAGACAATCAGCCCTATTTACCAAGCTTTGTCAAAACCAATAGGTCTTACCTGTGTGAGAGCTATTGCCTATGATAATGCCTTTTAGACCTATTGTACGACAGAGTGGCTAAAAGTATCGTTATGAAAAAACGTTATGTCGCGGCCAGTGCTAGCAAGACCCATTGGCTTTGCCAATGCTCGTTTTGCTGTTTGTGCTCTCTCTCTTTTTTTCGCACTCGTTTACCTTCCTCTCGAGTCTCCTGGCAAACAGAGCTGTTTCTGTAGTAGGGTTGTGTCTGTGGTCTGTCGGGCTGTGAGCCAACAGCGTTTATCCTTGTAGATTTTTTGACAGCCGTTGAAAGGCTTTTTTGGATGCCTACCATGTGGAGACCAGTAATTGTTTCCCTCCAGCTGATAACGCGAAATAAGTGAAACATGACTGTAGCGGCGAACGCGTCTCTCCCTGCAGCGACGAGTCCCGCGGTGTTTATGCAGATAAAACCACTGCCCCGCCCGGGTGAGCGCCCCCACAGGCTGCTTTGTTTGGTTGCCCCCAGCCACCAGCGCCTGTTTTTCAACCATGCCTCCCCGCTCTAGGACATCCTTTGCCAGCTTTAGAGGTAACCCGGTCTCCGGATTACCCTGGAGCCGGCCTGTGGTGACCTCACATTGGTGGGCCTCACCAGATCCAGTTCTTTCGGCGCGCGAGCGATGATAGGTTTTTACATTTGAACATGCTACTGGGACGAAGAAAGATAGGGTCAGTGTTGCTCAAATGGAGAGAATGAAATAGTAAAAACACGAATTGATGGTTATTAAGAGGAAACTTTCCCAATCACCCCCTAAATGTCACGTATCACCGAGGCTCGAGTATTAAGGCACCACGCGAAGCTGATAGTGTGAAAGTTCTCATTTGTGGAATCTTAGCTTCAAAGCCTATCTTGAGGTGCAAGCCTTCGTCTTGCTCTAAAGGTAGCGCTGCTTTAAATATGACCCGGACAGACATCCAAATACGTCCGTGACCCAGAAGTGCGGCTCGTCTGCTGCTGGCCAGCATGGTTCCGTTTGACGCGGTCGAGGAATGATGACACCTTCTTGAGGCGACGGGTGCTCAAAACCAGGGTGCACGGCCTCAGCAATGTGCATAAGAAGAACGCACACCCCCCGTGTGTCATATGTTACCGCCATTTGTGGGTGGCTTCGCTCGGCACCATGATCATCAACGCGTCACACGGCCCCCTGTCTTCACGTTTTTCTGAGAGATTTGCCCTCTCCAGCTCTCGCGGGGACACAGCAACGTTCATCTATAAAACGCCCAGTGAAAAGGAAGGGCGTGCACCTGAAAGATCCAGGAGACCTGCACAGTTTACCCCTCCACCGAGGATGCCGGCACCTAGGACCGCGCTCCCCCAAACATGGACCGACAGAAGCCACCGGCCAGTGGGGGTCAGGGCAGTGATGTCCAAGAGCCCATCTGTCTGCCGCAGGCCCAGGCCACGTCATGGACTCGTACCCTATGTGCACACCTCAGTACGCCTACCGAGTGCGGACGGGTCTTTTGTGCTTAGAGGCAGCCTGGCCTACTGGGTCCGCTGGAGATTATCGACAGGCCGGTGGAAGGCTGGTAGGGCTGGGGGATAGTCCACGTCATGTTGTACAGAACCATTCCAAGGCACTTGCCTTTCCCAACTCTCTAGATGTCACTTTAGTGTAGCTCACTGCTGCAGCAAGTTTCAGACCTTGGCTTGCAACATTTTAGGCAAAGGCTCCAAACACAGGAACCCTTGCCTACATATTTCAGTGCAATATTAATCGTGGTACCACAATTCGGAATATTAGTCAAGATTTTAGAAGCGTGAGAGAGGGAGAAACTGCTGGTGTCCAGTTACCATTCAGCACATAAATCACACTTGTTGTGTTTGGCCGCCGTTATGTTGTGTTATTAAAATTAAGGTTAGAGGACATATTCAGGAAATGGGCCTGCTTATTTTGGCTTAAGTATCTGAATAAAAACATTCCCCTAATTTAATCTTTTTGTTTTCTTTGTTGCAGAGGTTTTTTTTTTAATTTCACTGGTTGTGCTCTTATCCTGGGAGGATTCAGGAGCTAAATGTGTTCTTATTTTGTTATAGTAATGTATTTATTTAAAGGGAAACATTGTTTTGATCGAAAAACAGAGGGTTTTGTCGTTTTACAATGTATGCTGTACCCAGCTAAATTATTTTGTTATATTCATTGCTATATTTACCTCCTTCTTATTTGTACATTGTAGTACCTAGTATTTTTATTTTTTACTGATATATCTAGTTTCCTTACATTTGCATGTTGAGGGCTCGTTCATGAAAGTAGGACCCTTTCCTTGCTGATGTAACAGTGTAGGACCTTTTTACGCTCTTCTTCTGACCTTCGTGTTACACGACTTTGGGAACCCGGACTTGGCCCACAAATCCCTCCTTTCCCACGGTTGTTCCTCCTCCCTCGCTCGAGAAGCTTCAGCCACCTCACACACGTCTTTGGAGACTACAAAGTCAAACTCTGTACCCAAAAACCTGCACAAAAGCAGCACGCAGATAATGTAACCTTAAATTTCAGCAGCTGACTTTCTTCAAGTCTCCAAAATTCACCACCCTGGCTGTGTTCCTTACTGCTGGCTTAGAAAAGACCCGTGGCTAGCTAGGAGAGTTGGTGTAGCAGTTCTGGAAGAGAAGTCCAGGTAGTTAGTTGGTTGTAATAGAGAGAACGTGCCCAGCCTTTAGAAGTGGGTTAGAAAGGTGGCCCCAGTAATACATTTTTATCTTTGCTGAGCTGCTTCCTCGTGGTCTGCACTCTTGAACCTTGTTGTATTCACTTATACATGAAACATGCTTGCTGAAACAGGAGCCTGTCACGCACGAGTTGTAAGTTTAGGCATCTTCCAGAAATCAGCCTACATTCTGAGTTCTTTGTAGTCTTGCGACCTTTGATGCAGACATAAAGTGCATTACAATAAACAAGGTAGGAAGTATGAGCCAGCATGTGGTAATGAGAACAGTGGTATAACTTTTATTTCAACTTGCTAAGCGGGGGAAAAAAGAAAGCTCGCTAATCGACTGATCGACTGATATGAGGAGTGAAGGGGAAGTCAGTCAAAATAGATCCCCAAATTCTAAACATTCTTGGGCTTGGGTACATTTTAATCAAATGGATGAAGAGGATCGGGTAATGTAATATCTCCCCGGCACAGAGACTCGCAATGGTGTTTGTATGCTTATATTTCAGAACCCCAGGCCTGTTGTATAATAAGTCACCAAAAGCCAATGTTTCCAAGCCAGGCATATCTTGAGCACCTTTGCATGATGGAATTTCCATAACTCACAGTGCTGGCCCAAGTCCTCGAGTGTCTCCCTGGTATAAAGAAAAAAAATGAGGTATGTCACAGTGTTCATGGGTCTTGTGACAGCAGATGCTCTAACTTGCATTCAGTGTTGGGACAGTCTAACTAGGAAGCACATGACTAAGGGAGGTTACAGAGATGAGGATTACCATTACTTTGTCAAGGTTGAGGAGTGGGTATACGTTATATTGTCTGCCACTGTTACCTGTGGTGTGTGCGTCTCACATGCATATATGTTATGTACTAGGTGAAATTATGCACTCTAAAGATATCTGCCTGAGGGCATCGATCAAGTTAACGTAAACTTAATTGATGATGCTGAGTGCTGCACTAACGTGCCAGGAAACTTTTTTTTTTGTAACAGCTGTATTTTATTAACATCATGATCAAATTAAAAGTAATAGAAGAGGAGGCTGAAATAAGGGTAGATCACATTGCTTGTGGTCTGTTGGTCAGGGTCGAGGTTAACCAGTTTTTGGCAGTAACTTTGACAGCTGCTGGTTCTTAAGATGCCTCAGTAATATCTGACTTTGATGAGGTGCCTGTTTTATGGTAATATTTAGGAGAACTATGCGTAATCTTTCTACCCCGAACTGTTAGAAAGCGGCCTTTTTCTCTCACTGACCCTGCATCTGCTCCCATCCCAGTATCCAAGTCCCAAGAGCAATTCCATCTCCCTGTTTCTTTCGCTCTGTGAGTGACTCCCATTTTTGTAGTGTTAATGGCAATATGCCATCCCTTTGAGGCGATACAATTATGAAAAATGCCCCCTTGGCTCGTTAAAAAACACAAACAAACTGGAATGAACCCTGCATTCCAGCTACTTTTTGATGTTTCAGTTCTGAACATTCAGCCAATTAAACTCTTAGTTTGAATCCCTGTGAGTCAGGTTAAAGAGGGTATCTGTTATTAAAAATGTTCACTGTGAATCCTAACCCAAAATGGCTCGTGAAATATTTTTAAACGTCAAGGGTTGATTTAATCAGACCAGTCGACCAGCAGAAGCTATGGTGCCCATTTTAAGTGACATTGATGCCTTGTTTGATAGACTTGGAAATCCAGTTTTGCGATATTATATCGAGTTTAAGACTGAGTCCTAAAACGATCATCTCCTTTCCTTGACACAGTTGTCTGCTATTGGGAGTACAATTGCATTTACATCTAGGCATCTTTCTGACTAGCACGCCTGGTCTGTGACATCGACTAGCGTTTTTATGAAGTCATGGTCGACTCAAGGGTATCCAGTTTCACCAAAAAACGTATTTAATCTGAACATGACTGCTTATTTTGACTTCTCTGCAAGTAGAAACGTGAGTTTTTTTCTTCTATGTCCCTATTTGAGCTGAAATACTGTACTCCAGGGAAGGCCAATTACAACAGAATGGCACTCTAGAGACAAAAGCCTTCAAACAGGGTTGTACCATCTTTCTGTTTTGTTTGACTTTCTGGTAGGCCCTGTGTTTTCTGCCTAGTGGTCCCTAAACCCGTGAGACCAATGCACACCCCATCCTTAGTTATGGATGGCATTTGTCTACTCACCAGCCACGAGAAGAACAACATTGGGAGGAAGCTGAGATTCTAGTGAAGGGCACATTTTTTTCTTGAACCTATACCATTGGAAAGAGGAGTCTACCAACCCAAATCCATCCAGGTGGCATCTTTGTCACCCAGAGAGCTCAATGCAGTCTCCAGCCCTACAGACTCCAGGTACACTAGGTACTGGCACTGTTGAAGTTAATTCCACACATGGCATTCCTCACGGTATCGAGTTTTAGATATCGTCCTGCCATGATAAAAATGTCAGCTACCATACAATTGTGACATACAACCAGACAAACACTGTTTTTTCTGGTTAGTGTTCTCAGGCTACTGTACCTAGGTCCTTGTCATATAAACTCCTAGGCAGGCCTGACTAGCAGTGCTGCATGTTAATTGCTGCCTTTAGCCTGCACTGCCTTTTGTGGAGTGGCACTCGACGAGTTACCCGACTATGGCAATTGCAGATAGCTTGGCCCTTCTACCGGTTTTCCATCTGTACCCTTAACTTGTATGTCCTGGAGTAGATGTGTGGCTCCCTTCTTCTCTCCTTCTTCCCTCCTTTCTCTCTCTGCCTCCCTCCCTCCTTCTCTCCCTTTCCCTCCTAATTTTCCCTCTTCTCCTTTCACCTACTTCTCTCTCTCCTGCCCTCTCCAGGAAATGTCATACCGTCACAGAGTTCTGAGTTAATCGACCCGTCCTTTCCGAGTTTGTACTGCAAAGCGCGTTTGATCCATTGTAGGGTTTCCATTACTCAGAGTGGACGATAACGACTCCCATGCTAGTGCTTCACTATTGGTCAGTGTGCTGCTGAGTGTGCCATCATGTGCTAAAACCACTCAAGAGCCTGCGTGCGTGCACAAGAGACGGGATACTGCGGAAGTAGACCCAACGCATAGTTAAGATTCAGGTAGAAGCAGAAAGGAGGCGGGAGACCACAGGAGGTGGAGGAGTGGGGGCTGAGTGGGACAGGGAGTGGGAAGAGAAGATGTGGAGGTGAGCGCAGGAAGGAGGCTGTTCTTGAACGAACTGGAAATGCAGAAAGAGAAGTGAAGACTATGAGAGCTATCCTGGACGTCGAACATAGCCATAGCTGTTTTTTAGGGACTTTTCCTCCACCACTATCTAAGAAATGTGGCTTGACCTCAATCAAATTTCAATCCAGATTAGAAAAAAAATGAAGCAAAAAAATACATTTTAATTAATTTATATTTGCATTATAGAACTCCTGTGCCTTTTATCTGGCATGGAAATTGTTGGGAATGTGTCTTTGGTTCCAAGAGTAGGGTCAGTGTATCACTCACTCCATACCATGACCTACAAGTGCCTACTTTCTCCTTGCCTCCTTGCCTACTGACTCTTCCGGTAGTAGGATGACAACATTGCGAATATGTGCCTTACAGCTATAGAGGGGGTATGCTACACCAAAATATTCCATAAATGAACAGGAAGTGTATTATGAGTTGGACATCTTCTCTGTTCAAGCATCCAAACTTGGGAGTTCCCTACTCGCAAACATAAGAGTCACAGACAACCACCTCCACTTAGGAAGATTGGCCAAAAGCTGGCTCTCCCTCACAAAAATGTACCACAACAGTATACTCAAACATGACAAACTGTACTTCTCATAATATGAAAAAGAACTGTTCTCATTCAAATACAAGGCACTGTAATCTGAACCGTACTTCCTGTTATAAACAGATACATCTATATTAGGAAAAATTATAGGTACATGTAAGATGGTTACGCCTGCCATTAACAACTACTGTAAGTGTCATGTGTATGTTTATGTATATATAAGTTAATTCGTTATTTGAAACCATAAAACTGATCCACATGATAAATTGATGGTACATGTGGACAGCAGACCACGTACACATGGGTATTTATGTGCACGTTTATTCAAGCAAACAAGTGTGTGTGTGTGTGTGTGCATGTATATGTGTATATATATATATATATATATATATATATATATATAACCGACTGGCAGTCACCTGTAGGTTGTTATAGTTAAGTCCTAGTTTCCATAGGAAAAGTGGGTTACTTTTGCCAGTAACTTTGGAGCTGTTTGACAAATCTTCACAAAATTTTCAAAATAAGTACAACAGTCAGTTTGGCTGCTTTCTTGAAAGTTTTGAGGTAATCTGTCAAGCGGGGACAAGAAAAAGGGGGAGGGTGTCCCGTAAATCCGTTCAGCAGTTGTTGAGATAGTAAAAGAAAACCACATTTGTATAGCTAGACGCACAAACCCTTCGCGAATCCTCGCGATCTTGTTCAGAGATCTGATCGACTACCAAAACTTCAACCAAGAAGTGTTAACACCCATTTTGGAACTCTAAATCAGCCGAGTCCCAAACAAAAAGAAAAAAGAGGGCAGGACAGGAATACCCTGACCTCCTACCCTTCGTGCTGGGGCCGCCCAGGAACCCTACCAGGGCAAAAATCATTCTTTTTAAATTATTGGCAAAAATCGTGGTAAACTTGGTAACATTAAAAAAAAAAAAAAAAGCAGTCTCCCACACTCATTTATAATATAATGTAGCCCCGGGTGGGCCAGGTCCTGGGGGCATGTAGGCATATAAAAAAAAGGTGGAGTGAACAGGGCCCTCTCCTAGGGCTCTTTTGGGCACTGAAGACCACCACCTTCTTGTGGCTTTTTAAAAATCTTGGAGGGGGGCTACGTGGAGCCCCATCCTTTGGGCTGTTATGAGCTGCGGGGACCCACCAGCACCCTGGGTCTTTAATAAGAAAATGGAGCGGGGCGCGAGGACCCCCCTCCTGGGGCTTGGAAGTACCCCAGGGACCACCACACCCCTGAAGTTAATTTGACACTTATTGATGGGGGCCTGGTGGACCTCCCCCGTCCCCCCCCCCCACCCGGGCCTCCGGGACCACCACCTCCCCTGGGCCTGTAACATTTTTAAAACAGAGAGAGGGGCTACGCAGCCCCCTCTATTTGGTCATATACTGCCCTGGGTTCCACAACCTCTCTAGGGCCGACCCATGCCAATTGGAACAGGGGGCCGCACAGCCCCCCTTCTAGGGCCATTAATGGCCATGGGGAATGCCACCCCTAAAGGCCACCTCCTGCTATCTCCCGAGGTTCCCACCATCTGGAGATAGCTGTTTGCTTTCACCTGGCAGGAGCTATGTCGCGCTTACTGGGAGCACAGCTTTCATCTGTTTCCCTGCCTTTCTTGCAGCTCTCTACATGTGGGAGCAATGCTGGACAACACCATAGAAATCCAGCAGTTATAGTTATGGTTAGCTCAAGTAACTATAAATTGAGCCCTAAGGTAACTATAACTTGCGCGCTCGTCAGAGTGACTAACTTTAGTCAACAGGACACTAGCCTAAGACGTGAAATGAAAGATGAAAACTCTTGTCTACCTCTAGTGCTTGAAAGAGATTACATGGGTTTACGCAGAGCCAGGATTCGGTATGGGGTGAATCAGGACAATGCATGGCCAGCAGTTTTGTGTTCCTTGGAGTCTCCTACAGGCAGTGCTTAATTTGTGAACCAAAGAGTGCCGGTGCCCGAAGCGATGGCAGAAGCCTGCGGGCGGCGCAATTAAATGTTAGCGGGCCGAATACTAAGGCTGATAGTCTTCAGTCCATCTCATGCCACTTTAATCGATTGCTAGACACTCCCTGCCCCTTCATCTCACTCTTGGCGGTTCCTGCGTTTGTCCCTTTGTGATTGCGGTGCTGCCTTTCACAGCTGTATGTTTTTTCCTACTTTTGTACTCCGTAAATATCTGATGCAGAAAAATAAGTGCTGATCCCCAAAAATAAATGCTGTGGTCCCCACATGGGTCGTCCTTTGTAGTGATTCAAATGATTGTTACTACGCCAAGTGCTACATTTTGAAGGCTCTTGTTTTACCTATTGCCATATTAGTATGTCTCTGTACCCCTGCATTGCAAAATTGGTAGTGCCACAGCTGTCTGTGTGTGTGTGTGTGTGTGTGTGTGTGAGACTCAGAAGTAGAGGAATGACGTAGCAACGATCCCATATTGTTCTGAGCTTCATGAAACCTGTCCGTTTGTCTGTACTCCCCAATCACCTAATGAGTGGTAGAGGACGTCTTCTCTATATTACGCCAGTTTATGAATTTCATTTTGTAAACTGTGTGAGTTAGAGATCCTAGGTAGCTTTTCAACAGAGATCAACATTTTACCTTCTCTTTTATTCCAACTACTTTATACAGTGCATTGTGTCTAAGTGGTAAAATGGACATACTCAATTTAAACTAATACATGTAACTGGAAGTTGACCTTTATTAATTGTGTTACCATTGTGTTGCATTGCTCTTGGTCCCAACTTTGATACCATCTCCTGTGAGTGAGCTTTGACTGACTGAGCAGAACTATCACTGAGCAGTCCAGTAATCTAAAGGAATCGTGACAAACCTTTGCAATCCTAGTATCCATTATCCTGAATCCTAGATCGTTTTGACACTGTAAGGTGTTCTCTGCAACCATCTTAAAAAGTAGCCTGAGACCGGGCCATGTGCTTCTGATGCAGCTCCTCACCCACTGACTTGGCTAAAGTAATTCCAAAGGGAGCCCTGCCGCTGATAATCACACTCATCATAGCTCAGAATGAGCAGCAGTTATTCTAGTGAACTGTAAGCAGACATGTGCATATTTAAAACAGAAAAAAGGTGAATGGTCAATCTATCACATATTTGGAGTATTTGAACACTACCCCTACCACCTGTTACACACTTGGACATATTTTTGCAAAAGTATGACCTTGTTAAGTTGCATCTAACCAGAAACTGGTTTAAATCTGTTAAAGTTTATTTAGACCACAATATAATGCTGCTTATCACCCTGTATGTGCCTTGCCATCTCGGTTACGTTTCTGTTCTAACATTCTGAAAATCGTATGGGTTCCACCAACAGTAAGTTTATTTGCCTACTTGTTTCTTGAGTTAAACAAAACCTGTCTCACAGGTGCCTTTAGAAGTTAGTTGGGAGCTCATTTTATACTGATAACAAGAAAAGGCCAAACTGATGCTGTCGCTGTAAGAGGGAAGCAGGAGTCCTTGGCTTTTTCTAGGTGATGAAGAATGAATTCTGATGCTTGGTAAGCAGTGGTGAAATGGAAGGCAATATCCGTTTTATGTTTCAATCTTTTCGATTGGTTATGTTGGCAAGTAAACCTCAACAACAAGAATCACTTAATGTCCATTTTATGCTGAAACCGGGTAGAAATCCTGCTGAGGAATGGAGGGCTAGACTATGGAACCTTTCGTTTTTTTACTGCTAACTGAAATAAACAAACATTGGTACTGAGAAAAAGTGTAAATCCTTACAGCACATAGAGTTTGTGCTGTTTAATGAAGCAAGGATGTGATAACACTCATTTGGACAGTCTGTCCTTTCCGATTATTACGTTTTTTTTATTTTTTTTACTGTGAACAGTTAATATCTGGCAACTAAACTTGCAACGCAAAGGATCAAAGATGTTTCCAACCCTGCTGACTGTAAAGATACTTGTATGGCCTATAGGTGATTGGTTTCAATCCCTAATGTGGCTGGCTCAGTCTTTCATGCTTCGGGTTAATGGTAAAGTTGTGCCCTTGGTAGTTGTGGATCAATAATACCTATTAATGAAGCACAAAATGACTATTACGTTTGCGTTGTGGGTAGTTAAATTTAGTTCAAGGGGTGGCTGGAGGGGTGGCTTGGGATCTTCCATTAGATGGGGGTTATGTTCTGTTCTGGAACAGTGATTTGTAAAGTGTGCATTCTGCCATTGATTGTACAGAAAAATGTGTGATTCCTAGAGTCTGATACATGTGCAAGAGTAAGGAAAGGTGTGTTGTCGAGAATCTTCTGGACGGGGGGATGTCTGGTTTGGGGTACTGACTTTAAGAAGATGATGGGTTCTTACTAACCCGTTGACTCTCCAAAAAGTGTGAAGTATGAGAAGTAATCTTTTTAAAGCCTTTGTAAACATTTAGCTTTTATTCGATTGAGTGGAGTTTCAAAGAGGTTGATATTCTCCAAATGAGAGTTGCACTCCTGCATATCACATAAGAGAAGGTCCACGTTCAGCTAATGGTTTCAAGAGTTTTTAATGTGATGTTTGGCTCAGGTTCAGAAGCTGTAGCTAATTTTTAGATTTACCCTGATACAATGCCTAGTGCCTCAATTTTTTTTCATAAATAAGACGCTAATCACACTGACTATCCGACTTAGAGTGGCTAAAGTACCAGAATGTTTTCTCAGAACTGATATCTTACTCCAAACATGGTAGTTCACAGGTGAGTGCCCTCAGTGAATTACTCTGCTGCATACCTACTGTGGGGAACCTGGGAGCATAAACTGGCTGATAACATTGCTTCACTCATCTTAACATGTGAGTTATACACACAGGGCTCACACATGCATGCTCAGCCCTTATAGTTTGCACTAAGGACCCATACATATTTCTAGGGCGTTCTCCCACAGCTTGAGTGAAAGACCAACATACTCACCATCTCAATGATGGACCCACCTCCTCACTTACCTAGGTGCAGCTTTGAGAAAGTTAGTGGTGTGAGGGACCCTTTGACAGAACCCACCCGCATCTTCATTCCAGTCTTGGACAGCTGGAGAATAAGATGCCATGGTCCTCTGCCAGTGAGCCTAGGCAGAACGATGGTTACTTTTTATGGCCAGTTGAGAGCAGACTCCTTCCTAAGACACCTGAACCATGGGCCACTCCCAATGCACTGTAAGCCCATAGGTTCACCTACACCGCTTGTTGACCTTAAGGGGCACATTTCCTGCTTTGTATTTCGATTCTCATCTTGACCTCTCTACTCTTGGAGAAATGGTGGGTCTAGGCCTCCATTGACTTGGAAACGTCTTGATGTGTGTTCAAGCCCTGGTGGTGCCTTGCAGAGCTCCTTTGGATCCTAATCACCAAGTGACCAAACTCTCACAGACACATCAAGTGTTCGTCACATCCACGCTGCTTATGATAACCGCTCAAAATTGATGGCCACTGATAGACACCCTGACTGCCTATGCGTGCATTCTGTCCCTTCACCCAAGTAACTAGGAGTGGAGGGGCATGCTTACCTTAGGGGTGTCTCAATACCACTGCCCTTGCAGGACTACCAGTGGTCTGGGAAGTTCTCCTGTATCCCCGTGGCTTGGCAAAATGTGTCAAAGGCACTCAAATACCACCCAACTCCACAACAACCATTTTCATTCTCACATAAGGCCTGTGGATGAATTAAGCGGTCTGGACCAGGCCTGTGGATGAATTAAGCGGTCTGGACCAGGCCTTATGTAAGACCGTCTGGTGGACTCCAAGCCAGACGTCCTGCAGCCTGGGCAGGTCTGACTCTGCCCCAGCCCTCCCCGGAACAGGCGGCATGCATGGCAGGAATGTGCCGACTAGGCCCGAGAAAGTTAGGGAGGGCGCGCTCGCGGCCGCCGGCTGTGAGCCTGGTATGTTAGGGGGCACCCAGAGGTGCTGCCCAGGACCTCAACACACACAGGCCTTGCCGTCAGCAGACGAGAGCTCGGGCGTCACGAGCCCCTCACGCGCAGAAAATAGTTAAAACGCATGAGGGTGCGGCAGGAAGGAACTTGTCAGTGCTTCGTGGAGCGAAATTGCCTCTAAGGTCTTTAGCTGTCTTTTTCTAGTAAAGCGCCACACCCTCCTGTCTCTGTAAACGAGTTTTCTAAAATGGAGTATTTTTAAATGCTGATTCCGCTTCGTATGGTAGTGTTTTATAGTATTTTTTCTGACATTAGGGAGAGCACGAGCAGATTGTTTAATCACTGTCTTAATGTGAAAAAAGTCAGTCAGTAAAAAACAGGCCTTTATGATCAGCCACTAGTGTACGATAGAATATCACAGCCCCACCGACCTGGGCAGATATTCGGAGTTCTCGCGGGAAGTTTGGATTGCACCCGGAAGTGGCTCCAGTCAAACTTGTCTCACACCTCTCAACATCTCTCAAACTACTGAGCCTCCAAGAAGGATTATGTCAAGTGTTTGCATACATGCCAACATTTTAGAGAAGGCAAGTGGGAGATTAAAAAAAAAAAAATAGGGAGAATGTCTTTTCCCACTGACTTAGATTGAAGTGGAGGCAATCTGCCAGGATCAGGTCTATTGGCATGTAGGCATGTTTGGTGACAATCAGCATTTCATTTTTGGCAGTTTAATAACATAGCGCAAACAAAAACAGAGTTTTAAACTCTGTTTTGTATCCACCATGTAAAACTGCCAAAAATAAAATGTCGAGGCTTGTCACACACCCTAATATCCCCCTCGATAACATTAATTAGAAAGCGTTAACCTTTGATGTCAGATGTAGTTCTTGGAGAGGGAGATGGGAGTGTGCGTGACAGGTATCCACATTTTACATTTGCCTTGTTTACAACAGATCATTATTATGCAATCCGAATCAGGTTTCTGCATGCAGGAGACCAGCCTTAAAATTAGTAGTGTCCCGTCTGAATATGGCCGGTTGGCTTGTATGAATTTGTGCTGTTTGCATACTTGCCAGCAACCTGATGCAAGCAAGAGACTCCCGATTTTTGAAGCCTGAAATTGCTTTATTTACCTGTCTCCTGCCAGAAATTGCACCAGTGTTAATACTAATCAAAGGGGAAAAGCCATTCTACAGATTTGTTTTTCAAAATCTCACACTTACCTGTTCTAAAATGTTGGTATGTGTGTGTTTGTTTCAATTAATTTCCGAAGAGGTGATTTTTTTTTTTTGATGGGTGCAAAAGGCTGGTCCTGTGACCTATTCTTGGAAACCAAACCTTTCTTGAAAACTACAGGCTTAGAAACAAAAAGCAAAAGTTACAAGCCCTGGGTACTTTCTCCAATTGTTTTCCCCCAAATATTTTGCTGAAAATACTTTCCTTCCTTGGAGATGGCATATGAAGCAGGGATACCACCAAGACTTATTCTTGGATCAAAACATTACTTGACAGAATGTTCCCCATAGCCGATAAAGATGAGGGATATTTTTGTAAAGTTATATGGCTGTGAAATTAGATGTGGGAATGAAAAGGTGTGCTGCACATTGGATATGAGCACATTTTCAGATACTGGTACGCCTTACAAACAGCTTTTCAAGATTCACTACATTTTATATCTCTGCGGATCTCCTTAAACCAAATTAGAGCCTTAAAATGCAGAGTGTTCCACTGAATAATGTATAGCGACAGGGAACATGCAATGGTTGGTATATAGAGCTTTTGATCCAGGATTCTGTGCTTTTTTTCTTTTTCACCTGGTTACTAGAGGATATTTCACTTCTTTTCAGTGAAATGTTCTAATAATTTTATTGCCCTTCTGCCTCAGAGTATCCAGGTAATAATACATGGCTCGGGCCTGTAACTTGGTTATAAGGCCTTTGACGACCAGCCAGGTCCTAGGCAGCATGTTATACCTCTTTCAAAGAACATCAGTTCATTCAAATTAGGGTTCGAACTGAATGCACTACATTTCCTAGCAACAAAAAGACTTAAAGGTAGGAAGACTTATTGCAAAGGGAAACCATTAAATGTCTTCAGCATTTTGTGATTCGAGATCATGGAACCAGTACGACCTACATATGGTGCACCTAATTTCAGTTTACCATCAGAAGAAAGGCTGTTTATGATAAACATTGAGACTGAGGAATACAAATTAAGTGGAGGCTGAAAACTGATCCCCAAGCACAAACAGACTTATGATTCATGTAATCTTGCCCCACTAGCCATGATACATGCATGGTTTATCGCTTTTGGTTGAAGAGGGAAATCTCAGTAGCTGTAGGGTTTTTTACACAACCATAATTCGGCTAATACATGTTTTAGGATATACACGTTTTTTAAATCTTTTGTAAATGTTTAAGTATTGAAATGTGTTGTAAATTGGTAGCTGTCTTCTGTGGAAGCTGCGTTTACAATAGATAGAATAAATGAAATGTAACTCTGTGGGACACATTTGGTATTTTGGAAGAGTTAAATAATGATTCCAAAGTGGGTTAACCCTCTAAATGAGGGCGAGTTGAGAAGTGTGTAACTGCAGTAGGCAGTTACGGATGGGTGCTAGCCCAGTGTCTCTTAATGCTGGTTCAGTGTGTGAGAAAGTAGCCTCTTTCTAGCCTTGTTACCCCCACTTTTGGCCTGTTTGTGAGTGTATGTCAGGGTGTTTTCACTGTCTCACTGGGATCCTGCTAGCCAGGGCCCAGTGCTCATAGTGAAAACCCTATGTTTTCAGCATGTTTGTTATGTGTCACTGGGACCCTGCTAGTCAGGACCCCAGTGCTCATAAGTTTGTGGCCTATATGTATGTGTTCCCTGTGTGGTTCCTAACTGTCTCACTGAGGCTCTGCTAACCAGAACCTCAGTGGTTATGCTCTCTCATTTCTTTCAAATTGTCACTAACAGGCTAGTGACCAATTTTACCAATTTACATTGGCTTACTGGAACACCCTTATAATTCCCTAGTATAGGGTACTGAGGTACCCAGGGTATTGGGGTTCCAGGAGATCCCTATGGGCTGCAGCATTTCTTTTGCCACCCATAGGGAGCTCTGACAATTCTTACACAGGCCTGCCACTGCAGCCTGAGTGAAATAACGTCCACGTTATTTCACAGCCATTTTACACTGCACTTAAGTAACTTATAAGTCACCTATATGTCTAACCTTTACCTGGTAAAGGTTGGGTGCTAAGTTACTTAGTGTGAGGGCACCCTGGCACTAGCCAAGGTGCCCCCACATTGTTCAGGGCCAATTCCCCAGACTTTGTGAGTGCGGGGACACCATTACACGCGTGCACTACATATAGGTCGCTACCTATATGTAGCTTCACAATGGTAACTCCGAATATGGCCATGTAACATGTCTATGATCATGGAATTGCCCCCTCTATACCATCCTGGCATAGTTGGCACAATCCCATGATCCCAGTGGTCTGTAGCACAGACCCTGGTACTGCCAAACCGCCTTTCCTTGGGTTTCACTGCAGCTGCTGCTGCTGCCAACCCCTCAGACAGGTTTCTGCCCTCCTGGGGTCCAGCCAGGCTTGTCCCAGGATGGCAGAACAAAGGACTTTTTCTGAGAGAGGGTGTTACACCCTCTCCCTTTGGAAAATGGTGTGAAGGCAGGGGAGGAGTAGCCTCCCCCAGCCTCTGGAAATGCTTTCATGGGCACATTTGGTGCCCATTTCTGCATAAGCCAGTCTACACCGGTTCAGGGACCCCTTAGCCCTGCTCTGGCGCGAAACTGGACAAAGGAAAGGGGAGTGACCACTCCCCTGACCTGTACCTCCCCTGGGAGGTGCCCAGAGCTCCTCCAGTGTGCTCCAGACCTCTGCCATCTTGGAAACAGAGGTGCTGCTGGCACACTGGACTGCTCTGAGTGGCCAGTGCCATCAGGTGACGTCAGAGACTCCTTCTGATAGGCTCCTTCAGGTGTTGCTAGCCTATCCTCTCTCCTAGGTAGCCAAACCCTCTTTTCTGGCTATTTAGGGTCTCTGTCTCTTGGGATTCCTTAGATAACGAATGCAAGAGCTCATCCGAGTTCCTCTGCATCTCTCTCTTCACCTTCTGCCAAGGAATCGACTGCTGACCGCGCTGGAAGCCTGCAAAACTGCAACATAGTAGCAAAGACGACTACTGCAAGCAACTCTGTAACGCTGATCCTGCCGCCTTCTCGACTGTTTTCCCGGTGGTGCATGCTGTGGGGGTAATCTGCCTCCTCTCTGCACTAGAAGCTCCGAAGAAATCTCCCGTGGGTCGACGGAATCTTCCCCCTGCAACCGCAGGCACCAAAAAGCTGCATTACCGGTCCCTTGGGTCTCCTCTCAGCACGACGAGCGAGGTCCCTCGAATCCAGCAACTCTGTCCAAGTGACTCCCACAATCCAGTGACTCTTCAGTCCAAGTTTGGTGGAGGTAAGTCCTTGCCTCACCTCGCTAGACTGCATTGCTGGAAACCGCGACTTTTGCAGCTACTCCGGCCTCCGTGCACTTCCGGCGGAAATCCTTTGTGCACAGTCCAGCCTGGGTCCACGGCACTCTAACCTGCATTGCACGACCTCCTAAGTTTTTCTCCGGCGACGTGGGACTTCTTTGTGCGACTTCGGGTGAGCACCGTTTCACGCATCCTCGTAGTGCCTGTTTCTGGCACTTCTCCGGGTGCTACCTGCTGCTGAGAGGGCTCCTTGTCTTGCTCGACGTCCCCTCTCTCTCCTGACGCAATTTGCGACATCCTGGTCCTTCCTTGGCCACAGCAGCATCCAAAAACGCTTACCGTACGATTTGCAGCTAGCAAGGCTTGTTGGCGGTCTTTCGGCGGGAAAACACTTCTGCACGACTCTCCAAGGCGAGAGGGATCCGTCCACCAAAGGGGAAGTCTCTAGCCCTTTTCGTTCCTGCAGAAACCTCAGCTTCTTCTGTCCAGTAGAAGCTTCTTTGCAGCCGCAGCTGGCATTTCCTGGGCATCTGCCCATCTCCGACTTGCTTGTGACTTTTGGACTTGGTCCCCTTGTTCCACAGGTACCCTCGACTGGAAATCCATTGTTGTTGCATTGTTGGTTTGTGTCTTTCCTGCCTTATTCCCCTATCACGACTTCTTTGTCCTTTGGGGAACTTTAGTGCACTTTGCACTCACTTTTCAGGGTCTTGGGGTGGGTTATTTTTCTAACTCTCACTATTTTCTAATAGTCCCAGCGACCCTCTACAAGGTCACATAGGTTTGGGGTCCATTCGTGGTTCGCATTCCACTTTTGGAGTATATGGTTTGTGTTGCCCCTATCCCTATGTGTCACCATTGCATCCTATTGTAACTATACATTGTTTGCACTGTTTTCTAAGACTATACTGCATATTTTTGGTATTGTGTATATTTGCTATCCTCATACTGAGGGTACACTCTGAGATACTTTGGCATATTGTCATAAAAATAAAGTACCTTTATTTTTAGTATAACTGTGTATTGTGTTTTCTTATGATATTGTGCATATGACACTAAGTGGTACTGTAGTAGCTTCACACGTCTCCTAGTTCAGCCTAAGCTGCTCTGCTAAGCTACCATTATCTATCAGCCTAAGCTGCTAGACACCCTATACACTAATAAGGGATAACTGGGCCTGGTGCAAGGTGCAAGTACCCCTTGGTACTCACTACAACCCAGTCCAGCCTCCTACACAGTGCACACCCGCTCGACTACATTCCTTATTCTCGGCCTCCCGGAAGCTGCTACCCTCAGACTGTGTTGCAGGGGAACTCCAGGCACTAGGACAAATCGGGTCCTCTCTCAGGTGCTGCCTCGATACAGCCTAGGAAATTACTCTACGAGCTCTTATGACCAGACAGTTGACAGGTAATTCACATGGGTAGGTTGGTCTGTGCCAGTGAATCCCTGATTACTACTCTGGGTGTAGTATCTGTATATTACTGTTCATTCTCGGGGGGAGGGGGGTTCCTGGGCTTTGAAGAGTCTAACCGTGCCACTACCAGGAGAGCTGTATTCAGACATACCAAGTCACTCTTATCCCAGCTTACTGCCCTAGGAGCTTGGTTGTAGAGGCAAGTTCTTTCAACTGCGGTCGAGTTTGTACCGATCTGGTGCTTGTGTAGGAGTTTTTTTTTTTTTAGGTACAGGAGAGGTAGTGCCTTAGAGTACTGAGTAGCTACAACTCATGTTACTCCATTATGGGTTCTGCTGGCACAGACACGTTCTTGATTTTAAGGTTTTGCTGTAAAAAGCCAGATCCTCCCAGGGAAGCACTTTTATTAGAGAGTGGTCCTGTATGGGAAACTAATGGCACAGGATAGGTCTTTGTCGAAATAAGTTGGATGCTTCGTGCCAGCTCATTTGGTGCCTTCCAGCTGTACTGGCCGGGCTACTTCCATTGTGGCCAGGTCAATTACTAGGAGGAAGAGCAATAGTGTATTTATTGATTTTGAATATATATAAACCTATTCCGTTCTGTAACAGGCACTGGTAATGTCATTAGTTCTAGCTTATGAATGCACAGTCAAGACAGTCCTAAAAATCTATGTAAGATAATGACTACCCTCCTCCCATACCTGCAGTTGCCAAGGAAAAACACCATAAATTAGTTATGTAAGGCACTTTAATAGCATTAAAATGTCAGTATGTGCTCCTGAACGTTCAATCCCAGGCAGCTGGATAAATAAACAAAATGATCACAGCTGGGCAGAGGGCAAGTAACTTCTGTGGAAGCACACAGCTTTTGCCCAATCAAAACACATACTTCTGGCTCCCAACATGCGGGCCTGAGCCCAAACCCCTCTCGTGATATTCACATAATTTTCTGTCAACAGCCGCACTGTCAGTCCGGACCATAAAAATGACTTATTCGAATGGTGCTCTCTAACTGAGTTATAAAAATCTGTAATTGACCTACAGTACCAATACAACTACTAACACAACATCAATATTAAGATATCTAAAATGCATAAATATAAGATTTTCCAGTCAGCCTTTGGCAATTATTTTTCCAAGGCAGACCTCAAGTATAAAATAAGCTTGCTCTTTCATCATCAAGCTATACAGTTTTATATCCAAAATATTTTGATCGTATATACCTATTTAAAAATTTGATATTTTCTTCCTTCCATAAGCAATTTGCCATACAAAAATATTACGTGTTATTGTTACCAAAGAGGGTATGAGAAGACATTTAGTAAAAGCTCTTCCATATATATGTGAGACCTCACAAGGAGAGGTGACCAAGTCTCACCAATAAAGGTAGCAGCTTATCCTCATCAGACATTTCTTTAATATATGTCACTCCTCAACTCGTTTAAAAAATGCACATATTCTTCTTAAGTAAAAAGGCAACTTCAAATATGTCAAATTGGTCACTTTGCTAATACACCAAGATACTGCTTTACTCTGTCTTTAAAACAGTGCTTTAGGATATTATTCAGACCGAAAAAGGGCTTAAAAACCTGCGTTATCTAATCCAAACCCCAGTCATGAAATGTTTCTGAAACTCATACACAATAAAATGTAGCAGGTTGCCAGGGGCAGCAGTCTTTAAATAATTCCAGCCTAACAGTATAGATTGCATTGCCATTCCATTCACAGCTCTATTTTTGAGCTCAAGCCAAAAACAGTGTGTGGGGATGGATCGCCTTAAGACCATTGCTTTCTTCCATATAGCCTTTTAAGTTGATCAAAATTAAATATCCTTTGTCCGCAAGTGAATCCGCTTCATAGCATTTGCAAATTTAAATGGGTGAATAGAACTCTCGCACCCCATTTATTTTGTTCACACTGATCACTCCCTTGTGACACACTTCACCTTATCACTTTTGTCAGTGAAGTGATAGTGCCACTGCAAACTTTTATCAATCTTTAGGCTCAAATATTTGTTTTTATCTGTCACTTATATAAAGTCACTATTTAAATATGGACACTTGATGCATCCTAATTAAGTCAGTATTTAAATATGGACCCTTAATACAGTTAGAAAAACTAATGATCATTTATTGTTGAAGACAATATTCAGCTAGCAGATTAACACTTGTTGTAAACCTGGCAATGCCATATCTCCTAAACATGGAGAATGGCTACTGATGCCTCTCAGTTTATAATCTAAATCTGCCTAGATAAGTATTAGAAGGCAAAAGAGCAGGTATGCGCTTTTGTATCACTCCATTATAATGGGATTTAATCCATTGATCTCCTACTATCAGGTTATCAGAACTCCACCTTGTGAGCCATATATCAGCATCTAGCAGTTGGATTGCTTTTAATTATAATGGGGGATACCGATGTTACACAGTTTAGTCCTAAGCAACTGTCTAGCAATGAAATCAAATGGAGAATTAAAACCCATAACGCTGCAATAAAGTGGGGTCTTTATTATTGCAATCTTTTTTTGTTAATATAGTAAATTGTGTTCATTAGAATTTTTTTTGTCTAGCAGACTGAACTCTAACACTCAAGATTGTAATTCAGTATAAATCCTGTGCTAATAATGTGCTTTGTGTGCTCAGCATAAATATCAATCTGTAGTTGAGGAAAGTTCATCTATCCCCTTTTTAAGGTCTGGTGTTAGCTAAGACCTTTGGATTTTTAATAAATTATATGTGTAATATACTTATTTATCTGGCCTGAC
This sequence comes from Pleurodeles waltl, assembly GCF_031143425.1. NCBI lineage: Eukaryota > Metazoa > Chordata > Amphibia > Caudata > Salamandridae > Pleurodeles > Pleurodeles waltl. Next base: position 1,943,676,537 of record NC_090440.1, on the reverse strand, counting down.
GTTAGCCAAGACTTGAAAACATATTTAAGAATCTACTTATATTGAGTGGCTTTCAGGCAGCTGTTTACATCCATTGGTCTGTTGGTTCGTCATTCACATTTTGCTTCCACTCACTACAGCCTATATCATACAGCATGGGGCAGTCCACCTTAGCCACTGGATAACTTTACTTTGCGTGACTGAATTTTGCTGTTTCACAAGGTGCACATCTGCACACAAGGTAGTTCTCTTCAATGCCACTATTTTTTTTTTACTTTATTGCTCTGGTGTTGCCTTTGTGTTTAGAGTCTGATATGATTGTATTGCGCTTTCTACCAGCTCATCTATGTGGAGCACAGGGAACATTCCAGCTTTATAATTTCCTATCTCCTCCTAATGATGCTGTAAATTCATGTTGGAGTGGCCTTTGTGTTTTTTTCTTTTTTCACTGCATCTATTTTTCAGCACACCAAATTCCATTTGAAATGGTTTTCATGACGTCATTTATTTAGTATGCATGCAATGATGTGCATAACTGCACTCCTGTATATTATTCTGTATGTACTGTAATAGAGGGCGACAGTTATATTTGTAAACCAATTTAGTACTTATGTCCTGTTTGTATGACTTTCCAGTTTGCCTGCAGTGCTCTTTTGTGGTGTTACATTAGTAAACCAATTTAGTCTGTATGTCCTGCATATATGGCTTTCTTGCGTGCTTTTAGTGCCCTTGTATGTCCTGTTTATATACACTACTATGTTACTAATTTTAACTCTCCCACTTATTTCAGTGACCTATCTATCTATGCAACTCTGTCCAACTACTTTTGCAGCCCTATTTGTCTGCCTTTCAATCTATATTTACAATCCTATCCATATGCCTGTCTGTGCATCTACATTTGCAACCCTACCCGTCTGTCTCTGAAACTCTTTCTTTGCAATTCTGTCTGTGCAAGCCTCTGACTGTCTAAGCCTCTTTCTGTCACTCTGTCTCTGTCTGTCTAAGCGTCTTTTTGTCTGTGCAAGCCTCTGTTTGTCTATGCATGCCGCTGTCTGTCTGTGCAAACCTCTGTGCAAGCTTGTCTGTGCTAGCCTATGTCTGTCTGCCTGTCAGTCTCTGTGCAAGCTTCTCAGTCTGTCTGTCTGTCTTTGCAAGCCTCTCTGTCTGTGCAAGCCTCTCGCTCTGCCTGTCTGAGCCTCCCTGTCTTTTGTAAGAATGATTTACAAATATATTACAAAAAAATCATTAGCAAAGGCACGAGTTTGGAAGCAAATGGCATACCAGTTGGCTTTTTTGGTCTGGTGTTAGCCAAGATCTGTTGATTTTTGTATAGTTATGTGTATAACATATTTGCTTACTTTCGGGATTTTTGGACAGACTTCAACCATTAGTCTGTTGTTGTGTCATTCACATATTTCCAGCCACTGCAGCATGCAGAATGGGGCAGTGAGTTAGCACACTTCAGCCACTGGATTATTTCACTTTGAGCTACAGCATGCATTTCATCCATACTTTTTTTGTATTTCAATTTTTTAAAATATTTTTTGTAGACTTTAATATGTCACCCTTTCAAAAGGAAGCATACAAAAAAAGTGATGGATGGAATGCTTGCACTAATCCCAGCCACTGGTAATTACCAGTTCATTGTTACCCCTCAGAACATGACTTAACGAAACAATATATCTTTCTGCTCAATCTTTGAAGCAATTTATTTTTCATTTTTTCTTTAAAGTGCGTTCAAGGGTGTATCAATCGAGTACAAATTATAAAAATATTTTCACATTTTAATAATCTTTCATATTGAAGAAGTGCATACATTGGCACTAAAAAGAAGCGATTTGCTGATTCCCCTGGTACCTCTCGATGGAATATAGACTCTTTGACAACAATTATAATCACCAAATATTATTGTTTCAAAAGGTGTGGTTGGGATAGGCCAAGAATGAATGTCCACAGGGTATGTTTGTTTTTTGTGCGAGTTTGATTGTATGTATCCGGTATGTTTTTGAATGTATTTTTATAATTTGTATTCAGTTGATACTCACTCGAAGAATGCACTATAAAGAAAAAAGAAAAATAGGTTGCTTCAAAATTGAGCACAAATATATATGGTTTCATTAAGTCACTGTAACTCAGTTTTCCACAACTGGTTAGTGGGCTGTCCAAACAAATATTATTTGTTTGTGATAGATTGACTTATGGTTTATTTTTGGTTCCTGTGCTCCCCATTTTCTTTGGGTATCCTGCTCCAATGGGAACAGTCCAGCTGAACTGCCAGGCCAGGTCCTCCCTGAAACAGAACACAAGCAACCTAAGACTGGTTTAGCCTGGATAAGGGCTCGTCAGCTAGGTATAGCTTTCACAAGGAGAACATCCACACACAAAGTAATCCTCTTCGGAAATAGGAATAACTGTGGTAATGTGTGTTTTCTTTTTAATCCAAAATAATTTTTTAGCTTTAGCCAATTATGTTTTTTAGATTTATGGCCTGGATGCTTCCACAACAATAAGATTTTGCACAAACTGACAGAACAAAGCAAGAATTGCCAAAGCCAAAAAGGCTGGTGGCCAATGCCAGACCTATTGGCTTTGCCAAAACTTGTTTTAAAGATGTTGACCAGCATCAACCCTCTCCTGCACGCCGTGATATCACAGAAGGTAAGCAAATAAATATTGTTCTTTCAACTAGCGCACAATTTGCTGTACCTGCAACGCACGGCTAGCCATCGACCCCAGAAGATAGCAAGGGCTTTGGTCACACATCATGACCTCAAGTGCCACCTGTGTCAGCAAATGATCTTCTTCAGGGGCATTCAGAAGTGTCTTCTGTTGTGGTGTTACCTCTCCCATTATGTTAGTGAGGTAAGGTTGCCGTTGATTCTAGGTGACATTGGCACTGTTAGCACCATTAGAGGGTGGTGCATGGGGAGTGGGGTTGTAGCAGCAAAATGGTGGGGGGCAGGGGTGTTGAAACCTGCCAGCAGTAAAGGAATGCACCAAACTTTGTATCAGGACAGGCAGAAAGGTGTGGTCTCAGATAAACCATAGCTTGACGATAAGTAACGAAGAGGAAGGTTTCTTTTGTGAGCAATCTATTCAGAGAAGACATGTCCTCTCTTTTTAGGTCTTGACCCCAGCCCTGACCCTAACATCATGCATACGGTTGGATTCCCTATCGCAGAGAAAACATTCTACCTATGGAATTATTAATGTTCTGTATCTGATAAAGACTTCTAGCTGCAGGTTTCTTTCCTTAGAATTTCCGCAGGTGTCAGTCTGGATCAGGAGATTTCTCTCGAGCAGTACCCCCGCATGCCGTTAGGTAGTGACAGTCGGCTCTGTGTCCGTTGTCGGCATTGTGTGTGCCAAATATGATGTCACGGAACCATTATAGGCGCCACCCTGGTGCGCTAACGTCGAGCCTTTTCTTTCCATGTCAGCCAAGTGCAGATCCGAAGAAGAGCTACCCCCAGTCACTTTTTGACTGATCTTTTTGATGTTTTGTTGAAGATTTTTAAGTGTTTTAACTTCTCGTGCATTGAGATGTCGTCACACAAGACCGTGTTCAAGCCTCGCAGATCTGTCATTGGAAGATGTCCGCTGTGATGAATCTGCACCTTGTGTGCTTGTGGTGTGTGGAGCATGACCACGACCTGAAGTCGTGCTCTTGAGTGCCGAGCCATGAATCTGAAAGCTTTTAGGGAGCGGTCCCTAAAGCTACTTGCGGCCTGGCGCTCCACTCCGCATCGCTCCTGATCCTGGTCAAGCTGAATGTCCAGAGAATGGTTGCGGGATAGGTTAAGTCGAGGTATAACAGGAAGTCAACAAATAATTCACCCTGCCCGTAGTTGATGCTATGAGGAAAAAGGAGCATCGTCGTTCCAGGCCTCGGTCCTAAGAGCCTGCATCTGGGTCAGCTCTGCACCTCCCTACGTTTCCGGGAGCTGGAGTGACCCCTGCCCAACTCCGTGAGCTCTGAGGCAATGCGCCTCATTTGGGCAGTCAGGGTCTGCTGGAGCGCCTTTGGGTCCTGTGGAGTCACCATGGGACCCATCGGGTCCCGTGCCGGCAGCTTCGGCCTCAGCTCTGGATGGCACCCATGGATCCGTTCCGGAATCCAAACCGGCATTGGTCGTACCACCTCGACTTTCCCCGATAACAGTTCCAACGTTGATGCTCCCGACGCCTCCCGTGCCCACAGTTGCCGTCGACCCCATACTCGTTTCCGACTTCGACAGGGGCCTTGCTCCCTACGTCGGATCCTGACCCTTATTCCCTTGGGTTGGGCTTTAGTGAGGATTGGGAGCAGTTTGCTGGACCTTTTTGCAGTACCAGTTTGAAGATCCCGGTTGAAGCTAGTGGTCTGTATACTTCTCCTGACGCTGGCATGCATTCTCCCCCTACTGTGGCTACAGAGGAGGGAGCGTCCTACTCCATGGTGGTAAGGAGAGTGGCCGAGGTCCTGGGCCTCGAGCTGCCTTCAGTGACAGTCAGGACTAATCTCCTGACAGAGGTGCTTCAGCCGGGGGCTTCTTCTTCTTAGCCTTTTTGCTTTTTAATGAAGCCCTCGCTGATGTCCTACTGGGGACTTGGTCCAAACCCACCACCAAAGACCAGCTCCAAAAGACCCAGTGTTCCTGATGCAACCCCGATCGTTGAGAGGTTTGTTATGCAAACCTCCACGTCCCCAGATGCATTCCCTTCCACACAGTCAGAGAGGGAATCCAAGAAGCTGAATCACCTTGAGAAGAAGAAGTTTTCTTCCTCCAGCCTGGTCAGTGAGCGCCTTTTTGGCTATTACATCCATACCTTATGGGACACATTTTTGCAAGTGCTACCGCAGGTCCTGGAGGAAGCCCGCGCCATTCTCCCCCAAGCTGTTTCTTGACAAGAGAGAGACGCAACTAGGTTCATAATATGATGTGACTAGATTCGACCGACTCACTAGGCAGATCAGTTGCATCGATGGGCGCCTTAAGGCGCCAAGCTTGCATGAGGACGTCTGGCTTTTTAAGGGATGTCCAATCCACTCTTATGGACATGCCCTTTGATAGCACCTGTTTCTTTGGAAACAAAGCAGACTCAGCACTCAAGCGCTGTTGCGGGCTATGGCCAGGTCCTTGCAGCTGCCCCTTGACTCCCTCAGTCTGCTTTTCGCCCCTTTCGTGGCAACAGGAGGGGTCTCCCGCCACGTCTGTTTCGGTTTAGCCTTCGTGCTGCGCGTGCTGATCAGCCTCTGGGTGTGCAGGGATGTGAGATCCAACATCTTTGTGGATCAGGGAGCCAGCGGTCTAGGCAGTCCACTGCATGCCCCATCTGCAGCCTCCAAACCTTCCTAGTCTGACACTTCCCCTCCAGGGACCAGTCTGAGGCAGGATTTGCCATCACATGTTCCTCTGGCAGTCCATCACGTCAGACAGATGAGTTTTGCAAAAAGTCAGAAGGGGCTACTCCCTCCCTTTCAAGACTTCTACTCCATCCATACCACATCCTACGATTGGATGACAGAGGATCACCTGACACTTCTCAGCGAGGAGGGTACGGCTCTCTTGGCCAAGGGAGCTAAAGAGAGAGTCTGTGTGCCAGAAGTAGGTTGTGATTGTTAATCCTGCTAATTTCGGGTGCCCAAAAAGGACAAGAGCCTCTGCCCTATCCTAGACCTCCGGTCCCACAATCTCTTCTCCAGGAAGGAGGAGTTCAAACTGCTCACTCTGGCTCAAGCTCTATTTGCCCCGGACCCGGGAGACTGGATGATAGTGTTGGACTTGCAGGATGCCTTTTTCCATATTCCCATCCTGCCTTCTCACAGATGTCTGTTGCAGTTTATGGTAGGCCACAAGCATTTTAATTTTCACAAACTCTGGGTTTATTCACAGGTAGTAATAATAAACCCATCTTACATGTGGCGTGTATTTCCAAGCCATGCACCTAAAAGGGAAGAAACACCCACTCCCCTTCATCCAATCATAAGATTGAAATAACCAGCACATTTGTAGGGCACACGCCACACCAAAAAGTTCAGAAGCAATGAATATCTTCATAAGGAATTTCTATTCCCAATTTTTTGTTTTACAGAAAGTCTTTAACCAGTAATAGCTTGTTATACTTGTTATGGGCAGTACCTGCACTTCTCTGCAGCACTGTTATGTTAGTTATGGACAGTACCTGCACCTCTCTATAGGCCTCTTATAGTTGTTATGGACAGTGCCTGCACTTCTAGGCAGGGCTGGTATACGTGTTATGGAGAATACCTGCACTTTTCTACAGACCTGTTATACTTGGTATGGCCAGTACATGCACTTCTCTGCAGGTCTGGTATATTTGTTATGCACAGTAGTTGCACCTCTACAGGCTTGTTATACTTGTTGTGTACAGTACCTGCACTTCTCTGCAGGGCTGGTATATTTGTTGTGGACAGTAGCTGCACCTCTCTACAGGCCTGTTATACTTGTTATGGAGAGTATCTGCTCTTCTCTGCAAGGCAGGTATTTTTGTTATGGTCAGTAACTGCACCTCTCTACAGGTCTGTTATACTTGTTATGGAGATTACCTGCTCATCTCTGCAAGGCAGGTCTATTTGTTATAGTCAGTAGCTGCACCTCTCTGTAGGTCTGTTATACTTGTAATGGACAGTACCTGAACTTCTCTTCAGGGTTTGCATATTTGTAATGCACAGTACCTGCACCTCTTTAAAGGCCTGTTATTCTTGTTATGGACAGTACCTGATTTTCTCTGCAGGGCTGGCACATTTGTAATGCGCAGTACCTGCATCTCTATAAAGGCCTGTTATACCTGTTATGGACAGTACCTACTGTTCTCTGCAGGGCTGGTATATTTTTTATGGGCAGTACCTACAGCTTTCTACAGGCCTGTTACAGTTGTTATGGAGAGTTCCTGATCTTCTCTGCAGGACTACTATATATGTTATGGACAGTACCTGAACTTCTATGCAACTTTATTATACTTTTTATGGACAGTTCCTGCACTTCGCAGCAGGACTGATATAGTTGGTATGGATAGTACATGAAGCTTTCTGAAAGCCTATTATACTTGTTATAGACAGTCCCTGATCTTCATAGCAGGATATTATATATATATATATATATATATATATATATATATATATATATAGGATATTTGATATTAACAGTACCTTCACTTTCTGGAGAACTGGTATATTTGTTATGAGCAGTACCTGTACTTCTCAACAGGACTATTATACTTGTTATGGACAGTGCCTGCACTTCACAGCAAGGCTGTTATACTACTATGTCACAATGCTTGCATCTCGCAGAAGGACTGTCATGTTACTAATGAACCATGCCAGCACTTCTCTGCAGGGCTGGTGTATTTTTCATGGACAGTATGTGCACTTCTCAACAGACTGTTATACTTTATATGGACAGTACCTGCACTTCTTAACAGGACTGTTATATGTGTTAAGGACAGTACCTGCACTTCTCAGTAGAGCTGTTATACTAGTAAGTCACAGTGCCTGCATCTCGTAGTATAACTTTGGTATTACTCATCATTATCATCATCAGGTGTTATTTGTATAGTGCGGCTTATCAACCGAGTGGGTACACAGGCTCTTGCTGCAGGTGTTTATTAGAAAAGCCAGATTTTTAGTCCCTTTCTGAAGTGGGACAGCGAGGGTGCAGTGTAGAGGGGGAGGGCGTTCCAGGGTTTGGTGGCGAGGCAGGAGAAGGAGTGTCCTCCAGCGTGGCAGCGTCCTATGCATGGTATCTTTGCGAGGGCGATGTGTGCCGATTGGAGGTTCCTGGTCGGCTGGTGAAGGTGATGGCGGTGGTTCAAGGAGGTGGGTCCTTGATTATGGAGGGCTTTGTAGGCAAAGGTCAGGAGCTTGAAGTGGCATCTTTTCTGGATTGGGAGCCAATGGAGGTCCTTCAGGAGCTGGGTGATGTGGGTTCTTTTGGGCAGGCTGAGGATCAGTATGTTAGCTGCGTTTTGGATCGTCTGGAGTCTTTGCATGACTTTCGTGGTAGCGCCTGCATAGAGTGCATTGCCGTAGTTCAGTCTGCTGGTAATGATTGCCTGCATCTCTGTCTTCCTCGTGCCAGTGGGGAGCTACTTAAATATCTTGGGGAGCGAGCAGAGAGCGTGGAAGTAGGCTGAGGGTTCAACAGGTTGTTTCTCTCCAAATATTCGGAAAGTTGGAGGTTGATGGCTCTCGCCAGGACTTTGGCAGGGAACAGAAGCAGAGATTGGGTGGTAATTCTGGAGCTCGTTGGGGTCTGCGGAGGGTTTCTTTAGAAGTGGCTTACTTTAATAGGACAGTTTCAGCACTCCTTTGCAAAACTGACATAGTGTAATGGGACAGTTTCAGCACTTTTCAGAAGTGGCACACTTTTCTTGGGACAACGGTACTTGTGCTGTAAATGGCTGTTACGTATTTAAGCAATTACATACAACTTCCAACCTGCATATAGTACAAATCATTAAATATCACATATCACTTGTCAAGTAAGAGAAGAGATGACATTTTTAGACGCTCTTTTTTTAAATGAAAGAGTGTTTGTTTGTAAAGGATATTTCTTCTGTATAAATCAGAATCCAGAAATAGACAGAAGCAAGAGTATCCTTCCCTTTTTTCACACTCACTACAACACCTGTAATAGAAAGTGACGAAGCCTCAGCCACTGCACTTGGCAGGGTTTCCTACAATACGGTCTCTGAGAGTGCCCAATGTTATGTGTCCGTGGCCATGATCAGGTGCGAATTTGGACCGTTACTGTTTCTCTCTGAGTTTGACCCTGCCTTCGCCCTCCCTCAGCTAAGCTGTAGTGCTAGGCAGCCTTGTAATAGGTAGGGTAGTTAGGGCCAGACAGCATTAATAAAGATACAGCTTCAGAGCTTGACGGTCTTATAAAAGTGTATTTTACACTTTTTCTCAGCCTTAGAGTGCCAAATGTATTGCAGGTCAGTATTCATTGAATTTGCATTTTCATACAATACTGCTCTGGCAAAAAAAGAAGAAGAATCCAACTGCTGTGCATTGTTGCTGCAAGTTGAGATGGAGAAAATTCCTCTCAAAGAACCTGCACATAAAATCAAAAAAGCACTTAAACAGATAACAGACACTATCACTTCAATGCTTTATTTAGGGTTGGGAGAAGTGTCAGGTTTGTGACTGCGGAGCATCTCATGGCTCTGCCTGTGGAAACCTTTAACCAACAGCCTGTCTGCCATTGGGCTGTTCATCACTGTATGTCAGTCAGTTTATGTCAAACTGTCCGCCCTGTTTAGGGCATATTCTCTGGTGTACATTTTTAGGCCTTTAATAGACATCGCTTGTGCTGTCTCTGAGACCTGTCATATATACTTTCTGGGCTTCAGCCTGCCTTTAGGTGTCCCTATTTCCTGGCTCCATTGCCACTTTCCTATTCTTTCTCCCCATTTGTCCATGGCATGCATTTGGAAAGCCCTTCCTGTGTTTAGCCCTCCCCAAAAGCAGGGACCATGTACTATATCAATCCACTGGTCACCATTTTAGCACATGTTTTAGGAACTACTTTTTTCTTTGTGGAAAAGCAGTTTACGCAGTTGGTCCTGTTTTCACTTGGTCCGAGCTCTGCTCTGTTTCTATAAACAGCTGTGTAAATCTTGTTCTTACCTTGTCACACTTGCTGAGCATTCAAAGACCGAGATCAAATGTTAGATGCTGTTTTCAGAGGGTGCCTGTCCCACCCCCTCCCTCATCCCTGCTTGTTTATTTGACCAGAAATATGATTAACCAAACCCTTTCCTTGTACTCGAAGTAAAAGGGTACTTATGACATTTTACAGGTTAGATAGCTTCTGATCACATGTTTTACTTTACCCATGGTATAGGGTGTAGTTACTGCTTGGAAGCCAGCTGCCGTCGGGTTTGCGTGAGGGTGGCATTAAGAGAATGGCTGGCTTTGTGCTGGTCTCACTGTGGAACAGAGGGGGGTTTGTAGCACAAATGGCATCTTGCACATGCGCTATTGTGAACAGCCCCTCGGCTAATCTCCTTCTGTGTATCCCACTTCAGCGAAATGTGACTTTGTTTACATCATGGCTGGGGTCGTTTCACAAAAGAGATTCCTTTTAAAGACAAACCTGCCTCCTGATAAAGAGTTGTGATCCAGACGGTGCCCTGTTTGGCTCTCAGCTGTGTTCTGCTTTTTTCAACAAAAATCCAAGCGATGCAGCTATAGCTATAGTACGGTGTAGTATAGCTCTAAAGAAACCACAGCAATGTCATAATGCTAGGAAAACATTATTAATTCGCCGGTCAAGGAGGTAAATTATTGTTTTGCTATGAGAATAAAGTAGCTTCTAAATAGCAACAGTTTGAGGCAAGGGTCTATTTCAGGAGCGCTTAGAGCAGTTAGAAATGAAAAGTTTAAGTACTAACTTATGTGAAGACGGGTAATGATTGTATTGTGTGGTATGGCGTACATATATCCTTCATGTGTAGCCACAGAATAAGAGGCCAACCCCATTAAGTCTGCCATATTAAAATATTATTAAAAAGTCAACAAGTTTATCCAGCCAAATTAACTAATAAAAGTACACTTTCTCGCGAGAAGAGATCCCTAAGTAACCGATTTTCAACACCTTTCCTTTTCTGCAGCCTAGTTATGGTACAATAAAAATTGCCTTACAATTACAAATGAACAACGACTAGATCTTGATGTACATTCTAAATAAAACACGTTTTATTGACGAAGGCTGGACAACTTTTATAATTTTTCTTAAGTTACAAAGGCCTAGGCTCTACTCGCGACAGTTGATATCGACCCCACAAGGGTTAAAATATAATTTGGTCCACAAACACGCTATAAATTCTACGCTATAGAGTAAAAAAAATACAGATGCATTTCACAGTTTACTATTTTTGTCTCTGTTCTTGATACCATAACTGCACATCAAAATTTAAAGAATGCATGAAATGTTAAATTGTATTTGTTAACTATACGTAATTTGGTCATGTAATGGTTTAGGTGTGTGTCTGGAGTGGAGTTGCACTGCTAATTCTCTCTTTTTTTTTTTTTTTTTTTTTTAGTCCAGACAGGTTTTTGTACTTTCCAAGCTAAAAACTGACACATTAAAAAGTTATTGAAGACACATATGCCTTTTATATACTGCATACAAAAATGACTCTCTCATGGACACACCAGAGCGCTTCCACCTTATATGTACTTACACGTAGGTAGGCATCCATTTATTTTATGACTTATGAAGTCGGTTTCCAATAGACAAAATATATAATTTTGTAATCTCATGAGAAGACAGTGCATAAAGAGACCGTTGCTTGTTAAATTAACAATGTGAGCCTAACCCACCAAACCTGTCGGAAATGTTACGGCGCAATCTCTTTTTATGACTTGAGCCCTGAACAAGAGCTTAGGTTGTTTGTTCAAATTTCTAAAATTGTTTTTAAAAGCTGCTATTTCCTGTTCTGCATAATAACTCTGCCATCTTGAGTATTTTGCTTTTCACCTGCATTGCTGTCACATGCAAGCCATGCCTGAGGAATGGAATGTAATCAAACCAACCCAGTAGTAAAGTAAAAAATAAAACTCTTTAAATGCTACGTGTGTGTATTATGTAGATTTTACTCACAAGTGTTCAGCAGAGACCTTGTCACATATCCACGCCACATATTTCCACTACTCATAACTCCACTCAACACCACACGGTTCCACGCCACACAATGCCACAACAAACAGTTACAATCTAACCCACATAATTCCACTCCGCACCACATACATCCACTCCACACCACATACATTCACTCCACTTTATAACACATAGCTTAAAAAACATTAACAACGCCTATAGCTCTCGGATTGCTGAGATAGATTGGCTTTGCCATTGCTTGTTCCTGTCTGGGATTGCCAAGCAAAGTCTAGTGATCCTGAACAGGAAATCAACGAAACGGCCCCTACTCACTGGGAGAAATTTTCTAGCATGTTAGGGCCATTATTGTTTTCCATTACCAAGCTCCTGCTTTGAAGGTTTGTTTAAAAAAAAAAAAAAAAAAAAAAAAACGTTGTTGACCATGTGCATCAAATATATTGCCCACTCGAGAAAGCGTCAGTGCCTTTACCATGGCCGCGGTGGTGACTGCTTTGCTGAAGGCACAGAGGTCGCCGCTGCCTGGCCAGATGGCCAGCGGTCTTCTACCGGGGGGCGCAGAGGACATCCCGCTGGTTACCCAGCAAACTGGTGGGCTCTCTGCCTAACTCTAAATGAGTCCTTAAGTCCAACTCATTCTCATGTCATTTCTAAGGCATGATGGCTGTCATCTTTTCTTGGAACTTGTGTAACTTACTACTAAACTATGTAGAATTTTTGTTTTTTAAATTATTTTGTGAATATATTTTTTACATATGTGATCTGATTTCAGTTTATCTGTACATGAAGTTTGTAATGTATCTGTGTGATAGATTTATGGATTGATTGTTTACCAGGAATACACTGAACCTGAACGTGAGTAGTAGTGAATGTGTGCGGAATGTTATTTGGCCCACCTGCTCCGACTCACAGGTCTCTACGGCTCTTACAACATTAATGTGCATTACGTCCAAGACCCGATTCTCTATTGATAGTATGGTTTTGTTTGATTGTGTAGCTGTTCTGGGCACCCAAGGTAATCCTTGTCGGCTTTGACCGACCTAAAGGGAAGGGGTCTTCGGTCCAAGCATCAGCTCACAGCTTGAAGCATATGGTGCCTACATCAGCCTCGTCTCGCTGGGCTAAAAGTTTACATATAGGACGGTGCACCTTTCATTCGATGTGTACAGTCAATGTGCAGAGTAAAAGTGGGGTGCCATGCAAGGGGAACGTGAATCTGGCTTCATGGTAAGGCCATAGGAGATCTCAATATTGTATATGTTTTTTGGACGATCACTGGGTTTTCAGACCTGTCAGCTTAAATGGTGCTGTGGTGTGGCACATTGTTTCATGCTTCATTCCAGTGGCCCTCATAACCGTTATTAGGAGGGCCACTGGAATACTGCGATTGTGCGGCCGTGGTTATTTTCGCATAACTACAGATTTGCCACATTTGTCACATAATCCGTTATGTCCCGCATAACAAAAAACAAAAATTCTAGCTCAAACAATTCAAAAGTTTAAAAAAATGCAGCAACACTTGTTGCTGCACAGTAAAAGGCCCTTTGCAAAGCTGGAGTGGTCACCTTTTTGTTGCTTTTTGCTATATTTAGGTATTAAAATGGTACTAATGACGTGCAACCAATGCCCAGGCAGTCTTACCAAGTTTAACAAGCATTTGCAATGGAATGGGTCGTGCATATTTCAAACAAGTTAAGTCATCTTTTGACAACAGTGCCCACTAGCAAAAACTAAAACAAAAAAACACGAGTGGAAACTGAGAAAAGATGACGTAACAAAATAAAATAAAGTTAGCTTTAAAAAAATCAAACTTTACAATTTTGTTTGTCCTGCTTTGGCATATGTTTGCTGGTCACAAACCTTCTGTTTGCAGGGCACTGGAAATTAGATCAAAATAGTATCTCAATCATGTCTGGAGTAGTGGACGGGCACTAATTAAGTTGAAATCAATTAGTGCTTGATCCCTGCTCCAAGCAGAGGAACGTAAATTATACCAGACATGCCTTGATGAATTATGAGGCGGTAAACAAGAGTGCCACGCAAACCAACCAATGGTGAGCGACAGGCAGGCTCCAGGCGCTTTACTGAACACAACAGCGTCTTGCATACAAGATCCATGCACAAGCGAATGCTCTCACAGACTCAACCCTAAAAATGACAAATAATAAAGTAATTCTATTACAAAACATGCCACATTATGCTGCATAATTTGCCGTTTCTTGACCCATAGTTTACTAAACCCTGCCTCGTAAGTTGGCCCTCTCCTCCCACATAATTCCAGGGGCCCTTGTTCTGAGGCACAATTGTGTGGTGAGCTGTAAACCCCTGCACAGAAGGGTTTCCGCCTCGAGTGTGAACGCTCTACACCACTCAGCTCCAATTAAAACCTCCCCAGGACATGGGAGTTGGTGCCTATTGAGTTTTATCTTGCTGTGGGGGAGGGTAGTTGTGGCTGTTTAGTCAGAGAAGGGGGTTAAAGCCTGATTCATTATTGCCCGCCCCCTTGCAAATGCTACGCCTCTTACTCTCTTTACACCTGCTTGGTTAAAAATATTCTTATGATGGTAGGTCTAGGTTATATATTTTTAGGTCTTGGGTTAGCCAGAACCATTTAATTTGACTAAAATTATAGATGTACTTGCAAGGGTTGTCGGCCAGCCTGCTTCATCCGATTGGTCCATTGATGTGTCATTCACATTTTGATTCTGCCTACTACAGCAAACAGCATGGGGCAGTGAGCCAGCCCTGTTTAGCTATTGGATGACTTTACAGTGAGTGGTTGCATTCTCTTCTTTTACAAGAAAGCCCTTTCAGTGCCAGAAATTACTATGACAATGTGTCCTTTTTGAAACAAAAAAAACATTTTTTTTGCTTTTAGCCAATTTTTGTTTTTTATCATATTGGCACGGGACTGGCAGTAACCACAGCAACGAAGTTTTACAAAAAAAAACATGCCAGAGCCAAAAGACTGAAAGCCAAGGTCAGACCTGTCGGCTTTGCCAGTGCTTGTTTTGCATTGGCTGTGACTTGTGAGCAAGAGACAAATGCTACGAAAATCCTGCACGGTAAAGATCATGGACATCATTTAGGGGTTGCAGTTTCTTCCACTGGCTTGTCCTTTGCTACCCCTGGCACTGCCTTTGCGACCCCTGGCCTCAGAGGTGGAAAATCAGAGCCAGTAACACAGAGGCAGCTCATCCTTATGGACGTCAGTTGGGGCTCTGCAGTCTTTGTTTTCTGTCAATTTTTTATTACACTAATAGTGAATAATATACTAATCACTATTAGTGTAATAAAATGGAGTATAATTAGCTGGAATATGCCCTACCATGGCAGCTGAGGTAAGTAAAACGTGTTTTTAAGTGTATGTTGTTTGCATGCGTGCGGGTGAGAGTGTGTTTATGTGAGAGAGTCTGTGTACATGTGACTTTGTGTGTTTGTGTAAGTATGTGTGTATGAGGGAAAGTACAAGTCAAAGGGCGTGTAATGTCACTTCCGCTACCCCGGCATTTCGGTGAATGAACGTCTGTGGTAAAGATGTGCGTGTCTGCAGTAAGATTGGACTATGTAGACCCCTCTACAGACCCCTTCCAGAGCAGTGGTGACCAACATAGGTCCTGGGGGGCTGGATTCTTGCCAGGTGTTCAGTATAACCATCGAGTATGTAAATAGGTTCCAGTTAGATTCTCTGTATGTAATTTTATTTTGTGTGGATATCCTTAAATTCTGTAAGAGATCTGGCCTTTATGGGTCTATTCTGGACATACCCTGTTATAGAGCCTGTCTCGAGAGTGCTATCTTCCCAAGTGTGCAATAGATATTCGCATTACAAATCGGCGTTGTGTTTCTTAGTGTGCGCCCCCTGCGGCAGGCCAGGCGGGGCACCGAGTTCTCAGGCTCCCTTTATTCTGTGGAGAGGAGCAGGTCTCATCGTCCGATTTAAGGATAGCTCGCTCTCCTTCCACAAACAGATCAAAGAGCCCTCGAGTGCCCTTGGCCGGGAGCCCAGGAGGGCCCGTCTGCTGCCAGCTACACTCCATCCCTCCGCCGGAGCCCCTGGTGATGGCGAGCGGTGGGAGAAGCGGAAGTCGATGACAGCCTCCCACTTCTTCCCTTTCCTGCTGCCCTGCGCTGCATTTAGATGCAAATCTGCTCTGCTGAAATCCCTCGTGCACACAAGGGAAAGGAGCGCATCCTTCCCGGCCCCCAGGCCTCGCTGGGTCTGGCCAAGAAACCCCCTTTTAAGTCCGTCGGCCCCCACCACCCTTCGGCTTGGCCTTCAGCATTGGGGCCCTAAATAACATCTGTACAGATTTAAGACGTATTTATCACCTACATTTAAAACTATAATACACACTATCATAAATATTAACATTTTTGAAAACCAGTTTGAATTAAGCAGTGGCTATTATAGTCTGAGTCACCACTCTTTCCAGGAATGGTCATCTGTTGATAGTTGAGGACAGATGTCACAGGAAATTAGGGCTGCGTCCACATGTCCTTCTGGAGGAGTTCAACAGGGTGACCCCGGACCCAAGTTAATGTATTGATTAAACGGATCAAGTCTGGATCACCAGAGGATCCTGCTCAGCTTCACATTATGGGAACTCTGGCCCCAGTACCTGGCCCTTCTATCACTGAGTTATGCAATCTTTCCCTGAGCTTGGAAACTTTCCCTTCAAAGTGGAAAACAGGTAGGGTTAAACCCTTTCTTAAAAAGTACACTGTAGATCCCAAAGATTTGGCAAATTCTAGACCTTTCTCATTGCTCCCTTTCCTCTATAAAGTTACGGAGACTTTGGTGAACACCCAGTTTACAGCTTTTCTGGAAAGCCATTCCTTGCTCGATCACTCCGTCAGGTTTTCGAGCATCATTCAGCATTAAACAGCACTGGTAGAAGTCTTAGATAATATAAGACTCTCTTTGGATGATGGGCACTCAGCAATGCTAGTATTATTAGATCTATCTGCAGCATATATCTACTCAGTCCTAATCACACTCAGTCCTAATCCGAAGACTGGGGGAGATAGGTGTTGGTGGAAAAGCCTTGGGTTGGTTGAAGAACTTTCTGAGTAAGTGAACCCATATGGTGCAGTTACAGTCCTTTTGATCTCAAACCATAGCCTTGGACAGGAGGATGCAACAGGGATCCTCGTTGAACCCCACCCTTTTTAATATTATGTGGCCCTGCTGGCACAAGTGATAAAATCCTTTGGCTTCAACGTCATCTCACATGCAGCTGACACTCAACTTGCCATCTCAATGGGACCTAACCCAGACTCTACCAATGCAAGATTCCTTGATTGTATGGAAAAGGTTGCCTCTTGGTTGCAGCTCAACAGACTTCAACTAAATACGGATAAAACAGAGATTGTGCTGTTTGGGAAAGCCCATTCTGTGTGTTTTGAGGATTGATGGCCCCAGGGTTTGGGGACAGCTCCTACCCCAAAAGCAGCAGTGAGAAACCTTAGAATCATGGTAGATGAAAGCCTCTCCATGAGAGAACATGTGAATGCCATCTTGGGCACCTGCTTTGGTATTACGCACCTCCTTTGGAAAGCATTCCAGTGTCTACCTCTTCAGTCAAGAAAATCCCTTATCCAGGCTCTCATAGTCAGCCACCTGGACTATGGTAATGCATTAATGGTAGCTATGAATAAAGGCCTGTCTTCCAAACTCCAAGTGGTTCAAAATACTGTAGTACCTTTAATTTGTAACTTCCCACTTAGATCGCCATCAGAACCCATTGTTATAACACTTCACTGGCTGCCTACAAAAAAACGCTCTGTGTTTAAACTTCTCTGTCTGGTACATAAACCTGCCTCTATCTGCAGGGCAAACTGCAGCTGTATGTCCATAGTCGGAGTCTTACATCCAGTGGGAGACTTCTGTTACATCATTGGTGCATATGCACTTCCAGGCATTGGACTGTTCAGTTTCATTCTTGGCCCCCCAGGACTGGAATCAGCTTCTGCTACATCTACATGCATGCACTGACTCTTAACGTTTTAAAAGATCTCTCAAAACACAGGTTTTTAACCTTAACTAAATTCATTTATTTAGTTTATTATTCCTGCCCCAGGACACGTAGAGCTGTAGCAGCGCTGAGAGACCTTTCCCGTGTGATTTGATGTGCTTAATAAGCAACCTTAACATAACATAACACTGTGCCACATTGACATTGTCATCAACCTACTGGGATGAGCTCCACTGGTGACTCCGTTGATATCCTTAGACTAGTCCAGCTGTGTCTGCTCATGAGTGGGAGCTTCAAGAATCTAATTACTTCTCAGCCCTGTGTCAGCAACCATACTGCACTTAATTTTGAACATTGTTTTCTCTACCCTCTGGGGCTCTGGGTCCTGAACCAGAGCCATGCAGATGATGAACGATTATCACGTGTCAAAAGCTGCAACCTCACATGCATTCTTCACATTGTGCAGCCCACATTTGTTCCTTAACCACGGTGTCCTGCTAGCACTAGGAACTGTTGTCTTCATATCTGACCGACTGTTCGGTACACTGAAGAGTTTGAAGAACCTAGCAGCTAGATTTGGTCTCTTCAAGCTGTGGTTCTAGACTCTGGTCTTTGGAATGTATGACAATGTTGGGTCATGCATCCCACTGCAGTGTTGCAGTATATAGACTTTTCCCAATTTAACCTGTACAGCTATATGTAGTACAGGGCCAGTGTTAAATACGCAGTTCGAGGAATTTTAAACTAAAAAATGGCAAGGCTTACCTTGTCAGGCACTGTGCTGAAGATGATGGTCTAATGCTCTCCCTCTGGAGATCTGGAGCAAGCAAGATAACATTTGGCACTTGGTTAAGGGGCACAAGAGAAAATAAAAAGCTAATAATTAAAAGAGAGACAAAGTAGTGCATCTGTGTTGTATGTGTGGAGTTTAAACCCAAATGTTACAAAGTGGCTTATGTTATTTGTAATGGTATTTTAATTTATGTAGTTTTACATAAAATGCAAGTGTCCAAAATTTGTTGATCTCTTAATAACCACTAGTTAAATACAAAGGAATTTAAAATAGGTCAGCACTTTAATATCAAACACTGCAATGCTACAGCAGAAGATCATGAAATATTGAAGGGAAGAAAAGCCTGCAGTGTGCCTAAAGACCACAAATTAAACAAGCATTTGCAATACAGTGGGTCTCGCATTTGCTCGAGTTAGAGCAACTGGTGTTGTAAATTCCTAACTGGACTTTTCTTGTCACATAAATTGAAAATGAAGAGTAATAGAGAGGACACAAGTGAGCCGATTCAAAGGACCAAGACCATGAGCGTGAAGGAGAGACACAAATGGAAAAAGAAGTTTGCTCAGTCAAACATATCGGCAATCGTGCAATTATCCATGTAACAGGACCGGTGTCCAAGGCAGTAACAAAACCGCCCCAAGGATGGGACAAGCATAAAGCATTTACCAATGATGACAAAGGATTTTTGAAAGGCAAGCCCATGTACGAGTGATAGTGATGGGCATGCGGTGGGCGTGGTCAAAAGCCCACAAGACTTACAACAGGTCAAAAGCGTTTGCGCGCTCAACCTAAAAACTGCCCTCCTCACCATGACCAATTTAAAAAATCTCCCTATTGTTTGGTTCTATTTTTACCACTGTACGAACATTGAGGATTCCATTGATCAGGAAGCTTCCATAGGTGTGCTTTGTTACAAAAGATAATGTACTACTTACTGTAGCTTTGTTGTACATCTTTTTCTAAGGACCCTTGGGGCAACCCATGTCTTGGCCTACCTTCAGCACCCGGTCATGCGTTCACTCCAGTTTTACTGCTTTTTAGGTCTAGCCTGCATAGCTCATGTACTGTGTTCGTAAGGGTGTTTACGATAAAGGGCTTGGAGCCAGCCCATAGCTTACCATTTTGTGGCATCATGGAGCACAACCTAATTTGGAACCTTCTTTTTCTACTCCACAAAGTCCATTTTAACCTAAAACAAAACTGCTTCAATGATGATGACCTTTACTCTGCAGCTAAACTGTGGTCTGGATGCTTATCTTCAACTACTCCACCTTTTAGTCAGAAAGCATATGCTCCACCTCACTTCCGTTTCATCTTGTAGCGCATGGACCAAGCACAAATTGATTTGATTTAATTAGTGTGCGTCCGCTGCTTGCGATGTGACGGAGGTAATATTTCTTTCACTGCCGCCATCTTGCTCCATTAACTTTATTACCAACCCCATGATGTATGTTGCCCTGTTGCCTGCTTGTTTTTTAGGCACAGTGAGTTAAGTGATTTGCTGAGAATAACAGGATGTTGAGCTGTTGCCAAGTCTGGAACCCAGCTCCCCAGTTCCACAGTCTGCAGCTTTGGGCATTATAGTGAAAAATCCTCTGTGCAACAGTGTATCTCTATATTTCCGCAGACCGTATACAGAGATAGGTCTTTTCCTACCTGCGAATTGTGACATTTTTATGCACATGCATTTATTTTATAGCATTGTGTTTCCACATGAGAACCACGCTATCAGGCATCTGCATCACAGGAAAATGACTAGACCTGTCGCCCAGCCCTTAAATGAAGACATCTTGGTCAGCAGAAAAATTACCTGGTTGACACAGATATTAGGGACTCGTTCTTTTTTGCAGCACAGCCATACTTAAGGTTAAAAAGAACCTTGGAAGTTCGAGTTTTACACGTTTTTAAACTACAGTACAGATCATACAAAACATACTCAGTCATTCATTAAAAAGCAACAATAACCTTAAACTTGACAGATCTAGCAGACAGAGATTAGATGGTGGCACTGTCTTTAACTAGAAATGTACAAACGTAGCCCATCATTACGAGTTCGGCAGCCCCACCACGGGACCGCCAAATTTGCGGGGAGGACACCACTGCCATGACGGTGGCATCCCCACGTGTGTATTGCAGTGTTCCTGCCGGGCTGACAAGCAGGAACATTGCAATATGGTTCCCGCCTGTCAGTCCGGCGGGAACCATGCTGCGATATAGCACTCTACTCTCTTAAGGGCTATATCGTAGCACAAAGGGGGCCGCCCAGCACTCTCGGAATGCACACTGTCTACAAAGCAAACCGTGCACATTCTGATGATGCTTGACAGGGGTGCCCCTGCACTGCCCTCGCCCCTGTGGCCCCCTGCACTTGTTCTCTGCCAGCCTGTTTCATGGTGGGGAAACCACCATGAAAAGGCTGGCGAAAAACAAGGTTATAATTAGCCAGGCGGAACGGAGTTCAGCGCCGCTCTGGCTGACTACAAACAAGACCACCGTCAGTCAGCCTGTCGGGAACGGTGGTCACCTGGTGGGTCTGCCCACCAGGGTCATAATTGGTCAGTCAGACCGCCCAGAGTGCGGCAGTCGGACCGTCAACGCAAGTGTGGTGGTCTTTGGACCGCCACACTCGTAATGTATGAGGCCCTTAGTCATATGAAATGTTCTGTAGCCATATCTGGAGCAACCCACTCAGTCATGCGTAAGAGCTTGGTACAGCTCCATCAGAGCTGCTCTGTGCCACACTGACGCCCACTTGACTGGTCCTCACTGAAATTAAACAAGCCATTGGCAAAGCCAACATGTCATGCCTATGTGAGTACTTTTAGCTTTGTCGGTGTGTTTTAGTCATATTGTACAGCAGTGTAGAAGCCGTGCAGCATGGTTGAAAGTAAATTAAAACAAAAGATCTAGAACGTGGTCAGTGCTGGCCACATGGTAGCGCTTTTTTTTTTGGGTTTAACTTTCCACCATGCTGCACAGATAAAAACATTGACAGTGCCAACAGATGTACCATAAGCGAAACCTGTTGTCTTTGCCAATGCTTGTTATTAACACTCTCCAGGACGAGTTCATTCACTTTTTCCCTACATTGTCTATGTTTTCAGTTCCCTTTCCGTGGAAAAACATTCCATATTATGTATATAGGGTGTGTCATATGTAAGCAGCCTACACTATAGACAGAAGAGAAATTGTCTAATGCTACTGTTAACAACCCCCTCCCCCCGCGCCGTCTTCCATGACCTGTAATTTTAGGCGCTCTGAAGTGCAGATCTCTTACCGCAGTGACAGTCTCTGCACCTTACACCCTCTCTTTGAGGGGGTTCCTGGAGGAGTCAGATTGATGTGAGAACAAAGGGTGCGTTGGGCCTAGTGGGGAGATCCCGCTTGGCTCTTCACTGGAGATTAGGCCAAGGCAGATCCCGGTCTCCCTCGGGCATTTTGCCGGCGCGGCGCACTGAAGCGCGCTGACTGGCCCATGTTAGGTGGGGGCAGGGCGAGGACGAGACTGAGGGGGATCCTGCAGGAAGAGCATCTTTGTGCAGCACCCTTTGCCGGGACCCGTGCCTAACCACAAGCAGCGCCTTCTGGAGCCTGCGGGTGCCGGTGGCTGCCATCCTGCCAGGGCAATTACCGAAAAGAGCCGAGAGACCGCGGCCGGGTGCCAGTTTTTACAACAAAGACCGGCATGCGGGGCTCGCGGGTTGATTTAATCAACACTGGGCCTGTGGGCAATGTCTGCTCCGGGTCAGCGTCTGCGTTATTTCTTTTGAGTTTTAGTCCTGGGCAGGAAATACGCACAATCTGTCGATCTGATTACATATGCACGGGCTACGAATTTCTATGAAACATACTATTATTGAAGAAGACCGCAGTATTTGTTAAATAATATTAATATATATATATATTTTTAAATCCCAGATTTTTAAGAGCGTCCAATTCAACTAAAGTAGGACGTGGATGCTTTCGCCGCCACACACGCGCGCGCACACCACACACACACTGAGCACCATCACACCCAAAGCTGGCTGTAGAAAAAAATATTCAGAGATTACTTAATTGTTCACAATCGGACTTTAAGATATGGACTTTAATCGGATTTTAAGATATGGGGTGAAAGCAGTAGAGATCGTTGTGTAGCCTGCAGGTTACAGGGTGTAATGCCAGTAAAGAGAACTCTGGTTCTTGATGCACTTGCTGGAGTGATGCGCTACAGGTCAGGGGGTTTGTGTGCGTGCTCCAGAGCACAGTGTGCAACAAGCATGCCACAGAGGAGATTTGTGTTTTATGTAGATAGTTCAGTGGGTGACTGCTTTTGTTGCTGTTCTTTAGAATATAATTTAGTGTGTCGGCATTAAGCAGCTGCATGCAAACTGCAAAGCAAAAAGTGTACAACTTTAATGTCTTTTTTCTCAATCTTTTGTTATTCCAATGTTGTTAAAATGATTCCTTGGAGTATTAATACACACGTATTGTAAGTGCTATATGATGGTTGTTAGTGTAACTCGTCCTTAACCCAAAGCAGGCCTCTCACTTTCATCAAAAGTATGGAAAAGTTAAAGAAAAAAAAAATCACAAGATGGGTGTCTTGTTTTCTGCATTGAGACAAGGAATTAGTCTCCAGCTGAGTCCGCCCCAGGATGAGATTCACACAAAAGGCTTTCTGATGGCTCTTTATAAGTGCGGCATTTGAGTTGGACCCAGCTGTAACTGAGAACAAAAAACCTTCCCAATGTCTTTCAGGTTGCTTGTCTGAATACACAGTGCACACGTGCGGACGCTGCTGAATGTGCCCCAGTATCAGCAAATTGCACCTGTACAGAATGTCTAACGGGAGCCTGCCTGGCTCATGGATCAGGCTCAGTAACTGCCGGATCCAGGATCCTGCTGGATCCCCCTTTTTCAGCACTGATCACAACAGGTGTTTTTCTTTTTTCTCTTGTTTTTCAGGGTCAAACCTGCATTGCATGCGCTTGCGGATGCGTATCGCTTGCAAGACGCTTTAGTAGTTAGAAAAGGGCTCGGAGCCCCGTCCATGTCTAGTCAGTGTCTTTCATTGGTTCGTGGGCTTGCTTTTTAAAATCCGCTTGCTATCATTAATGGAAGGCATGCATATGTAATGCATTTTCCAGTGGTTAGCCCTCCTCGAGTGCAGCGACGAAGTACTGAAAACATACGAGGCTCGCTGTTTTCCGTCCGGTTTGTGGACTACTTTTTTTATCTTCTTTCGCAGCGCGATCTCTCTTGGCATAAGTCAAGCGCTTTGCATGACATCGACCCTTTTACATAGTTAATTGCACTTTTGCCGGTTACATAAATAATTGCACTTTTGCCGATAGATTTCACTACGAGTGAAGTGTAGCAGCGCGTTTGCACTTTTTTCCCCATGTAATGTGGAAAGAAAAATCTGGTTGGGAGTTTAAACTGCTAATAGGTCTAAGTCGGAGAAATGCGAAACCGGTTGCATTGCAAATGCTTGTTTCCTTCTTATTTCTGTCGTAGGCACTGGCTTCCGTTGCCAGCTTCCTTTTCAGCTGCAGGGTCTGGCATTGTAGCTTATTTTCAGCCCAGCTGCAGCTCGCTTAGTCTTTCTTTGGTTATCACAACATAGACAATTCTGTATGCCCCTGGCCGTGTAAATAATATTTACAAACCTTCTGCGGCCATGCAAGAGATGATTAATGCACCGCTGCTCATGGTTGCTGCTGCACTTTTCCCAATTTTTTTGGTTCATAATGTTTTCATGAATGTTCTAGTTTTTCTGTTACTGGCTTTCCATGAGTGAGAGAGAAAGGGGGGAGGGGCGGCAGGGGAGACGATAGGACAGTGAGGCATTGTTTGAGCTGGTCTAGGTACACGCAGTTGTCATTGGCTTATGACTGCGTCAACCAAGGATTTGTTGCCCCATCCTGGGCAGCAATACTTATGGAATTCGGTGTGAAACAGGACCAAAGATCTTCTGGTACCTATAAGGGCTCACATCTCCCTGGCGTTGTATTGGCTCACATGGATACAAAGGGTGGGTCATGTGTTGACATCCATCTTGCTTTGTCTTCATACCTTATTGTTTCATCATTTGGTCAACCTTAAGGGTTAAACACTAGATATAAACAGTTACTCCCTTACAAAGTTGAATAGAGTATTGTTGGTTTCGTTGTTCTAGCATTTTGTGGCCATGTTTAAGTTGAGAAGTAGTTCAGTTTTGCACTACATTTGTAAACCTCAACTTTTAACCTGGGCTGGTAAGGAAGGGCTGGACCTGCCATTGCCTGCATCATTGGTGGATCTTTTTAGCTCTGGAGCTATTGACGATCCCCAGTATGGCACTGGGGATCGGACTGGGACAGAAAATAGGCACGGCACCAAAATAAAATTGGCCCTCTTTAGTGAATTCGATAGCTAAAAAGTGGCAGATATTTGGAGATCGGGCAGTTTTGAACTTATAAAGACATGCTGTGTAAAAGTTTGCAAAGTATGGAAGACTGCATGGATTTGAGCTTGCTCGAGGCATTTTTTTATTTTATTTGAGGGACATCCGCTGTAAAACCCACCAAGAAGACCATAAAACAGGCCCAACAACCGTCACAGAACTGGCTCACACACTGACCAGTCAGACCAGCCCTTCGGTCACTGGCTGATCGTCCTATAGGCCAGTCCGATTCTGGTAATACTTTGTGTGGATCCCGAGAGCAGTGTGCGTCTGAGATGCTATATTCTGAGCTGTCCGCCTATCATATAGTCGTGGCCTGATCACGAGTGAAACATGCAACGTGAGGCGCTCAAGAGACTCCGTAGTCTGCAACAATGTACATAAAGTAGGAAACCATTTGCATTTCCTTAGTTTGGGATTGCATATGTACTTCTACTGCTTTGCCAGTACTTGTTACTATCGGGTCTCAAAATTATTTCTGTCTCTTGCAAAGTCATTTCAGGTAACTTCATAAGGTATTTATGAAGCTCTGTAATCTGCCCTGTGGTACAAGAGTGCTACATAAGACTTAAATAAGTAACAGACAGTTTTCGCCCATCCTTGGCTGAACTTGCATGAGACAGCCAACCACAGACTGATGGCTTTCAGGACCCTCTGCTACTTGGATGCTGATCCTGGTATCACCAGTGTAGGAATGGAAGTATGGTGACACCAGCAGGAGGTCTGGTGTGCCCATCAAGGGACCTGTGGAGCCCCATGGCTGATACCCAAGATATTTTGCAGGGTCCAAGAGCCAGCATCCTACAGAACACTGGCACCCATCTCATGCTCAGGACAGAGAAAGACTGCTATGTCAGCGGTGTAACGCCTGCTTTGAAGAGGTCTAGTGAAGGAAGGGCAGGTGGGCCTGGCACGTGATATGGGCCTATTGCCCTCAGCTGTAGCTAGAACCCTTTTGGAAAGAGGCCTTGAGAGCCTCAATACATGGCGCCATGCACTTCTCGTGGGATGTTTGCACCAGTGGATGGATGCAGTTTAATCCATCGGGTACATGGATCATTTGTTTCCAGATGTTTTACAGATGGCGCCCGTTGCTGGCTCCAGACGGGGCACTGGAAGCTCCACTAAATGTTATGTTAGGATAAGATGTGGAAGGCTTTACGGGCATGTAAAGAAACCCTCATATGCATCTTCTGAGTAAATAACCATTAGCATTTTAGGAACCTGACGCACGACCATGTATTAGTTTACCCGAGATCAGAGGGGTGTCCGTGCAGAGCTAGGATATGAGTGGAAACCATTTGACTTCACTCTGGTAGACCCCCCGCCCGAGCCACGTGTCTGCAGCCTCTGGTGGCAGGGTGGGGGCTCAGTTTATCCTCTGTGTGGCTTTGTTTAACCTCCAGTCTGAGATGCCTTGTTCCATTTTTTTTTTTTTTTTTGCATGGCCGCCTGGGGGGCCGGGCACCTAACAATGCACAGTCTGTCTTTAAAGCGTTGTGACAGTAAGTATGCGAGGGGGCGACAAACCGCAGCGTGTAGAGGGAATTCAACTCCCTCGTGCACACGAGTGATGACTGGGAAGCGAGATCACGTGACCGAACACTTAAAAATGAAGAACGCATTGCCCGGTAGGTAGTGACCTATGACGGGTCCATTTATACAACTGATGGCATGATTAAGTGGTAATCTGGGCAGAGATTGCCACTTCAGCAGTTGAGGAAAGTGACATTTGTCCGTTTAACATGTATTGCTTGAAACCTGAAGTTTTCTTTCATTTACCAGTCTTTAAATATAACAATTCGCCCCAGGGAGCAATGCAATCTGTGACTTCCCGGATGCTTGACTCATTCTTTTCAACAACAACGTATTACAAGGGGTACGATTTTGATCCAGTGCTGTGCAGTGTGCTACTTCAGTCACTGTGAGCGAACTCTGGGCTGGCAGTGAAGACCTTTTCAGAGCAGCTGTTCTGCTAGCCCGTTCAAGGGCAGATCTACTAAAGAGGCCATCCTTGAAAGCTCTACAGTGTTATTGTTAAAAACGGAGGCTTGTTGGTGTACCTGACGGATCATATGTTGTGTTGCATAGTTGGGAACTTTGACAGATTGTCCATTGAGATTCAGCTGCAGATTTTGGAGATCTGGGGGCAGCATGGTCACTGAGATCCAGGGGCAGGTTCTGGTGTCCAGATTGGTTCAGTGATTTTTACCGGATGCTGACATCCTTCCGCAAACTCCTGGCATGCAGATGTCTAGTACCTAGTTGCAGATGTCGGATCCCTGCTCCACATGCTGTCTTCCACCAACAGGGCTCTAGATTCACTCACAGTACCAGGATCTCAGGGCAGGTTTCAGTCTGTGGTCACGGGGTTTGGACAGATTATGAAGCATTCGTACAAAATTCAGATACAAACTCAATCTCCGTGCAGTGTTTCATTTATGGCCCACCTTCCCAGAAACCCTACAATACACATTCGTTTCCTTTTAATCTAAAGTCTCTGCAGCAGCTCTCATTTTCTCCAGTCACTGGAACACCACAGGAGAGAGGAGTATTTTCATTTTAATCACGGTCTTTCCTTGGTTAGTGAGGCCTTCCACACTCTTCATTTACAAAAGAATGTGGATTACCATCACAAAGGAGGATTATTTCATAACTTTCACATTAGATAAATGAAACTAAAACTTTGCCACTTGGAGTTCAAATTTAATGGGTATCTGTAGCATTCCTGGAAGAAAACTGTATGCTCTTAAAGAGTTCATACGGCTGCACCCAACCATGGCAGTGCAAGACTTACCTTAGTGCTGTTAAAGTTGTCAGAATCAGCAAACCATGCGTATTACAGGCTGTTACATTTAGAATTGATTGCCCGCTTTAAGAGTTTTTTATTGATTTAATTATTAGATTGATATGTAAAGCACTGGCTTGTGGTTATAGGTTTCTTCATAGCACTTTAAGTAAAAATCAAAACTGCCAGGTATCAAAACTGAAAGGTATGTTCCTTGGCACCAGATCCCTTACGGATTTCTTATGTTCCTCAGCACTAGAATCGTCACTGATTGCATATGTTCCTTGGCACCAGATCCTTCCCTGATTGCATATGTTCCTCAGCACCAGAATCTTCACTGATTGCAAATGGTCCTTGGCACCAGATTCTTCGCTGATTTGCAATTATTTCAAATGTATATTGGTTCCAGCTTGCCTGCTGAATGTTTCATTTAACATATTTAATTTGACACCAAGTTTGCCAATAGTTGCATTTGTGACTTGCCACAAGATTCCTCACTGACATATGCAACGCAATGTGGCACCACATTGTTTATTGATAATGCATGTAGATTGGCACCGGATTCTTTGCTTACTGTGCATGCAATGTAACAATAGATTCTTCATATCCGCTGCCCATTTTACTTTGCATGAGTTTTCTTATTGCTTACATATGGAACTTGTTAATTGGCTACTGGACACCAAATGTGTCTATTTGTGTAATTTGGCTCCACATGCCTCACCATTTGCACTTGTATGGTGGCACCACATTTATTGCAAAGTAACTTGATACATTATACATAGTGTTTTTTTCAGGAATAAGTAACATTTATTTCATAGGTATGGTAGGTCTGTGAGCTGAAAACAGAATCTGTATTTATTAATTGTATTTGTACAGCAAAGATCATTAGGGCAGAGATCCATTTAATATTTTATGCAAGATTTAGACACTGGCATAGGAGGCAAGATATAGTTCTTGCATAACATTACATGGGGAGGCGGTATAGAAAGGGGAGGTAAGTTGTGGTGCGAGGGCTAAGTTGCCAGTTTGTGTAAGATTTTGTTTCAGGAAATATGATTTAGTACATCTATTTAATGCAGTTTACAGAATGATCTTTTTGTTTAGAATGTTATTGATTTTTAGTATTTTGGGGTCGTTTTTATGCTTTACCTTAATGATCACTTGAAGTATAACTTTCAAAAATTGGACTGCACGGCAGAAATAACTGGACCCGTCCCATATCCTTACGTTGCCAAATGAGTGATCTCATTGCAGTGCATTCATGCAAATGGCTGCTTTGTCTTCTTGCAAAAGAAGCTGGACCAATGCCTAACACAAGAGATGGGCAATCCTGTTCATGGAAGTGATACACTGAGCAGCACAGTACAGGCATGGATGAGTGGTGCTTGCTAGCTGCTTGCTTGACCTGTTGGTACAGCACCACTTGCGTTGTACAAGTCGGAGTCTGCACGGGACAAAAGCTCTTTCTTATGTTTTAATTCTGTCTTTGCCTCTTATCCTCCAGTCTACTGACTTAGCGGACCAATTCGTTTTGATCCATCCCTTGTTCCATGCACCTTCTGTCTCCTCCTCATCCCTATTACTTACGTCCTGTTCGTCCCCTCTGTCTGCTTGCTGCTCAGCCCCAATTATTGTCAATTTACTCTTTACCTGCCCCATTGCCTGAGTCCCATCTGTAGCTCAGTGATCGTGGTCTCTTCTTTTCCCGCCTCATTGCCAGCATCCCGTTTTGTCCTCTGTCGCCCTATGGCTCTTGACCGTAGTCCCCTGTCCCACATCCCTTACCTGTATCCCGTCCAGTTGGTATCCTCTATCCTGCTTGTCCAACTATAGCGTGTATTTTCCAATCTTTTAAGGAAGTACGCTTACTTCGGTGACTAATTGGATGGGGTTTGACACTGGGAAATCTGACTTAGTACCTTCCACACGGCTTGTGATCTTGTATTGTAACTGTTCTGTGTATGAGAAGGAAGCTTGCACTGCGGCTGCGCGTGCTGGCATATTGCATGTGTGATGGAAACTTGTACTGCTGCTGTCGCCACCCATCTTGAACCTCATTCTTTGGCCCTCATTACAAGTTAGGGCATTTCACACACATTGATAACTCTGGGTGAAATATCCCAAGTGACAATTACAAGTGTATCCGGGCAGGGAATTAGCGGGCTGGGACGCCAGACTCTATCATTTATACCCCGGAGCCACCGAGAATATCACAAATACTTCAGGGTAGGGACTGCAGTTAGCAGTGTTGCGTGGCCTCTGAATGTAGACCCCCTGCAGCAGTCCATGGGGCACTGCCAGTGCTCCCCCGGACAGACACAAGACTGCCCCCTCTAGCCCTCATGACGAGTGCACTTCTGGGAAAAGCTTGTAGTGGTCGGACTTTAGTGTGGGTATACCTGATGGTAATTTAAATTCCTGCCCCCTATTATCTATGCGCCAAAGTCTGGCCAACCTTTAACGAGGGTCTCGGTGTTTGGGAAGCTTGCAGTCCTAATGCTGGTACCTCGTGTTTACCTCTAACTTGTGTTAGGAGAACTTTCGCTGCTGCCGCCTCTGTCCTTATAAAAGAAAAAAATCAAAACGATTGTCATTGCCAGTTAAATATGAGGAAAGTTTTGTTTATTCTGAGTTTGTCATAAGTGGGGATTTTGACAAAGTGTTTGATTTGTGTTTTTAAGATCACAGAAAAGCTTTGTATGGCTTGGTATTTTTCAGTTTCAATGAAACTGTGAGATAACTGAATAAATGTTATGAATCATGTTTGGCAGCTGGGTGGAGAAATCTAAGTGTGCATGTCAGTTTGGCTGTTCTTGGACACTACTCCTCCCCCTACTGCCAATATGGCACCACCCTGCCCTAGACTGACCTGGCTCTAGCGCCGTACCAAAAATTAAATGATAATAACATTGTTTTATTATAATTTTATTTTTCACTTTTCCCTCTGCTGGCTCTCAGCGGGGGCAATGCTCCTCCACCATAACAGAGGAGCCGCCTCTGATAAAATGCACGTTAGTGCAGTAGTTTTAGTAGGAACGTGGCTTTCCTGTGTCTCGTACTTCTCCCTGTCTTTGTTAATATAAACGGATGTTATGAAAGAGTGGAACTACGGCATGCCTCTCTAGCCCCTTTGATAGTGACCTGCTCACGATATAATCTCCTATCAGGCCCCTGGCTCTGCATCTATCCATCCCTCGGAGCCCCAGGTACATCAATGTGCATCACTCTGCTTCCACCTGCTAGACCCCTAACCTGGGATGTTCCCCTCCCAAGAAGTGTAAACTACCTCCGCTCTGACCTCAAATCCAGCCTTTACCTGCTGGACTGCACCAATGGCAACAAACCCCGCATCCCCATTACAATATGTAACATGCAAGCATACCAACTTTTCTCAAATCCTGTATCTGGGTGTTTGTCCATCTTTGGCCCCAGTACCCACCAACCAATGCCCATATATGTAATCTTACCAAGCTGTTATGCCCTACTGCACATAATTATTTTATATGTACAGTATTTATCCAAGATAGGATATTTTGTGATTTCACAATTACATATTTGAGCTTGGATGGCAACAAAACGGTTCCACTGCAAGCTTAGACACATCAAAGAAGTAGCGTGTAGATACAGGAATGTGCCTCGGAAACCCAGCTGAGGAGAGTGAGAAAACATTTTTGAAGCGTTAATGCATCGGAAGGGATGTGGTGGATCAAGTACACTTTTTATCATGTGGCCACAAAAGTCATACCATCAGGGCCGTACCTTCACCAACCACAGACACCAGAAACGATCTGAGAGCTGAAATCTCAACCATAACCACAGCCCACAGCGTCATTGCTGTGCTCTTCACTGGAGCAATTGATTTTATTTGGGATATCCCTTATAGTCTGGGCTGCTGGAATTATGCGGAAGTGGAGGGGCAAATTATGCGGAGTTTGATTAAATTACGCAGCAAGAAGAGACAAATTATGCACCGTAATGCAGAATATTATGTGATAGTATTGCTTCATTTTTTTCTGATTTTTATAGGTGTTAAAACTGTCTGGGCATTGTAGGAAAGTACCATCTTGCCTGGCATGTTACCCCCATTTTTCACTGTATATATGTTGTTTTAGTTGTATGTGTCACTGGGACCCTGGTAACCCAGGGCCCCAGTGCTCATAAGTGTGCCTGAATGTGTTACCTGTGTAGTGACTAACTGTCTCACTGAGGCTCTGCTAATCAGAACCTCAGTGGTTATGCTCTCTCATTTCTTTCCAAATTGTCACTAACAGGCTAGTGACCATTTTTACCAATTTACATTGGCTTACTGGAACACCCTTATAATTCCCTAGTATATGGTACTGAGGTACCCAGGGTATTGGGGTTCCAGGAGATCCCTATGGGCTGCAGCATTTCTTTTGCCACCCATAGGGAGCTCTGACAATTCTTACACAGGCCTGCCACTGCAGCCTGAGTGAAATAACGTCCACGTTATTTCACAGCCATTTTACACTGCACTTAAGTAACTTATAAGTCACCTATATGTCTAACCTTTACCTGGTAAAGGTTAGGTGCAAAGTTACTTAGTGTGAGGGCACCCTGGCACTAGCCAAGGTGCCCCCATATTGTTCAGAGCCAATTCCCTGAACTTTGTGAGTGCGGGGACACCATTACACGCGTGCACTACATATAGGTCACTACCTATATGTAGCTTCACAATGGTAACTCCGAATATGGCCATGTAACATGTCTATGATAATGGAATTGCCCCCTCTATGCCATCCTGGCATAGTTGGCACAATCCCATGATCCCAGTGGTCTGTAGCACAGACCCTGGTACTGCCAAACTGCCCTTCCTGGGGTTTCACTGCAGCTGCTGCTGCTGCCAACCCCTCAGACAGGCATCTGCCCTCCTGGGGTCCAGCCAGGCCTGGCCCAGGATGGCAGAACAAAGAACTTCCTCTGAGAGAGGGTGTGACACCCTCTCCCTTTGGAAAATGGTGTGAAGGCAGGGGAGGAGTAGCCTCCCCCAGCCTCTGGAAATGCTTTGTTGGGCACAGATGTGCCCAATTCTGCATAAGCCAGTCTACACCGGTTCAGGGGACCCCTTAGCCCTGCTCTGGCGCGAAACTGGACAAAGGAAAGGGGAGTGACCACTCCCCTGACCTGCACCTCCCCTGGGAGGTGTCCAGAGCTCCTCCAGTGTGCTCCAGACCTCTGCCATCTTGGAAACGGAGGTGCTGCTGGCACACTGGACTGCTCTGAGTGGCCAGTGCCACCAGGTGACGTCAGAGACTCCTTCTGATAGGCTCCTTCAGGTGTTGCTAGCCTATCCTCTCTCCTAGGTAGCCAAACCCTCTTTTCTGGCTATTTAGGGTCTCTGTCTCTGGGGAAACTTTAGATAACGAATGCAAAAGCTCAGCCGAGTTCCTCTGCATCTCTCTCTTCACCTTCTGATAAGGAATCGACTGCTGACCGCGCTGGAAGCCTGCAAAACTGCAACAAAGTAGCTAAGACGACTACTGCAACTCTGTAACGCTGATCCTGCCGCCTTCTCGACTGTTTTCCTGTTTGTGCATGCTGTGGGGGTAGTCTGCCTCCTCTCTGCACCAGAAGCTCCGAAGAAATCTCCCGTGGGTCGACGGAATCTTCCCCCTGCAACCGCAGGCACCAAAAAGCTGCATTACCGGTCCCTTGGGTCTCCTCTCAGCACGACGAGCGAGGTCCCTCGAATCCAGCAACTCTGTCCAAGTGGCCCCCACAGTCCAGTGACTCTTCAGTCCAAGTTTGGTGGAGGTAAGTCCTTGCCTCACCTCGCTAGACTGCATTGCTGCGAACCACGACTTTTGCAGCTACTCCGGCCTCCGTGCACTTCCGGCGGAAATCCTTTGTGCACAGTCCAGCCTGGGTCCACGGCACTCTAACCTGCATTGCACGACCTCCTAAGTTGTTCTCCGGTGACGTGGGACTTCTTTGTGCGACTTCGGGTGAGCACCGTTTCACGCATCCTCGTAGTGCCTGTTTCTGGCACTTCTCCGGGTGCTACCTGCTGCTGAGAGGGCTCCTTGTTTTGCTCGATGTCCCCTCTCTCTCCTGGTCCAATTTGCGACCTCCTGGTCCCTCCAGGGCCACAGCAGCGTCCAAAAACGCTAACCGCACGATTTGCAGCTAGCAAGGCTTGTTGGCGTTCTTTTGGCGGGAAAACACTTCTGCACGACTCTCCACGGCGAGAGGGATCCGTCCACCAAAGGGGAAGTCTCTAGCCCTTTTCGTTCCTGCAGAAAACCTCAGCTTCTTCTGTCCAGTAGAAGCTTCTTTGCACCCGCAGCTGGCATTTCCTGGGCATCTGCCCATCTCCGACTTGCTTGTGACTTTTGGACTTGGTCCCCTTGTTCCACAGGTACCCTAGATTGGAAATCCACAGTTGTTGCATTGTTGGTTTGTGTCTTTCCTGCATTATTCCTCTAACACGACTTCTTTGTCCTTAGGGGAACTTTAGTGCACTTTGCACTCACTTTTCAGGGTCTTGGGGAGGGTTATTTTTCTAACTCTCATTATTTTCTAATAGTCCCAGCGACCCTCTACAAGGTCACATAGGTTTGGGGTCCATTTGTGGTTCGCATTCCACTTTTGGAGTATATGGTTTGTGTTGCCCCTATCCCTATGTTTCCCCATTGCATCCTATTGTAACCATACATTGTTTGCACTGTTTTCTAAGACTATACTGCATATTTTTGCTATTGTGTATATATATCTTGTGTATATTTCCTATCCTCTCACTGAGGGTACACTCTAAGATACTTTGGCATATTGTCATAAAAATAAAGTACCCTTATTTTTAGTATAACTGTGTATTGTGTTTTCTTATGATATTGTGCATATGACACTAAGTGGTACTGTAGTAGCTTCACACGTCTCCTAGTTCAGCCTAAGCTGCTCTGCTAAGCTACCATTATCTATCAGCCTAAGCTGCTAGACACCCTATACACTAATAAGGGATAACTGGGCCTGGTGCAAGGTGCAAGTACCCCTTGGCACTCACTACAAGCCAGTCCAGCCTCCTACATTGGTTGTGCAGCGGTGGGATAAGTGCTTTGAGACTACTTACCACTCTTGTCATTGTACTTTTCATAAGAGAAAAATATACAAAACAAGGTCAGTGTATATACACATAGCCAAAAAGTTTTGCATTTCCTCTTTGCACTCTTTTCTAAGTGCTGAAAAGTACTTCTAAACTTTTAAAAAGTTCTTAAAAGTTTAAAAAGTTTTTTTTCTGTCTTTCTAAAAAGTTCTGAAAACTTTTTTCTCTTTTTCTATCACTTTAACTCTCTCTAAAAATGTCTGGCACAGGCCAAAATGTTGATCTGTCCAAACTTGCATATGATCACCTTAGCTGGAAAGGAGCAAGGAGTCTCTGCATAGAGAGAGGTTTGAGTGTAGGGAAGAATCCTTCCTTGGAACTGTTACTTAACATGCTTAGAGAACAAGATAAGGCTATAGGTGCCCCATCTGTTGAAAAAGTACCTAATAGTTCCCAATCTGATTCAGGGACTCCCCCAGGAAAAGATTCAGGAAAGAAACTTCCTAGCCTTCCCATTACTAGACAGTCTAGCATAGTTGGTAATGATGATGAGCCACACCATACAAATAGTGTTGTCTCACATCATAGCAAAAGCATTTATTCTCACCATACTGGTAGTAATGTTTCTGTTAGCCAAGCTGTTAGGGTGGCTTCTGTAAGGGACAGGTCTCCTTCTGTTCATTCCCATCATACCTCTGTATCTAGGAATGTCCCTCCCACCAACCCTGATGACAGAATGTTAGAGAGGGAACTCAATAAGTTGAGGGTGGAACAAACCAGACTGAAGCTTAAAAAGCAACAGCTGGATTTGGATAGACAGTCTTTTGAACTAGAGAAGGAAAGACAGAAGTTGGGTTTAGAAACCCATGGTGGCAGCAGCAGTATTCCCCATAGTCATCCTGCAAAAGAGCATGATTCCAGGAATCTGCACAAGATAGTTCCCCCTTATAAGGAGGGGGATGACATTAACAAGTGGTTTGCTGCACTTGAGAGGGCCTGTGTTGTACAGGATGTCCCTCAAAGGCAGTGGGCTGCTATCCTATGGCTATCATTTAGTGGAAAAGGTAGGGATAGGCTCCTTACTGTGAAAGAAAATGATGCTAATAATTTCCAAGTTCTTAAGAATGCACTCCTGGATGGTTATGGCTTAACCACTGAACAATACAGGATAAAGTTCAGAGAGACCAAAAAGGAGTCTTCACAAGACTGGGTTGATTTCATTGACCATTCAGTGAAGGCCTTGGAGGGGTGGTTACATGGCAGTAAAGTTACTGATTATGACAGCCTGTATAACTTGATCCTGAGAGAGCATATTCTTAATAATTGTGTGTCTGATTTGTTGCACCAGTACTTGGTGGACTCTGATCTGACCTCTCCCCAAGAATTGGGAAAGAAGGCAGACAAATGGGTCAGAACAAGGGTGAACAGAAAAGTTCATACAGGGGGTGACAAAGATGGCAACAAAAAGAAGGATGGTAAGTCTTCTGACAAGGGTGGGGACAAATCTAAAAATGAGTCTTCATCAGGCCCACAAAAACACTCTGGTGGGGGTGGTGGGCCCAAATCCTCTTTTAATCCGAACAAGGAAAAGAAACCATGGTGCTATTTATGTAAAATAAAAGGCCATTGGACAACAGATCCCAGTTGTCCAAAGAAAAGCACCAATGCTCCTACCACTACAACCCCTACTGCTACCCCTAGTGTCCCTACTAATAACAGTGGTGGTGGGAGCAAACGTACTAATAGCCAATCCAAGGGAGTAGCTGGGCTCACTATTGGTAACTTAGTTGGGGTTGGCCTTGTTAGGGAGGCCACAGAGGCTGTGTTAGTCTCTGAGAGGGGGCTATTGATTTAGCCACCTTAGTTGCTTGTCCCCTTAATATGGATAAGGACAAGCAGCTACCCCTAATAAATGGTGTTGAGGTTCAGGCCTACAGGGACACTGGAGCCAGTGTGACTATGGTCATAGAGAAACTGGTCCACCCTGAACAACACCTACGTGGTCACCAGTACCAAGTAACCGATGCTCACAACAACACACTTAGCCACCCCATGGCTGTTGTTAATCTCAACTGGGGGGGGGGGTTAGTGGTCCAAAGAAAGTTGTGGTAGCTTCAGATTTACCTGTAGACTGTCTATTAGGGAATGATTTGGAGACATCAGCTTGGTCAGATGTGGAGTTGGAGGCCCATGCAGCAATGCTGGGCATCCCAGGGCATATTTTTGCTTTGACAAGGGCTCAGGCCAAAAAGCAAAAAGGACAGGGAAGCTTGGATCCTGGAACAATGGACCAAGTGCTCCCTAAAGCTAGGGCTAGTAGAAGCAAACCACTTCCTACTATCCCTCCCTCTACAGTGGATTCTACTTCTGAGGAAGAAGAATTCCCTCCCTGTGCAGAACCTACACCAGAGGAGCTTCAAGCAGACACTGCTGAGCTTTTGGGTGAAGGGGGGCCTGCCAGGGAGGAGCTGAGTGTGGCACAGCAAACCTGTCCCACATTAGAGGGTCTCAGACAGCAAGCTGTCAAACAGGCTAATGGGGATGTCAGTGACTCTCACAGAGTTTACTGGGAGGACAACCTCTTGTACACTGTGCATAGGGATCCTAAACCTGGAGCTGCCAGGAGATTAGTGATTCCTCAGGAGTACAGAAAGTTTCTCCTAACTCTTGCCCACGACATTCCCCTAGCTGGGCACCTGGGTCAAATGAAAACTTGGGACAGACTTGTTCCCTTGTTTCATTGGCCTAGGATGTCTGAGGACACAAAAGATTTTTGTAAGTCCTGTGAAACCTGTCAAGCCAGTGGCAAAACAGTTTGCACTCCAAAGGCACCCCTTATTCCACTGCCTGTGGTTGGGGTTCCCTTTGAAAGGGTAGGGGTTGACATAGTTGGCCCCCTTGACCCTCCTACTGCTTCAGGCAATAGGTTTATCTTGGTGGTAGTGGACCATGCCACAAGATATCCTGAAGCAATTCCTTTAAGGACCACTACAGCACCTGCAGTGGCAAAGGCCCTCCTGGGAATATTTTCGAGAGTGGGCTTCCCAAAGGAAGTAGTATCAGACAGGGGAAGCAATTTCATGTCTGCATACTTAAAGGCCATGTGGAAGGAGTGTGGTGTAACTTACAAGTTCACAACACCCTATCATCCACAAACAAATGGACTGGTGGAGAGATTTAATAAAACTCTCAAAGGCATGATTATGGGTCTCCCTGAAAAACTCCGCAGGAGATGGGATATCCTTCTACCATGCCTCCTTTTTGCCTACAGGGAGGTACCCCAGAAAGGAGTGGGCTTCAGCCCCTTTGAACTTCTTTTTGGACACCCTGTTAGGGGTCCACTCACACTTGTAAAGGAGGGTTGGGAACAACCTTTAAAAGCTCCTAAGCAGGATATTGTGGATTATGTACTTGGCCTCAGATCAAGGATGGCTGAGTACATGAAAAAGGCCAGCAAAAACCTTCAGGCCAGCCAAGAGCTCCAGAAGCAATGGCATGACCAGAAGGCTGTTTTGGTTCAGTACCAACCAGGGCAGAAAGTGTGGGTCTTGGAGCCTGTGGCCCCAAGAGCACTCCAAGATAAATGGAGTGGACCCCACACAATTGTTGAAAAAAAGGGAGAAGTCACCTATTTAGTTGACTTAGGCACTGCCAGGAGTCCCCTTAGGGTGCTCCATGTCAACCGCCTGAAACCCTACTATGACAGGGCTGATCTCACCCTGCCCATGGCAACTGATGAGGGACAGGAAGAAGACAGTGATCCTCTACCTGATCTCTTCTCTTCCACAGAACAAGATGCTCTTGTGGAAGGTGTAGTTTTGGCTGATTGTCTTACTGCTGAGCACAAAGACAATTGCATAAATCTCCTAGATCAATTCTCTGAACTCTTCTCTACTGTGCCAGGTACCACTTCTTGGTGTGAGCACACTATAGATACTGGAGACAGTTTACCTGTCACAAGTAAGATCTATAGGCAGCCTGACCATGTCAGGGACTGCATAAAGCAAGAGGTCCAGAAAATGTTAGAACTAGGAGTGGTTGAGCACTCTGAAAGTCCATGGGCTTCTCCTGTGGTACTTGTACCAAAACCCCATTCCAAAGATGGAAAGAAGGAAATGCGGTTTTGTGTAGACTATAGAGGTCTCAACTTGGTAACCAAAACTGATGCTCACCCTATACCCAGGGCAGATGAGCTCATAGATACACTGGCATCTGCCAAGTATCTAAGCACTTTTGATTTGACTGCAGGGTATTGGCAGATCAAATTGTCAGAAGATGCTAAACCTAAGACTGCATTTTCGACCATTGGAGGCCATTACCAGTTTACTGTAATGCCTTTTGGTTTGAAAAATGCACCTGCCACTTTTCAGAGGTTGGTGAACACAGTCCTGCAAGGGCTGGAAGCTTTCAGTGCAGCATATTTGGACAATATAGCTGTCTTTAGCTCCAGCTGGGATGATCACCTGGTCCACCTATGGAAAGTTTTGGAGGCCCTGCAGAAGGCAGGCCTCACTATCAAGGCTTCAAAGTGCCAGATAGGGCAGGGGAAGGTGGTTTATCTGGGACACCTTGTTGATGGGGAACAGATTGCACCACTTCAGGGGAAAATCCAAACAATTATTGATTGGGTTCCCCCTACCACTCAGACTCAGGTGAGAGCCTTCCTAGGCCTCACTGGGTATTACAGGAGGTTCATTAAGAACTATGGCTCCATTGCAGCCCCTCTTAATGACCTCACATCCAAGAAAATGCCTAAAAAGGTATTATGGACAGCAAACTGTCAGAAAGCTTTTGAGGAGCTGAAGCAGGCCATGTGCTCTGCACCTGTCCTGAAAAGCCCTTGTTACTCTAAAAAATTATATGTCCAAACTGATGCATCTGAATTAGGAGTAGGGGCAGTCCTATCACAACTTAATTCTGAGGGCCAGGATCAACCTGTTGCTTTTATTAGTAGGAGGTTGACCCCTAGAGAAAAGCGTTGGTCTGCCATAGAGAGGGAGGCCTTTGCTGTGGTCTGGGCTCTGAAGAAGTTGAGGCCATACCTGTTTGGCACCCTACTTCATTGTTCAGACAGACCACAAACCTCTACTTTGGCTAAAACAAATGAAAGGGGAAAATCCTAAATTGTTGAGGTGGTCCATATCCCTACAGGGAATGGACTATACAGTGGAACATAGACCTGGGAGTAGCCACTCCAATGCAGATGGACTCTCCAGATATTTCCACTTAGACAATGAAGACTCATCAGGTCATGGCTAGTCTTATTGTCCTTCGTTTGGGGGGGGTGTGTGTAGGAAAGTACCATCTTGCCTGGCATGTTACCCCCATTTTTCACTGTATATATGTTGTTTTAGTTGTATGTGTCACTGGGACCCTGGTAACCCAGGGCCCCAGTGCTCATAAGTGTGCCTGAATGTGTTACCTGTGTAGTGACTAACTGTCTCACTGAGGCTCTGCTAATCAGAACCTCAGTGGTTATGCTCACTCATTTCTTTCCAAATTGTCACTAACAGGCTAGTGACCATTTTTACCAATTTACATTGGCTTACTGGAACACCCTTATAATTCCCTAGTATATGGTACTGAGGTACCCAGGGTATTGGGGTTCCAGGAGATCCCTATGGGCTGCAGCATTTCTTTTGCCACCCATAGGGAGCTCTGACAATTCTTACACAGGCCTGCCACTGCAGCCTGAGTGAAATAACGTCCACGTTATTTCACAGCCATTTTACACTGCACTTAAGTAACTTATAAGTCACCTATATGTCTAACCTTTACCTGGTAAAGGTTAGGTGCAAAGTTACTTAGTGTGAGGGCACCCTGGCACTAGCCAAGGTGCCCCCACATTGTTCAGAGCCAATTCCCTGAACTTTGTGAGTGCGGGGACACCATTACACGCGTGCACTACATATAGGTCTCTACCTATATGTAGCTTCACAATGGTAACTCCGAATATGGCCATGTAACATGTCTATGATCATGGAATTGCCCCCTCTATGCCATCCTGGCATAGTTGGCACAATCCCATGATCCCAGTGGTCTGTAGCACAGACCCTGGTACTGCCAAACTGCCCTTCCTGGGGTTTCACTGCAGCTGCTGCTGCTGCCAACCCCTCAGACAGGCATCTGCCCTCCTGGGGTCCAGCCAGGCCTGGCCCAGGATGGCAGAACAAAGAACTTCCTCTGAGAGAGGGTGTGACACCCTCTCCCTTTGGAAAATGGTGTGAAGGCAGGGGAGGAGTAGCCTCCCCCAGCCTCTGGAAATGCTTTGTTGGGCACAGATGTGCCCAATTCTGCATAAGCCAGTCTACACCGGTTCAGGGGACCCCTTAGCCCTGCTCTGGCACGAAACTGGACAAAGGAAAGGGAAGTGACCACTCCCCTGACCTGCACCTCCCCTGGGAGGTGTCCAGAGCTCCTCCAGTGTGCTCCAGACCTCTGCCATCTTGGAAACAGAGGTGCTGCTGGCACACTGGACTGCTCTGAGTGGCCAGTGCCACCAGGTGACATCAGAGACTCCTTCTGATAGGCTCCTTCAGGTGTTGCTAGCCTATCCTCTCTCCTAGGTAGCCAAACCCTCTTTTCTGGCTATTTAGGGTCTCTGTCTCTGGGGAAACTTTAGATAACGAATGCAAGAGCTCAGCCGAGTTCCTCTGCATCTCTCTCTTCACCTTCTGATAAGGAATCGACTGCTGACCGCGCTGGAAGCCTGCAAAACTGCAACAAAGTAGCTAAGATGACTACTGCAACTCTGTAACGCTGATCCTGCCGCCTTCTCGACTGTTTTCCTGTTTGTGCATGCTGTGGGGGTAGTCTGCCTCCTCTCTGCACCAGAAGCTCAGAAGAAATCTCCTGTGGGTCGACGGAATCTTCCCCCTGCAACCGCAGGCACCAAAAAGCTGCATTACCGGTCCCTTGGGTCTCCTCTCAGCACGACGAGCGAGGTCCCTCGAATCCAGCAACTCTGTCCAAGTGGCCCCCACAGTCCAGTGACTCTTCAGTCCAAGTTTGGTGGAGGTAAGTCCTTGCCTCACCTCGCTAGACTGCATTGCTGGGAACCACGACTTTTGCAGCTACTCCGGCCTCCGTGCACTTCCGGCGGAAATCCTTTGTGCACAGTCCAGCCTGGGTCCACGGCACTCTAACCTGCATTGCACGACCTCCTAAGTTGTTCTCCGGCGACGTGGGACTTCTTTGTGCGACTTCGGGTGAGCACAGTTTCACGCATCCTCGTAGTGCCTGTTTCTGGCACTTCTCCGGGTGCTACCTGCTGCTGAGAGGGCTCCTTGTCTTGCTCGACGTCCCCTCTCTCTCCTGGTCCAATTTGCGACCTCCTGGTCCCTCCAGGGCCACAGCAGCGTCCAAAAACGCTAATCGCACGATTTGCAGCTAGCAAGGCTTGTTGGCGTTCTTTCGGCGGGAAAACACTTCTGCACGACTCTCCACGGCGAGAGGGATCCGTCCACCAAAGAGGAAGTCTCTAGCCCTTTTCGTTCCTGCAGAAAACCTCAGCTTCTTCTGTCCAGTAGAAGCTTCTTTGCACCCGCAGCTGGCATTTCCTGGGCATCTGCCCATCTCCGACTTGCTTGTGACTTTTGGACTTGGTCCCCTTGTTCCACAGGTACCCTAGATTGGAAATCCACAGTTGTTGCATTGTTGGTTTCTGTCTTTCCTGCATTATTCCTCTAACACGACTTCTTTGTCCTTAGGGGAACTTTAGTGCACTTTGCACTCACTTTTCAGAGTCTTGGGGAGGGTTATTTTTCTAACTCTCATTATTTTCTAATAGTCCCAGCGACCCTCTAGAAGGTCACATAGGTTTGGGGTCCATTCGTGGTTCGCATTCCACTTTTGGAGTATATGGTTTGTGTTGCCCCTATCCCTATGTTTCCCCATTGCATCCTATTGTAACCATACATTGTTTGCACTGTTTTCTAAGACTATACTGCATATTTTTGCTATTGTGTATATATATCTTGTGTATATTTCCTATCCTCTCACTGAGGGTAAACTCTAAGATACTTTGGCATATTGTCATAAAAATAAAGTACCCTTATTTTTAGTATAACTGTGTATTGTGTTTTCTTATGATATTGTGCATATGACACTAAGTGGTACTGTAGTAGCTTCACACGTCTCCTAGTTCAGCCTAAGCTGCTCTGCTAAGCTACCATTATCTATCAGCCTAAGCTGCTAGACACCCCATACACTAATAAGGGATAACTGGGCCTGGTGCAAGGTGCAAGTACCCCTTGGTACTCACTACAAGCCAGTCCAGCCTCCTAGAGGCATAAATTGCACCTCAATAGTACTGGTCTGACACCCAAATATAGTAATTAGCAAGAGAAAAGTAACCAGTCAACTTTTATAAAGTTTTGCAGCACGGCAACAGCTTTTGAACCGTTTGAGATGGAAACAAAATATTTTTTGGGGGGTTAAAATCTGCAGGCTTTGCATCGGATGATGGACTGTGTGGCGAACACGGCAAATCCATAATTATGCGAAAATTGCTGCGGGCGCACAATCCCATAATTCCAGTGACACTAGCTCTAGGTAGAAGATGGTGGATTAGAGGGAGCATTTGTATTGGAGCAAGAACACCTCAAATGTGAGATGGGATCCGCATATTTTTACTGTGTGTCCTCCATTTGAAACTGCGTTAGTTACCGAATCCAGGATTTGATGGGGAGGTGAGACTGAATTTGAGGCAGCACTCCATTCAGTGTCTTTAATACATATTTACATGACACATTTGGAATGTTTACGTTTGCATGTTTGCAAATTGAGATAATAATTTGCCAAGAATCACACGATTGTTTGGTGAAGTGACAAAACAGAGATTATTACCAGGTCTCTGTGTTTGAGGCCACCAGAGCTCTATGAATACAGCACAGACTGCTCCTGACTCATAGGGGCAGGAACCTGATAATATTCGGTACTGATATGAAAATGGGAGATCCATTTAGTACTAAAAACCATTAGGGCACATTTGTTCCTCAAATATTTGTTTATAAAGTTTGCTATAACGTGAACCGCA
Source organism: Pleurodeles waltl (assembly GCF_031143425.1). NCBI lineage: Eukaryota > Metazoa > Chordata > Amphibia > Caudata > Salamandridae > Pleurodeles > Pleurodeles waltl. The sequence continues at coordinate 1,943,632,848 of NC_090440.1, read as the reverse complement.
CCACCCACTGAGTACCAGACCCTGACTACGTTCACTCAGATTTTTAAACAGTGCACTTGTCTTGAATTGTCACTTGTATAGGTCACACCTAGAGCCCTGAAAATTGAGCATTTGATGTTTCATGTGATTACCCAAGGTATTGTCTGACCATGTCAAGACGAACCTGGTTCAGTGCCTGAATAGGGATGATGTCTGAAGAGGTAGGATGCTAGAGTAGAGGTATGTCTTGTATGTGTGGAGTAGTGTATGATTGCAACTATCCTGTATGGTTAGAGTTAGGTGTCAAGCAAGTGGCTTAATAGGTTTGTAAGAGCCAGTCGACCTATATTCTAAGGACGCTTTGGGAAGAAGCGTGCGCCGATTTCTGCTCCCATAGCCTACTGGTTAGATTTCAGAGTTGGTACTGGATGTCTGTCCGGCTACAGATAAATCAGTATAATGAGAGAACAGCCTGAATGCTGTGTCAGGATTTGGGAGAGAATAACAGTGTCTAAGTAGCTCTATTGAACAAGGTGGTCCTTAGTATTTCTAATCTGTGCCAGTAATGAACCCCATTTTGTGCACCATTGTACAGCAAGAAAATATCTTCCCAGGCAAGCCATGACAACGAGGACACTTCAGTCCAAGCTGACTCTTGAAACTGATAGTCCATCTGGGAGGGCGTCGCTGCGCTTTCATTGCACAACTATTGGTTGTCGTTGATGGGGAGCTCAGCGTGCAGTGTACAGTGCCTTGGAGGAAATTCAGAGGATCACTTGAAGCCTGTGCAGTGCTTGTAGAGCAGGGTTTATGTAACCCCAGTGGAATAGAGGAAGGCAGGCATCTAGTGGGGGTATTTTTTTTTAAAGTTACATAGGTGTAGCGTGCTTCCTATTTAGAGTCTGTCAGCATAGGCAAACCCTGGCACACATGAGTGACAGCGGCTCAAACCTGGCGAAGGGATCTCAGAAAACGGAATAGAGGGTTTAACAACTGAATTCAACTGTGATGTCAGTCTGCCCTCCAGGATGTCTCCGAGGCTCAGGCTCTTGACAGATTCCTGTGTGGCAGTTGGGGGATGCAGTTTCACGGACTAGTGAGATGTCAGGATTTTCATTTTACAGGATGGTTTTAGGTGAGTTCCTGGTCCTCCAGAGAAGTTGTGATCCTTGACTGCATGGTCATTGTCAGCAGATTGTTCAACTCTGGGGATGCTCTTGGTTTCCTGTACATGGTTGTAGCAGGAAAGGCCTAAGAACTGGATTAAGGAGGGTTTGGTGCCCTGGTGAAGATTAAAATGAAGCTGCAGTAGACCATAGAGTCGCACTGTGATGACTTCATCCTATTCTGCCCCCTGGCTATCAGCTTAACTAAGAACTGAGATGTCATCAGTGCATAAAAATACATTAAAAAAACAGAAGAAAGCAATTTAGTTTTATGCTGTCAGTGTGTGTTTAAGATTTAATGGCACTATTGACAAAAAACATACGTGAGTGATGGCATCGGCTGCAAAGGATGAATACTGTGGCTGTTAGTGTGTACCTTCATGGTCTGTATCCAGTCAGGTCACTGTTGATCAGAAATGTGCCTTCGTGAATTCTGCGGAGCTTAAGAAGAGAAATAGTCAGATAGTTGCCAGTTTGATTGGCGGACAGTCCTATTACCTGTCTCCAGCCACACAAGGGGTTTGGCCGTTACCTATCAGTCATTGTCGGCAGCACAACCCTCCCTCCACTGATCTTGAGCAACATTTTTCATGTGCCACCTGCGCCAGACCACCTGGCGTGCCCCCAGCAGCCAGGGTCATTGGAATTGATGTCGCCCGGCTAGAGGGACATTTCGGTGCGCGCTGGAAGGGCCGATCAGTCAGAGACCGCGGTCTATGAAGGGACAAAGCACGGGCAACGGGGGCATTGTGCCAACTGACGCCTGCCGTGGCTTCAGGTACGCGTTAGCCCGAGGTGAACCGAGCATCGATTGGCCGCGAGGCACTGAAAGACAATACTCGTCCGCACGGCTTGTGTGGCTGGGCCAGGCCCAGGGTGGACGAGGAGACGTAAACAATATCGATTCTTCCATTGTCTGTGAAACTCGGCAGCTCTTGCAGACATTGCTTCGTTTGGGTTCTGAGTTTGGCCATAGTTGTACGTTCCTGTAATTGGGTCGCCACTTCCAACTCGTGTCTTTTCTTCCAGAGCCTGGGAGTAGTAAGTCGGTGTGCTCCCACACTGCACTGTAGTGTACAGACGTACATCGCTGATGCATTTGAAGGGCGCGTAGCTTGTAGCTCTCTCTCTAGGGCCTATACTGCTGGTAACAACTGAGGCGCGTGCCAGGGACACGATTAATTACACTAATACAAGCCCCTTGTGATTTCTCTGCAGACTAACCATTGTCTATCTGTTTTTTAATTTGCACTTCTTTAGCGTTTGTACAACTGATGGTTTCTTGGCACTAGCGAACGCAGATGCACACCAAACAGAAAAGCACAATCGCACAACCCCAAATATTGAATATTTTATATATTTCAGTCTTTCGAGGCTAAAGGACAGAAATAAATATATTATTCAATGCCTGACGAAAATTAAGGCAGTTTGTGAGTCACTTAACGTGATCCTCAACTGAGGGGTGATAGCACAGTTGCAAGATCTATTGTCATTTTAAGGGGTGCTTAGAGCCTCCCCAATGCCCAATCTTCACTATCGGTTGGCTTCAGTGTCACTCTTATTTGCTTGATTCATATTCGTTACCAGTACGTCCGTTCCTTCCTGTTCTTGGGATGTCCCGCCTGTGCAGGATGCGTTACTATGTCCTTCCACTGTTGGCTTTTTCAGGTGCTACTTTTGCATTTTTGCTTAGGCACTCTACAGGAGTGCATGCGTTTTCCCATGTGCGCTTCTCTCCCCCGCTGCATTCCCTGTGCCTCTTACTCCCGTGTGCGTTGCTGTCTTTAGCCCAATTGATCGGCACTGATCGCCTCACCCGTGCCCCATGGTACTTTCCCCACCTGCTTTACAAGCCAGCCGCCATGTTGCGTCTTTCCCCGACACACCCGCTTAAAAAAAAAAAAAAAGCACGTCCACATGTTTTTTCTTTTCTTTTAATGCTCCACTCAGATTGATTACTAAAAAATACAAAAGCAGCATTGCAATTTGAAAGACGCACAAATGCTTGATGCATTCATCCACAAAATGATGCGGGTGGCCCTGTCTAAAGGTGGTTTTTTTGGTAAATGTTTAGCCTTGCAACACAGCATCGAGGATGCTTTGGCGCATGGTTAAAACCATTTTCAAAGCCAATAGGTCCCAAGGAGAGACCTATTGGGTCTGCCAGTGCTGGTTTCCTTCAAATGTTTACTGTTTTTCACCATCTGTTTTCTTTTTTCTTCAACTTCGATTTTTTTATACCCTGCAGTTCTGAATCTTCCCATCGTGTCACTTGTTACTAGCAGAAGCTGACCCTAATGTTATGTTATGTTATGTTATTTTTATTTGTACCGCGCACAGCTGCCCCAGCAAAGGGGCGTCCCGGCGCTTTGAGAAGGTAAAAACAACACAGCACTAAAAGCGGGCAAAAGAAGTCAAAACACAACAGATAAGCTTAGACAAATAAAAAGGTCTTAATAGCCCGCCTAAACTGAAGGAGCTCATCAATGGCCCGGATTTGTGGAGGAAGAGAATTCCACCAACTCGCTGCCAGGACTCGAAAAGAGCGGCCCCCAATTCTGCTCAGCTTAAAGCGCGGAACCACTGCTAAGTTCTGGCCTAACGATCTAAGAGTGCGAGAGGGAACATAAGGAATCAGCAATTTCTCCATGATTTGCGGGGAAGTACCCTTTAAGATTTTAAATGCAAAACAGAGAACCTTAAATCTAATCCTCTGCTGCACAGGGAGCCAGTGGAGAGAGCGCAGAGTATTGGACACCGAACATCGCCTGGGGAGACCAGTCACCAGTCGGGCCGCAGCGTTTTGAACCCGCTGGAGCCGCCGAAATTCTGACTGGTTTATCCCCGCCAGTAGGGAGTTGGCATAGTCCAACCTAGACAGCACTGATGCTTGAACCACCAGCTGTCTTGTAGGTGCATCAAAGAATTTGAGGATAGGTCGAAGTCCTCTGATGATGCCATAGCAAGAAGCCGCCACCTTCTTGGTATGACAGATGAAACTCAGAGAAGAATCAAACCATACCCCCAAGTTTTTTATCTCTGCCGCTGGGAGGGGAGTCACACCCAACTCCGAAGGCCACCATTTATCATCCCACAAAACCACCTGTTTACCAACCACCATAATCTCCGTCTTTTTGGTGTTTAACTGGAGACAGTTGGATTTCATCCAGTTAGCCACTTCCCGCAGACCATCACAAAACCTGGGAGCCTCCAGGTCTGAGTCCCCACTCAGTGTGACCGCCAGCTGCGTATCATCTGCGTAGGATACCATGGTTAGGCCCCACCGCTTGACGACCGCAGCCAACGGTCTCACATACAGATTGAAAAGGGTGGGACTCAGTGAAGACCCCTGTGGGACTCCCTGGTCTAACGGGTAGAGTGACGACTTACCGGGCGGGATCGCCACCTGGAATGACCTATCCATAAGGAAGGAACGAAACCAGTGCAAGGCGGAGCCAGAAACGCCCACCTCCTCAAGACGCCGAATCAGAATTCCATGCGCGACCGTGTCGAAGGCGGCACTAAGATCTAATAACAACAGTGCCGCCGTCCGACCGGAATCCATCACGGAGCGCAGATGCTCGACCATCGAGAGGAGGGCCGTCTCCGTACTATGACCCGCGCGGAACCCGTTCTGAGTAGGATCAAGAATGTTAAACCTACCAAGGTGGTCTGTAAGAGTGGCATTCACATGGGCCTCTGCTATTTTCGTGGCCCAAGGAAGAAGGGAGATAGGGCGGTAGCTTTCAGGTTTAAGGGGGTCAAGGGTCGCCTTCTTCAGAATTGGCGTAACTACTGCCTGCTTCCATCTAACGGGAACCACTCCAGAAGAAAGAGACAGGTTGATCAAGGACAGTACCGGGGAGCGGCAAACCGGTGCCAGAGTCTTAAGTTGGGCGGGTTTCAACGGGTCAGCCGGAGAGCCTGACTTAATTTTGGCGCTGAGATAGTCAAACATCTCCAGAGATAAGGGGGGTAAGATGGAAAGACATTCCCCCTCACCTAAGGTGCGACCAACCTGCTCTAGCATCAGGGAACCCGTTGGGAAAGTGCGATAGATGGCTTGCACTTTTTCATGAAAGAAAGAGGCCAAACCCTCACAATGTGAATCCGAGCATATTTCCCCTGCAATTACTCTCTTCGCCATCAGGTCCTTTAATACTTTAAAAATAAGTTTCGATGGATTGGTAGACTTCTGAAACTGTTGAGCATAAAAGGAGGCACGAGTTTGACACACTGCCCTGTGATAAATCTTGATTTTAGCAAGATAACATATTTTCAGATCAGAGTCATATGACTTCCTCCATAATCTTTCGGCCTGTCTACAGACCCTCTTAAGAGATGCCAAGGAAGTGTCATACCAAGGGCTCGGCTCCTTCCGGTGACACTTAGACCAACACATAGGAATCAGAGAATCGAGGGCACCAGAAATCCACTCACAGAAGGAGTCGTATCCACAATCGACCTCAGTGAGCGGACCTAAAGGAGCCTTCTCGAGCTGATGATAAAAATCCTCCAGACTTAATTTGTTCCAGTGTCGTTTAAGAACAAATCTATCCTGAGATACAAAAGGAGAGTCAGACAGAGAGCATGCCATTTTCACCAGCATGTGGTCTGTCCAGACCAACTGAGAGGAACCAAGAACTCTGAGACCTTCTAAATTTGTGAAGAACGGGTCAAGAATATGACCACCTTTATGTGTGGGGAAGGTAATCATCTGCGAGAGCTGTAAAGCCTCAAGATCCGCCAAAAAGCTCCTAATAGTAGGTAAGGAAGGACAGTCCAAATGGAGATTAAGATCTCCCACAACATTAAAATTTGCGCATCCTAGTGCCTCTATGCTAATATACTCAGGAAGAGTAGCCCTAAAAACAGAATCACAGCCCGGAGGCCGGTAAATTAATAACCCAGAGAAGGTAAACTGATGACTAAACGCTATTTTAAATAGGGCACCCTCACACCCCAAAAGTTCAGCAGCTTTCCACTGACAGGGATAACACCGTTTGGTGACCATCGCAATACCTCCACCTCTAGTCGTACGATTTAAAGTAAAAATAGCATATTCTGGGGGAAAAGCTAAGTTAGTTATCGAGGAGTCAGAGTCCTGGAGCCACGTTTCCGTCAGAAAAAGCACATCCGGCGAACCATCAGCAAGAAGGTCGTAAATCTCCTGATAGTGCTTTACCACAGATCTGACGTTTAAGCTCCAGATACTCAAGTCCCGTTGTCCTATCCTCTTTACAGCAGGCCCTAAGGAGCGTATAAGGGAGGGGGCCCCTGAGAAGGTACTTGCGCTTTGCATCGCGTTATGCGCCTCTATACTGCGATATTATTTTAAAAGCTACCTTTATAACTATTTGTGTTCTTTTTTAGTTGTTTATTGCCCTGATTTTATAGGACTTATTGTAACCCCCTTACCTGCACTCTAATCGGTTCTCCCACCGCTGTTTGGCGGGTCCGGTCTCTGGGGTATTGATTTTGGGTGCCATCTTGGAGTGGTGGTCACTTTGGGCGCCATCTTGGAGTGGTGGTCACTTTGGGCGCCATCTTGGAGTGGTGATCACTCTGGGTGGGGTTGCTGACGAGCGGTCTAGCGCTCCGGCTGAGTGGAGGGACGCCTATTTAAGGCGACCTGCCCTGGGGGCTGCCCTGAGAAGGTACTCACGCTTTGCATCGCGTTATGCGCCTCTATACTGCGATATTATTTTAAAAGCTACCTTTATAACTATTTGTGTTCTTTTTTAGTTGTTTATTGCCCTGATTTTATAGGACTTATTGTAACCCCCTTACCTGCACTCTAATCGGTTCTCCCACCGCTGTTTGGCGGGTCCGGTCTCTGGGGTATTGATTTTGGGTGCCATCTTGGAGTGGTGGTCACTTTGGGCGCCATCTTGGAGTGGTGGTCACTTTGGGCGCCATCTTGGAGTGGTGATCACTCTGGGTGGGGTTGCTGACGAGCGGTCTAGCGCTCCGGCTGAGTGGAGGGACGCCTATTTAAAGCTCCCCCCAACGCGCAGCGGATACGCGCAGCGGGCGTGCCTTCGCTGTGCCAGAGTCGTGCCCGTCTGCGCTAAGGAAGCGCGGCTCGTGGCAGAACTCTGGACCTGGTAATCATGACTGTTCGTTTGAGAACCTATAGTAGGACCTCAGCATCTTCTGTATAACAGTCTTCTGGTGCATACCTGTGCTGTCATTTGTTTGATATCCCTTTGGAACCATATGGCATGTGTAGAGTGAAAGTGGGGCGGGGAGGTCTGCTTTATATTTGAATATCATCAACCAATCAAATTTTTTTTTAGAGCGCGCTACTCACCCGTGAGGGTCTCAAGGCACTTGGGAGGGGAGGTGAAGGGGAGGGGCCAGGAGGGTCACTGTTCGAACAACCATGTCTTGAAGTTCTTTCTGAAGAGCAGGAGGTCTTTGGTTTTGCGGAGGTTGGTGGGGAGGGAGTTCCAGGTTTTGTGGGCGAGGTAGGAGAAGGACCTGCCTCCTATGGTGGTGCGTTGGATGCGGGACACTGTGGCTAGGGCGAGATCGGCTGATCGGAGGTTGCGGGTGGGAGTGTGGTAGTTCACTCTGTCGTTGAGGTAAGTTGGGCCGGTGTTGTGGAGGGATTTGTGTGCGTGGATGAGGATCTTGAATGTGATTCTCTTGTCTATGGGGAGCCAGTGAAGGGATTTGAGGTGTGGTGAGATTCATTTGTGGCTGGGGAGGCCAAGGACGATATCCTCGTTAGGGAGCTTGGCCCACAGGTGGGCACATGGTCATGGAAACCACGTGTGATACTAAACATCCTTCGCAGCTAAGCACCTCATCCCAGGGCCCTTCTCTCATGTGAGTTTCTGACGCATCTTATCCAATAGGTGTGTGTTACCGGGAGGAGGAAAAAGATTTATCCACCAGTACTGGACAACATTTGTTAGCCAGATCAGGCAAGGAGGGTCAAATACGTAGTATCAAAGGGCCCTGTGGGGACCAAACCTTCACCTGCCACAGGGACTTAATTGTCCAGACGCACTATAGTGTGGATGACCCGAGCTGCTTCTGCATTATAGGCGTGATGCTTCAGACTTGTTGCATTAAGAGGCTGTAAGTTGGGTGGCCCATTGGTGAGCCCTGTCACCGTTCACTCCTGAGATTTCAGTTGTCGCACGGGAGACAAGAGCCTGCTTCCTCCCGTGGGCACCCCCTGTCTCTGCATGACAAAGATATTTCCCTGCTTTTGAGCCAACGCCCTGGTTAGTGCAAGAGGCAAGTGAGAAGGCGTGTCTGCCAAGTGGCAAAGCTAAAATCCTTGTTGCAAGTGAAAGGGAAGGAGGTATGCATTCCCCAGTTATACTGTCATCTCATTCTCTTCTGAAGCAAAGGCACTGGGAAAGCCTATATATTTCACCTATGTGAGATTTATTTACGTTGTCAGTGTTTTTTAGACATGTTGCACAACAACTCGGGGTGCTGTGCAACATGGCTTTAAGTAAAGGAAAAAAAGTGGTCAATGCTGGCCGTGTCAGAGCAGTGCTACATATCTCAAAAGCACATTGGCAAAGCCAAATAGCGCTCTTGTGTACGAGAGCTATTTGGCATCCTTAATGTTTTTCTGTGGCAGACAGGAGAGTTAGAGGAGCCAGGGGGAGTCATGGTGGGAGGGAGCAGCAAGACAACGGATAGAAAAGAAGGGGGTGCAAGGACAACAGACTGGACAGGAAAGGGGTGGAAGGGAGAACCAAGTCAATGGACAGTGGTAGGAGTGTGTGAGGGGGCACCAGGAAACAGGAAGGAAGGTGTGGCACGCAAACAACACAAGGGAGGAGCAGATGAGGGAGGTTCAGGCATGACCACAGACAGCAGGAGGAGGAAAGGGGCAAGCAACAGCAGGAGGTATGTTGGAGGAAGCAAGCAAAACCATGGACAGCGGATAGATTGTGGTGGAATGCAAACACATGCACTGTGATAGAGAGCAACTACAAAAGTAAAAAAAAAAAAAGTACCTGCAGAATTGCGTGGCCTGTGGAAGGGCAATAGCCACAGGCAGCTGTAGTTGGTCTATGCTCCACAGCAGGGACAAACACTTGAAGCCCAAGAGAAAGCGGTTTTAGTAACTTTTAAACCATTAGAGCTAGAAACATTTTTTTGCTAAAACTTGCAGATAATGCAGGAGTTGGATTATGAGTAAATGCAGCAAATATACAACTATGCAGAAAATGCTGCAAAATTGCATAATTCCCGTGATCCTGGTCATATGTCATTGCAATTTGTACGTCCTCTGGTAGCGTTATAATGTGAATAAACATGTATTACCAGGAAAGGTGGGCCGGGCGATGTTCTGATTTGTTGCTGCCTGAGAATGGTGTAGTCAGTAAATTGTCCTCAAAGCCTGACCTGCAGCTCGCTTTGTCCCAGCCCTCTTGGCCTTGCAGAGGCACCAGTGTATCATAAGTTCTCCACACTCGGAAAGCCCACCTCTGGGATGCTGTAGATGAAGGCACCATAATGTCATGTTTCCCCTTTTCGTAGCAGTGGAAAGATCCTTCCATCTACGTCTAGAGTCCGATGAACCTTTAAAGACCTCAAGGGCCTTCTCAAAGCATAATCTCTTTCAAGAAACAGACTAGACGTTCCCAGTAGAGTGATCGTGTTTACTAGTGTTTGCCATATGGACCCCTCACATGCCACATCTGTATTTCCAAGCGTCCTTGGCCCAGCACTCTTTGACTCTTTGGATGTGACCTGCGAAACAGTCAAATTATCTTCATTGTTCCTTATATTTGTCTATGAATAGATTGCTTTTGCTTTCCTTATTCTCTACGTATCTTTTCAGTTCACTTGTTTTGTTGGTAGTGCCTTTCTTTTGTTTGAATTAATATTTTAAGCGTTGCAGTCGCCTGTCCTGAGGCTCTGAAGCAATGTGATGAGGGGTGAAGGCCTAAACTAAGGATCTTGTGTTGTTCTGACAGCTCCCAAGTGAGTGTGCGCCACATGATGAGTAAGTCACTAGTAACCAGTTGTACTGCTCAGGTGGGTTATTATAATTACCTCCTTTAAAATGGCTCCTCTCTTTGTCTTTTACCCCCATACCCTTCGTGCACAGCGTGTAAAAAGCCTCCTCGGTAACAATAACACTACCCTACTTTGCAAACTCACTATACCTGTTTGAAGACTTTCCACTTCAACACCTATCTTGGTGCTCTTTTCAACAACACTTCTAGCGTCCAGTCTTGTCAGTAACACTACCTCTCTCTTCTCTTCCTACCACCATTCCCATCGTTACCACTCCCCCGCCCTGCACTACATCTAACACTACACATCCCTCCACCTACCACAGCTCCCAGACTCAATGCTGACGCTTTCCCCTCCTGCTCTGAACACAGCACCTACTTTTAATTCTCGACAGCTCCCACATCCTCCCCATTCAGGAGCTCAAGCACAGCGCCAACTTACACCTATCACTTTACCTTTTCTTACTGTGCACATTTCGAGGGCACACAGTTCACCTGTCGCCATGCTAGAGCTGATGTCTCTCCACCACCTACCACCATTTCCGATTGCACACAACCTCTCAAGGCACCTCTACCAGCCACCACCTCCTTGCACCAGGCCCCTGCTGAATCCTACAGCTGGGCCCCCTCGGTCAGGTTGGGATGCTTCCATGGATGATACTCAAACTTGCTTTAAATGGCAGGGTGCTGCGCAGTCTGCTTCTAAGCACTGAGGACATATATAGAGCAACAGGCATGCACAGGATATGACCAGTTGTGTATTCAAAAGTTAATTCGTAGGTTAGAAAGAACCATGTTTTTTTTTTCCTCTTGGTACACATTGTTTTATTTATTTATTATATAAACCGGACTGGCACAATAATTTAATAATTTGGCGTGTATTTAACTTATGCTAAAAAAAAAAGTGTTGAGTGTGTAGTAAGAGTTGCAAAGGTTTGTGGATAAAGTATACACATTTTAGAAAGGCAGTTATCGCTCAGCATCGTTATGGGTCCTTTGCTTTCTCCTCTTGATGCCTGTGGTGCAGGACATCTTGCCATGGTAGCATTTACTTGCAGCACGTGAATTGGAGAGACTGGATATTTCGTCAAGGTATCTCAATTTAAACACATTATGCAATCTTTCAGCTTTTCTGTTCTGTCATATAGCTAAAGTAGGAAATGTTCAATCTGCTAAAACGTTTACTTTGAGCTCAGGATATTTTTTCAGATGTGTCAAGAAGTTACACTCCAAAAATGGTAACTAAACCTTTTACAGAGAATCCTATTGTAGACGTTTGCCCCTTGGCCTCCTTAATTCTTCCTGCGTAATTGCTGGGGATCGTTGGTTGGTGGGAAAAGTTATGAGGTGAGAGAGGTCAGGTTTCCATTCCCATCCTATGGCTGACACACCGCCCTCGGGGGCCCAGGCCGGATTACAGAGGTCGCTAAGGCCAGGCAAAGTGTGGAAAAGGAGCCGCCCTGTCAGGTGTACACGCGAGCCCTGCTCCTTAGGCCTGCCCAGGGCTGAGAGCAGGCAGGGCGTGGTGCTTCATGTGGGACGCGAGCCAGTGATGCCTGCAACCACCCACCTGGGGCTGGGCCGCATTCCTGCCTAGCCGGGCCGTTTCTTGAGAGAAAGCTCAGGTGTGCGGCTGTCGAGACCAGGCCAAAGGTGCCAGGGCTCCGCCTCAGGTGCGGCTGACGTTATCACAGACCTCTGGCCTTTCAGAGGCAGGCCTGGCAGGTGAAGTGCCCAACGTACTGTGGATCAATCCATTAGTCTTGGAGAGGGTTATTGTGTGGTTTTGGCCATAGCTTGGCCTTGTTCTCTGGACAAGCCAGTCGTAGAACGAGCGTAACGGGATTGCCCTCTGGGCTTCTCAGAACAAGCTGGGCGGAGGTGAATGCGGCCTGTGGCATTTTCCACGACTCCCTTGTTCCGGCCCTCTCGCGTGCCAGCATGCTGCATAAACTATACACCTTGGTAAGGAGTAAGCGCTCCTGTGCAGCTAACGTCTCTGTACTCTGTATGTGGCTCCAAAAAACGGTGACCGCTCGCCCTGAAAGGAGCCGGAATAGAGCTGGGTTGGGGAAACCGTGGTCTGGACTCTAGGACAAGCTATTAAAGTACAGAGGCCTCAGTGGGAGTCTCCCCGCTACCTGAGCAAGGCTTCTGCTAAGCTAAGGGCTAGGTTGTCTGTTCCTTGAAAGTCAGATTTCTGGTACAGCCGCCCCTCCTGCACCGCACCTCACTGCCCTTCAGGGACACTCTGGGTCCTTTCTACCTCACGCCCCACCTGTAGTAAGGCAGATCTGCGTAAAAACGAAACAGTTTGTGAGATGTGCTCCACAAGCAAGTAGGATAAATGATAGAGAACTTCTTCCTTTCATTACCAGCCCGGATGACGTGCTGCTCAGCGCAAACACCCATTGAGCAGAAGTAGTTTTTGCAGTTCCCACTGGTCTATTTTCAGCTACAGGTGGAACGCCATTGAACCAACATTTGATCTATGCGGATTGGCTACTTTGATCCCGCTGATTTCCTACATGAGCAGGGACTGAGTTACAGAAACGCAGTGAGGTGCACGTACTTACAGGGTAGAATGTTTGCAGAGGAAGTTAAGTATCCGCTGTCTCACCATCCAATACAGAGATAGTACTCCCTGTCTCACACACAAGAGATAAGTGCAGTTCATACTGCCTCGCAGGCAGCCCTATATAGTAGAAGTGCAGGAACACAGTGCCTCACTTTTCCAACGTGCAGGTAGGTGTTCATTGTTGGTTCTCACCTACAGATGTATTGTCGAAGACAAACAGTATATTACATTAAAATATGTACATCTAGCAGGCTTTTGGTCGGCCTCTCGCTCCTGACTGGATGGCTTTCTTGTCTAGCTCACCTCTCTTCTTTTATTCAGCACCTGTTCTTTTGTTTGTCCCATTTCTGGAACATTTTTTCTTTACTGTGTTTTGATTAAATTACCTTTGTCCTTCCAACGCTTGTGTCCAGAGAACTATGTTTTTTTCGTTTAGCCCTCGATGGGAGTGCTTTTTTGTTTTCTTGCCCTTTCCCACCACTCCTTTGTGCTGCTACTCCTTCCTCTTACACATTGCTACACTTTTTCTTTTGCTGATTGATAAAGAACATTGACAAAACACATTTCTTTTTTCCTTTTTGCTGATGCAGACCAGCATCATCAAAACGCATTGGCAAGGGCAATAGATCTGCATTGCCTAAGCCAAAAGGAGAGACCAATTGCCTTTGCCAGTTCTTGTCTTTCACTTCCACAGATGCAAGTACTCACTCTCTCACAATACTGGAAAGTAGTGCTCTACATACAACTACAGATTCACACACTCCTGTTTACAACCACAGGTAGTATATAGAAGTGTCTGTCCTTGCAGTTTCACATAGAAATGGAGGTTCTTGAATTTCTACATAAACGTGTTGGTCCTTGAAGCTCTACATAGAATACATGGAAGTGTAGGTCCTTGAAGTTCTACATAGAAGTGCAGGTTCTGCAAGTTCTACACAAAAGTGCAGCTACGTGCAGCACAAGCAGGCTTCCATACGTCCCAGGAACATTGGTCTGTGTCTGAAAGAAAGGGTCACTACTGTCAGGAGATCAGCTGAAACTACTTCCGAGTCAAATGAATCAATTGTATGTCAGCAGTGTATATGAGTTGCAGGTTACAAGACCAGGCCTAGTAGTCTGGTCTCTGTCTTTGCTAAAGCAAAAGTCGCCGCACTTGAGAACTATTTTACATTAGTAGCACTCTATTAACTTTCTATTTACATTGGGAAAGAAGCATTGGCATAGCCAATAGGTCTGGATTTTTTTTAAGGGATGAGTTTGGTAATAGTTTTTGTCATTGTGAATGTACCCCAGCTGTTCTAGAAAGAAAATGGACAAGGGGCTGCACCATACATTAAAGGGCCCTGAAGACAGGTACGGGACAGATTGGACTGGTCCGGGGCAGCGGCCGAGCAGTGGCTGCGTCTTTCAACATTTTCGCGGGCTTCCCCATGTGTGGCAACGATTGGTTGTCTGGGGTGACAGAAGGGTCACCTGGGCAGTCATCGGGAGCGGCATTATCGGTAAAAAAGTGGAAAATGTGCTCTAATGGTCACCTTGCTGCCAGCCTGCCCCCGAGGACTCCTGATGCGCGCTGCCCCTAAGCATCCTGAGGAGTTGCCTTTACCCGCCCACCCTTCCTTTTATCTTCCATGGGGGGGGGGGGTGTTAAGGAGTCATGTTTGACCCCACAGTAGGTTGATATCGTTGGACATCACAGATCTAAGAGCAGGCGAACTCAATATGCTGTTGTTCTATAAGGTTTTGGAATAACCTGGGGCGGGGATGCTACAGTCACTAGAGAAGGGCTGGTGACATCTGCTACTGCAATTGTCCATAGCCTTTAGGGTACTCCATTATGTGCCCCTCGGGGATGTGGGGGATGGTGGCTGAGTCAGGGGTCAAAGGTATGGCCCGGTTGCCCAGGTTCATCCCCTGATTGGGTGCTAGGGGTTTTCCCTTTGTTGGGTTGCTCTAGCATGTTTTTGTTGGGGAGGAGGGAAGGCAGCTGCTTTGCTGGCCCTAACTCCCTCTATTCTGAAGGAGCAGAGAGTTCACCTTGTAGTCAATTTTGTTGAGGGGCCCAACAATTACCCTTGTCCAAAACCCTTGAACTATGCGATGCCACAAGGATCTGAGGGGTGGTCAACCATGACTCTTAATGAAATGTGAGAATATGTTGGTAGAAGGTCTTTGTATTAGTCAAAATTAATATCAAATAGATTTTTGTATACTCTGTAAAATAACCTGCAGTGAAGATACCAGTCACATTTTTATGTTGTGTTTATGAAGCGTAATAAATACGGCTGGAGAATTTGAACATTCTCTATCGCAAGTATGGTGACTGTTGTATAATTTGGTGGGTTATCACTGTATTTTGTTGCACTATGTCGCACCTTTGTTCCAGATGACCTGTCTCAATATGGTCCCTCCCTTGTCACATAAGGAAGGAAACTTATGGGATATAGCCATGTTCAAGCGGGGAGTATGGCACCATTTGCTGAACAGACTACATAAGTGGAGTTAAGTTACACCCCCAAAACAGAGTGTTAGGAAAAGTAGTAAAGACATGCAAATTGTATTGTACATAATGCACGTACAATACATGCATAGCACAATATTGCTCAGCACATACTTTTGACAAAGGGTCAGCATTTTTGTTGCATCTTTAACAAAGATGCACTTTTTAAACGTCATGAACAAAAAAGCTGTAAAACCAACAAGTTACCATCACAGGAAAGTGACACACAACACCCATAGCTGCTAATCTCGTGGCACCAATGTAATAATATTCATAATAATACTCTTCATCACTACGTGTTTTCTCATTTGTTTGGGAAATTCAAGTGTTTTTCTCCAAACATCAGTTCACGAGTTCTGAAAAATAAAGGCTTTTCAATTTTTGTGCGCATTTATTAATTTAGCCAATTAAAAGCTTCTAATTTGAGAGCTTCTCATAGGTAGCTGACCTACCAGTAACTCACAAGCTATTCGGAAACACCTGCGCTTGTCTAACTAAAGGACTACTTGATACCTCATTACCAAAACCTATTGGGAACACAAACAACTATTCACCTTGTTGCATGGCCTTGATGGACCCCCTTCCTTCCAATCAATGACAAACCATGAAAAACACTTGAAAGTCAGTGGCTGAAGGGGCTGACCATAAGACCACTCTGGCTGTTCTCATTAGTGTAGTCTTATGAAAAATTTGTGATATGAGGTCCTGTTCCAGACAGCTAAAGCTTTCTGTAGCCAGTCAACAAGGGGTGGTCTCCCTTTTGCGCTTCAAGCCTGATTAGGGCATTTGGGACCTAGGCATCATGCTCACATGAATTTAAAATGATTCTGAATTTATAGTTATGAAGCACACAGTTACCCGGACAATTGTGTCCCGGGTCTGTTCTGAAGACAAATTGATAGAAAACCCACTCTCTTCTGTTTGGAAAATAGGTACACTTTCAGATTTGTTTTACTCATAGTGGCAGTGCAGCCTCATATGTGCATTTTTCTGAATTTGGGGATTTGTACGATGTTGTGTGGTCACAAAACAGAAGGATTGTTTTTTTTTTATTATCTGAAAGGCGTCAGCAAAAAATGATAGTTTTGATTCCAGAAATGTAAAAGATTTAGCAGTGGCTTCTTGAGTTTACTTTAACAATCTTCTGTGTTTTGTTTCCCAGTTTTGCATGTCCTGTGAAGCAGGCTTGTATGGCGCGGTGCTGCACGCGCTCATGCCATTAGGCCAAGCGGTGAACAGCGATTAGAGCACAAGTCGACTGGTTCCAAAATGGACACCATAAGCCACCAGAATTTATGTTCTCCTCATTTGTATTGTTTGTTGTATGTATTTCTAGAACCAGGAGTGTCCAAGCGCGTCTGTCTCCTGGTGTCACCCTGTGGCGCATGACTACCATCCCCTACCGAGAACCGGGCCACATAGCCACATTTGGGTCTGGTGTTAAGATTTTTTGCATGTTGTGTCGTTTTGCCGGGTAGGTGTAATACCGCATGTGCAACACATTGAGGTAGTCCGGGGGTTTGCACCAGTGCTTAATTTGTAAATAAAGAGGGGCCGGTGCTCAAAGCCCTTCTCTTAAACACGAGACTGCTGTAATTAAATCTGCCAGCACTGAATACTGAGGCAGCGTAATCCTGAAGCCATCTCGGGCCTCTTCAATCCATTTACGGCCACCCCCGCCCCTTCAGCTCATCCTACAACTTTCTACTTTCTCCCTTTATGCCACTTTTTAGTTTTTTCTTCTTCCTTTTTTCCCATATGTATCTTTTGCTCGGAGCAAATGCTTGAGGCATAAGAATAAGCCCCGGCCCTCACAAATAAGTGAGGCATAAGAATAAGCCCCGGCCCTCACAAATAAGTGCCGGTGCTCAGCACCGGAAACAATAAGCAAGCACAAATTAAGCACTGGTTTGCACCCTCAGCACTATTCGTGATAGGACTTGCCAGACCTTTGCTTTTAGTTGGGAAATGAAACTACAGGTCCCATAATGCTGCCCCTGAAATGCCTGTCCTACCTCTAGGTGTCAAACGTGTTAATGGGCCGTGGTCGTGATGTATGGCCCCTCCCCCGCCAGTCTTGGCTGCTCCGAAGGATTTGAGATGAACACGTGGATTTTCAAACTTTAATCCACCAGGCGCTCAATCCTTTTAGCCAGTTAGCACACTGCGGCGAAGCCCTGCGCGCCGGGGAATCTGTTTTCAGACTCCGCGCCTTCGCATAAGAGGATTGCTCGACATTGTGCAGTAAATGGAAGGTCTGCTGGGCTGCAAGGGTTCTGCGTATATCAGATAGGCTATCACTACCAGTAGGGCCCTTTGTAGAGGTCACCCGGCATTATTTAGTCTGGCTACCAACTGATGCCAGCCTCAGTCCTTTGCATAACCTGCGCCCCCTTTGTCTGCCCAAGAACTCCCTAATCCCTGCCGCCATACTGCTAAAGGCATATTAAGACACACGCAGATCTAATCTTTCCGCCAACCTTTGAAAGAGAACGATCTTTTTGGACTGGTGCTTTTGTGTGTAGAGAGCACAGAGCACAGATGTAATAGGAGGTGTTAATGGGTAGAAGCAGTGGTCGAAGTGCGTTAAAATATGGGAACTGTAATGCTGCATGCAGTGGGGTGTGGCAAAAAAATAAATAATCTTTACATTTTTTTGGGCCTTTCACTGTCAGGTAGCTACATATAAAAAAAACATGCAGCTTAAATTAAAAATAAATAAAAAAATGTGATACTCATTGGGAAATACACTATTGTACATTATGAAACCTCTATTAGTTCATGCAGAGGTCTGTGTGTAATCAAAGTTATTGTAATCGTGCATTACACATAGTATAAGGTAAGCTGCTACAAAATGCACACATTTTTAAAGATAACATAATGCTTCCAAACATGTACATTGTATTGATACCCCGAGTGTACGTAATGCAGTTTTTTTGCATTAGTTTCCCTTCAACACTTCCATGTTAGTAAGTGCAAAATAAATACAGTTACAATTAAAAGCACACACTTCACAGCCCAGAGCTATGAGTGCCATGACCTCACACAACCGATAAAGCCCAGACTCCCTCATAACAATAGATAATGCCCACATTTAATGCCCAGAGCATTGATAAAACCGCTGCTCACCTGGCATAATACTCAGATCAACTCTATTCATGGTCATGATCTGTCCACTCCCACCTTTAATTAACACTTTAGACTTGATGAACGCAGTGCTGATAATGACATTGATTAGTGGCGCATTGTTTTAGGTTGCACATAATGCCCCCACAATGTCAGAGCTCTTTCAGAGTCATCAAGATGGCCCTTCATAGCCCAGTTGTTAACTCTTTGCACTACCATTCCAAAAGAATAAATCTTTGTGATCACAAAGCTTCGAATGATTAGGTCAATTCAAGCCAGTACCGGCTCCAAAGCATCTTTGTTATTTGCAGATTAACACGTAGCATACATGTGCATTTCTTTCAGGCAAGCAGCCCCTCTTCCCCGGAAGGAAGGCTTGTTTATTGTTTAGCTGACAGTCTGCCAGGCTTTGGTTTCACAGCACAGGGAACTAACTCAATGATACTTCAGCTAAGGCCTTCAAACTGTGGGAATTAACCATCCTGGGACGATAGTTGGTTTACAAAAAGTAGGTGAACAGTGATTAACAAATCATAAAAATTTGGTCACCTCATGCCCCTCCGATCTTGCCCCTATCGACGACTGGATAGAGGTCCCAGGAGTTGTGGGGTAGGGGGTGCCTGGGCATATGGCTACTTGGCTATGGTAAAACCAAGGTGTCTTCTGGTTGCTGCACCGAGTCCGGTAGGCCGAGGAAGGGCCCAGCTTTATTTTCAAAGGTGAGGAGCTCCCCTTTTTAGTTGTTGGGGGCGGTACACTAGAAGTGAGTCTGACGAGATTCCCAATCCGTTCAAAGCAGCAAGGTGGAGCCACCGAGGGCTAAAACTCCCCAGGCAAGAAGGCTTCTGATGGATACCAGGTTGGGGTTCCCAGTGTGCTCTAGTAAGGGGGCTTTTCTCTGTTATGATAATGTGTCCATATTTCAATATATGTTGCAGCCAATTTAATCCACACCAAAGCTTGTTGTGTCTTTATTGCTTCTTAAGAGCAGTTATTCCATGTCTAAGTGCCATTATGTGTGCATGATGTTGCGGTAACAAGGTTTTGCGGCATCTGAGAAAGAGGGAGGGGGCCCAGATTGTTGTTTACCCTCCCCCGACACAATTACATCAATAGTTCTGGTCTGTGAAGAGGTCCAGAGCCCTAGCACTCCAGAAACCAGAACTCGTCAACAGGAACACAAAGTCCATTTTTTGACTCTTTGATCCACCTGCCTCTCCATCATAGAGGATTCGTTGGTGGATAGAAATTCTTCAGAACACTTTAATATGCTAAATGGACTCGGTTCGTGGCTGCTACAATGCAACATTCTTTAAGTTGAGGTAGCACCCAACTCAAACAGAGGGACATCAGGTCCAAATTCTGAAAGGTTTTTTCTTGAATATCTCTTAAAGGGTTAGTGCTAGAGCCTTGAAACCTTTACCATTCTTTCTATGTTTTTTTTTTAGCTTGACTTTAATTCTAAGTTGTATATTATGGATTTATTTCTTTTTGAAGTTATAACTATAACCTGGCTATGATTTTTACTGTGTGATTGATAATCCAGTGTGGGAAACAGTTTGTGGGTTATGTTTCATACCGCCTTCTGTGAGTTTAGACCATTAGTCCATTTACCCTGAAGTGTCGAAGAAGCTTTGGAAATATATTTCCTCTCAGACCAAGTGCCCAGCATTCTGGTCTGTAAGGGATCTCAGCATTGATAGTGGTAGGTGGGCCCTACAACTTCAGAATCTGGCAAAATTATGACAGCAGACCCTTGCAGTGGTGCGGGGGTTTTCAGTGGGCATCATGACCAACAATCTTCTAAAAAAAAAAAAAAAAACCTTCCTGGACATTTTCTCTTAAACTTAACCTGGCCTGTTTTTTAAGTTATCAAGCCTTTTTCCATTTTCCTTACCAGCAGCCTTTTATCGATAAATCAAACGTGGTGTTAACCTTTCTATTGACGTTAAACCACTCTTTTGTGAGCTCTCTCCCAGTATGGACTGTTTTTGTACAATATTATTAAACGAAAGTTGCTTTTGATCTTGTGTGCAGTTTGCTCACTTTTAAATCTTTTGGTTGCTGATTGTTCTTAATATATCATATTAGACTTATTAGATTAAGTCTATTTGTATCATACCACTTTCTGGTTCCCAGGCATTATACACAGCAAGATAGCTTACAAATACGATAGGGGCATTTACACTTGAGGCACTTGGCAAAACCTACACAAACTTTAATAAAGATTGTTGTTTTCTTTTTTCTTGAAGTAGTACTGCATACACTAGAGGGGAAGAGGGGAACTACCAGCAGTGATTTTGTGTTGATCGCTGAGGGAGGTGGACAGATTGGCTGGAATGCACAGAAAAATGTTATGTGAAGATTAAATGAATGTATTTAACAAGATTATTGTTTTTGTAGAATGAATAGTGGTTGGTGTTCATATGTTGGCTGCATTTGCATAAATGTCAACATCCCTCTCTATTGATCTGTCCTTGTTTGGTCTCGCCAGCTAAACAGTGCATGAGCTGTCTGTTGCAAGACGTATTGTTAGTGTATAGTCGACTTAGAGCCTGCGCGTTACTTACCATTGGTTGGCTTTATTGCTCCTCACATTTGCTTGCTTCATATTTTTTAGTGTGTGTGATCTTTTCTTACTTTTCTTGTGATTGTCCCTCCCAAACAGACACTGAAGCATTACTGTGTCATTACACTGCTTGCTTTTTCAGGCACAAATGTTTTCTCTTTTTTTTAAGGCATGCCAGAAGGAGTGCATGTGTTTTACAGCTTTCTCCCTAGTATGCTTCTCCTCACCTCACTGCTCTCTCTCACCTGTGTGATTGTCCCCGTATACCCTTCATGATGCTCTCGTCCTCACATGCTCCCTCTGCCTGCATTGCTTTCTCACCTGTGTGCTTCTCCCTCTCTCAGCTCCACTTTTCTCTCTCTCACCAGTTTCTGTTCTCCCCCACCCACTCCACGTTGCTCACCCTTACACTTGTTTACTCCCCTATATACTCAGTATTGCTTTCACGCCCCATGCTTGTGTTGCTTTCCTCACCGGCTTTGCCCCATGTCGCTTCTGTGCCCTTATCAGTGTTGCTTCCCCCACCCACTTTCCAAATAGAGCGCTTTTGCACTTTTTTTTTATTTACCAGTCAGAGTTTGATCAGCAAATAAAAAGACAAAAAAAGTGTCTGGCTAATTTTGTAGGTGCCAGCATACAAACTGCTGAGGTGGGCTTTTTTTTTGTTTTACTTAATCATACTGCATGCTGTACAGCATGACTAAAAAGTATTGGCAAAGCCAAGAGGTCCCAAGGGTGTGACGTATTAGCTTTGCGAATGCTTGTTGGATTAGGAGACGTGTTCTTAGACACTCTTGTTAAGGTCTGTTATAAAGTATTTTGATGTACCTTTGTGGAGACATCGGGGCATGACAATGATGAGCTGACAGCTGGGCTTACTAAGAAGCCAGTGAAGGTTTATGAAGATTGGGTGGTTTCTTTCTTTCTGTCATTCATCCTTTCACCAAGTTGTACTTATCTACTTTCTATTACTGTTTTTCCTATTACACAGCCTTTGAAGATTCCGGCCCTTGTTTTCTTCCACCATTGGTACCGTTGTTTGATGACTGATGGCATGTTCAGAATACACCAAGTTTCCTGTTTTCACAAGAAAGAGGGTGGGATTTAGGGGCTCCACTGTCAGCAGCAGTAGGCCACCTAGTTTCTATCCTTGCTTTTCCTCTTTTCCACTATGTATGATCTTGTCAAATCACTTTGCCTCCCTTTCCCTCTTGGCCTACACAAGGAGCACTTAAAAGCGGCTGCCATATAAAGACTTTGACCAGGAATCTCTTTTAGAAGGCAAATTGTTACTTCTAAAGAGCCTGAGTGCGAGTCCAAGCAAACGAGTAATGAGATGCACACTAAAAGAGATCTTTATAGTAATATCTGTTTCTGCAAACAAAACATATACAATACAACAGGATGTTCCCGCAGGTGAGTGTTATTGGCCTGATGCATGTGAAGGTAAAGTGATACAATACAATGTACAGAAAGATAAAAATGATTGTTATTGATGCTTCACATTCAATATTCATATAACAAACAGTCCATTCAAAGTATTTCCCCTTTGTGCAGTGGTACTAATCAAGTAGTTAAGGTATGATGTTGTTGATGTTTCGACCTGTTGAGGGCTAATTTATGCAATGAGTCTTCATCAGGTCAAAAACAGTTGTTGGACACAACCTATGTAAGAATAGAGAAACGATAAGTGAAGGTGTGTATGTGAATGCTATACTCAGATGAGGATTTACATCTTACCTCCAACAAGACATAACTGTGTGTGGATATGTCAGGCTACAGATAATGGCAGGGCCAGAAGTTACCCAAAGTAATAAAGGATATCATGGATGATACCCTGTGGGGATGTACAAACAATATTCAGGGGTAGTTTTCAGTGTATCGTTGAGGTCCTTTGACCTAGATACTTAGACTACAGTGGGTAAGTAATTATCTGTTTTTTACCACCCATTACCTAAGCTTACCCCTTTGTCTTACCTGATTATTGTTTGTGCCTAAATTAGCCCTAAACGTGTTGAAACATTGACAATATCACACCTTAGGTGCTTGATTGGTACCACTGACGAATGGGTAATAATAGGCAATGACTTGAGTGGACTGTTTGCTATATGAACATTCAGCGTGATGGGTTAATAACAAGCATTTTTATCTTTATATGCATTTGTATTGTGTCTCTTCACCTTTATGTGCATGGAACCGATAACACTCACCTGTAGGAACACCCTGTTGTGTTGTATTATGTATTGTTTGCAGAAATAAATATTACTTTAAATATCTCTTGTTGTGTATCTAATCACTCATTTGCTGTGTCTAAGAGGTCTCGTACTCAGCCTCTTTAGAAGTAACAATCTGCCTTCTAAAATAGATTGCCGACAGCATCATCAGGATATACGCTAACTGCAGGCCCAGATTCTGAGGGTTACCGGTTATTATAACACATAAGGATCTTGAGAAATTTACATTTTACCTTCACTTGTAGCCTTGTTGTATTTATGTTCATATTTCAAATTAGCACATTGGAATGTTGGCAGAGGGTTTTAAAATGACTGGTATGCACCCTCTGTCCCAACGTTTCAGTGTTCCTTCCTGTATTAGCGATAATTCTGCCTTCAATGGGTGTAATGTTGCAAAAACATTCTGACCCTTTCTCGGAAAGATTTGCTTTTTCATCATGGTACGCACATCTGTGGCTTCGGCCTATAACTGAGGAATGTGTATATATGCCAGCTGACATTGACTTGGACTTCGGATTGTAATGGTGTTATTATAAATGGGAGAATGTAATAAATGCATTAAAAAATATGCATACTTTTCTTAGTTTACTTGTAACAGCACTACACAGCAGTAATATGAAGATGAAATAGCTAAAGCATCGTAGTAAGTTATTACAGCTGAGTTGCTACACCACAGTGCCTCTCCCAGAGCCAAGAAAAGGTGTGAAATGCATGTAAGCGAACAGATTTTAAACTACATTTAAACAACAAAAGGGAGAACATGCTTTCACTTAACTATTTCCACTGAAAATTCATATTAAATGACTGATTAAGGAAGCATTTATGGCAGTACAGTTATTGCACTGCTTATCTTTATTATTGCACTGTCTATCTGTATTGAAAGGAAGCAGGAGCCTATTTGCTTGTTATCACACGTTTTGCATTTTACCCCATTCTAAAATTGACAAATTAAACGGTTATAAAAAATTCCCATCCAAATACAAGTTGTATATTGGTGTATCACTTCACAGTTCAAGTTCTATATTGAGTCTAAATATATGCAAGCATAATATGTCTTTTATAAGGAACAAAACACTGAAGGATTTAAAAGAGGATTTTGAGTAGTTTGGTTGTATGTCTGTATTATGAGGGATCATATGCTCTCTCCACTATAAGGAGATTACAGGCCACCTCTGAGTTCTTTGACCCCATGAAGATTCACTGTCTCATGCCTTGTTGCCATCCCTGGCCACGGATATCGTCTGTGACTTGCAGTATCCTTAAGTATGATGAGGGTTATGCTACAGCTGATGTTTGCTCCCTGTCTCAACATTTCAATGTACCTTCTCTACCCCTTTCAATTTAGAGCATTCTGTTTTTAGGTTTAGCTCGCAGTTGCGCTTGCGCGCATGCTCACAAATTTTTTTGTTATTGAAAAACTTAAAGGGGGCTTACAACCAGCTCCTTACTTACTTGAACTTACCATTGGCATACCCCAATGTCGCTCTGATATACAGGCTTCGGATTGGCCAGCATGTCGTCTTCACATCACTTCCTGTAGTCATCTTTGTCTTCTTTGCTGATCTTGCTGTCGAGTTGCCTGTGGGCCAAGTACTCCTTCCGGTCACTTTCCACTGGACACTGGTCGTTGTCCTTCCTCTGGCTATGACGCTGAAGAGTACTTCATTTTTCTTTCTGCATACGTCTTCATTCTTCTTTACCGTATGCAGAGTTGTCTTCTTTGTTTGCTGTCTTCTTTCTTCTTTACCGCATGCCGTCTTCTTTCTTCACTGTCTTCTTCTTTCTTCTTTACCGCATGCCGTCTTCTGTCTTCGCTCCAGTCTTCTTTCTTTTAAGCCGCATGCCCAGTAGGTTTCGCATTTGTTGTTTTTCCTATCTAACTGGCTTACAAGTATTAGAAAAATGTTATAATAATGTTTGTTTTACAAAATATAAAACAAACATTATAAAATGTTTTAAATATTTTTAAGCCAGTTAGATTGGAAAAAGACAAAGGCGAAACCTATTGGATTTGCCAACGCGTGTTATTTTTATGTATCATCACACTTCTGAATACCTATTATTCATGAACTGTGACCACGTGTAACCATGTATAAAACAGCTGCGCCGTAAAGCACTCCGATACCTTGGAGTTCTCGCCATATACGGAACTGCAAAAAGAAAACTGAGATAACAAACCGGAATATGTACATATGCTTAAAGATAATGACGTTTCTATGCGTTTTACGGCCGTGAATAACGTATATTAAAGTTTCGGGCCTCCTGCCCCGAAGGGGTGACCCAGCAGTGATGTCATTCCGCGGGGCTCGGGGCGTGGCCTCTGTGTTGCCCCGGCCTACACTCAAACCGCCCGCACGTGCGCCGCGCTGTATACAAACCGTCGTGCGGCGGGTCACCGAGGGGTCACCGAGCAGCGCGCGCGCCGGGCCGTCCGCTCCCAGCGGGCCTCCGCCGTAAGCTGCGGGGTAAAGCCGGGCCCTGGCTGCGCTCCGGCCCCGCCGCGGGTAGAGCTGGAATGTCTGAGCGCTGCATTCCTCGCTCATTAACCTGTCTGCCGTGTGCGCAGCGCGCCTGCGGGTTGCCACCCTCCCCGGGCCGTGCCTGCAAGCCGAGGGAGTGCCAGGCCGCAGCCCGGAGGAGGGCTCGGCCTGTGCTGCACAGTCACCGTGCTGAGGACAACACACAGGTCAAGGGATGTGACCCGGTCAATCCAGGTGCCTGAATTGTAATCCATTATCAGGGGCGTTAACCCTCAGCCGGAGGAGGACTCGGCCTTCACTGCACAGTCACCGTGGCGTACACCACACAGGTCAAGGGAGGTGACCCTGTCAGCCCAAGGCCTGAATTCTAATCCCTCCTCTCCGGGGAAGGGTAGCCCAGGTACAAGCCCTTCGTTGCCTGTGATTCATTGCCCTTATCTGCTATGGGCGAGGGGGTGCCTAGAAACTAACTAAACTTTAGCAGTAGCCACTATTATTTGCGTCATACCTTTCCTCTGGAGCACTCTGTACCACACAGTGTTGTAGGAACCTGTTTAAGCCGAAAA
Source organism: Pleurodeles waltl (assembly GCF_031143425.1). Lineage (NCBI taxonomy): Eukaryota > Metazoa > Chordata > Amphibia > Caudata > Salamandridae > Pleurodeles > Pleurodeles waltl. The sequence goes on along the minus strand of NC_090440.1, from coordinate 1,943,606,654 downwards.
CAACACGGGTCCCGTGGAATAAAAAATAATGTCCAAGCGCTTTGGTTTGTTTTTCTCAAATAGTATGTGATTGCTTGCATTTCCTTAAAGCACAATGCACACCGCGATTTCTGCAATTAAGTGTGTTTTCTTAACTTTGACCTCGGGTATGTCAGCGTTCGGATCAGTGTACAGGGAAGCACCTGAGCAGTATGGACAAGACATCTTGCAAGTCGTGTCTCATCTGTAAACACATCAACATTAAACTTCTGTTTTTTACAAAGCTTATTTTCCTCATAATACTTTTCTTAACTAGTGCTAGGTTTCTTTCTTATCCCCGAAAACGTGTTTTTTTTCTACCTGGAATCTTAACCCTGAAGAGAAAATGTCAGAATACTTTCAGAACTCAGGAGGGGTTTAAAACCATAAACTGCCATGTAGCAAATGTTAATATTCAAGTTACTTTATGTGTGAATGTTAATAAAGGTTGTCAGGAGGGATAGAAATCGCTTTTGGAACAGTCAACAAGGCCCACCTCCTCCTTCTTTGTAGCTCCATAGATTGAACTGTAGTGCACGGTATCGTGTGTGATTAATTAAAAGTATTACAAAAGTAAAAAGTTACAAATGCACGTACGTAAAAGGCATTGGTGTAAGAGAAAACGAATAAAACCAATGCCTAAGTAATGTCATAAAACATCCACTGTGCCTTCTTTGATGCACTTGGCGAATTCTGTACAACCAAAAAATGTAAAACCATTTGACAGAGATTCTTAAAGCAGGTCTATTTAAAAACCGAGCATTCAATTACCTGGCGCAACAAAGTTATATCTAAGGCGATGTTTAGACCTACTGAAGTAAGTATGAGTTTCTTAAAGCAGCAGGTAGGAATTTTTAGCTGCTAGACAAAATTCTGTAATGTTTGCCATATTCATATAATGTTTCAGAACAACACAACTTCTTGTAATTCCATTGAATATTTTTTTTTATTTTGCGGCCTTCATCTCTGGTCAACACCATAGAGTGTACAAGATTGATTCCCTCCTGTAATTACTCAATCAACAATTTTCTATATCAGTGATTCTCAACCTATGGTCTGAGGACCCCTGGGGACCCAAAAGGCATATTTGGGTGGTCCGCAACTTTTTTATAAAATTAAAATATATTGAAATTAATACATTAAAATTACTAAAGTATGCACAGATAAAGTAGCAAAACTGATAATTTGAAAACGTTTTCTAAATTTGATAGTGAATTAAATAACGGATTTCAGTATTTGACCAAATTGGGTTCAGAAAATGCAACTCCTGCAAAGCATGCGAAATTGGAATGAATAAACAAAGTGTTTTAGATCGACAAAATCAACCGATTCGAATAAAGCACAGAATTACTTGCAACTCTCAATAAGTTGCCAATGCAATTGAATGCTCATGTGGGCTGATGTTTATAGGCAGAATTACATATGCTCAAGAAAAGAACAACTGAACTAATTTGTGCAGTGAAGAACAAGGACATGCTGTCCGTAGGTATCTGCTCCAGTTACACTATAACAACTGGAAGAGTGAATGGTACTACTGCATCTATATGATACCAGTTTATGAGCAAGGTGGCAACCGCATATTAACTTTGTGACGATTGAACTCTAAATGCATTATCCGGCTGAGAACCAAATCTATTTGGACTCATTAATAAGGGGGAAGTTTTTGTGCATTTGCAAACTACATTTGGACTGACATGCCTTGGATATGGACAATTCAAGTACTAGACTTCAGATAATGCCATATCGTGTGTTTTTTTGGGGGAAAATTCATAATTGTATACACTGTGGCTACCATAACATTGTACTATAATTAATATACCATCCCTGAGCTTTGTATCCTGCTGTGTGCGAATGATATGAGATATGAGAAAAAAATGCATGAACATCTGTTTTAAATTGTATTGTATATTTTTTTATTATGTATGACTAAAACTAAGTAGTCAATAATGCCTCATGAAGGGCAACTTGGGCGTGTACTATAGAAGTTGAAACTGATGAGAGACTCGCCAACCGTGACAAAGCCAAGGTGGCTCTAAACACTTTGGTGGAATTGTCTTGGACAATAACGACTGTCAAAACTGAAGTTCCTGGAGTACAGTGTATCCTTGTGTTATATTCAGATTGTTTGGTTTATTTTTGTGTATTGTGTCGAAGTTCAAATCATAGACACTCCTTAGGCTGGGTCCCTGGCATCCAATAATGGCTCATTGGGGAGTCCCAGATTCCAGTTTTCGGTGGGAGTCCATAGAAGTCAAAAGGTCAAGAACCACTGTTATATATTATTCGGTTAATTGTGCCAGGGCAGTTTAAAGTCTTTGTAACGAGTAGCATAAGGCTCATTCACATGAATCTGTCTGCAGGCCTTGTTTAAAGATTCTCTTTACAGAATGTTGTGATGTACATGAATTATAAGACTCCGCTATTGTACCAACATGTCTGAAATGGAGGTATACATCAATATCTGCAGCTCGAGAGAGAGGAGTGCCAGCGGAGTGCCCTTTAAAATGTTTTTTGGTGGTTTGTTTGCCCTACTAGATTCCTTCTCTAAGTCTCTTCTTACGGAGTTTGTGTATTTGAACCAAGAATTGGCGTTTTGACTACTTTTTCTGATAATTGTTTTTTTAGATGGATTTTAGCAAACCTCGGTGTCATGGCATTCCTTTAAAAAGCTGATACGCTAGCTAATTCTTGTTTATGCGGCTCAAATTCCAAACATATCTGTGATCTGTGGGTGCTCTGAGGTAGGTAGAATACTTTCCTAAAACGTTGCACTGTAGGAGATTCAAGATGATAGTCTCAAATCTTGCTACAAAAGCTTGATGGTCATAGATGAATGTCAGCAGAAATTTAAGCCCCTATGACTTTCAAAATAATTTCAACGGAAATATTACACTAATTTGCCCGTAGTCTACATAATGCTAAGGTTAAAGCAGCACCCTTGTTCTCTAAAGTTCTGCTTAGCATGCATTTTTGGAAAGCACACAGCTGAACTTGTAACAGACAAACCTGCTCTTGCGCACACACAACAATTGGCATATTCCCAGTTGCCCAGGTGCAGCAGACTTCTTGGTCTTGAACTCCCCAGGCATGGTGTAAGACTGTTCGACCAACCAAGGCAAAATATCATTTTCCTGTTGGTGTGTTCCCCCGTACACGAATCCTTAGGAATGTTTGCCCCTTTTCTTGTAATTTGAACCCATGTTGAAATAACCGCCTAAGGTTAGTACTACCTTACTTGATGGAGGTGCTGGCTGTGTCTTCCCATCACTCATTTCTTTGTAACACCCACCATTGGGACTTCCTTCCACTTCAGATCACACAGCAACGCGCTTCCAAATTATGCCACTTACCTAATAAAGCATTATGGGCGTGGTCCTATACAGAAGACACCAACTGCATAAGACAAATTCAACCATTGCCACTAGAGTGCTAAGAGGCCTAGTAATTGGGAAACATTGCACTATACAAAAACACATAAAATAGTATACTACCTTATTGGTCAAGGAGCAAAATATTCTCTTTGCATGGGTACATCAAGAGATGCTCTTCTATAGAGCTATGTTCTGTTTTTACCTGCTCCCCATTTTTCTCACCACCCAACCACACCCCTTCTCCAGTGGGAGAGATCACTCCACCCGATTGAGAGCAGTCCGACTCTGGGCTCTCTCTTTGTGGTATCAGTCGATGTTTGCTCCCTGCTGTAACAGATGAGGGGCATTGCTACCAGGAAAGAGGGCAGCACTAACCCTTTGCGCTCTTTAACTTGCCCTACGATATGAAGATTTCTCAATTGGAATTTCCATGTTTGTCTACTTGTCTGTGCATGTAAACTGCATTATTTTTCACTTCTCTTACGACTGTTTTCTCATGCTATGTTCCCTCTACACCCAACCGTTTGATGACCTCCGATATGAACCACACATGATGTAAAGGTTATGAACTTATATAAATATTCATTTTGTCCTATTCTGTTCCTGGGCGGCCTCATTTGCAGGCTCTTTTTGGCATGTTACCTACGGTTTCTAGCCAAAATAATACAGGTGGTTAATTGTTGCTCCTTTTAAAGAGTGGCTAGTAACCTAGGTCATTGCCATAAGCAAATATCGGTGTGCCACGTATCTAACCATTTGAGCTTTCATATGTTTATGCCCCCCAAAGTAGACACATTTCGATGCTTCCCCTCAGAAGCAAATGGGAGGCATTAAAATACACCCAAATATTGGAGGAAAGGCTGGTTTACTATGTCAACACCAACCTTCGAATCTTCGGGGGAAATTAACTTTCCGGCGTTCGTGCGTTAGCTGGTGCTTCAAATAAAAATATAGAAGCGTCTGTACAGTTCAGGAAGCAAACCAGGCTAGTGAACAAAGTGGATGGGATCTGAGGGGCACGACGTGTTCATACTTTTTCAATGTGGAAAAAACAGTGCCCCTACAATTTGTGATAAGTCAACCGACCTGGGACAGTAGATTCAGAGAGTTGAAATTCTTCAGTTGAAATGTAAGGCAGGCTTACTGTGCTGTGAAATCGAGCAAGGGGCAGACAGCTAAACAAGCCTTCTTGCCCCCCTTCTCAGGGTGCGTGCTTGCCTGGAAGAAATCTAAATGTGTGGAAATGGTTAATATGAGGATGTAAAGGGTCCTTGGAAGCCGGTATTGGCTTAAATAGATGAAATGACTAAAAGCTTCCTGATTACTCTTTTCAGTGTTATTGCAAGGGAGTTACCAGCTGAGCTGTGAAGCATGTGCTTTTAAAGGACAGTTTGTTTTAAAATGTAGTATGTACACACTGGATATTACTAAAAATCTATAGTTTGAAAGCACTTTTTTATCTTAAACATTTTTGTGCACTTTGTAGCAGCCTATGTTATAATGTGTGTAATGCAAATTTAAAACAATTTACATATTCACAGTGCCTCCTGTCACAGACTGGGACCCATCGCACTAAACATAAACAAGCCACTATTTTCCATTGTACCAACTGGGATTCAATTATGTGGCTCTCTGGTTACAATCACAGACCTCTGCAGTGCATTATCTAACAGAGGTTTCATAATGTACGATAGTGCATTTCCCCTGATTATTTCATTTATTTTTCTTTTCAGCTTTGCCTTATTTTATTTGTAGTTACCTAAAGGTGAAAGACTGAAAATGTTACAGAATATTTTATTTTTAGCCACGACTTGACATCGCCCCTACACTCACTCACGCCTTTGCCCACAGCATCACAGTTCCCATACTTTCTTAAGTGCACTTTGACAGTTGAACCAGACAGACCAAAACTACGGGAATGCTAATGAGCGGGTGTACACTTCATGCGCGCAGGATCTGTGAATGGAAAGGCAGGTAGCCTCTACACTACATATGGAATATATACAGTGCTAAAACACTTCTCTGCGCTATAATCAGTTACCAGAAATCCAAGGAGGCTGAGACAGGGACAGCAAATAATGTTTTGCGTAAGAGGCCGGGAAAGGTGAGGGTGCTCTCACTACCAGGTCATATCAATAGCACTTATATTGGATCAAGTCAGAGGAGTCTGTAAGCTGTATCTACACAATGGTTCAACTAAGTTGCAGCATTGCAGTTTACTTATTCCAACAAATAGTGTAAGAATTTACTTGGTTGAGAGTGGATAGAAAAAAAACTAACTCAGAGAGAATACTCTTGTCTTATAGTGCATGCATGGAGCAAGGCTGTCCTCTGCTGGTTGGGAAATAAAAAGCAAGAATACAACTAATCTCCAACCCACCATCCATTTCCCGGGTCTCGCTGGATGTCTCCAGACCTTCCAGCTTATAAAAGTTTTTCCTATGGAGGGACACCTGGTGGCCAGTGGGAAAAAGGTAGTTAGTTTGGAATTTGTATCATGTAGAATCTATCTACAGTTTCAGAAGTTATTGGAAAGAAAGGGAGGACACTTGGTTTTGAGTTCCGTATATTTGAATGTGCCTCTTCTAATGTGCCTGTTCTGTCTGCTTATTTCCTTAACTTTTACATTTGCAAGCTTCCATCTTTAGTCTGGTTATATACCTAACGTACAGTTCTGGCACACAGGTTGCTTCTGTCTATGCCCCATTTTCACAGTTAACATCCAGATATTGCCTCCTGCTTTTGTAGGTTAAGCATACCAGTGCGTAAGCGCTGCTTTTCCAATGTGTTGGTATCTACGTGGGCTTTTAACCACTTCCACCTCATGCCCATCACTTTCACTCGTTCATGGGCTTGCCTGTCAAAAATCCTTTGATGACATTGGTAAATGCTTTAATTTTGTCCCTCCTTGGGGCGGTTGTGTTACCGCCCTGGGGACCGACCCCGTTACATGGATAATTGCATGTTTGCCAATATGTGTGACTGCGAGCAAACTTCTTTTTCCTATTGTGTTGCTCCTTCGCTTTCACGCTCGTTGCAGCCATGGCGATTTGAACTGACTTGCTTATGTCAACTGTTTTACTTTTCATTTTCAATTAATGTGGCAAGAAAAGTCCAGTTAGGAATTTACAACGCTAATAGCTGTAATTCAAGCAAACACTAGAACCATTGCATTTCAAATGCTTGTCTAGTTAGTGGTCTGTTCTTGATTCCCATTTACAAGCAAAGTTAGAGCTTTAAGGGGGCTGGGTCCCTCTAAGTCTGTGACCTGATAGTAATTCAAAAACAGACTTCGACATGGGTCCCTATCGGGCCCTATATTCATGCCTTTAATCTTACTGGCTAACAACACTGAGGTACTTCTGAAAAATTATAATAAAAAGGTTAAGGTAATCCATGTCAGTGATTTAGTTCTTTTTTATATTTAATGTGTTTTCTTAATCTTGCATTCCCTAAGAGTATTTGCTTTCTCCCGGATGCTGTGTTACACTATTATTTTTTTGGGGGCAGCATATTTCACTTGTGTAGTGCATACTTTTATTTGAGCCACTTCCAGGTGTTTATAGCTGGCTATGAGACAGTGTGAGTTTCTCTGAGTGCCTAACAGTGGATCAAAAAGGTGCTGGATGGTCCTCCAATCCTTGGCCTCTTTGTGGATGGCACAGAGCAATGGTCATGTTTTCCTGTTGCAATTGTGATTCTGTGGAAATATGTGTGAAGGAAGTACACAATTGGCAGAATGCTGACAAGGCAAAAGTAAAAGAAAATCACTGCTTATACGAGTGGATGTGTTGCGTGTTTGGGGGTGGTGAAGGGAAGGAGATGCATAGAAGTGTATTAAGGAAAGAATGAAAACAGGGTGCTGAAAGGGGAAGTGATGAGATGTAAGATATGCAGATGGAGGCCATATGGAGAGAAAAGGGGCATACATGTAACATAGCGTGAACATAATGGGAGTGATTGAGACAGTCTGGAGATCACTACACCTTCCACAGGCCTCTGTAATGTTTAATTCTCAGTTTTTCTGTTTCAGAATTGAAACGTTTTCAGTATTGTTTACAACCAAATCACATTGTTGTTATTGACTTATCTTAAACCACTATCAACCAGTGACAAAGACAATAGTTCTGGCTGCTTTTAGGTGTATTTGGGTTGTTGTGTTTTTTTACCTGGATGCAATAACTGCAAACTCAGAGAGGAACCAAAATACTGGTAGGGTGACACACTATAGGAATCACAGAAATTGAGTTTGCGTATTTAAACCACACTCCTGGTTACATAGGCCAGTCCTTTTTGGAGATCTCCCACCTTCTGCATCCCACGTAAAGCCCTGCCGGAAACCCAAATGCAGCAGCATTGTGTGACGCCACGAGCAGCTGAACAGCACTGACCCAGAGTCCTTTCTTCTTAGAGACCCAATTCCATGTCTTATGACGTGGATCTCGAGCTTCTGTGAGCCTGGATGTAGAAAGCGTCATAAGAGATGGGTCTATTGGTTTTAGAATTCTGATTGAACGCTTAAACCGGAAGGCAAATTTGATGGCAAGAACGGAGGCTCTTATTATGCCTTTGTTTTCTTGTTTATTAAAATAGCAGCGCAGTCAAGAAACTATAAATCCCAAAAGGCGAACAACGGTAGCCAAAACAAAACGTAGTCCAATGAGATCCACCAATCACCAACCAGACAACCCCCCTAGTACTTATCTTGTCCGTGAACAGCCCTATTTTGTTGCTGCTCGCGGTCAAGATAAGTAGTTTCATAACGTTTCAGCATAATTTGTATTCACTTTGGCATATTATTATTGGCACTTTGTTTCCAGCTATGTAAGCTCCGTACAGCATGTCTGTTCGAATGGCTACCCAGATAATGCTTTGGAGGGACTATCCCTCGCCATTATTCCTAGCTCTGTCCATGTCAGGATATTTTTGTGTGACATTATGCAGAAGTGGTTTATTTGAACTACTTTCATTTGGATTCAATTGTGTTTCTATTCATTAAACTTTGGCATTTTGAAAACAAAAACATTTTATATCTCATATACTTGCACCTTTTCAGTATTTTTCAGGCTTGCGAGTTGACTTAACTGATGCCCTAAACCACAAGTGATGCCACGAGGAACGAACAACATTGATAAATATGACATAAGAAAATGTCACCTTGCTGAGAAATCAAACAATAGTTATTTTTTCTGTTTTGTTTTGGTCTTGTCTGTTTGGCAGCATAGAGCAATTAGTTGAAACGTCGAGAAGGAACAGATGAATGGGTGCAAATTTTGCCTCTAGGTGAAATAGAGGCTATTACAGATCAAAGACACGAATAGCAGGTGTTAAGTTTGCCATGAGGAAGAAAGCCCCCGTGTGGAGCTTTTGCTAGCTCTTCATGCTGCCGCCCCTGGTATAACACCACTTTGACCTCAGTGGATCTTGAAGGCTGGATTGACCGATAGACATTATTTTGGATCTTCAGTAGACTATTCTAGAATCAGCTGGTCTCATCGAGTGTAGGCTCTAGCCGTCGATTTCACAAAGTTGTTTTATTGGCGCACCCACATTTTCCGTTGGTAAGTCAGTTTTGACAGCATTGTGACGCTAGTGCCTCCAATTACATATGACTGAGTTGGTTCTGATTTAATATTAATTATTCTGTCCCTGCCAGGCGACCCCCACCCCTCCAAGCCTTTTTCCGACCTCTCTGGGCTGTCTAAACCCAGAGGCTTGAGAAACCCTCTCATGAATAGCCGGGGAGGTATAGACGGGTCACACAGCACAAATCTACCAGAAATGTAGCTGAATGAGGCATTTGGCATATTCTACTGTGCCGTCCAGGGAGATCTTTCACAGTGGGTTATCACTAACGATATATCGTGAGGTGGTCCAAGCTACGAGGCTTGATTGTTGGCAACACTGCAGTATACGAATGACAATGACATAACTTAATATCTGCTGGCTTACTGTCAACCGCTACTATACAAGTGCGGTGTTATTGTTATCAGGGATGGAAAATAGAGTTAATCAACAAATCAGAAGTGAGCTGATGGGAGAAACAGTTTGACCCTCTCGAAGATTTGTACCTTAACACCACTTGCTTTAAAAACTAGTTGGACGTGACAAAGAATGTTAGACCTGGACACTTTGTACAGCCAAAAGAAACAACATCAAGACAAAGTCGGAAATAAGTTTCTTACAGGAGCCATTGGTTTTTTCATGCACTTGCTGCACGAGAGTGCACATGGGCAGTGCTGTGGAGTACCCCAAGCAGCTGAAGCAAAAACTGGCCAGCCAAATGACCATTGGTTTCAAAGACTTCAAGCACGTCATACCAGAGCAGCAATCCTGGCGGTGGCTCACCCTGGAACAGAGAGTTCCTAAGGGATGCTGAACCCAAACTTCTCAGTGAGCTGGATTGCCATAGAAACCCGCGTGCAACCAGAGATCAGACACTAAAGGCAAATTTATACTTATGGCTTCCCGAAGTAGGGAGCTGCCTTGATGCTGAGAGAGCACCACAACCCCTACCGTTTTCACAACCAACTAAACATGCATCCTCGACAAAGCATTTTAACGGAAGATGTTGAACTTGGTAAAGAACATTACACGTGAACCGGTGTACCCTCTTAATGCACTGCCGCTCTGTTTCGTGGTCTTCTCTCACCCTCCTCTTCCCTGCATGCTCCTCTCTCCCATGCATGCTCCCCTCTCCCATCGGTAAACCTCTTGAAACTTCGAAGCTGCCTGTGTACATAATGCAGCAACTAGGGAGCACAGATAAATAGACGTAGATGCTTCTTGCTGTACCCTTATTACCAGTAGCCAATGAAATACGGTAGTATTTCCCCACCCCTAGTTACTAATAATTCTCTGATACCAGCGATACTAGTTATTCCAGGTTTGGGAAGCATCCACTCAGCCCTCAGTAGACCTCAGGGCCTCCTAGGAAATAAGGAGTTAACCTGGAATCTGTAAAGATGCGAGTTCTTCTGGTGGTCACTCATTTTGCTGCAGATTTTCACCGGGGATTAGACTTTACTGCTGGGTCTATGAGGTGTGCTGATTATCAGATGCAATCTGTCGCTTTAACTGCACATTTTCACTGGATGCTTTTACTTCCCTTTTCAGATGTTTTACGATTTCAAACTTTACAACCTTTACTTCGGATTGTTCTTATTTTTCCCATGGCTTCAAATTTACAATCTTTATCTCAGAATTGTTTTTCTTATTTTTCCCACGGGTTTTCCTCATGTCACACTGATTAGATGGACAATTCTTGCTGTGGCTGCAGTGTCATCACCACATCGCTGTGACATACTGTGGGACAATGTTAATAAGTGGTTCTGAATATGAAGTGGGAAAGGCGAGCGTTCCCTCTGAGTGGGCCCTGATATCTTGAGTATAGGGGTGTTTAAGCAGCAAAATGCAAGAGAGAAAAAATGCATTGTTAAAGGTAACTTTTTTTATTCTTGTGCTGTAATGCTGTATTTTCCTACTTTGTGGCGAATTTTCATTCTCTGGACTTCATCTCCCAAACTTTACGAGGCTCCAATCACCGCATTAAAAGTACTACTTGCTCTGTGCTTTAAGGTGAAATTATAGAATGCTTCTTCACCCATCTGAAACAAACCACCTCACTCCAACTCCGGCCAGTATACTGGGTGCAAATTCTGTCTGCGCATTTTAACGTTTGCAGTAAACACTGGTGACTAAGGTGCACACATGTTTTTGCGACCATCTTTTAACATGGTTTTACCAATACCAGGAAATTGCACATGCAGGGCTTGAAGTGACTGGTATTCCTGCTTATCCTTTAAAGGGCGAAAATTGCAAAACGTGGTGAATAAATCATTTCAGCAGGTTTTACACTGTGCACCGCCCACATTAAGGCCTGGTGTTCAGAGCAAACTATAGACGCCTTCGCAGAGGCCTAAACTTTCTTCCAGGCGCCTCATCGAGCATAACCAGAGTAGCAGTCATTCGCTGTTCTAGTTCATGGCAGTGCTGATGGATGCTGCAAGAGTTTGCAACACTTGCCAGGGTTTAAGAGTTCTAAGATGACGCACCCGAGCCCCAAAGTAAGGCACGTGCCCCCATAGCTGCCAAGGTTTCAGATTGCTTATGTGTGACATTTTCAACATTTCTGTGTAGAGTGACATTCCATGAATATGAGTGACACTTTCTCATGAGCAAAGTCAAGCATTAAAGACAAGGGAAACATTAATATCAGGAATTACTCCCTTTTTAGCAACGAGAACCTCGAAGAAAATCTTAAAACTGCTGCAAAGCACCAGAAATGGAAGGGCACTAACCTAGTGCCCAGTTTACTTAGAACCCAAGATCATGACAAGCTAAAAGAAAATTAGGGAAGGATTGGAGAAGGTACCAGTGGCACTTACTAGTGTGTAGCGAGCAGCACATTGAGAAGGTATTGGGTTAATTTTGCCGCTCATGCACTACAGCACTAGTCAGCAAGTGTTAAGCCCCCACCTACTTGGCCCCAATACTCTTACCGCAGCTGCAACATAGTTCTGGAACACTCTCAAGCCTGGATGGTTAGGAGCGCCTCTTCTCAGGTGCTTATGTAAGCGTGCCCATGTGTCAGGAACATTCTTATGGCTGTTTTTACTAATAGAGCTGGCTGCCACTAGGTGTCACTGTCTGGCAGCTAATTGAAAAGAGTAGAGCCCTTCACAACAAGGCAGGGAATCCGAGAAATCTCTAGTAGCTTTCTCTTCATCTTGTTTGCATGACAAGATACGGATCATGCAGTAACTTAACTTAAATGGCGTTAGCCTAACGTGACATGCTGGCTCTTGGCAGGACTGTACAGCGGAATGGCTGCCCGGATTTCCGCCTTACATGTGTGTCGACATAGAGTTTTTTGAACATGCAATGATGTCCTCAATTGGTCCTTGTTATCAGGCAGGAGATGTTTACCAACAAAATGGATGTATTCATGTTCTGAAAACGCATCCCTCGTTTCAAGAACTGTTTATGAGGAAGCAGACTTTGAGGAAAACAGTTGTACCAATGTCTCCCTGCTCCCCCAGGGACCATTAGCAGGTTACTTACTCCCCTCTAAGAGAACAAAGCACGGCACGACCCCTATAATCACACGTCCTCCGGACAGAATTCAGCCATTGACGGTGTTCAACAGGAAATGACACGTTTTGTCAATCGATAGAGGATGTGTATGAAATCGGCATTCCTAGCAGTTTACTCGGTTGCTGTCATCAAACGGAAATAAAAGCAATATTTCACTAATATTACTGTATCAGTCATTTCAGGTTTTCAAACCCTACTGTAATATTTGCCGCCTCTCATTGTGATTTAGTGCCATCTAGTGGCTGTTTTGAGAACGTTTTTGTATTTGTGCGACTTGTGTATTGGGGGGCTTTCTGGGCTGCACCTGATTATAACATGGTCGACCTCTGCGTAAGCCCCTGTTTTCTCGCGGATCTGAATTATGAGTTGGTAGGTATTTCCCGCATCCCATAATTATCAGAAGGATTAAATGGCTCATTTGTCTTTAAATTTCAACAGGGCAAACCTACGGAAATTTAACGGGGGACATCATACCATATTTACGGTGCCTTGGAGCGTTAAACATCAAAATCTGCATGTTATTCATCACAAACTCGTAATTAGTGTTAGTTGATGCACCCCGATCAGTAACGTACCCCGTAGTATTGTTAATTGATGCACCCCGATCAGTAACGTACCTCGTAGTATTAACTACCAGATGCCGTAAATAACACCTAAACTCGTAATTAGGCCCTAAGTAGGCAAGAGTAAATTTTTACATCTGGCTTGACAGTGCAGCTCTCTGAATGCCCGTTTGTTACCAAATCTTTGAATTAAACTTGGAGAGGCCTTTGGATACACCCAAAAGACTATTTTTCTCTTATCTCAAACTACTGGCTATTTGGTACATCAATTAGTTTCCTACGCATGCCTGTATTGAAATGCATGAACAACTTGTTTGCATGTCAAAAGTATACTAAATATTGAAACATTAAGTTTTTGCCTCATGCATGAATTTTATACCTAAATATTGATTGATTTTTTTTTTTTTTGTGTGTTTCTTTACGCAGAAAACTTTAAAAAAAATGTTTTGTTGGAGAATCTAAATGCAAACGATCTATTTGCTTTGCCAGTGCTTTCTGCAGCTGCAAAATCATGGGAAGCATATTTGGCACAGTTTTTGCCTGTGGGAGAGTGATTTTAGCAGAAAATGGTTTGCGGGAGACATTTTGTTTAACCAGTCTCATATGGTATTTTGAGGTATGGCCTCAAATTCAGTTTTTACCGAAGACCCTGTTATTTGGGTTTTCTGTAATTTTCACAACATTTTGTGAAAAATACCTTGCTTTTTTACATACCTCACTCTAATGTGCTATTTTTTTTAACTCTCCAACATATGTGAGTTAATCTGGTCTATTGTAAACGCCAAGGGATGGAAAGAAATCTGTATGTTCTAAAAACAATATGCAACCCAGTAAGGCTGTAAGCTGAGGAGCACTCCCCCTGGTTGTACCAGAGTTCTGCCAAGTAGAGTGTTTAAACACCATTCAGTGAATATTGTTATGTTATTGTTATTATGTTAATTTGTATTCTGGTCCTTTGTTGTGTAGGGCTTTGTATGTGTGCGTGAGAAGTTTGAATTGACTGTGCTTGTGAATTGGGAGCTAGTGAAGCTTCCTGAGGTGTGGTGCGATGCGTGAGGTCAAGTATGGTTCTTGAGGTAGTGTTCTGGGTGATTTGTCGTCTGTGTATGTGTTGTTTGGAGATATTGCTCATTAGTTCTCTGTGACGAAACATCGTCGTCTCCATCACTCCATCAGACCTCACCCACCGCCCTCTGTGCATACCCTTCCTGCGCCTCCTCTAAAGCATTGGCTTCAGCACTTTACCCGTCCCTCTACTTGCACCACAGTGCAGACAGACAGGTGTGGTCAGGCCTGTTCTCTATCATCTGACCACCATCACCTTCTTCTCCGATACCTTGCATTTGTTGTTTATGTGGTGACTATTTGTGTAAGTACTTGCATACTGTCCTCACTGTATTCTGCGTGCTAAGATTTAGTTGAAATGATCAAGGATGCAACTAATAAATAAAGACCAGTGTGAAATAAAAACAAAATAAATCAGAATACGGACCATGCAGTGCGACGGGGCAGAAACGGAGTGCCTTGGAATGTGACAGATGCCCTGTGATTGGAGCCTAATATGCTTCTGAGATTTAGGATTGAAAAAAAAGCAGGTACCAAGAAAGTGACCTGACCACCTAGCTGGAAAGTGAGACATGAAATGGAGCACATTCTAGCCCCTGCAGTAGGTGTAGATCTTGAAAGTAGACTGCGATACAGTGCAGTGAGCATGATATACAGCCAGAGCACCAATGAAGCAGCTCTTATTGGAGAAGTGGCAGCAGAAGGAGACGAACTTCAGGCTGAAAGGACTGTTTCTAGAGGTGCAGCCTGGACCCAGGGGAGTGAGGCCAGTGTCATCTTCAGGCTTATGGTGCCATTTTTAGAACACCTAGATACAGCCTCATACACACGTTTGAGAAGGTACAAAGAGCAAGCTGCCACTAAGGAAAAGTGCCACTTGGGCTCACATTTGACAGGTTATTCCTACAAAGAGCGGATCTTTCTAAACCTTTACGCAGCAAGGATGCTTTAGTGCATTGACTTCACATGCTCTAAAACAACAACCTGTGTATGCACAAGTTCTCATCACTCACCTGTTCCCTTCCTTTTGGTAAAGTACAAGGAAATGCAGGGTTTCTTTAAGTCCTCTGCCCTGGCAGTGGACAGCTTGAGATCTCTGCAGGCTGAACTTGTACTCACCTAAACTAGGAAGTCTTGAGACGGTGTCATGCTTGCAGGGCTTTTCAGCCACGCTCTGACTTTCATTATCAGACAGCAATGTTAAGGTCACTTCCCTCACGTCAGTACTGATATATTAATTTCTTCTTTTAGCGGAATAGAAGGAGTTGCAGCTGTAGATTTGTTGTAACCTGTTCATCTGTACATAAGACACAAATAATTTTTGCTTGTGAGTTCAACGTTTGTTCTTGTTTGACATGCTCAGATTTGGGATTGAAGTCTTTCATTATAGGAAGTTCTGCACATTTTCCTCTTCAACATACAGTTTGATTCTGGCATTTCCATGTTAATTTCTGTGTGACATGGATACAGTTCTATGAGCGTTATGTTGTGTTGTCTTGTTATGTCATAGCAGGTTCTTATTGTTAATAAACACTTGCAGTTGAAAAAGCACTATCCCTTCCACGGGTTTGTTGAGATAAGGTTAGATCGAGATAGACTGAAAATGTACTGGATCTGATGGGTTCAGTGAGTCTCTTTACATATTGAAGGACTGATGCCTTTTTGGGGCGTAGGGCAGCCTTCTAGTGTCCAGACAGAAGTTCTCTTTGTCCAGACCAAATCCTGATAAATTTTAGTGGTTGACAAGGAAAAGGATTCAACACTTGACTCTGAATCGCTAGGCAGGGCCTGAACCTCATTATTTTCACTAAGAATGCCAGGGACACTTAGCTTTACTTTCAGTACAGGGGACAAACCGTTCACAACAGGAACCTCTGTCAAGGTGTTTGAAGCAGAGCCAAAGTAAATGATCTGCAGTGATGGAAGGCTGCTGTGTAATGACCAGCCTTCAAACTGGCCAGAATACAGACCAGTTATGCTGGGGACTGCGTAACTGAT
Source organism: Pleurodeles waltl (assembly GCF_031143425.1). NCBI lineage: Eukaryota > Metazoa > Chordata > Amphibia > Caudata > Salamandridae > Pleurodeles > Pleurodeles waltl. The sequence continues at coordinate 1,943,590,543 of NC_090440.1, read as the reverse complement.
TGCTGGGGAAGTTACAGTGATACATTAGAAATTATAACTTTTTTCATTATGGACTCTGTACGTATCATTGTGTACTTGTAGAGCGGAAACCTAGCCAAAGAGGCAGTGGAGCGCAGTATTACGGGGTCAAAGATCAGCATAAAGGCAAGGAGAGGTAGATAGTCATTGGATTCTTGCAATATTGTGATGTGGTGTTTGTTCAAGAACTGTGTCTTCAACTTTTCTAAATTGTGGCAACGTTGGTATAAAATGGGTTGGTAAATTTGTTGTGTAGCATATATATATGGCAAAAAGCCAGATGAGGTGGGGCGGAGCAATAGCAGCAACTATGCTGCGTTTATGTTGTGGGAAATGACTTAATCGGGTTGTAAAGTGGGTTTGATTCAATGTAGGTTAAAATGCTTGGCACATCTAAAATGTGGATTTGTTCATGGATAATGTATGAACAGTCATCGTTTATAAACGTTAAGGGGTGGATGCTTGTACATAATGTAGAGAGCAGAGCTTTGGTTGCATGGGTTACTCAGGTCTAGGACTGCACAGCCATTCGCTCTGGTGTAATGGAGCCTGCGGCCTCAGGCTGCTCGCTACAAAGCAATCCCTAACATTATAATTGTTCAAATCTCCTCAAGTCGATGAAACATGTACACATCAGCTTCCAAAGGGCTTGTGCACCCGAGTGAGCCTTGGGTGTGCGGGAAGTGTCATCGGAGAGATATGGTGGGTTGCAGAATTGGGATCTGCAGACATTAATGCCTGCATGAAAATGTAAACTACGTGGCTTTTCACCTGCTGCGTATTTGGGGTTAGTGTGGGACTGTGTGATCCAGGGGAAGTGTGGATGGCTGTATCCACTATCGAGGTCGTAAATACCAAGGGAATCCGGATATCCAAGAATCTTCCTAAAGGTTTTTCACTCCCATATTGTGCACTTTACTCTGGTGTAAAAAATACAGCAGAAGTATGAAAAATCGCCAGACGCCTGCATATCTTTGTGGGCCTGGGGAGTGGATTGGTCCACCTGTGCACGAGTCGAGTAAACATTTAAAAAAGTCTGAATGAGGTCCGTGGTTTTGCAGGTTCGGCTGCGGGCAGTTGAACGGTCTCCCGTGTGTTCCCACCGCAGAGCAGGCCTAGTCTTACATTTATCTGTGATTTGCAATCATTCTGGGCCCGTGCTGTGGACAGACCAGCTGGCGGACACCCGTCTCCGGGTCTCAGGTCCCTGCCACAGAGCGGTCTCATGTCTCGGGGACTCTGTTTATTCTGCTGGAGAGTGGTCGGGGTTTGGTGAGCAGCTGTCCGGGCCTTAAAAAGGAAACCTTGCTTAACAGTGGGACAGGAGCCGCTATTTAACTGAACGTGGCACAGCTTACATTGTAAAAAACGTGTGCATGACTTCGAAAAGAAGATCTTCTGTGATGTCATCCTGGCCTCAGCACCCACATTGTTGGGTCTGAGGTGTGAAGAATGTGCAGAAATCAGACTTCCCTGCAGTGCTGGAAGGCGTGCTTATGCAAAGTCATTGTCAGTACATTTGTGTGTTAAAAGCAATAAGTGGAAACTAACAGTACCTAATCATTCATGTAATTGCAAAGAATTCAAGTTTCAAATCTTTCATAACTGGTGTCCAGCCAGGGCCACACAATTGATGTGAATCTGAGCCTTCCACGCTTGCTCTGTAACTATGGATCCTCCCCACTTGCAGATAATCCACCATCCTAGTCACATCTGCAGATGTCAGCAAAAGAGGCGTGCATGGAGTGCAGCACAAGTACCAAAGCTTTTCAGAAGTTAACGGATGACCCTTCTTCTGTTAATCACTACAGTAAATGTAAAAAAATGTAAATTAGCACTTGTATAGCGCACTACTCACCGTTAGGGTCTCAAGGCGCTGTACTCATACCGCTATGGAACCCCTCCTGGCTTTTCCCTGTGAGGCGCCCACTCCTGAGCACCCCCAGGGTGAAGCCAGGCATCCAAGCGCTGTTGGGGCCATTGTGGAGATTAAGCAAGCTATTGCCCAGAGTTGCAGAGTGGGACCCATGAATTAGATCAGGCACCGAGGCGAGAATTATCTGGTCAAGGGGAATTGAGCCCAAGACCTGCCGAAGCGGGACTTGAACCCTTGTCTTGAGCCAGAGCTCTGCCTCAGGGTCTGCCGCTCTAACCATTGAGCCACACTTCTCCACGGTCGTGCCTAAAAGGATGGAGAATGTTGCCCAGGTGACGTTACTGTGCCCAGTTATGGACTTGTAAAAAGCTGTGCTGTGGCAACTAGATAAAAAACTTTACACATGTAAATAGAATTCAGAGAGGGCGGACACATTATTCCTTTTTTTTATCATAAAAATATTTTGCTTTACTGTTTTGTAAATTGATATTTACATCACAGTGCTTTGAAAGCCCCGATAGTTGGCACCTCTTGTTAACGGGTAGGAGACAGTGCCCATGCCCAGGGAGTCTGTGACCACCCCCAGCCCCGCTTCTGGGCCCACCCCCAATAATGGAAGGCACAGAATTGATAGAATTGACCTGAGACAATCAGATTTGCATTCTGAGAAACAGTTCTCAGGCTGAATTAATTACCACAACAAACATTAGCATTCAAAATATTTGGTTCAGTCAAACAATGTGAATATTACATAATCCAAAATTGTTGGAAAAATCTCTACATAAAATCACCTAACCACATACTTTAAGTCACGTTTGGCCACCCCGCTGGTCTTTAGAGCAGTGGTTAATTCACTTGTGGGACCGAGTGCTACCCACCGGACCCCACATATATACACTGTACAAGGGGAACTCTCCTGCTCCCTCACAGAGAGAGGAGCAAAAAGCCAGCACGTCACCTGAGCCCCTAATCACCCATGCCAGAGCAACCCAAAAGAGGGATCCCCCTGGCCCCCTTTGGGAGATGGGCATGGGCAACCGGGGTAGATCTTGGTCTCCTCGCATAAGGTTCAACTCCCCACAGTACTAGAGTAGTGCCATAAAGTACCCGTAGAGCCAAGGACAATCGCTATAACGGATGTCCCTGGCCCTGCCTTAGAGACCGTAGTACTTCTGCCCCTGCTTGATCGAAAGTTTAAAACCGAATGTATCAGGAATTTTCCTGCCTTCTTGTCCCAGCTGCGAAGGTGTCTACCAGCTTTGTGGCCAAACCTGCCTCCATCACTGCAGTAAATACGACAAAACAGCATTGTAGACAGAAGACAAATGAGGTGTACCAAATGAAGAACCATGAAAACACCCCAAATACCCGTTCACACCCCATAGATTGCACTTGGGACGGGTGGGTGGGTTAAAGATGCTCCTCTCTGGTGCAGCGGGTCTCGTCTAAGGTCGGCAGGGGCACCTATCTCGAGGAAGCTATGTGGGTGTTCCTTACAACCCGCGCTTAAAAGTCCCTACCTGTGCCCCTGCTGGCCACCCCGGTGACCCTGCTGACCTCTGGCAGCCAACAGCTGCTGGGCGCCCCTCGTGGGCAATCCACGCAAGTGCGCACATTTCAAAGCAAAATACCAAGGACAAGGTGCGCACCTCCCCCAGGCCAGGCGGCGGCCCCATCTGTGTCCGAGGCCGCCATTATGGCTTGCCCTCTCCTTCAGATCCAATGTCTCGCTTTGTAAAGCACCTCCTATTGAGACACATAATAAATATGATAGGTAGAATTCTGTTCTTGTGGAGGTTTTCTTCGCCACTCCCCCAACTGCTTCACTCAGCAACCCCCGAGCAAGTTCAAAAGTGATTTATAGTTCTGGCTGAAATGCGGCAGTCCACTGAAATTCGCTTGTTATTGTTACCAATACACACAACTCATGCCATAACTCCTGGCAGGTTTTCTTGCGCTGAGTTGATGCTTTAACCATTTTGGAAGGTGAAGTGAAGGGAGGCATGGGTGGCTGGTGAGGTAGACAGGATGACTTTGGTGGAGGAAGGCTTAAAGGGAATGAATGGGCAGAATGAGGGCTTCATGAAATCCCCATACTGGGTGTGGTATTCTTACCCTCATGAATGGGATTTAGCAAGAGGATAAGTCTTTTATTTCAATTTCTTCTGCTTTGAAATTCTGGGAGTGACTTTTGAAGCCTCCTGGCCTCGTGGCAACTCTTAGGCTCTGTGGGGGTTATGCAGTAAGAATTACAGAATCCCAAGGGGGCCAAGAGGTCTGAGGGGGCATAGGGTGGGTGTAAACCTGGAAGTGAGTTTTAATCCATCTACCAGCCTTAGCTGTTCTTTCTTGAGGATCACTGCCCTAATTAAGTCATCTAAAATGATTTGGTGCAGGAGAGAACGATTTTAAAGTACAAAAAGTGCAAATATTTGTCTTAAAGTGTTCGTTGACAAATGTATGTCATGCAAATTTACAAATAAAATTCTCATATAATATGTCTTCCTCATTAAAATCACATTCGATTACATTCCTTTACGTCCCAAAAAACCGCAAACATCCATTTCTCCATAGAAGCACTTAATCTATAGTAATACATTTCAATAAACTGTCCCATAAATGCACAGCTGCTAAGTCTTTTAATTGATCTTAATAAAAGGGATAATTATTTATGATCATGATAAATGTACTCGGTCATAAAGTTGTTTCTGATTGAAAAATGCAAAAGATGCACAGGCACACAGCAGTGCGTAATGGGGTGTCGTAAGTAGCCGCTTTACATCATCAAGCACAACCATTTTAAAAAACACGTCTCAATTATAGTGCCTTGTCTTACTGAGCAGTACGATGGACACTGTACACGAAGCTTGTTTCCCAATACACAAAAGGTCCATCCTTCACATGATAAACTCTACCATGTTCTTAAAACATTCTTAAACGTGTCTTCTCTCAAACGTACATGTAAATGCTCTAGGACATTTCATACGTCTTACAACCCCAATACACAGAAGCACAGTTTTATACACTAAATTGTTATCATAGGTTTTACAATATCTGATAGAGCCTGTTTTCATGCCTTTTGTATAATATTTTGAGCTTGCGAAAGTCTTAAAGTATCAACAGTGCACTGATTACGTGCTATGTATTTCTGCCCTTCTAAGCGCTATGATAGGAGGGGTTGCTTTAAGTATTTTTCTCGGGAAGATGAAACGCACACTTGACCTGTAAGGATCCCAAATTGTGACCCCAGGTCGGCTGACTTCTCTCATTCCTCTTGCCTCAGACACACACGCACCTGCAGCAGGCACACTCGCCCACCGAGATAACTCACAGTCAGCAGCCACGGTTCACCGTCCCAGCAGTCCTCCTCTCTGCAGCTCGGTCGGCGGGCGCTTTCCTGGAGGTGTGGGGGGCAGGGAGCCGGGCGCAGAAGTTGCCATCCCTCGCTGGCATTCGGGGTTATTTTTAGTTGAGCTGTATCAATGCAGCTGTCCCTGCAGGCTCACTGGGGGAAGTGACACTCGGGCCTGGCGGTCACTCCGCTCCGACGAGGCCGGCCTCCGGTGCAGCCCGCTCTCCCCTCAGGCCCCCTGGTAAGGCGGACGGCTGGTGAGTACCGCTCCTGCGGCCCCCGGGCCTACGGAAGTCACTATAGCGCTGCGAAGAGTGAGGTGTGCGGCCGAGTGCGTCGATTGTATGGGCTATTAATAGTGTCCAGGCGCTGGCTGCTGACACGTCCCAGCCTCTTTGCCCAAAAAGCCACCTTCCTTTTCACCCCGAAGCCTGCACGTTTCAAATCTAAAAAGTCCGGGTTACCAGGGTGGCTTCCAGTTACAAGCGCCCAGAAGCCCCTTGGCTGAAGGTGGTGTGCCCCATGGGCCTCCACCCTACTTTCTGGAATATTATACAAAACAACAGAGTATCCGCTGCGCGAACTGTCGCTATTTGTGACCTGCGAACCGCAAGGAGCCTCTCTCTGACTTCCGCAAACATCGGTGAAAAAGGAAGTCCTTTGTGGAACTTGGCGTTTGGGTCCACGGCTCTCGGCAGATGCTGCATCTGGGCCCCTGCTTCCCCGTGAGGCCTTGTTCGCAAGGTGGTGATCGGTGGCGGCGCTTCGGACACGGGGCTGCCCTTAGATGGTACTGTTCTGGATTTTTTAATCGCTTCTTTAAAATGCGGTGCCAGGAAGTCCTTGTGATAAGGCCGTGAGAGCGTCCCTGAACTGCCTTCTCTGAATGACAAGTCACACTTTAGACAGCAGTTGTAACTTTCTGCGTTGTTAGCCTGTGATGTGGGCGCTGGGGCCGCACGGGGCAGGATCGGGGGGCTAGGTCCAGAGGCCTGCCAAGGAGAGGTCTTGGCTTGGAATGTCAGGGCCCAGCTAGCCACATCATCTGTGCATCTCGAGTATGTTTTTTTCTAGCAGCTCGCTGTCTCGTGCTGTACTGTGTTATATTGATTTATTCTGAATATGTTACTCACGAGTGTGGCACCGTGTCGGGTTCAGTGTATGGTGCGGTCCACTTGGGAGAGTTGTCTACCTTTTATCAATCTACCTGCCCGCTCATTGAAGGGATCTGTTTTCAGTGAAGTATTTCCCATCTGGGCACCTTATACACATTATGTTAAACGTGGCACCTACAGGTGGTTGTAGGGGATCATTCGAGGCTTTGACACCCCACGCAACATCCTTTTACAGGCAGTGAAACACCTCCTTGAGGTGGTGCATTGTGCAGAGCGGCGCTACCCGAGTGTCGCCATCATGCACACTTAAAGAGGCTTTTGTTTATTAGTAAATACAAGTGTTTCTGCTCGGGTGGAGCTAGGTCTGTCCGGTGATGCTGAACGTGTTTACGCAGATGAGATATCGGCCTGTTGGCAGCCATAATGAAAAAGCCACAAGGGAAAGTTGTCTGTTTTAGATATTACATTTATCAATTTAAAACACGGTCTCGTTTTTCTTTAGTTCATTGATACACCTCCCCTGTCTGTGTCTTCAGAGTGGCTGTAGAATATAGTGCTCGCACGCGGTGCTTTTGCATGAAGTTGTCTTGTTTTAGAATTGATGTCAATACTGGCTGTATTTCACGTTTTATACATTCTCAGCAAAAGTAACAGAGAAGCTGTGAGGATACAGCGATTTTCCCTAGATCACACAGAGATGAAGTAGGAAATTTGGGATTAGATGGTGCTTGTCCTTGCACTGTAAAACAAGCGCATTTTTCCCAAGTCTGAATAAAATGAATGTTTCTGTACAAACAAAGGGACTGGATGACGTACATTTTGGGGTGAACGCCAGATAGATGCTGAAGATCACAAACCGCGCCATCGATCAGGTGGCACGTTCAAATTCCAGTCCCTAAACCAGCGATCACCCTCGGGGTCGTTGGTGTAGCTAGGTGTAGTTTGCAGAAATTGCAGTTCCTTACCTGTGCATCCCACCGACGCTGGCTGTCCTGGATTCTCTTTGGAAACTTTGGGGGCTGTTTCTTGACAAGAGTTCAGCACAGCCTGCTACCGCCTCCTCCATGCTTCCCATTTACGCAACCCCCGTGGTTGGCCTTCGACGTCTTAAAGGGATGATGTGCTCGGTCCACACTAGATGTTTTTATTTTCAGTTTTGCAGACTGAAACATAAAAGCCCCTGTGGCCCATCTCAGGCCTCATACAGTGCAGGGTTGGCGAGAGCAAGATTTCCAAGGCTGCTTTTGAGTACCAGGCCCGGCCTGGTAACCTACATTCCGTGGAATCACCTGAGAACAGACCTCTAGTGCAGAGTCTAAAGGGGGGCCTCTCTCCTCGTCCGGCAGCCTTAAACTTCTGCCTCCTTCCAGAATTGCTTTCTTATCCTTCAACCTAGCCTTAAAAGAGTGCACAGCCTAGGAAACCAAACAACACCCTAGGCTACCAGGGTACCCCTGGGCAGACATGGGGGGCCCTCCTGCTTCCAAGTCCTTTCGAGGCACCAGGCCAAGTGCCATTCTCTATCAGGCTCACGCCTTCCTGGACAGGCCTGCTGTACATCGAGTCACACTGAAGATAACAGCAACACTGAGTGTGCTCAAAGAGAACTGCATTTACAGGATTCTGCAGATCTTCCAAAGTTTGGATATTCATGCCATTAAATGAAAAATAATGAAACAAATAATTATTAAGTACAACTGATATCTCTGAAAGAAGTGCGCTGTCACTGTCAAGCCATCTTAAACAGAGCTGCAGAAGAATGGCATAAGGTTCATTTTGACCTATTGAACAATTTTATGAAATTGACTTAGTAGACAGATATATCAAGTTAAAGAGGAAGGAACCATTTAGGTCCCCCAGTGCCCTACTGTTCCATGAAATAAGTATATCTGCATTTGTTACGCTTTGCTTACAGCACCTCTGAGGGGTTTAGTTGTTGACACATTTTCTAGAGGTAGTGCTCATTTATTTAACCTCAGAACAATCAAATTCTGAGAGTCCCTGGTAGGACTTTCAAAGCACAGTTCCCTTCAGCAGGTACTCTCATCTTCCCATCCTACTATTGGCCTTGTTGAAAAGTGTTTGTTTCATCTGTTTCAGTGCACATCATGTGCAATTTGTTATCATTAAAAAGAAACCACAATTGTTTACTACACAGGTGCTTTTCATAAAAATATGCAAACAGCTTTGACAGGATTTCTTCAAAACCAAATGTGCAAATATTGTCAGGTTGTTAATTCACACAGGAGTTTGGAATTTTGATTTGTTTTGGTGCAATAATGACGTAATCTGCATTTTTTTCTGCGTGAGAGACACATTCTTTGTGCAGACTTTGGTTTGTACATCTTGCCAGCTGTTAGTGTGAGTGCGTATGGGTGTAAGTTCATACTCCGGGGGGGTATATGCCTCAACAAGAGGTCTCCGTGATGCCAAGCTTACCATCTGCAGTTAATACCAGACATCCCCCTTCCACAAGCACCCCGCAAGGCCAAGACCCAGAGCATGAGAGTTGTGTGGTTAGACCGACCAGAAAGTCTTTTGCTCTGTCCTTGACACATGCAGGGGTGATTAGTATTCAGTCACAAGAGCAGAAGCCAGCAACAAGGTAACCTCATGCTGCCATGCTACCATAACAAGTGTAGGCCGGCAATATAGTCCTAGGTTGGTAGGTACAGGAGTCAAACTGCCTATTTCCTGCCTCTTGTTATCCCGATCTGAGATTAATTCTCCTTTTCAAGCTTTTTAATTCCTGTTATAATACGTGAAATCTTACATGTTCTTTAATTTTAACTACTGCGTGAAATAAATCTGTGCACATTTTCACACAGCGCTCCTAGAGTCTTGCTTGAGTAATGGGCAATGAGACCCCATCAAAGTGATGGTGTAAGCCACACAATAACAGTAATAGTGAAAGTGATGGTGTAAGGCACACTAGCAGTACTAGTGAAAGTGATGGTGTAAGGCACACTAGCAGCACACTAGCAGTACTAGTGAAAGTGATGGTGTAAGGCACACTAGCAGTACTAGTGAAAGTGATGGTGTAAGCCACTCAGTAACAGTGCTAGTGAAAGTGATGGGTGAAGCCCACACAATAGCACTACTAGTGAGGAGGGTTAGCATAAAGCTGGATTTAGGGACTGGAAATGGCTGATTCTACTGGGAAGCATCAAGTCTTTCTTGTTCTCTTGTGTTGCCCTTACTTAATCACTTTGCATCAAGATTTTGGTAACTTCTGTAGCACGTTCCAAGTTCATAGACCTAAATCAGTGGAACACAAAGCTAACTTTTCTTTAACCGGTCAACTGTAGCTATATCGTCTTAGAAAATATAGTAAAACATATATTTCACCCGGACTGGCCTTATATAGCTTAATTCTACCATGGAATTAGTCACGTGGGTGCCACGCCTATGGCAATTTGTAAGTGGCAGCAGAGGTACAATTCTGCCATAATGTGCGCCGGCCATTCACATTTTTTAGAAACATATCTTGTTGTGGCCTTTGAGGACAACCAAGTGTTCATGGCCAGCAAAGGTGCTGCAAATTTAGGCTTAGAAATCAAAGAAAGACCTCTCTTTTGTGTGAAACTATAAGTTGTAACTCTGTAGAAAGCTTGAATGTTGTCAGACAGGTCATGGTTCTGTGTAAGCTTCTGGAAGTGGTTACTTGACTTAAGAGATCGTCGCACTCTTTGGGTTCCCATTCAAGACCCTGCATCGATATGTGCATAGTGATCCGTTCTGAAACCTACCAGACCATCTTCATGACTGTGGCTGCAATGTTTGCCAGTGGCAGCAGTGCTAAAACTCCAGGAACAATGTCATTTCTTTGCTTCCGCTTAGTCGTAATCCATTGTGTGTTTTGTCCTTTTGCTTTTCCAAATTTTGCCATTTTTTTCGAATAACGACTCAAAATATAGTTTGGCAACGTGCTCTATAAGCCAGTATTAAAGCTCCACGTGCCATCAAGAAGTTCAGCATACGTGCAACAGAGCTGAATATAAAGTAAAATGTCTGGACAGTGGCAAGAGAGCTCACTATCCCTGGACGAGAGCTCAGCACACAACGAGAGCTCCCCTCCTACCAGGAGGGCTCAACATGTAACAAGGAGCTCAGGATACAGGTAGAGCTCAGTATGCCAGTCATTGAGCCAAATATACTTTGATAGAGCATAACATACCATTAAGAAAACTCACACAGAAACAGGAATGCTAAGTTTACGAGTAGCAGTCAGTATACCAGTGTAGAGCTCAATGTACAGTGACAGAGCACAAATTACACAGAAAGAGAGCACAACATACAACAGGAGTGCTAATTGCACCAGCAGAGGCCAACATACCAGTGATACAGTTCAGTGTGCTGTGATAGAGCGCAAGATGCCATTACTGGAGCGCAGGCAGAAAGAGGGCTCAGCATGCAACAAGAGGGCTCGGTACACAGAGCTCAATATGCAGTGAGATGTCAAGATAACAGTAAGTGTAAAATAGCTCGCCATGCTAGGGAGAGAGCTCAGTGCAGAGTGAGAGTGCATCTTCTACCCGAGACTTTAACAAGGAGCTCAGTAAACAAGCAGAGCTCGGTATACCACTGACACAGCTCTGTATAATGTGATAAAGCCTAACATACCATTAATAGAGCTCCTAGAAGGAGTGGGCGGTGTGCAACAGGAGCAATGAATGTGCAAGTAAATCTGAATATACCGAGGTTAGTTGTGCGCAAGAGAGGCCATAATCAGTACATTAGCTCTGTGTGCAAGAATTGGAGCTAAGTATATCAGAAGGGGAGCCTGAAATGCCGACTGATATGCAGATAAGGGGAGCAAATATGCCAGCAGGAAAATCCAATGTTCCTCTAGGCCAGAGGTCTTCAAACTGGGGGGCGGGCTCCCCGAGGAGCCCCAAGTGATCCCAGGCGGGGCGTCAGACACTGGCCAAAAGAAGCATTATACAGATAACAGGCCTTTGTTTTATTCAGAAGCATGTTATTACATTTGAAAAAAGGTAACTGTACTTAACTGCAATGTTTAAATAGGTCTAGACCTATTTAAACATTGCCATCTTTATAAAATAATTGTGAAAAATTCTGAGGGGGGCCCCAAAGATTTTTAAATTTAAACTGGGGGGGCGCGGCACTAAAAAGTTTGAGGACCACTGCTCTAGGCGATAGTTGTTGACAGACGTCGTGTGTTTCCAGTGCCGTGTAACATAACAGTTAGTCCAGTAAGGCAGCTCCACAGTCCCCAGCAGGAGGCACTAACTGGTGTTGGCGCTTTCAGCTAAGGGCAAACAAATGCAGTTACACTAAGGAATCCCATTTCTCCTTCACAGAGGTAAGTGTTCAGGTGAAAGAAGTCGGTGCTCCAGGAGCAGGGTGAAAGCGCCTATAATCCGAATCAGTGTGTCAACGAGCGCACTGAAAATCCCAGAAAAAGCAGGCACTTTGGATCCAGGAAGAGAAGTTAGTATTGCAGAAAATGAGGGCAGGAACCAAGCAGGTGAGCGCAAGCAAGGTGCAGCACTAGAACACAGTGCCCCATGTGAGGGCCGTACTACGGTAGGAGGGGGTCGCACTCTACTGATTGGGAGCCAGGGGCCCAGGCTGCCTGTGACTCTGAGCCCTGGGGACCGGGGGCCCAGGCTGCTGTGACTCTGAGCCATGGGGGCCAAGGGCCCAGGCTGCTTGTGACTCTGAGCCATGGGGACCAAGGGCCCATGCTGCTGTGACTCTGAGCCCTGGGAACTGGGGGCCCAGGCTGCCTCTGAGCCATGGGGGCCAAGGGCCCACGCTGCTGTGACTCTGAGACCTGGGAACCAGGGGCCCAGACTGCCTCTGAGCCATGGGGGCCAAGGGCCCACGCTGCTGTGACTCTGAGACCTTTGAACCAGGGGCCCAGACTGCCTCTGACTCTGAGTCGGGGGGCGAAGGGCCCAGGCTGCTTGTGACTGAGCCCTGGGAACCGGAGGACCAGGTTGCCTGTGACTCTAAGCCCTGGGAACCGGAGGCCCAGGCTGCTGTGACTCTGAGTCATGGGGGCCAAGGGCCCAGGCTGCTGTGACTCTGAGTCATGGGGGCCAAGGGCCCAGGCTGCTGTGACTCTGAGCCCTAGGAACCAGGGGCCCAGGCTGCTTGTGACTCTGAGCCATGGGGACCAAGGGCCCAGGCTGCTGTGACTCTGAGCCCTGGCAACTGGGGGCCCAGGCTGCCTCTGAGCCATGGGGACCAAGGGCCCAGGCTGCTGTGACTCTGAGCCCTGGCAACTGGGGGCCCAGGCTGCCTCTGAGCCATGGGGGCCAAGGGCCCACGCTGCTGTGACTCTGAGACCTGGGAACCAGGGGCCCAGACTGCCTCTGACTCTGAGTCGTGGGGGCGAAGGGCCCAGGCTGCTTGTGACTGAGCCCTGGGAACCGGAGGACCAGGTTGCCTGTGACTCTAAGCCCTGGGAACCGGAGGCCCAGGCTGCCTGTGACTCTTAAGCCCTGGGAACCAGGCACCCAGGCTGGCTGTGACTCTGAGCCCTAAGAACCAGGCGCCCAGGCTGCCTCTGACTCTGAGCTCTGGGAGCCAGGGGCCCAGGCTGCCTGTGACTCAGCCCTGGGAACCAGGGGCCCAGGCTGCCTGTGACTCAGCCCTGGGAACCAGGGGCCCAGGCTGCCTGTGACTGAGCCCTGGGAACTAGGGGCCCAGGCTGCCTGTGACTGAGCCCTGGGAACCAGGGGCCCAGGCTGCCTGTGACTGAGCCCTGGGAACCAGGGGCCCAGGCTGCTTGTGACTCTGAGCCCTGGGAACCAGGGGCCCAGGCTGCCTGTGACTCTGAGCCTTGGGAACCAGGGGCCCAGGCTGCCTGTGACTCTGAGCCCTGGGAACCAGGGGCCCAGGCTGCCTCTGAGCCCTGGAAACCAGGCGCCCAGGCTGCCTGTGACTCTGAGCCCTGGGAACTAGAGGGCCCGGGCTGCCTGTGACTCTGAGCCAGCGCTTAATTCGTAAACAAAAACGTGCCGGTACCCAAAACCCTCCTCTTAAACACACAGCTTCTGCAATTAAATGTGCTAACACGGAATACTGAGGCAACGTTATCCTGAAGCCATCTCGGGCATCTTCAATCAATTTAAAGCTGCTCCCTACCCCTTCAGCTCACTCTTGAAGCTTTCGGCTTTCTCCCATTGTGACGCTTTTTCGTTTTTCTCTTCCTTTGTCTTTCCGATATGTGTATTTTGCTCGAAGTATATGCTTGCAGCAGAAAAATAAGTGCCGGCCTTCAAAAATAAGTGCCGGTGCTCCACACCGGAAACAACAAGCACAAATTAAGCACTGCTCTGATCCCTGATCCCTGGGAATCAGGGGCCCAGGCTGCTTGTGACTCCGAGCCTTGGGAACCAGGGGCCCGGTCTGCCTGTGACTCTGAGCCCTGGGGGCCAGGGGCCCAGGCCGCCTGTGACTGAGCCGTAGGGGCCAGGGGCCCAGGCTGCCTGTGACCCTGGGGCCTGGAAACCAGGGGCCCAGGCTGCCTGTGACTCGGAGCCCTGGGAACCAGTGGCCCAGGCTGGCTGTGACTCTGAACCCTGGGAGCCAGGGGCCCAGGCTGCCTGTGACTCTGTAGCCTGGTAACCAGGTAACCAGGGGCCCAGGTTGCCTGTGACTCGGAGTCCTGGAAACTAGGGGCCCAGGCTGGCTGTGACACTGTACCCTGGGAGTCAGGGGCCCAGGCTGCCTGTGACTCTGAGGCCTGGTAACCAGGGGCCCAGGTTGCCTGTAACTCGGAGTCCTGGGAACCATGGGCCCAGGCTGCCTGTGACTCTGTAGCCTGGAAACCAGGTAACCAGGGGCCCAGGTTGCCTGTGACTCGGAGTCCTGGAAACTAGGGGCCCAGGCTGGCTGTGACTCTGTACCCTAGGAGTCAGGGGCCCAGGCTGCCTGTGACTCTGTACCCTGGAAGTCAGGGGCCCAGGCTGCCTTTGACTCTGAGGCCTGGTAACCAGGGGCCAGGCTGGCTGTGACTCTGAGCCCCGTGCTTCCCTGCGCAGAGGACAGAGTAAAGGGAGGCTTCTATGGAAAGCGATCACTGCGGGTTAGCAGGCAGCCTGAGAGGAGCTAAAGTCTGCCCAGATGATGGATGCATCACTCTGGAGCATCCCTCAAATTCAAAAGGAAGCTTGGAGAAATGGCAGAAGTAGAATGTAGCTTCCTTGCCATCGAAAGGTAACTAAAGGTGATATGTATTCAGGGAATTAAGAAAGCCAAGATTAGCGTTATTTCAATATTTTCTATATTTTAGTATTTCTGTCTCTTTTAAGGACAACGATCATGCCCATTAAAACGCCTGTGTCTGCTCCAAGGGAGTATTTGGTGAGCAGATTGCCTTGTTTTCTTGTGAAATAGCCCTTGCTGACGGCTCTTTTTGTGTTTATAAACTCAAACACAGCAGGTGGCAAGAGAGTGTTTTGTGGCCTCTTCCGGTGCATTGTGGGTAATTGGTTACTGCAGAATTTCTTGCCAGTAAGCGGCACCTGCTAAACCCGGTGGTACTTTGTGCTATGTTCAGACATCTGCTGCAGATTCGAGATCTATTGCTCCTTTTCACTCTCCAGTTAACCGCAACAAACTCAAATTGATGCTCAAATTGGCCTTATTTCTGAGAGTTATCAAAATCCAGACGCTTAACTTAAGCCCATGTAGCCCCTGTAGCTCAAGGGGGGTACAGAGGGCTACCTCTCAGGGAGCCCCCATTCATCCCAACCCAAATGAATGTCTTTGAGACATGGGATACTCGGGACCTAGCATCACATTCCACAGTCATTGTCAATGTCCTTTGCACTGTATGCAGCGGTTCATCCAAGTAGATTGGATCAATCAATCAGTAGATTTGTAGAGTGCTTTTGTTACCCGTGAGGGTATCCAGCCACTGGCAAGGTCCAGTTGATTAGCTGAATAGCCAGGTATCCAGGGACTTCCTGACCTCTGGAAGAGATGGGGAGGCCCTGAGATAAAAGGGTAGCTTGTTACATGTCTTTGCTATTAGTAGGAGAAGGCGCATCCTCTGCTCCGCTACGTCCGATTGGAAGGTGTGAGGGTTAGAGAAAGCAAGGGAGAGAGAAAGTGTCTGGTGGGCTGCTGAAAGTTCAGGCAGTGGTTCTAGTAGGTGGTCTGCAGTTTTGTAGGGCCTTGTATGCGTAGGTCGGTAGCTTGAACTGACATCTTTATTTTACAGGGAGCCAGTTTAGTTCCCTGAGGTGGGGGTGATGTGGCTTCGTCTAGGGAGATCCGGGATATGTCTGGCTGCGGCGTTCTGTATGGTCTGTAGTCAGAGGAGGTGAGCTGCGATCCCTGCTTAGAGAGTGTTTTCATAGTCAAGTTGGCAGGAGATTAGGGTCTGGGTTATGGTGTGTCTTGAGCTCCGGGGTTGCCATTTGAATATCTTACGAAGCATGTGGATGATAAAGAAGCAGGAGGAGGAGACAGAGTTGACCTGAGCCATCATGGTTAGCTTGTTGTCCAGAGTGTTGCAAAGGTTCCTTGCATGGTTAGTGGGGGTAGAATTAGGTCTGAGTTTTGAGGGCCATACAGCCTGATTTATTCAACCCTAAAATCTTACTTGAATCTCATACCTCTCCCCGTTTCCTTTGGGTATTAACTGGGAGTGCAGGTTGAATGTGGGCACTCTGTTGCCTTCAGCAGTGGAGTGGGTCTCTGACTGTGTGCCCAGACTCGATGCATGAGTCAGCTGCTGGAGATAGGCAGTGAGGTTATTGCTATACTGGAGCCTGGCACGGAAAGGGCAGCTTAGGCTGGGTACACTGTAGGGAGTCTGATTCAGATGTGTGTGATGTCAGCTTTCTCAGCTGTCAGGCAAACAAATGTAGAAAGCAATTCGGGGCTTGAAGGAGTCACAGAATGAAAATGTAGCTGTCTCTCAGTTAACTAGTTTTTATATGGCGACTTACCTTGCACTTTATACAGACCTTGTAAGCGCTATAAATAACAGGCATTGCTAATACTCTTTATAATGGTACTAAGTTGAGCAGTCTAGGATGGATGGAAACGGAGTCTGCTTGCTGGAATTTGAACTTATGACCTGCAAGTCATAGCATATTTCAGCTCTGAGCGATTGACTCATGCTATACAGCTAGGAGGACATCCTGCTACCTGTAGCTGGATGTGAAGAGCACATTGGTGGATGCTGACCTGCAGCTCTGCCAGAATGACTCCCAGAGTTAGAAATTACTGGTGAGACTATAGTGCCTTAGAGGACACTGCTGGTCACAGAGATAGACTCAGAAGCGAACACACTCATCAGGCTGTCAGAGATACTGTAAAGAAACCCATTTATTGTGCAAGGATATTGACCAGCATTTGGTGGTCAATGATGTTGAAAGCTGCAGAGCATTTGAGTATCTCTGATGAGAAGACCAGAGCCTTTCTCACCTGCAACATGGAGTGTCATCACCCTCGGTTGGATGGAGTCTCCATGCCTCCTTGTGGTCTGAAGCTGGACAGGCAGGTCTGTGAGGGGGTGAATCTTTTTCTAGGCTGATTGGCGATGGCTTTCTCTGTGAGTTTCCTGTGTGTGATCAGTCAGTGGATGGCGATGTCAGGGAGAAAGTTGGACATTATGAGGAGTGGCTGGATCTGACCCATGTTGAGGGCATCTTTAAGGGTGCCTTATAGGAGGCATACATGGAAGATGTTCTATATTGGTTTGAGTGTTAGTCCTGTAGTTTTTTTCACTATTGATTATGGTAGGATATTTTCTTTATAGCATATGACCTTTAGCAAAATAAGCATGCTTTACAGCCGAGCATGTTAAGCAAGGACTGGAAAATCCAATTTAATCCAGATTGATTGGGACTCTACTCTGATCAAGGAATTTGGCCTTGTTGGCAGAGGGTATCTGTCTTCTTGCCTTTTAACTCATTGACAATTCTCAATGCACACAGGCCATCATGGACTGTTCCCTTTGAGTTCCTGGAAGCCTTAGAGCTGAGTCTGCTTGTCTTTCCCAGGCTGGGACTAAACGTGATGATCTGCATGAATGGGGTAACTGTCTTGCATTTATTGATGCCTACCTGTGTGGAGTAGCCAGTGAACTGAGAGACAACTACACCCCTAACCCAAAGAAACCCGGATGCCATCCAGTCCCTCATGGGAGAGCTAGGAGGACACCAAAACAGCATGCCTACAAGTGCAGGAGCGGTGATTGTCAGTCAAGCCCAATTCCCTGTATCACTGTCTGTGTTACTATTTATGAGTGGACCCCATTAGCACCATTCCAGGCTCTCACTGGTGTCGACCTGATGTGGCTTGAGCAAAGGCCCGTTACCAGCCTCTTATACCCGAGTGCTGCAAAATGTAACATCCTAGGCCTTTCTTGAAGATCCCTTGGACCTCAGTACCCAGTCGACCTCAGTGTTAGCAGACAGAAAGATGCCATGTTTGTACAGTGATGGCCCAGTGTATGCTCCAGTTCTCAGTGGGTCCTCTTAGCTATGTGATCTCAGAGTCAGATCTAATTTTGACCTCTAACATCTGCAAGAGTAACCCCTTAAAAGTGGCCAAAATATTTTTGTGATATACAGAACCTGGCTGATTGGCTACACCCCATAAGACATTTTAGGGGGGATTTTCCAGCTCAACAGGTACATCCTGAGCTATCCCTACCAAATGTGTGTTTCCTGGGCGCAGTTTTGAAAGATAAATGTAACAAAATGACATGGATATATGGAATGCAATTGATTTGATTTTGTTTCTGCTGCTTCTAAATTTAGTAAGAAGTCAATTGTATGATTGGATGATTAGTAGTGGGTCGCTTATTATTATTATATAAAGAAGATACCCCTATGGCCACCACCACTGGCTCCCAAGATAACTTATGTTAGTTCTTTGGGTGACTCTGGAGTTATCCATGGTGCTGAAACATCATAGGATTGCATTGGCCATTGTTTCCCATAAGAAGTTCACAAATTGGATTAAAAGAATCTAAATTTATTGAAGATCCCGACAGCAAGTCCCTATCCAGTTCTTGAACCCAGACAAAATAATTTGAGATCATAACTTTTTAACGGTTAATGCAAGATTCAGTAGACATCAGGTATTTGTAATAGTTTTTATGTTTAATCAGTTTGAAGGTGTGCATTTAAGTGTGGCTTATTTTTCAAAGTAGTAACTGTGAGTTAACGTTCTAACCTTCTTGTGATGATTATGATTGTGGTACTCTGTGTCACGGACTCCACACCACCTGCCACGAGCCATGTTAAAGTGTCACTATGACTCCAAATCAAAGCCTGTCAGTGAAGCTGTGGAGGCCCCGCTTCCTGCTGCAGGTTCAGTAAGCTGGTCAGTGGGGAACACAAGAACCCTCACTAGTAATACTGATGGGTAGCCCCTAGCTTCAGGACCTGGGAAAAATCTGCAGAGGTGGTGTGCCCAACCTTCTCAGTGAGTGACAGGGAGCGCGGGTCAGGCGGGTAGCTCTTTCCCAAAGCCCTCCGCAATGCAGACATTGTAAGGAACCACTGCGGGGATGGCGTCTAAATATGCATTTTCCTTTCCTTGGAAAGCATTGCCTGACTGACAAAGAGCCTGCGGGGCGGAAGCAGTGGCTCGTGTACGCCATGCCGCGCCATTTTCCGTGGCTGAGCTGTTTCATGCAGAGCGCAACACTCACATGCTATGTTCATGCTGCGTAACAACAAGTCCACAGCCATGAAATCCAATTTGCAGAGAACTCGGTGTATACTCTTTATCAGAGAATGACAGAAAAGCAGCAACTGCTGATCAAGGCACCGGAGAGAGAAACAGACGGAGATCTAATGGCTTACAGGGCCTGCTGATGTGTAGAATGTGTCATGTGCCCTGACCATGGCCCTCCTGAGCTCCGCTCCTTGTCCATACTCATCAATGTACTCTCACCTGCAGCACACACCCTTCATTGTGATCGCATTGTTCTATAAGACATTACGTTTTTTTCCTGTGAGACATCATTTTATCCAGTGCACTGACATGGAAAATTAGGGTCTCTCCTGTAGTTGAATTTATGAGAACTTACCCTTAACGGAGCTGTGAATGGTTGGTGTCTACACCTTCAGTGAGTCAGAAGTAATAACGAAAGTCAGTTACTCACTTTCTCACACTATCTAATACCTTCTGAGAAATGTTGGTACTGTCTCTTTAAAAGCCTTCTAGCCCAGCTGAAAAGGACAGAGTATAAATACACACATTACATTTACCATTGTTGGCGTGCACTTAAGGTATTTTACCTCAGAAGACAAAATAGCATTTCTTTTAGAAATGGCCTTGCACATGAGGTCCCAGTTCACATCAAGAATTACATCATCATTGTCATAACACATAGCATCACAAGTCTCATCCTTGATGGCCTCATTCAAGGTGCTGTGCAGCTATACATCCCAGAATCCACTCTGCTCAATCTTTGAATGTGCCCCGCTTAGTGGTTTATATGGACATATAGAAAAAGTGCAGGTACTCACTATTTAGAGTACCTGCTTGCTCCTGAGAAGTGCCGTACTCTCCCTTTCAAATTAAAGAAGCATGGGTACTCAGTACCGGGCAGTACTGGCCCATTTAAAGCACTGGCCCTGGACTGGAGACTAGCCTTGCAGAAGCGCTTAGTTGCGGAAAAGGTTGCTTAGGCCAGAGCCTTCTTCGGCAGTGGTCATGAAGCCTCTGGGAGCAGGGTTTAGACTTTGGCCAGGCCCTGCACTCAGCACCCTTATTCCGAGAACTCACTAGGAACTGCCCTCAGCCGCCTACAAGCAATGTCTAATGGACTTCACTCTCAACCATGTCCACTGACCTCTGGGTGCCGACCAGCCCTTGCATGTAAAATCCCTCTCTCCCAGTAGCCACCGGGGCACATCCTGGGGCTTTGCCCAGTGATCTCTGGTTCATGCTGCATAGCCAAGGCCACTGCACAAAACCCTTTCCACCACACCCATTCGTCTGTGTGTAGCAGGTTCTCTGCCAGGGCCGTGCACCGAGTCTTCCTACCTTAAGTGCCAATTTCAGCACAATCCATTTACATTCTTGTTTGACTTTTATTTTTTAGTAAATTTATTTATTTCTATTTAGATCTTTTTATATTGTGCTACTTATCTCTGGGGGGTTGAGTAGCGCTTGAGCGGTGTTTTACACTGCACATTAAAACGAAGAACGCACAATATCCTGGTTGTGCATTTAGCTGTTAGGAAATTGTAACAGCTGTAACTTTTAACTTGGAGCTGAAACGATCAAGTCCACATGAGAGGCTGAAAGCTATGGGATAAAGAATGGGGACAGAGGAGTCACTAGTTGACAGGAGGAAAGAAAAGCGAAAAAAACAAGCATGCGTGTCTTTCCTTCTGTATGTGGAGATCAATAATTTTTTGCAAATTTTAATTGAAATCTTGCCTAGTAACTGGTGTTTCCCGTCATATCGGTGTTATGTTGTCATATTTGTTTGGAACCTGTAGTCAGTCTTGCTGCCGAATTCATAGTCACCGAGGAGTTTTCAGGCACTACTATCAGTAGGGCATTTTTTTAAATCAGTATTAGAAATTCCAATAGCGGTGTTTAAGTCCAATTGATTTAGTAGAAATTTAAGTTGTTTCAAAGTTAACATTACTGCTCTAGCCGATTTTGCCATTCGATCTGTGTTTTCATGGTAAGATTGTAATCTATCCAAAATCAAGAGATTTAACTTCTTAGGATAGCTTACATTTTTTTATTTTTCAATCCGGTTAGGGAGATGCACAGTTAACAGAGCTTTTACAGTGCTTCAGTTATCCTAGATTAGGCCTGACATAATTTCTTATATGTCCAAGACTAAGGTGAATCCACAAAATATTTATGTTATTTTTTTTATTACTGAGGTCAGGGTGTGACCTCTGTAATATCACCCACTTCGCCCTGGAAAATGAAGCCCCATCCCCACTATTTTGATCCAGACTTTCGCAATGGTTGCATTCCATTGCTTTGTAATGGTGGTTGTGACAGTTTGTGGTTCCGCTTTGGAACTGTGTTTAACTCTAAACAAAGCAGTTTTTAATCTGATTAATTTTGAGTGCAGGTTCTGCGTTTTCCGGAGACCCCTCCAATGTTTTCTTGCGATGAAGGACCATAGAATAGCCCCGGCTCCCTCACTTCACTCAGTGGTGACTGCAACTAAGTCTTCCAGTCGCAAGCCAACTAGAACACTCAGATATGCGGATCCAAAACTGAAACTACTTTAATCTGGTATAAAACCCGCTGCATTTTTTTTTTAGATCTTACCATTGAAAAAGTTGTCAGGTAGGCTTGAAATTGTTAATTCTATTGCATATCTTGGCTGTTAAATATACAAGAAGTAAACCCGAGTGTTCTGTCAGTCACATGAGTTTTTCAAGAAATTTGCTGATGAAGTGCCTGAATTTTGTCTTCCGTCATCTTGAAATTCATGAATTTGCCCCAGGTTGCAAGTTTTATTCCATGTATAAAAAAATGTACAAAGGAAAAGGCGGATCTGATGACCATTTCTAGGCCACAAATGAAATTTGACAGGTACCAAGGCATGGAAAAATCATCAAAAAATTTATAAAAAACATACTTGCGTATACCAAAAGATCAATAGAATGGGACTGCCATTTTGTATTCGCAATTAGGTGTTAATTTCCAGATCTCGCACGTTTTAGACAACTCACAAGTTTCACAAAGATCATTGTAAGCAAGATTGAAGAACAGAATAAGTGATGGAAGATGATGAAAGACATAGGTTTGTCAGTGGTGTACAATAAAAACACTTGCATACAGTACAAGCTTGTGTGTATATATAGAAAAAAAGATGTGTGAGCCTGAAAGCGAGAGTTCCAAGACATGTGTGATTTTCGTTTTAAAAGGTTGTCATCAGGCCCTCCTGCATGTCTGCAGGTCTCACGAAATGAACAGGTAGTTGGGTGTGTGCGTGCTAACTGCAGGGCACACCCTGTGTCCAACCCCATCATGCATGACCAAAGGCTGTATGCTGTGGGAGTTGGAGGCTTGGCTGGGTGGGTGCAGGGTTTCGCCTGGCAGTAGGGGCTGCCCACACAGGTGGTGGCCTTACATCAAACTGCTAATGTTTCACATTTTGGTGGAGCAAACAATGTAACACTCACATGTCAAACTAATAAATTCACCCCATAAACCGTGTTAAAGTGATATTATAGTTCCACTTCAAAACCTAAACCCCTGAAATTTGCCAGCTATGATCTGCATGAAAACAGAGATTCGCACCCTTGCCCTGAAAACCGTAGTTTGCTCCTGAATAGGCTGATCATAAAATAATATCTATACTGATAAACAACTGAACTTGCCACATGACTAAATTATAAAATGTACCCTGGTTAAGGTGTTATGCAATGGCATAAGTGGTGTTACTAATGTAATTTCTAATAGCTTTTGTCACATCATGAGCAATCCATTTTGGGGGCGAGTGATGGTGATAACAAATGGTGAGTGACAGGCGGGCTCCAAGCCCTTTACTGAACACAACAGTGTCTTGCATGCGAGACGCATGTGCAAGCGCATGCACTTGCAGGCTTGACCCTAAAAATCACTAACAACTCAATGCTGTGCTAATGGGTGAAAGAAAGACCGGGTCACTGGGCCACCATTTGATCTAATGTCTCTCCGGCCTCGCAAAGCTGAGCGCAGGTGTCGGGCGGGTATAGGCAGGGAAGTCAGAAGTTAACACTGGAATTCGCAGCTAGTATAAATTGTTCTATAGGGTTTGTAGTAATTCTCTTTGTGACACGTTGTTCCTATGTCTATGCCTTCCATTGGGTACACTCAGTCTCTTTCACTCAGCTGCAGCGCTCTGTCAGCACATCTTACTCCCCACCCCCCCACAGGTGCTCTTTAATTTTGACACCCGCATTTTGGGCAAAATGGCTGTTTGATGTGTCAGATGCGCGTTAGAGTTAGTTTCATCCATGGCGAGTGGTCAGTTATATATAATGTAAACAAAATGTCACCCTGCAAAAACTGTTGAAGCCTTGACTGAAGTTGTTTCAGATACATGTGTTTTGTACCCCTGATTTTAAATTGGACTAAGATTTGTTTTAAAAGTGTCAGATGTTTGGGGTATGTGATTCGGTGTACAGTTGGTGTGGAGAGAGCGAGAGGAGAGAGAGAGAGAGAGAGAGAGAGAGAGAGAGAAACAGAAAGAGAAAAAATGAATATGTACTCTATGTGGTTCTGGCTCCTTGGCCCAGGGCACCTTCGCTGCTTCTAGACGTTTATGTCCATTGTCTGTAGGTGCTTCCCGCTAGGTGTAATTTTATGAACAAAGAAGACAGGCTTCAGCAAAGCATTGGTTGTAGGTGATCAAAGTTCCTCAATTTATTTAGTCACCGTCTTGCTCGTTACTGCTGGAGGAGGGACGGGCACTGTATATTTATATCAGAATAATGTTTATTCTAATCCTTCAAGTTGTAGATAATACACTAAAATGAATTAACAAAAAAATAGAAAAGGACTGAGTGAGTTGCAGCAACAATAAAATATGTAACAATCACTTAAATTGTCGTGATTTCATTTTTTAATTTATACTGGACCTGTACAAAAGTACAGAAGCCTTTATGTAGGCCCCAGATGAAGACTTGGTGCTGCTGTTGAAGTCAGCTCAAGGTCCCACTTATTCAGGAGGGGTTGATTACCAGAGGTACAGAGGAGATAAGACTGTTTCATAGTTGGCTCTAGCATTGAACTCATGGAAATCCCATCTCATCAACTCCAGTGCCTCTCTTCAACTCTGTATTGTACACTTATCTTCTTATTTAAGGTCAGGAGCCGTCTTACATTAGGCTTATATTGTAACCTTATAGCCCGCCTGCCTCTGACTATTGGCTATACCGGTTGTTAAAGGCTTTTAACCAGAGTTAAAGCCCTGAGCCGCAGGTGAGGTAATATAAAGAGGGAGAGGGACTTTAACAACTAGTATAGCCCAAGGCAGAAAGTCTATAAGGCTTTTAGAACATTCCACCCTCTGAGTGTACAATGTTTTAAATTAATAAGGGAGAAACAGAAAGACAAGTATTGAAATGTTTGAGCAGAAGGTTTATACCAACCATTATTGGCCTTGGCGAACTCCATTGTCTTCAATGGAACTCTAAGCCTCCAGTGTCCTAATAAAGCCTTATAGCCTGCTATTGAGGGCTTTACCAGTTGCTAAAGGCCCTGAACACAAGTTATAGGCCCGAACCACAGGTGAGGGCCAATAACAAGTGAGAGAGGACCTTTAAGTAACAATATATTCCATAGCAGATTGGCTGGAAGGCTATTAGAGCATTCCACCCACTGAGGGTAGAATGTTCTAAATTAAGAAGGTAAAAAACAGAACGACATACATTGGAATGGTGGAGCAGAAGGCTTTTACCGCCCAGAGCACCTACGTTGTCTTTAATGGAGCGCCCAACATTCCAGTGTTCTAAAAACTCGTAATGAAGGTGGGGTTGACAGAACACCCAGACCTCTTAGTTAGCAGGCAGATTCCTTTAGTGATAGTACATGAATAGTTCTCTTCCAAAATGGAAAACAAGGTCCCACTATTTAGATCAGCAATCACAATTGGTAGAGCGTCTACTTATAACAGACCATGATCTCACTAAGAGCAAGTTACTTAGACTAGTTACCCACAAATCTTCCACCCAGATAAAGACTCCTAGGTGAATGCTAGTTCCACGTTGCCTGAGTGTGGCCCTTTTGTCCAGGGTTCTTGGAATGTGTGTGTGTTTGTCAGCAAGGGCAGTTGGCCTCGCTAATCCAGAACTAATGTCTAATCCTGCATCTGAAAGTGACTTGTATTTAAATGCGTATCTCTCCCTTGGTGACCTGCTTTGACCCTCTTTTCTCTCTGTACCTTGCAGTGCCCATCCTTTCCCTCCGCTGCATGACTGTAGACAAGGGCTGCCCTGGGGCACCAGTCGCGGTCTCTAGAAGGAAACACGGTTCCTAGCTTTAAAGCATCTCCAAACCTTGCTGGCCCTGCCTGTTTCACGCCTCCTCCCACCCACCGTAAGGGTCGCCAACTCATGAGAGCACAGCCATGGCGTTTTCCTCCCGCTTTGCATTCTGGGAACAAAAGGGAAGTTGTGTTTCGTTATTCCTTAACGCAGGCTCCGCCTCTTTGGGGACTTTACATATTTTTGTTACGTTTTGAGATGGTGTGATGGATTTGGGGCGGCTTGGAGAAAGTTTCTACTGACAATAAAATCAGTAGTTATAAATTTAATGATGCCAGCTTTGTGTGTGTATAGAGCTTCCGTCTTCCAGCGTGATTTCTGAAAAATCCAGCTTCTTCTACAGTTTCTGGTCTTTCAAAATAGAGATCCTTTACCTTGGCCCTTGGCTGTACCAATTTTGTATAGATGGTTGGTTCAGGTTTTGGTCTGTGCTTGGGAAAGTGGGACTAAGCAGTCATGTTACCCTCTGCATTGCTTAATGATGTAGACGACGGTGATTATGGCTGCGGAGCAATAATCACATGCCAGAACAGTTCAGATGGTGCTTGTGTGTGCTGGGTCTCAGCTTGCTTAAATATTCCAGAAACTACCCTTAAAATGTTTAATATGCGTCAGGGCTCTGTGAAGAGTTTTATGAATACACTTTAGAAAAGAGCAGATTTTCTGGGTTTTAATGTAGGACTTGACAAATTAAAAAAAAAAAAATGCCCGCATATACTTTTTGTATGGGTATTATTCCATATAAGAAGCATGTATACTGTTGATTTGTAGACAAGTATTGGAATTTGCTGCTTCTCTTTAGGTTTGTCCTCCAAAGCATTGGCTGTTTCCGTCGAATGCAGTGTTGTCTCACTTTGAAGCACCCTTGTGCCTTCGCTGGGCCGTACAGAAGTGCATCCATTCACCATCTGACATGGCATTGGTCATTGCTTTCAATTAGCTAGCTGGAAATCCACTGTATGGCACCGATGGGAAGCAGGAGGCGTGCCCATGCTTCTTTGCAACTCGGCATGAAGCGCCTCTTTGGGATTGGCACTTCATGCCAGGCATGCTATTAACCGCCTTGAAATTCATTGCCTCATTGCATCCCAGCTTTTGAGTAGCCTTGAGATACCTCAACATTCCTGGGAGCATGCTCCCTGCTGCTGGTGTCCTGTGTGATACACTACTGTGTTGTGCATGGCGGGGGACAGCACTTTCTAGTCACAGTGCTACATTTTTTACCTGAATGGCAAGAAGTGTTTTGCGTTTGCTTATAACCCTCTCGCTTGGTTGCAGTTATTAATGTGTTCCTTTGGTTCCCACATACAAACTGTCAATTCATTACCTTTCTTGATCAGTAATGGGCCAGGAATCTGAGACCCATGTAACTGAATTGTGAACATTAAATTCTAGATGTGTCTAGCTTCATAAACGCACGTAAACAAAACCTGGAAGCCCTTTGGATGCATACTGCACATACCTTTTCTGCTTCAGAATCCCATGATAGGATACTTAATACTGCTGCTTGGTTTAGTTGTCTAAACATGCTTTTCTGAATCACTTGGCATATTATTATTTTTAAAGAGCTCTTCCATGAAATGCTGGTGGGCTAGCATATAGGTGCACGGGCCTTCTAAACTGCCCTTAATGTCCCTGACTAGTGTTTCACCCTAACCTTATTACCAAAAACGCATAAAGACCGTGTCTGTTGGGTCTTTGATTATGCTCTTTAAAGGAATACCACTTTGTATCATGACTTTTTCACACTGAAATCATGACAAGTAGAGGGGATTTTTTTTTTACTTATCTCACTAGAAAGTGATGCAGAAAAAGCGGGTTTTGACCACATGCATCATTGCTTCATGAGCTTGAATTTTGCTTCAAAGCATGTATTTTGTTTCACCATAAGATAGTGGCTCTGCAGATAACCGAACACTGCCAAGCTTTGAAAGTTAGAGTATGCATTTCATATGCCACCCAAACCCCGCTCTACTTAATCTAATAATGGTAACGTTATGCTGTACACTGGTGCCTGTGTATTGGTATGTATGCAAGCGGGCATCTTTAAAGGCCTCCTTAGGCAATGGCGGGACGGCGGGGAGCGAAAGAGATCCTGGGTTGACTGTCAGGTCCTGTCTGAACTTGTAGACCTGCCTCACAGGGGCGAGGTTGTCACATGCTCGGCAGGTCTACATTTTCACACCACTTTGCTTTGTTTTGAACTATTAATGTGAATCTTTTCTTTAACCCCATCTCCCAATTCCTTTACTTGAACCTTTAGGTTAAGGAAGAAGACAAGCCCTCCTCTAAGAAACGAAACGGGTCTGCGGGTAGTGAAAATGAGTCTGTAAGTGTTGCTGGAGGTTCTCATGTGGTGGGGCAGGGGCATCGTGCCCTTCAAACCATCGCCAAAGCAAGTTTGTTTAGAGTGTAATGACATTCCACTGGAGGAGGAGCCGATTCAACCCCAGAACAGAGATCACAAGAGCAAAGTGGGAGACGAATTAAAATCTCTGTGGTTAGAAGAACTTTAGGAAGCAGGCAGATTAGATGGACCAGGCAGTCCGTGTTGGTCTTCCAGTCCTCTTTCTCTTTGTGATTTCTAAGGCACAGTCTGCACCATATGGGAACGAGGTGCTGCGGCATGGACAAACCCTCAAATCATGACAGCTGTTGGGCCTGCCTATAAAAACCAAAGCAGAGGATAGGTATAATTCCAGCTACTCCTCTTCTGATTGGTTTGCGAAGGCTACAGGATATCAGCATACACTGAGCTGAGGATGAGGGTAGGAGGCTGTCCAGGTATCGTTTCACAATCCACATTGACTGGGGCATTAAAGGTCCACACTGTGGCTTTACAGTCCCACATCTTACCTGGCATGTTTTTAAGTTGGGTCTCCAGATAGGCCTCAGCCTGTGTGCGGAAAGTGTTGTAGTTTAGTTTGGCCCATAGTTGAAATAGATCTAAGGTGGTGAAATGGAGCAAATATGCATTTAAGCCACATTTTACTTACAGAATCATGTGCCACTCTTGTGGTCATACCGTCCATAGCATATTATTACAGACATTGTTTTCAGAGCATTTTTTAGGTCTAGGGTTAGAGAATTTTACTAAAATGATATGTGCATGTATACGTACGTAGTGGGGCTTTCAGCCAGCTCTCTTCATCCATTGGTCTTCCACCCATTATGGCATATATCATGAGGCAGTGGTCAGCCCACTTCAGCCAGTGGATAACTTTACTGTGTGTAATGACATTCTGATCTTTCTCAAGGCACACCCTTGTACACAAAGTTGTTCCTTCACTGCGAGGGACTACTATGACAATGTGAGTTTTTTAGAGCAAAATGTATTTCTGATTTTAGCTATTTTTTAATATATTGCTGTTGTCCCATCCTCCAATAATCAATTTTACAACAATCACAACAAAACAAGTGATGACAGTTAACACCAGACCTTTTGGCTTTGCCTTTGCTTGTTTTTACAGTGTATTTAGATGTACATAGAGTGGGCTCTGGCTACACCCAGAGAAGTATTACTTCCTAATTTATTCTGTTGGTTATTTGGTGTATCATTCTCTGTTCCAGGAAGTGTATGGAGATGCTATTTACATCTGAAAAGTACACTGAATAATCACTCTGTCACAATTAGTTCTTCATCTCCTGTATATATTCTGTGTAGAAAGTAATCCGTTTTCCCTCTTTTGCCTCAGCATTGGCAAAGCTATTTGGGCAGGCTTTCATTTGATAAATTGAATTTATACGTGCAGCTCATGTAAACAACATTTTTAAATTTCTGTATGCGTTGGCACGTTAAAGCCAGACATTTTGGCTTTGCCAATGCATATTTAACAAAGCGTTGCTGCGGGCACTTTAGTCATGGGAAACTTACAAGATTCCATAGGATAGAGTGGGAGATTTTCTAAGAGAACTTATGCAAACTTGCTTCTGGTTTGTTTGATAATATATATATATATATATATATATATATATATATATATATCTTACGCTGAGATAATTCGTCCCTTGTATACCGCTGAGAAATTCTGCTCCCTTGTCCAGGTCCATTAGGAAAAAGAAACCTTGTGTGAGGTGGAGGAGACACTACCTGGCAGTTATCATTAACTGTGGCTGTCATGCTGGGCGGTCTCCAGGGTGCTTTCGTACTTTTCTAAGCTCGGATGACTCAAAGGACTTGCTAACGTTTATATCGAGTCGGCGCGTTGGATTTACGAATCTGGGACAAATTGAGATGGAAACTCGGCAACGAGGAGGTCCATTCTCTCTGCACTGAATGTGTTGATTGTTCGGACGGGTGGGTGAGTGTGCTTCGGGGTCCTGGCCTCCCCTCGGGTGTCTTGAGCTGTCCTCAGTCCGGACGGGGGAAGCAGCTGGGCAGCAGACATTCAGCGCTCGCAGAAGTCACTGCCTTTGAGCTGCAGAAAGGCCGAAGCAGAGCGGTGCTGGTGGTGCCTGATGGAGTGTCCTGCTGGACACGTTCTAGTATTTATGCCAGCCTCTCGGCTGAGGGCTGGTCTTCCATGCACACCCCACACCCGCCCAACACAGGCGTCAACAGTCAGGTGACTCTGCCAATAAAAGGGGCCGGGCGCACGTGCCCGGGCCAGTTCCTACTACCAAGCTACTGTGTCTGCGTCTGTTATTTCGGTAGCATGAAGGCCTGGGGCCCCCAACACTACACCTGCAGCCACCTCAGAGGTCAGCTCTTCAGGGAGCGTTATTCCCCGTCTGGCCATCGCCCAATCGTCTTTGGTGTACTCTGCTCTTTGGTGTCCGGGGGACCAGCGCTGCGCCCACCGCAGAGAGCTGCCTTTCAGTGTACGGCGGACCCTGCGCTCTGCTCCCCGTCCCTGCACGCACCTCTGAAGTGAGTCCATCCATTTTCTGCTTCATGCATTTACTGCAAGAAAAAGACACACATGGGAAAGACGGAGGAAGAGAAAAACGAAAATGCGTCACAATGGGAGAAAGCAGAAAGCTGCAAGAGTGAGCTGAAAGGGCATGGAATGGTTTTAAATGGATTGAAGATGCTCGAGATGGCTTCAGGATTGCGCTGCCTCATTTGTCCGTGTTCGCACATTTAATTGCAGCAGCCACGTGTTCAGGAGGAGGGATTTGGGCACAGGCACTTTTTTATTTACAAATTTAGCACTGCCTCGGAGGTCTGCGCTTCGGGGCCCGGCCTGTCCCCTCGGACCAGCGCTCTGCTGCCCACCTGTGCCCCCCGCGCTGCCCTCATCCGTGCACCCGCACGCTCTTCAGTGCATGGCCCTCCCCACTCCCACCCCTGAGGTGGGCCCTTCCTTGCGTGGCCTGCGCCTTCGCTGTGTTATCGGGTCTCCTTCGGGGCATCTGCATTCTGCACACGTTTGGAAGGCGCACTCCCTTTACCACTGGCTCTGCCGATCTGGGTTACCATAGGACGCTGGTTTGCTTAAAATAACTGCTGAGTAACCGCCCGTACATTCCCAGGCCTTACACTGAACAGAGGGCGGTGGGCATCGACACCAGCCCTTGTCTAAGCGATAGAGGGGAGGTTAGGGTGCTACAGATAATTCTGAGCCCCACCTCTCACCATTTCCGGTTCGCCAAGACATTGTTAGTAGCTGGCCGTGGGCTCTCCTGCCAGGGCTGGGCTTCCGCCTCATTGCCCCCCACCCTCTCAGATACTCCACTCAACTGGTCGTCGTGCCATATGACAGGAGCCTCACACAGCTGTGTCGTAATTTTCTGCCACTGGCCCAGTCCCTTTGGCCCAGCCTTTCAATATTTTCATCCTCGGGCGCGGTCCTTTCACGCGTTTCAGACCGTGGCTCAAAGCCAACCTGGAGGATGCCCGAGGCCTATCTGACTGCACAGCATTGTCATTGCATGGGGCTTCTGCAGTGGTCAGGGGAACCCTAGAGGTTGGGACTCCGAGCCCAGGGGTAGATTTCAAGTCTAGGGAATGTCTGTGGGTTTGGCACTGGGTTCCTGATTATTTTGACGCTAGATTGTCAGTTGTTAAACATTCATTATCGACCATTTGGTTCAGGGGCTTTTGTGAAAACAGTGGCTGTGGCATTTGCACCATCATCACAAGTACCAGGAATGTACCTCTTGGATCATTACAATTACCACTAACTGGTGGTCCCCTTGTTTGACGCTCTGGGCAGAGAGGCCAGACAGTGAATGAGTAGGACTCAAAACTTCGCAGCAAACCCGGACCACAGAGGCAGGTGGGCACCTTAGTGTGAAATTGCTTGTGTTGAAAAAGAGGACTTCAGTCTCCCTTGCTCTCAATCCAGCAGCTGTTGTGCGCACTAAATGTGTAATAACATCCAAATAAGTGCCTGGAAATATCTTCACTGTGCACCGTAGAACAATGACTATGTCACCAACATTTTATCATCTACTGTCTATGAGGCTTTTAACTTTTAACTTCCTTTTTTACCGGGCTCTTTTTCTCATCACTACCACTCCAGATCTCTTAAATATGTCTGAAACGTTGAGACATTTCGAATTGTAATGAGTTATTCAGTCGACCTTCCTGTCCAGAGGAAAGCTTCTTAAACATTGCTTCTGCACTTCAGTTCTTGAGCAGCGCAGTAATTCTTCATCCAGAGAGTGCCTTCAAACCTTTCCAAGTAGTGTGAACACGTGCATTTTAAGGTCATTCTTTGTTATTTCCCGAAAAACGTCCTTTAAAAGGAATCCTGCTAGGCTCTAACTGTGAAAACTGTAAAGGGTATTCGAACCAAACAGGTAAACTTTTACGATTGTCTCCCATTTGCCACCTCACTATCTCTTTGCCAATGGAAATTTGGCTTTATAGGTATCTGCTCTATATTGATTTACATTTGTTTCACAGATCATATGTTAGCATATGCATCCCAGGAGTCTTTCACCTCCAACCAGTTGTCTTAAAGTCTCATTCCTCTATAATTTGGATCTAGGCACCGAATTAAAAAAATCATACCTCTATCAACTAATATTGTGTGGGGTGTCGCCAGCCAAGTTCGAGTTGGTACATTTTCAAATTTCCAGTTGCTGATCTAGTACTGAATAGTGAAACACTTTTCCCAGGTGTTCCTAACTTAGGTAGATGTTGGCTTTGAATCACACGAAGATGAAGTTGTTTTTCCAAGATCCTAATTTGGCCAAATGGACATGTCAGAATAAGTATTCTGGCCCTCTGGCCCACAGACCACAGCATAGCCAATAAACCACACTATCACCACATGCTCATCCAGTCTGAAACTGATCACAGCATGTGCCCTTTTTGATATTCTTCCCACCTTGCATGTGTTGTGACATTTTGGATTAATGTCATGCAAAGCTTCCTCGTATGATGGTGTGATTGCTTTATAGCTAAAACAGTGTGTCAGTCCCTTTCTGAATTATTGTCAAAGTATTAGATCCTTGTAACAGTGTTGAGCAGGTGGTTCCGGCCTTTCATGGTTCTCTGGACATTTGTCTGATCTAGTTTCAGTCCTTAATACCAAGCCACTATCATGTCTGATCCTTATCTGCATTGTGGCAGGAAGAGCCTTGCTGCCTGTCTTAACCCCTCAAGGATCGTTGTCGTTTTTTAGAATTTGGCGGATGTGGGGCAGCCACCAAAAATTAGCAGAGGTCCTGTTCACCTTATTTGCAGTGTATGAACATGTCCATAGGCTCAAAGGAGTGTGGACAGAACAGGCAACAATTTTGGCAGATATCCCACATCCACCAAACTCTACACAAGTCCCACTGGCTTCTCAGCATCTATGATGGGCCTGTTGATTGGTGATACATAACACCATCTCACCCCTAGAAGCTTGAGAGCTTCATTTGGAATTGTACGCTGTTGGCTCCAATTGATTCTCTTGGTCTCTTTCCTTATTAATGTATGCATTTTACCTGTCTGGGCTGAATAACTTACCATTCTCTTCAAATAATTACATTGTAGAGAGGGAAATTCTTGATGTTTTATGAAGTATCTTGTGCAGTGTCATCTATCACATCTACTATTGGATTGTTATTCCCCGTGCTTTATAGAAACCTTTGTTCTTAGAGCTTGTTCATTTTCTTGATGGGACCCTTTGCCATCATTTGTCAGTCTTGCTTTGCGAGCTAGTGTTTTTTTTGCACCCAGAGTTTTCTCACATTCACTCTTTGGTTGTGAACATAAAACTCATAGAAAGATACTTCTTATAAACCCTTCATTCATGGTCTTAAATTTGTTCTCACTCTATCAGGATGATTTAAGTTTAGAGTCTGTTAAAAAGCTACACCTGTGCCATACAAGTGTGTACGCTGATTTCAGTCCATTATGCTTGGTGTACTGCCAGCCTAGTCTACATCAAAACAGTCTGTAATCATTTGGCATCTAAAACACTTATAAAAGACACACTTTCAATGAAGTTTAATAGGAGGGAGAATTAAATTGGAGACTGAGCACTTTGTGACTGGTCATCTCTGTGTAGCATATCTGACTGTTAGGCTATGATAGAGAGGAAGATCACAGTCTTGATGGGTGCTCGGACTGAGCCGCTTGCATTGATTAAAAATAAGTAGCTGCCATGACAAAATCAGTTTTGACTAATGGTTTCCCTTGTTTGGCCAGTGGTAGCCTAGCCTGAGTAGCAAGGCTAGCTCAGAATTATTTTTTTGACACACTTATGTGTAACCTAAACAACCAAACACCAATAAAGTTAAAGAAACAAAGAGCATTGAAGTACAAGCAACTTTGGTTAAAACAACAATTCTATAAGTCAGATGCCACAAAATTGAGGCCATTTCATTATGGAATTCAAATACTGAAGAAAATCATACAGAAAACAGCATCAACATGTGTTTAAACACAGGTGTGTAAAAGCAGACTTCTTTTACATCTGCTGATGGATAAGAGAGAGTAGGGTCGATGGTCTATACCCCAAGAGGGATAGTAGACGTAAGTATAAAAGTGGTTGATGTCTTAAAAAAATGTTAGTCTTCTCGTACAATGGCAGAAACTAGAGGTCAAGCAAGCTCAGGTCGAAGGAGGGAGATGCTGTCAGCTGGAGGTTGGGGGCTAAGCCGGATAACATTTTTATCATTGGACTTTGAAGATTCTATGGAAATCCCAGTTTAGTCTGGTGGGTGAGTTCAGGATGAGCTTGAGGTCAGATATCTTTAATCAGTGATTTTAGGCATACATTTTTTAGGTGAGACATTCTGTTTTTGTATCAGACGAGTTCTCACTGATTTTGCAGAGATGCTGTTGGGTCTTGTTAGTTCTTTGAAACCATCCAGATTCTGCTCTCACCCTCTTTATTTGCCAGGTGAAATGTAAATAACTCATGTCCTTTTGTCTGTGCGAGGCTTTAAGCCTGAATCTAATTAAGGGTTGACTCCCAGAAATATGACCAAAATTCAAAGTGCTAAAAATGCCCAAGTTATGATTCTGTTGCACTTTGGACCTTAGTGACCCTAGAGAAGAACACATTAAACTTTTCACTAGACTGAACCAGTGCGACATTGTTATTTTGGTGCAGCTTTCACCTACAGTTTGAATACAGTAAAGTGCTATAAACTTACACCACAGTATAAATGAAATGGGGGTATTCATTTTGGATACCTAAATAAAATATAATGCCTGCACAGGCCAGAATCAATTTATTAAAGGCCCCAACTGAAACACGCTACCTTTATGCAGATACCGGATTGAATTAAGTAGTTCCCCCACTTACTCAGCCTGCAAACAAACAAACTCAGAGCATCTTACCCTGGATGCGTCGTAACAGACCCCATGTTACAAGGAACACACTAATAATTGGCAGTCAAATCCATTTTTCTCAGAGCTTACAGTGTGAGATACTCTGTGATACTGAAATCTGGGGAGAACCCAATTCATCACACTAACCATTTCCTGCATGCTTGTATATCCTGTTTCAGATTGTGATGCAGTTACCTTACAAATCATAGACGATGCCCCTCAGGCCACAGATAAAGATGGTCCTTCTCCTTGTACTACTGAGCCTCTCAGCAACCTTTTGCACTATAGACCACCCCACTTTCATCAACACTCAGAAGCTCTGAAAGGGATTCAGGGAAAGTTTCCTTTTCTAGTTCTCCTCTTTCCTAGTTAATCAACATCAGTTTGTTCTCATCGGTACCTCCAGATCACAGAAGACTTTGATCATCTGCAGAGCTCCCCAGGGTTCAATTTTGCCAACTCTCATCTTCAAGCTGTACATGGAACTCCTCGGGGCTCTACTCGCAGGTAAAAACAGAAACATTCACCATTACACCGATGGCACACAGGTTTATTTGAAGGTATCCTCTGCTCCACATATCCAGTGCCTCATACTCCTATTTGCAACTAATCCAGACATGGATGTTCATCTCCTACCCGAAACTTAACTTGAACCAAAAATAATTCATGATGTTCACTAAGAACAAAAAGCAACAAATAGTCCAATCCTGGCTCGATGAAATGAACCTGGATGGATTTGAACCCCCCAACTTTCACCTAGATGTATTTCTGATTCACCCTAGACACTGATATCACATTCATGGAACACATTGCCAAAAAAACTAAGCTAGCCTGCTACCAGCCCCTCTCTACTAAAGAAAGTGAAACCATTCGTCCCAGCTTATTCAGTAGTGCTGTTCAAGCCATCATGCTCTTGCATCTGTATGTTGGTGTTGCCCTGCTCCACAGCCTCCCATACTCCACCGTGTCCCCCATTACTGGCATCATGCATGCAGCAGAATACCTCACCAAGGGCCTGAAGAAATATGACCATATCACCCCACCCTGATGCAACTCAGCTGGCTGCCACTGCCAGCCTGTACCATCTCCCAAACCCACTTCATCATCTACAAAGTCATCAGGAATGGCAGCCCTCCCTATCTTGCTGACAATCTAACCGTCTCTGTGGGCTCTCGGCACAAGCACCGCCTGGGAACCATTACATTGGTGATGAAGAAGTGTAAAAAAGAAAAAAAAAGGTAACTGGTCTTTTGCAACTATGCACCAATGATCTGAATTGATATCCCCATATCCATCATCAATGCAACAACCCTTCTCGGATCCAGGAAAGTGCAAAAGGCACACCTTAAAAAACACTACAGTGTGATGTAGTAAAAGTCCAGTTTCACGCTTAAAAAACACCTATCCCTTGTACAGCACCCCCAAGTTTTTCAGCTAGGTTTACTCTATATAAATACTACATAGAAGCAAAAGCTAGGTTTTCCCCTCAAGCATCAACAATGTTCTGCAAAACAAGAGAAGAATGCATTGTTATTTTTTAAGTGACCCCTTCTCTTGTTGCCGTAGTGATTGGTTCTAGTGAACCAAGTCCACTACAGGATTCACGGTTCCACAGAATTGTTTGCCAACCAACAGGGTAATTCCAGTTTGCTATCATTAAACAGGGAATTATAAAAATGAGCAGCAGAATGTGTCTATTCAGAGGCCTTTCAGCTCCCGACACCTCAGGCTGAAAGACAGACTCCAAGGCAGGTTAAAGTCTGCAATCTGCGACCCAGTCTTCAGCGTTTCTGTCCGAGAGTCTGACTTCCATAATCCCGAGGCAGCTCCTCTTCAGGCGGATCTTTGTAATGGACGTTTCAATAACCTTGCTGGTAATTCCCCGAGCCTCAAATCATGCATTTTCCGACCTCGACAAGGAGGGGTTGCCCTTTTCCAGCCGTGGCTTGAGGAGCAGTGGGCATTTAAGGGGTTTCTGAAGGATTCGGGCTCACATGTCATTAGTATGCACCCTTAAAGCAATTACTAGCTTTCCCCTAAACTAACCAGTTGCGTCCAACTCTTGATTCTCATTAGTGGGATGTAATTTCAACTATGGAATTTGTTTATGGTTACATACGCCTCCCGCAGCATTCCTTTCAAAATCCGAGATGGCAAAGACCTTTCATGGTGTGTCAGCACTCAGTTATAATCAGTAAACCTCCTCTGGTTACCACCATAGAATGAAAACAACACTCGTTCCTTCCTGAGTTAAGAGAGCAGCGAAAGCCTCCTTGGGCCACAAGGAGATAGGGATGGAGAGACCAGGGCGAAATAGAGCCGAGGCCGGGGACTTGTTCAGACTTCTTTCTCAGATCTACCTGCACCCTCGCCTCCCCCTTTTGCCCACGAGGTTTTTGTAGCTGAAAACACAGCAGATGAGGCCCAACTGTATAAATTAGTCTTTTTGTCTCTGTAGGCTAGGGGCGAAGAGACGGGGCGGGGGGAACAAAACACAGACAACACCATTACACATAAAAAAAACCCCAAAAAAGTACCTAAATCGTGCTGCATCACTGCACGCCAGTCTTCAGGCTCCACTGAAGGCACACTCCCAGCCTGCCCTGTGGCCCGTCATAATGCTGCTCTCATGCTGCTGGCAGCATGAGAGCAGCGCTAGAATTGGCCTGACCACCCTGGCTTTGCTCTCTCAGGC
The DNA here is from genome assembly GCF_031143425.1 of Pleurodeles waltl. NCBI lineage: Eukaryota > Metazoa > Chordata > Amphibia > Caudata > Salamandridae > Pleurodeles > Pleurodeles waltl. The sequence continues at coordinate 1,943,552,801 of NC_090440.1, read as the reverse complement.
AGACTGGGAGCCTGTGCCTGCTGTCTGCAACCCGCCAGCGCAGTGCCGGGTTTGAGAGAGCTCAGTGCGCACGTGTGTTTGGGGTCCGTAGACAGCTGGCCAAACACACATGTGCACTGAGGGGAGTACACACCACTCCCCCTCCGTGCTCGTCATCCCTCAGGCCCCACCCCTTGAAAAATAAAAACATTGTTTATTATCTGTTTTTTTCCAATTTGAAGCTACTGCTGCTGACGGGGGTGGGGGTTGGGACGCTACGCATCTCCACCATAGCGGCGGAGCTGCCGCTGGGCCAGGGGCATAACTCGCTTTTAATTTGCTCCTGGATGGACGAGCTACAAAATGTTAAACCTCTTATAACTTAAACTAAGAGATACCTGAAAAAATAATTCTAATTTGTGGGTTTTGATCTGAAGTACACAGACCTTGAAAATATCCTGTTTATGGCTGCCATTTGACCTGAGATCTAGGGGGCAGAGTTAAAGATCTATGGTCTATGACTTATGAAACGCAATTAGAACCTGTACACAAATAGAACGTGCAAGTTAGCTTGTGGCACACCTGAAGTTACCGTAATTTGTGACTAAATAAACTCTCGTAACGGGGTTGGATGTTGTTGGTGTTTAAGCTCTTGGAGTCTCCTAAATGCACTTTTCCTCCCTGATCTATTTCACTTGGCGCTGCCTGTAAACAAACTTGCTCTGGCGAGGTAGATGGCATGCATGGGTATTCATTTATTTATTTATGTTTGCCAGTGTATTTCCTTGTATATTATCAGCGAGATGTTGAGGTTTTACATTTTGAAATTCGACTAGTGAATTTACATTAGTCAAGAATTTCAGAGCCCGAAGTTTCTATTTAATTTTGGTGGGTAAGGGAGACTGATATTTTGTATTGATTGTTCTAGTTCTCCTTACCTAAATGTCTTGTGTATTTATAAATGTAGTCCGAAAATGCAGGTGGCGTGAATGATAGATCAGATGGTTTCAAAAGTCCTGAGCCTACAAGGAGTCCAGAACCTACAGAAAGAACATCTCGAACTGATGATTCTGAATGTTTTCAGTCTCCGCGCAGAGTGTGGAGCCCAGAACCTTCGCAAAAGCCTGGGAGAGTGAAAAGTCCAGATCCTTCTCAAAACTTACGGCGAGTGGCAAGTCCAGAGCATTCTCAAAGTCAACAGGAACCTAGAAGTCCTGTACCTTCCTATACTCAAACTACCTCCGAGGTTGTGTTGAATGGGGACAACCAGCCTGCACCGCAGAACAACTCTACAATAATGAATGGGACACAGAGTGAGCCTGGACGGTTGGAGACCCCTGGTGTCTCCAAGAGGAAGGTAGCCTCTGTGGTTCGTAAGATGGTGAGGAAAGTCTTGCCACAGGAAGAATCAAGCGCTGCAAACATGCCAGGAAAAGATGCCAAAAATGTAAGACCCGGCTCAGAACCCAAAACAGAAGAGAGAACTCAGGCAAAGGTTGCTCCACCTCCTCCTCCCAAGCCAGCCTCAAAGATGGACTCTAAGAAGGACGGCCCAAAAGATGACATATCTGTAGGGTTGACCAGTCTTATGACCAGAGGGAAAATGAAGGAACACCGCCCGCGGTTCAGACCAACTGAGAAGACAGAAGTTAAATCTCCTGAACAGAAGTCTGAAACACCCACACCACCATCTGCGCAGGATCCAGAGAAGCCAGGAACCTCAGCTGTCTTGGAGGATACAACAAAGATGCCAGGAGACAAGGCCAAGCTAGGACAAAAGGTTCCACCTATGGTGCCAGCAAAGGTGGAAGCTAGCCAAAGATCGCCTTGGAAATCGTCCTCATCAGATAGAGTGGAGGTACATTTACTGTGTGCAAACCTAACCTCACAGAGCATGCCAACTTGAGTGACGAGTTATGACATCCTTTGCCCCCTGCTTGGTGACACAAGTAGGTCTAACCATGCATGCAACACTTGGGACTTGATGTGGTCAAGCTCCAACCCGCTGCCTGCCAAAATAAGCATGTAAATGTGTGTGCTTTTTGTAAATAAGATGTTTATCCAGGTGCCACCCGGGTCTTTTGGGAGCCAAACAATCTTGAAGTGAGCGCTTAGGGAGTGGCTGGGCAGCAGCAAGTGCAACAGACATACTTAGGTTTCTTCTGTCTGTCATCGTGAGGCCTTGGTCTACGTGTCTCGTCCTTCTCTCGCCAGAGTCTCTCCTGTAATTATGGACCATCCGAGTCACGCAGCTCTTATCTCTGTCATTATGTATAGATCTCATTGCCGACACTTGATGTTTTTGTTTAGGACTGCTCTATTATTCATGGTCAGGGTATGAGTGCCCATCATGCAATATTCCAGGCTAGACTCGGCATCTTAATACCTATATAGGCGCAGATCCTAAAATCATGCAACCATTCCAGAAACTAGAGTAACTACACAAGGCATTCTGGGAGTAATTCTATAGACAAAGGCAGTAGTTCTGCTGTTTGTGAAAGAAATACCATGAATTCTGAATTGTATTCACGGTGGGATTGAGAGCATGTAGAGCATGCCATAAATCCAGTGGTGGAAACCCTGAAGATAGAACATTAAAAATCTGTAATTGATTTAATTGTAACACATTTCTAAAATATATAACACAAGTTAATTTTAAAGCTTAATTTTCAAATTGAAAAGCTACATTTTATCCTAAAACGCTAAACTAGAGAGTTGGACACTGTATGGCATATAATGGTTTATGGTTGAAACCTTCAGCCAGTCCAGGTTCAATATCCAGGTTGCTTATCGCATATTTTATACTCACTCCCAGTGCAAATTGCTGAGATTGAGAAATATTCTTATTTCCTTGCACTGTTAACAAGGGCACCTTTTTGTTTTTTCAAAGGCATTACCTTAACGGTACTGATGGGTTGTATGTCGGATTATCATTAGCAAAATGCCGTCTGACAGAAACATTGTGCCCTATATATCTTTTGCAAAAACATTCCATTGGATGTAAATTTTAACTACAGTGGGGGCAGTATGTGTATGAGCGATATTCAGGACACAGTATTTCTGTATGTTATTTGCTAATAAAATTTTGACACGACCACCTGTCAGTTTTATTGACCTGGTGCTTTTAAAAAAAAATTAATCTTAAAATTAACTTGTGTTGAATATTTTAGATTATATTTTGGTTATAATATTCTGTTACCATACCTCTCTAATGATCTTCTTGTAACTAACTAATTTAATTTGTGGCTATAATCCATTTCATAAAAATTTTGTAACTCGGTTCAATGTCGCAGCTACCCTTTATTTATAATCTTGCAATTTACTCAAATTATTTTTATGGTTACACTATATTTTAGTAGTGTGCTTCAGCTAATGCTAGTTACATTTGATTGACCCTTTTGTAATTTACTTAGTTTCATATCACAGTTTCTTTACATATTCGATTTTATTCTTTATGCACACCTAGCGTCTGGCATAGAAACCCTTGAACTTTATATAGGCTATTACGGAGAGGAGCTTTATGATTTTCTAAAGAAATATTCAATTTTGGTTAGCCATGTAACCAGTCATATACCAAACTCTGAGCTCAGTGGGGTATACTTTCTGCACAAGATCGGTCCCCTGAAAAGGTATAGGCAATAATATAAACTGATTGCATCTATATCTGATTGTGCGTTTAATTTGTTTGTAGTCTGAAACTACCAAGGAGTTAACTCAGACTGAACTGCAATTCCCGTGAGTGTTGATCTCTGCCTACATTGATTGCTATCACGACATGAGCCACAGTGAATTTAGAACTTTATCATATGCTTTTTGTATTCTGTACAGTTCTGTAAACTAAGAAATTAAGACATTTCTTGGAAATTTCTATTATAGGAAAAAGTGTGGCCTCTGTTTGGTACAATCACAAAAAGATTGCTATAGCTTTGTGGGTAATATGCCTTGTAGGGTTGATGACCAGCCATGAGCTTGTAGTACTGTGAATATCAGCTAATCTATCCTGGATATAGAGCTAAGCGACCACAAAATAAAAAGGAGTCTTCAGTTGGGATATAACCAATCCAGATCCCTCCCATCCAAGGAGCCAGGGTAGCTCATCAGAGGACCCTACATCTGGGCTGAGTCAGTGTCCATACACTCCTTGATACCTGTGAGGGAATGTTTATGCTGAAGTGGAGGATTGCTTCTTATATGAGTGGAGCCCGGAATTATCAGTTTTCCCACAGCAATTTCCCCATAGGTGATTCTTAGAAATAGGGTCCCTAGTTGGCAGTGGTTTGCACACTGTTCAAGTAGGGACCCTCACTCTAGTCAGAATATGGGAGTCACACAGCTAAGATAACCACATGCTCACCCCCTTGGTAGCTTGGCATGAGCATTCAGGCTTATCTCAGAGGCATTGTGTAAAGTATTTGCACACACAGAGTAGCACAATGAAAATACTACAAAAGGACTCCACACATTTAGAAAAATAGCCAATATTTATCTGAATAAAACAAGACCAAAACGACGCACTGCAAGGCAGGCGCTGCGTCGATTCCTCAGCCCCAAGGCAGGCGCCACGTCGATTCTTCTGCCGCAAGCCAGGCAATGTGTTGATTTTCAGCTGCGGTGATCTGATGCATGGATTTTCTTCCTCAGGACACCAGTTTCCACTTCCAAGGGCCCAGTGACTGGATTGGGCACCACTTGGCAAGCCAGGACTCTCAACAGTCAAGACACTGGCAGATGAAGTATTTGATGTCCCCGAGACTTCTTAACAGGAGGCAAGCTCAGTTCAAGCCCTTGGAGAACCTTAGAAAGCTGGATGTAGAAAGCAAAAGCAGTCCTTTCACATCCAGGACAGAAGCAGCAGGTTAGCACAACAAAGCAACAGGCAGAGTGTCAGCTCCTTCTACAGCATCCAGCTATTCTTCCTGGCAGAATGTCCTCAGCCTAGAAGTGTTCTGAAGTGGTGGTCTTAGAGGCCCAATACATATACTCATCTCTGCCTTCGAAGTAGGCAAACTTCAAATGAAAGTCTTTGTAGTGCACAAGACCTTGCCTTTACTTCCCTGGCCCCAGACACACTACAGGGGGTTGGAGGCTGCTTTATGTAAGGGCAGGCCCTGCCCTATTCAGGTGCAAGTGTCAGCTCCTCCCTCTACTCTAGCCCAGGACGACCCATCAGGATATACAAGGCACACCTCAGCTGACTGTCTAGAATGAATTCACAAACAGCTTAACTGTCATCCTGACCCAGACATGTATTCCACAGAGAGGCAGAGGCAAAGAATGGTTAAGCAAGAAAATGCCCACTTTCTAAAAGTGGCATTTTCAAGCTTGCAATTTAAAAACCAACCATCCAAATGTATTTTTAAATTGTGAGTTCAGAGATCCCAAAGTCCATATCTCCATCTGCTCCCAATGGGAAATTACACTTAAAAAGATGTTTCATGTCAATCCTCTTGTTAACCTATGGGAAAGATAGGCTTTGCAATAGTGAAATAATAATTTAGCAGTAGTCCACTACAGGACATGTAAAACACACCAGTACTTGTCCCACCTTTTTAAATACACTGCACCCTCTGCACCCTGCCCATGGGGCTGCCTTGGGCCTACCTTAGGGGTGACATACGTAGTAAAAGGGAAGGTTTGAGCCTGGCAAGTGAGTTCACTTACCACACACTTACGAGGTCAAAGTGGCAGGTAAAACTGTACCTACAGACACTGCAGTGACAGGTTGGAGACATGGTTACAGGGCTACTCATGTGGTTGGCACAATCAGTGCTGCAAGCCCACTAGTAGTATTTGATTTAAAGGCTCTGGGCACACCTGGTACACTATACTAGGGACTTACTAGTAAATCAGATAGGTCAATCATGGATAAACCTATCACCAATACATTTTAATCAGAAAGCATATGCACTTTAGTCCTGGTTAGCAGTGGTAAAGTGCCCAGAGCCCTAAAGCCAACAAAAACAGGTCAGAAAAATGTGGAGGAAGAAGGCAAAATGTTTGGGGATAACCCTGCAAAAAGGGCCAGGTCCAACAGTCACTAACATCAAACTGCTGTAAATGAATGTGTATTAGGGCAAGATTTCTTAACATCCTAGTCTACAAGCAGGATTTTGCGTCACTAAACCCACCCCCAGTCCACGTTAATGGTAGATGCCACAGAGAAGCCAAGACTGAATGAACACATGGCCTGGACTGTACTGTACTGTGGTTCTCAACGTGCGTCTGTAGAGAACAAGACTCGGGCACATCTTTGGGATCACAGTGGAAAAAGCTGAAGCATCCTGCTTCTGGGCTCAAGCCATCGGCTTAAATCACTCTCAACTCAACTTATTTTGCTAGCATCAAACACAATCACACACACTTCACTTTAATAAAAATAAGGCATCACTAAACATAACACCCTTTCATTCAAGGTTTACTTCAGGGCAGCATCATTAAACAGTAGTTACTTCGTTCCTGCACTACATAGCTCATAGATGAGAATGCGCTCAGATGACAGCAATGGCTTGGTGGAGGGTTTACATTCACTGGGATGTCTGTTGCATCTCAGGGTTCAAGGCCTGTCAAAGCTGAGCCTGTTGCAGTTTTACCAATGAAGGCATAATAGCAGAATTGAAAGAGGAGGATACTAACCCCTGACTCAGAGCTGCTTCTGGGAAGCGGGTGAGAGGGAGAATGCTTGGGGAGCAACATGGAAAGATCATTGAAAGAACACATTGTGGAACATGCATTATATTGCAGCATTCGTATACTACTTACTGCCACTGTGTGGGGCACTGAAGTGCTTGCCTGCATGGGAAGCAAGCTACGCATTCTATGGTGTGTGTGTGTGGTTGGAAGGATGTTGTCTTTGTTTTTGATCCTGTGTTGGAGGTTGAAAATGTTTCTATGGCATGCATGATAACCACCAATGTGTAGTTTTTGTGTTATGGGATGCAGCGTATAGCAGAATGGTGGCTGAAGAGGTTTGAGGGATACATGCACATTTTATGTTTTTCAGTAAAATGGCAGCTTTGAGCATCTGTGCAGGTCCCTTTATGGTATTTCTTATGATCAGCCATAGCTTGTTTCTGCACTGGGTTGTTCAACCTGATATTTTGTTTAAAGTTTTAGGTCTTGAGCAGATTTAGTTGGAGAAAGAAATGTTGAAGAGGTCTGCTGGGATGGGCTTTGTTATTGTCATCCTATATGTGAAGATCATTGTGAGATGTAAAGAAGCGATCACTGTGTTAAGCTATTTGTGACTTGCAGTGATAGTCTAGATTAGTCTTTAAATTGCCTAGCCGTATCGTATGTGCCAGATCTCTGCAGTTAATCTGTGCCTGTTCTGTCAGTGATGGCTGGTTGGCTGATACAGTACATGGCAATGGGCAAGACCCACAATAGATAAGTCTTATGTGACTGTAAAAGGATTAGGCTTAGCTGGTTGCAGACCACTGGATGTTATGGTATTAGTGTGGATTAAAACGGTTATATGTGAATTGACATTACTATATAATATACAGGCTAACCACAGGTCTGCCCTTCATAGCTTGCCTGGATATAAAAAGTAGTGTGCTGGGCCAGGTTGTTCCACATCTATGGGCTGTAAACTGTACATTGAACTTGGTTGCAATTATCTTTCTGGGCTTTATCCCAGACTTGTAGGATAATGTAGTTGTCTTAGAATCAGCCATGTTTTCAACTGTCTTCTGAAGTGTACGTGCTCTTGAATGCTTCATATTTTGGCTGTTAGTGAATTTCAGAGCTTTATGACTTGTACTGAGAAAGCAGTGCCTCCGAGGGATATTTTATGGTATGGTTGTGTGATGATTTGTGATACAAGCCTGGAGCGCAGTGCCAGTTTTGTTTGCATTGCTTGAATTTAACTTGTGCGTATTAGTGCACCCTTTCCTTGGGAAGCTCTTTAGAAAATGCAGAGTGCCTTGAACATTACAGTATAGCTATAGATAACCAGTAAATTGATTGACGTTTGGATGGATGGGTTGGGGGTTTCTTTTTGAGTAGTGGTCTAATATAGGAGGTTTTCAGATCAGTGAGAACGCACCTAGTTCCAGAGGCTTGTTGGGTATTAACCCAGCGCAGATTGTGTGAAGGGTAGCTTTGTAGATTTTGGAGGTGCTGGGTCTGAAGGTGATCCTGATGGTCTGCTTGCAATAATAACATGGACATAACTTACCTCTGACAGGGTAATTAAAGTATGAAGTGGAGGAAGATTGCTTTCGCACCTTTCTCTGTTGGTTGGGTAATGTGCTGGGGTGGAGTTGTTTGTCTTTTCCTATATGCAATTTTCTATCTTTCTATTTTTTTACAACAATTCCATAGATATTTTGTTACAGAAGTCTTGCAATTATGGTATTTCTGTGTTTTGGCACTATGAATTGCAGAAGTCTACTATAATCTTGCAGAGTTCCTTAGAAGGGAATGCAGCTTCAGTTATTTATATGGAGTAGTGTTTTTGTGTGTGATTCTGATGGCTCTTTCTAGGCTCTCTTATTGTGGTGTTGTGTGATTTTTGTCTTCTTGATTTTCTCCACTTTTAGTATGTTGACATGCTGTCCAATGAGAATGGAACCAGAGTTGGTCCGCAGACCCGTGAGTGGAAGTGTGTGCAAAGGATAGGGGGCTGTGATTTAAAGACCCTGGGAGTAAATATGTCCGCTTTAGAAGTCTGACAGCATGTTAGAAAATCAAAGGTAATTAAAAATAATTAAGAATTATAGCCTGGTGCTGATGGCAGTAACAACTGCTGAAGGCCCTGAACCCGAGTGATATGGCTCAGGCCTTTAGCATCCGTTTTAGCCCGAGGCAGAAATGACAACATTCCGCGCACCAGGTCTAGACTGCTGTAAAATAATCGGAAGGTGGAGGAGAAGGCCTGGACCAGCCATCAGGGACATTGACTCTGTTGTTTTCAGTGGAGCTCTAACAGGGCTTATGATTACTGAACGTGATCATCATCATCATCATGTCTTAACTTGGAAGAATGAAAGACTGTCATGGCTCGGTCATGGGTTCTATTTCTGACCTCCAGATTTGTTGACAGCTGTTTGGCCTCTTAAGATACATATTTCAAAAAATGTTTCTAAAATGATTACCCCATTCAGACTCCTACTCTTATGATGGGTATGTATGACTAGGTGTTTGCCCCATGTTTTTTGAGTTGTGACGTTTTGCTCTCACAACTGATACTTTCTAGTTCCACGCAGATTTCTCCAAATATGGCATAAGCACTTTTAAAGAAGCCAGACTAACTGTGTTTATTTTTGTGATTCCTCCAACTAAAACCTAACCATAAACTGTTGTGTTTTGGGGAGGGATGTGCTAAAGAGTGTTAATGGCTAGAATGCACACTCTTGCAGCAATAACGACGTAATCTGCATGGTTGGTTTATATGAGTGATCTCAAGTCTGCCTGCTATTTACGGGCTCCTGAAACAGTTTCTCTGCATGGATTTTTAAATTCTGAGTCCTGGAAACGTAAGTGGTAAGACATTGTTCTCATCTCCACACTTTTTACCACTCTGGTCCCTGTGAAGGAGAGCGGTGCTCCTGACAAGACTGCCATGAAGAACCCAGAGGCACTGCTTGTGATTGAAGAGACTGATGCTGAACCCCCAAAACAGGTGTGTTTCCAACTAACAGCGTGTGTGTGGAAGGGGGGGGCAGTCTCATACTATCCAAGGCGCAGTCCTCAGAGTCGCACTCCGTGTAGGAGTCCATGGCTTAACTTTGGAATATGGGGAGTGAGGCCTTGCTGCCCCTAAGGAAGGTGGGATTAAGATTTAACAGAGAGTTGGTCCCCAGACATATACATGGCGTATTTCTTCAGACATGCTGCGCTGCCACTACCAACATTGTCTGATGCTTGCTGGAGACTCGGTGACTGCTACAGGACTAGAGATTGGGAAATGTAGCGTTTTAATGTAAAACTCAAGTATGGATGCAATTGACCAAGGCCATTCTTTCCGAGCTGAATGAGAGAAAACCTTTTGAAATCAATATGAACCATTATTGACTCGTTGGAGAACGACCTTCAATTCAATTATGTACATATCATTTCTTGTAAGATTATTTTGTTGAGTGTTTTATAAATCAGCCTTTGTATTGAGCAGGTTGATGGCTTCTGATTTATGAGATTGTGGATTTCTGTGGCTAATACTTGGTGCTGTTGGTGGCAGTATTAGAAATATCTTAATTCTTACTAAATGCATGTTAAGTTTCTTTGAGAGACAGGTGGCATGCCCTCCAAAACGTAAGGTTAACTTTCCAGAAACCCTCTGTAGAGCAGCTCCTCTGCTGTGTTACTTGCTGCTTTCATGTAGACCCCGCTCCTCCCCGGTTCCAAGGAGCACTCTTGGAGACGAGTGTCTGAGGGGTATTCCAGAATCTTCCCCACAGACTAGTTTCTAATACATCTATGATGCTCCGAGAAACATCCTTGCAGTGCTGTGCATTGACAGGTATTACTTTCTCACAGAGCGGTGCCATCACGTTCCCCATCGAAGCGTCTGTGAAGAACGATGCGCTTGCTTGCGGCACTTGTAGTGCTTCCTAGCAGATAGTGGCCCTGCTGCTGCGACACGCCGAGAAGTATCCTCTCAGGAGGGTGCAGCTGCCCTCCCGGAGCTTTCACACAGGCCAGTTCCCTCGTGTCACACGAGTAAGCGCCTCTGCAGTTGTGGTGTGTGTAGGTTCTCCCCTGCAGACCACCAACGGTTACTAGAGGCGCCGCTCCATTCCGGTGGTGCTGTGGTGCAGTAGTCGACAGAACATTGCCCTCCTGCCATGCATGGCAGACTCCACATAGACCAGTTCGCTCCTGGCCCTCATTGACTGGGAGTGAATGTTTGCATTGTTCAGCGTTCTGTCCATGATCTGTTCTTGTTGATTTTGTCGCCCTGAGTGGGAAGGGTATGCCCAGACGTGGGTTCTGTGCTCACTGTGCCACTGTATTCCAGCTAGCCTGGCTGATGGGTGGTGATACCCCTGAATCTGGCCCTAGGATGCTTGTTTCTGGTCCAGGGCTGGACTGTACCCATGGGGAGCAGGGTCCGGACTGATCTGCATGTGGCTGGGTCCAAACTGGGGTGGTGTGGTGGGCAAAAATAGATGGATTAAGCCCAGATCTGGGACTGGGGATAAATGCTTGCATTGTCAGCATTCTGTCCATCATCTGTTCTTCTTGTCATTGAAGCTTCACCACACACCATGACACTCCTGGCGTTCATAGAAGTTTCTCCAAAAAAAAACAGAGCCCCCTGGCGCTCATAGAAGACGTTTTGCCACAAACTAGTGCGCTCATGGCACACACAGGTTCCCAGTGCCCCACTGGCATTTATGCCTTATAAACATGTGCCCTGGGCATTGTCGCACTACCAGTACCTTTTCTGCGGACCAGTTGCTCCGTGTCTTTTGGTTGTCATGTTTCCGTTTTTTTTTCAAATCTTTACAAAAATATTTCCCCTCAGGGACACAGCTCTGGAGGCCCCGGGCCAACAGAAGGAGTGTCTTCAAGGCTGTTGTTTTTCCTATCTAGCTGATTCAGTCAGTGCAAATAAAACAAACTGGAAAACTGCGGCAGTCGGCACCCTGGAGTAAAAGTTCCGGAAAAGGAACCAGATGCGTTGCTGGTGGTTTTGAAAGGCCTCTAGGTGGCGATATTGGCTTTGAGATGTGAGCTTCTTCACGTTTGACCGTCGGGTGCCGCGCCAATGAGTATTAGAAATAAAAAATGCAATCTTTAAAGCTCTTTCTGTGTTTACAGCTTAAGCACTGAAGGGGTCAAACAGCCAAGGATTAGCGAGGCAGGAGAATGAAAGGCAGGCAGAAGCCGGCTCTTCTTGTGTTTTTAACAGGATCAGTGCGAACCTCCCTAATCCATCTCGCTGGGGATGTGGCGGAGACGCTCTCATAGAACGTCCATGCTGCCGAGGCTGCCTCGCGCGTTGGGGAGCAGAGCTTCCAAGGACACGTGCCCATTGTTTGCCTCGTGAGTGACTGACCGGGAACTGCGACCTCTGTGATGTCACTCCACGGTCTTCGCGTTCTTGTGAACTTCGTGGCAGCCACCTTCAGAACTGTTCATGCAATTTCAAAGTAATGAGAAGGGAGTGCTTAATTTGTGTGTGTGTGTGTGTGTGTGTATGTATATATATATATATATATATATATATATATATATACACATACACATACACATATATAGATAGATATAAATCTATCTCCAGGGCCCTCGCCAGGGGGCCACTTCTGTTTCCGCCCATTGTTGCAGTCAGCACTGCCAGTCACAGTAACAACCCAGCTGCTAACCACGCCTGTGTATGTGATAGTTTTGAATATTCAAAGCCCCCAAAGCTACAAGAATGGCTTTGGCAGCAAGTATTAGTCATTTTTAATGTATATTGAATTAATAACTGTTGTACTCGTCTCTAAATTAGAGAAACAGCGACACAATGTGGCACGCTGTCATAAGCACCAGTGCTGACAGTTACGTGCTGGTTTCAGCATCGGAAACCACCAGCTCAAATTAAGCACTGTGAGAAGCCAAATGTAATATTGGATTGAGTATCATTTATAAGGAATCATGACTTAAGGAAATATTGGAAGAACCATTTGGAACGTAGTTCAGCTCTTTGTGAACACACACTCTTCCTTGGAATAGTGGCCTCACAAACTGGGATGGTACCCGCGTTTATTGGCATTTTCAGTGTGGGAAGCTGGTCTCCTCACTGGGAAGGACTTGCTCTATGCTTGGGGTCTTAGCCAATGGGCAGCTGGTTTCATTAGTGAAGATGGTGTCTTGATTAGAGTTGCACCTCTTTTTGTATGAGTCTCGTTTATGAAGTAGTTTCTTTGTTATGAATGAGTTTCAGTAGAATATAATGTAACTTATTGAGATGAGTTTTCACTGTTTTTGAAGGTGGGGTGTTCCTTCTCAGGTTACATGTTAGTTTTACTCATCCCGAGGGACCATGTTTTTATATTAGGAAGTTGTGCTACACATTGAAAATAGACTTTACTGTAAACATGTTTACATCCTCTGTGATTGTGGCATGTGTACTCTAATCTGTAATGCGGAGCACCGACTGGCGTCACCAGTTTTATATACCATCCCCAGGTACAGTGCCCACAGCGTCTGTCCTGGTGGCAGTCTCGCTTAAAATGGTGTACTCAAATGGGCATATCCCAGAGCCCTTACATCATCCATGGACTCTCCCATGACATGATATGACTTATATTACTCATACACATTGTTCTCATATAGCCTCCTGGGATTCTCACCCGATGTAACGTCTATGACCTCTCCTGGTAGGACAACCCTCGACCTACTTCTACAAGGAATCTTTTTATAGACTTTGTTATTACTGCTGTAAAACATTTCTTGTCCATATGCTTTCTTGCGGTACACTGTTCCTGGGCTGTCTCTTGATATAACCTCCACGGACTCTCTCTGCTGCTGGTTGCAAGACAGACAATGGACGCTCCCTTAATAGGACTACTCTGTTATTGTTGGCTTACTGGATCACATTAAAACTTATGATATCGTCTCCATAGAATTTTCTCCGGGACACAGTGTCCTAGATTCTCCTTTGGGACAACCTCCAAGGAATCTTTCCTGGTCTGAAGTCCATTGTCCCTCTACTGTTTTAATGCACATGTTTACTACCCATTAACACCTCTGCATGTGTGCTGCCCAAGAATTGTTCTGGTAGAACGTCCAGGTTTTTCTACTGAGGTGAACCTGTCCTCATGAGTACACGTAGCCTCTCCTAATGTAACCATGGCAAGAGCATTAAAAACCGCAATATTAACAATAGGCTGTTTTCAAACAATGCTTCATACTGCACTTGTGTCGTTTCTAAGCACTGTAGAAAACTGAAATTACTATATATTATTCTGTTTTTGCATGTAATGTTCATCAGTGCTGTCCCGGTATAATGCCCATGGATTCTCTGCTGATATCATAGACATATACTCTCTCCGCAATGTCGATAGCCTCTCTCCTTATGTAATGTCCATATACCTTTTCTTCCTGCAATGTCCATGGACTCTTCTGATCTAATATCCATGGATCCCTCTCTATTGATGGTTAAGGAATACAGACCCTTTTTTATTGCTCCTTGGCCTTCTTTGTTAATGCCATTAGCCCTATACTTTAATGTGCATTTACTGACACTAATGATGCTTTGACCTGCAGACCACCTGCTCTGGTTCCCCGCTGGCGCCAGGGGATGAAGCGCACAGAAGACTGGAGCGGATCTTCATGGTCTCAGTAATTTACTACATCGTTTTATTTTTAGCTTTTCGTGTAGTGAAGCTGCTTATGCAGTGTGGCCCAGCCCTTGCTTAAAATCTCTTTTGTGGTCCATAAAACCTTCGCCAGTGCTGGGTCCTGCAGATATCTGTGTTGCTCCCCTCACGCTCTGCTCTGTGACGAAGCTCCCCTGCAATACTATTCGTTTGTTCTTGCTATACCCTCCTTCATGAGCCCTTGCTAAGCTGTGTCCACCAGTCATTGCTCTGCAGCTCTCCTTGAGGCCTTCCTGTGCCCGTCTCCAGGAGTCCTTCCTGTGCCCGTCTCCAGGAGTCCTTCCTGTGCCCGTCTCCAGGAGTCCTTGCTGTGCCCTTCTCCAGGAGTCCTTGCTGTGCCCTTCTCCAGGAGTCCTTGCTGTGCCCTTCTCCAGGAGTCCTTGCTGTGCCCTTCTCCAGGAGTCCTTCCTGTGCCCGTCTCCAGGAGTCCTTGCTATGCCCATTTCCATGAGTCATTGCTGTGCCCTTCTCCATGAGTCCTTGCTGTGCCTTTCTCCAGGAGTCCTTCCTGTGCCCGTCTCCAGGAGTCCTTCCTGTGCCCGTCTCCAGGAGTCCTTGCTATGCCCATTTCCATGAGTCATTGCTGTGCCCTTCTCCATGAGTCCTTGCTGTGCCTTTCTCCAGGAGTCCTTCCTGTGCCCTTCTCCAGAAGTCCTTCCTGTGCCCGTCTCCAGGAGTCCTTGCTATGCCCAATTCCAAGAGTCCTTGCTGTGCCCTTCTCCAGGAGTCCTTCCTGTGCCCGTCCCCATTAGTACTTGGCATGCCACTGCCCCAGATTCTTTTCTGTTAAAATCTCCACGAGTGCTTGCCTTAGCCTCTCTCCAAGCCTTGTTTGCGCCTCACTCCACAAGATCTTATTGTGTCCAAGTTGTTCTCCATTCAGGAGTTTAGACTTCCATTGCTTCTTTACGCGATTTCTCAATATGCCCATCAAGCCAGTCATTGTTATGCCTCACTTCATGAGCTCCTTCTTTCCCACTCTTCATAAGTTCCTGCTGTGCCCCTCTCCATGATATCCTGCTGTGCCCCTCTCCATGAGACTCTGCTGTGCCCCTCTTCAAGAGTCCTAGCCATGCCCCTGTCCACGAGTCCTAACTGTGCCCCTCTCCATGAAATCTAGCTGCGGCCCTGGTCGCGTGACCCTCCGCGCACGCTAGCCCCTGCTGTGGCCCTCCGCGCACGCTAGCCCCTGCTGTGGCCCTCCGCGCACGCTAGCCCCTGCTGTGGCCCTCCGCGCACGATTGCCCCTGCTGTGGCCCTCCGCGCACGCTAGCCCCTGCTGTGGCCCTCCGCGCACGCTAGCCGCTGCTGTGGCCCTCCGCGCACGCTAGCCGCTGCTGTGGCCCTCCGCGCACGCTAGCCGCTGCTGTGGCCCTCCGCGCACGCTAGCCGCTGCTGTGGCCCTCCGCGCACGCTAGCCGCTGCTGTGGCCCTCCGCGCACGCTAGCCCCTGCTGTCGCCCTCCACATGCGCGAGCCCCTGCTGTGGCCCTCCATCTCCCCCATGAGCTCCTGCTGAGCCTATTGCCATGAGTCATTAATACATTGTATTAAATGTGTCCTTTTTATAAATCTCGTAATAGGTTCTTGCTGCGCCCCTCTTCATAAATCCTTGCTGTCCGAGTCTCCAGGGGTCCTTGATGTGTCCCTCGGTGTGCTGTATGACCCTTCAATCCTTTTTATGCCTCTCTTAGTCCCGATTATGCCCCCCTCAGTCCTTAACATGCCTCCCATAGTCCTTAAATAGACCTCCATCAGTCCCTCATGTGCCCCTCAGTGTGCTCTTTGTTCCAATTAGTCCTTTTATTCCCCCATTCCTTGTTCTGCCCTCAGTCCTTGTTGTGCCTCTCGATGTGTCCTATGCCCCTTCGGTCCTTTTTATCCTGCCTAACTCTTTGTTCTTCCACTCAGTCCTTGTGCTCTTCAGTCCCTGCTGTGCCCCCTCAGTCTTTGATGTGTCCCCTCAGCCCTTGATGTGTCCCCTCAGTCCCTGCTGTGGCTCCTCAGCCCTTGATGTGTCCCCCCCAGTCCTTGATGTGTCCCCCCCCAGTCCCTGCTGTGGCCCCTCAGCCCTTGATGTCCCCCCCCCCCCCCAGTCCTTGATGTGTCCCCTCAGTCCCTGCTGTGCCCCCCCAGTCGTTGATGTGTCCCCCCCCCCCCAGTCCTTGATGTGTCCCCTCAGTCAGTGCTGTGCCCTCATTTCTTGTTCGGCCCTTGCTCCTGCCTTGGAATGGGCTTTTCATTCCTTAACAAGTTCAGCGAAGTCTCTTCCTGCCATCCATGCACACCCTTACCCTCATACTCCTTGCTTTGCCCCTCAGTCTTTGCTGAAGTCCCTTGGTTTTGCTATACTAGTGCTTGCTATGCCCCTCAGTCTTTGCTGTACCTCCCTCAGTACGAAGTCTCTCCTTGTTATGCCCTCCAAGGGCCTTGGCATACTTTTCCCTCTGCGGTTTCCTTTGCCAATTTGCTATACTGCCAGTGCTCGCCCGCATAGACGTGTACTGCTTTGTTTCACATTATATTGCTTTTAAAGTAATAATGAGGAGCCCGACGGAAAATGCGGACTATAATCCGTTTCTAAACTGTGTTGGTCGCGTGTGTGTGGTAGTAACAGCCCTGAATATGATATGGAATTCTCCTGCAGAGAGCTGATGGAAGAAACATTCTGTTGGCAACATTAACCAATAGAAGTGGTTTTAAAACGACGATTACCTGGACTGCAGTTTTGCATTGCCTTACTTCACTTGCTGCTTTTGTTCTTTAGGCCTAAAAGGTGCTTCAGCTTATTACTTGTTTTGTGAGCTTTTGATTGCCTGGTTTGGACTCTATTGAATGGTTACTGTTTTCACTTTAAAGAAGGGTAGTTTCAATTAGAGACCAAGGATCTGCTTTTAATGTTTATTTGTTTAGCTTTGCTCAGTTTCATTTGAATGAACCACTTGAACCATGTCGGTAATCTCTGATGCTGCCTGGAGGTGCAGGAGCTGTTACCGTGAAGTGCCCTCCACGTGCGCGTCAGTAGGTGGCAGTAGTGGACCATGATGAACATGATGGATCCTTGCAGAGCCACAACCATACTCTGCTGGCGTCCCATTCGTTGAATCGTTCAATCTGTATGACGGGCGCATGCGCAGTGACGAGCATTATTTTATTCTTCCCCCCTTCTCTAACGTACCACAGGATCACAAACATAAACTTTCTCCAGTTATTCGAAGGCTGCTAATTTGATGGAAAACTTAGACCTCGGGAGGCCCGGACAGACACCGCCCAGTGAGTTCTTTGTTTAAGTATCTTGCAGGAGTTAACTCTTTGCCACATTGTGTCAGGTTACCCAAAATACACCGTCCTCTGTATCATCTTCAGTGCCAAATAGTGACTTTTAATACTTCTGAGTTGAAGAATTGTGAAGCAAAATGCAATGCAACCAAGGGTCAGATAGTGGTAATTGTGAGTGACATTCTATGTCAAGATTCTCCTCTGGAGATTCCAGGATGTCACAGTATAGCTTCACATATTCTCATGGAAAGCGAAAAACAGTTCAGCGAGGCCGCGATTATTTTATTAGCAGGGTCCACGATTTCAACCCCTCTGAAAGCAGCCCCATAGACTGCAACCTGCACCTGCTAGGGATGGAAATGTAGACGTGTGGGTGCTCTCTGTTCCCGGGTATCCGTCTGCTGCTGAGAAGGGCCTTGCTCTCCGATTATAAGTGAAGCAGGATGTCCGGTCCGACCCTGCGTGCTATTTGCTATTTGGTCACAAACAGTTGCCTTTTCACTTGTGGCCCCAGGCCCGAATCCCAGATTCAACTCAGTATCCTGTGATTTTGGGCAAATCACTCAATCCACCTGCGTCTAAAAATGTGTAACATATCCTGGTGCTCATGTAAAGGACTCTAATGCCCACAGGCCAGGTTCACACTACACAAAACTGCAAACATAAAAATAAAAAAAACACAAGTTCGCAAAAACAGACTATGGCCCTCATTCTGACCCTGGCGGTCAAAGACCGCCAGGGCGGAGGACCGCGGGAGCACCGCCGACAGGCCGGCGGTGCTCCAATGGGGATTCCGACCGCGGCGGTAAAGCCGCGGTCGGACCGGCACCACTGGCGGGCTCCCGCCAGTGTACCGCCGCCCCATTGAATCCTCCACGGCGGCGCAGCTTGCTGCACCGCCGCGGGGATTCCGACCCCCCCTACCGCCATCCAGATCCCGGCGGTCCGACCGCCGGGATCCGGATGGCGGTAGGGGGGGGTACCGGGGCCCCTGGGGGCCCCTGCAGTGCCCATGCCACTGGCATGGGCATTGCAGGGGCCCCCGTAAGAGGGCCCCTACATGTATTTCACTGTCTGCTGCGCAGACAGTGAAATACGCGACGGGTGCAACTGCACCCGTCGCACAGCTTCCACTCCGCCGGCTCGATTCCGAGCCGGCTTCATCGTGGAAGCCTCTTTCCCGCTGGGCTGGCGGGCGGTCTGAAGGCGACCGCCCGCCAGCCCAGCGGGAAAGTCAGAATTACCGCCGCGGTCTTTCGACCGCGGAACGGTAACCTGACGGCGGGACTTTGGCGGGCACCCTCCGCCGCCCGCCAAGGTCAGAATGAGGGCCTATGTGAATACAGACTAAA
Source organism: Pleurodeles waltl (assembly GCF_031143425.1). Lineage (NCBI taxonomy): Eukaryota > Metazoa > Chordata > Amphibia > Caudata > Salamandridae > Pleurodeles > Pleurodeles waltl. The sequence continues at coordinate 1,943,533,880 of NC_090440.1, read as the reverse complement.
TTCATTCATCTCAGTGTCAGCTCCAAAAGCAGAGACAGACTCGAGCAGGTGTGTACATTTATAAGTAGAGCTAAAATCGGTTTGCTAATCTAAAATGTGAAGAAAAGAGAAGACACTCGTTTGAATGGACGTTATCACGGGGTTTCGTTTTTTCATTAAAAAAAGCTTTATTGAATAACATTTCAACAAAGGTTTCCTGGAAAAAAGACACACACACTCCCACGATTACTTCCTCAATCTACTCGTTTATTTGGTGCGGATTACGATGCTTTATAGACATTAACCAGTTAGAAATACATGCCAGCTAGAGGGTACCGAATGGGGAATCATATGGATGGAAATCTTACAGTGCATGGTAATGAACGTTTGCTTGATCCGGTATTACAGCTAGTTCTCCAAACCAAAAGGAGTTGCTCTTCTATTTACTAAATCTCATGTTTCTGTGACGAGGGCCTTCATTTGACATTAACGGACCGGGTTATTTCAAAGCAGCGACCTCTGTTGGAAGCAGTGGGCGCAGGAAGTCTGCTGAACCGACATGGTGTATTTACGGAATGTGGGACACAGCCTAGGCCTCTTGGTATAGCAGGGCTCATCTGCCCCTCTATTGATACTTTTAGGAGCATCCTCCTAGCATCGACAGGAAACTGCTGTTGTCAGTATTTTCCAGATGCACCGATCTGTGCAATCAGATTTTAGCTTTTGGTTCCTCTCCAGTCGGAACCACGCTGTTCGGCACAGTTGGCATGTTGCTCTGGCGTGTACTGTTTATATCCGTGCTGTTTTTGTGCACATTTTCGTCGCTGATGAGCCCTTCCATGCCAGCTCGCGCTGGGCACCTGTCTTTAAACCGAGGTGGCATGGAGTATGTGGATCCGATCCGCCAAGCGCCGTGAAGCCCCCGGATCAGAGTAATAAGCTGTATGGACAGACAATTCCTGTAGCATTTATATGATGCTGCCCTTACAGGCTTCCTGCTTCTTGGGGCTGTAAATATGGTATTTTAACTCACTCTTGCCTACTTTGACATGTTTCACAGTTTTTTGCTTATGTTCCCTCTTAGCCTCACCCCATTTCTATCCATCACTCTTACACATATGATTCTGAGCACTCCCTTAGTCTGGTCACATAGCGCCTGCCCTATGTCGGGCTAAGGTGAGAGGCGCTACACTGTTGGCTGACCTTGACTCTGAACAGTCTTGCACATCTCACGTATGCTTTAAGGACATTTTTAATTTTCTCAAGATAATCTGATATATTTGGAAAGAATTGAGAATGTTACTCATATGAACCCAGGCAGTACTTTAAAAGTACTCCACCTATATATTTTATCCTGTGTTTGACAATTTGTAGTTCTGTTTTAAGAGGTCAACATGAATATTTCTGAAGGAAGCTTAAAAAAACTTGCTTATTTTATGTAGTAAAATGAATGGGGTTTCCTCAGATCAGAGGTGCATGTCTAAAAAGTATAGCTTAAATTTCCCATTAGTTGACTCTCTCTCTCTCTAGTTCTCTCTCTCTCTCTCTGTATATATATATATATATATATATATATCGGATATATAGCTGGCTGAGGAAAAAAAGGGGGGGCAAAAAGTGTTTTTCCATTGTTAATTCTCATAGGGATTTTAGACATGACTTCAGCCCAATTGGCTGGGTGGAACTACACCATATTTGGCAGAAAGATAACTCAGGGGCCAGAAAGCTCCCTTTCTTTTTTGGGAGTAAATCCATTCTGTAGTTTTTGAGATGTTGAAGGAAAACCAGACTTGTATATCTAGAAGCGCGAACCCTTCGCAAATCCTTCCAGTCTCGTGCAGATATCTGATTGGCTGCCAACATTTCAACCAGGAAATGTTGGCAGCCATTTTGGGATTCTGCATCAGACGAGTTCCAAAGACAAACGCCAAAAAAAGAACAGGGGGCAAGATACGGTTACCCTAACCCCCTAGCCTTGGCGCAAGAGTTCCACTGGGACCCCACCAGGGCAAAAAGCATATTTTATTTAAAATTCACGGCGGAATTCGCAGTGGGAAATCTCTCTCTCTGTCGCTCGCTCTCTCATATATATATATATATATATATATATATATATATATATATATATATATATATTTATTTAAGACAAGCGCGGTCTTCTGCACTTGCTTTTAATTTTGCCCCCCGGTTGGGCCAGTTCCCGGGGGCATGATGAGTAATACACAAAATAAGGAAGAGGTGCACGCCCCCTCTCATTCCTCCCCCCAGTGCCCCCCAAAAAAACAGGGACCACCACCACCTACCCGTGGCTACATTTCACAAATATGCAGAGGGGCTGCGTGGACCGCTCCAGGAGCCACCCTCTCCCTGGCGATATATAATAAAAATTAATAAGGAGGGCTCTGCTGACCCTCCTGGGCCCCGGGGACCACCACTTCCCTGGGGCTATGTACTGAAAATTATTAAGGGGGGCTGCAGATCCTCCTCAGGCCCTGGGGAACACCACCTCCCTGGAGCAACATAGTAAAAATCAATAAGAGGGCCGTGTGGACCCACCCCAGGGACCACCACCTCACTGAGGTTACATATTGAAAACAAATATGGGGATCCTGCGGATCCTTGGCCGGGGACCACAACCTCTCCGGGGCCAATAACATATTTGAAATTAAGGAGGGGGTCCACGCGGCCCGATCCAGGACTATAGAGAGCCCCGGGGACCACCACCTCCCCGGGGCCAGCATGTACTAAACAAAGGAGAGGGCACCGGAACCCCCTTCTGTGAGCCATTTATGCCCAAGGGGACCGCCTCCCCCCAGAACTGGCTTCTGCTATCCCCCAAGGTGCCCACCCTCAGGTTATAACTGTTTGCTTTTGCTTCGCCAAGCAAAAACAAACATCCTGCGTCCAGCAAGCGGGAGCTGTCAAAATGCTCGCACCTGTTGGAAGCAGAGACTTACCTCTGCGGGCAGAGAAAGAGATGAAAGTATTGCTCCGGCACGCAGGCTCCTGCATTTTCAGGAACTCTCTGCGTGCGGGAGCAATGCCGACTCCCACAGGAGGCGGAAAGCCGGCTAGGACCACGGGAGCCCTGAGATTAAAGGAAATTTTAATTTGTATATATAGGGACGCACAGGTTTCGCAACCCCTTGGGCTGAGATGTGATTGACTAAGAATACTTCAGCAAGGAAGTGTTGGGACTCTACTTCAGTTGAGTCCCACAAAAAAGGCTAAAAATAAAGAAAAGGAGCCTGGGTAGACTCACCCTGACCCCTTACCACTGGTGCAGAGGGACTCCCCCCCCCCAAGGGCTAAAAAACATTTATTTTTGTAATTTTTGCCACAGAATCATGACAGTCACAAATTTGCAGCAAAAAAAAAATAATCAAAGCACGGGCTCCTGTACTTCATTATAGAGAAGCCCCAGGGTGGGTTAGGTCCCTGGGACATTAGATTTGAATGCGGGGAGGGGCACACAGCCCCCTCCTGCTGCACTGGGGACCACCACCTCCTTGGGCTTATAACTAATATGCATGTGCCCCGTCCCGTGGACCACCACCTCCCCTGGGCTGTATAGAAATATTATGTGGAGGGGGAGGGGTGCGAGGCCAGGCCCTGTGGGCATCAGTGGACGCTCACAGCCAAAGGCTGTGCCTGGCAGTGGTTGGATTAACGTATAGTAATGAAAATTACTATGTTTAAAAGAAAAACATAGACATTCACTGGAAAAAACAAAGGTTACAGGGACATTATAGTTATGAAATAGAATTTTTTTAAAACATGGAAATTCACTTTAAAAAACCAAAGGTTACAGGGACGTTATAGTTAGACTCATATTTTAAATGGACCAAACCATGGAAATTCAACAGTTATAGTTAGATTTATCTCAAGTAACTATAACTCGCGCCCTCGACATGCACTGCTAATTACCCCACAAACTATGACACTTGTGACATCTTTGACAACATAATTGATAATATCAATGTAATATTTGTAGTAACATTTTTGATGAAAAAAACTGTGCATGGCGGGAGCACGAGTTATAGTTACTTGAGATAACTATAACTGGTGACTTTCTGTGGTTTGGTACGTTTAAAATATGAGCCTAACTATAACGTCCCTGTAACCTTTGTTTTTTAGGTGAAAAAAAATAAATAAATATATATATATATATGTATATATATATATATAATAAAGAGAGAGAGAAATAGAGAAAGAGATATTTGTGTGTTTCTAAGCTTTATATATGCAGATGTGAGAGGGTAATATAGTATGTTTTACCTTTATTGAGTACAAGAAGGGGCCGTGACTCGGAAGAGGTTAATCCTTGAGTGATTCATGATGTCCCACCCATCCCTCATCAGTGCTATCAATAACAAACACTGTTTCATGTTTGTTTCAGCAGAAGTTATTTAACTGAAACTGTAATGCAAGGGGTTACATTTCTGGAGCAAGGTAAATCACACTGAAGAAATACCCTTCTTATCAGGAGAGGTGTTTCCATATGTAAAGTAATGGTTACATGCAATCTGTGAGGTAGTAAACAGTGCTTTTCTCATGTCACTTTTTCTGTACTTTGGTATCTGACCTTTACACTGCAGTAATAAATGCACGTGCAAGCATTTATTTGTACAGTTGCTGCGAGTAACATGTTATTGGCCCATTTTTATTTGTCCTGCCTTAGCATATAAAAGAAACAGAGTATTGAACAATGGAGGGGGTACAATTTGATGCCAGTGAGGCATGCCCACAGCTCACAGATGACATTTTCTTTGTTGATGTCCATGCTGGGTAGGCACTTAGAAGTGTTACTCTGTGGATGACATTTTGCTTGTGAGGGAAACTCCAGTTGCTTCTTGAAGGGGCTAAGTAGCAGTATTCGTGCACACGTTTGGCTCGGAGTTCCAGATTCTTGGTGCATGACGAGAGACTGCCAGTCTTTTGTTTTTTACATGCTTGCATTGCCTTGTTTCAAACCTGACGTGCAGTGGCTGCCTTTACTGATTTCAAGACATTTGTCTTGCTGCTTAGTACGGCGTGGAGGTAGACGTGACAGCCTCAAAGACGATGCAACAGACCTTAAATACGATTCGGGCTTGGAGGGGAGCCATATGCATTTCCTGGCATTCGGGTCTAATCCGATCAGAACCTTCTCTGTCCCTTTGTGAGTCTCTGGTGGGCTCTGGTACCTCTGCGGAGAAAGATGGTGGCTAGAAGAGGTGTAATGCCGCCAGTGACCCTTAACGCTTGTTCATCACTAGTCCATATCGACCCAGGCTGCCTGACGCTGCTGAGCTTCAGGGATTGAAGGCCTATAGATCAAATGTGGTGGGAGATGGTGTGCAGCGGGGTCCATACAGCACAGTAAGTCATCCATAAGCACACCGACTGAATGAATGGATTATAACACACAACATTACACACAGTGGCTTTGTAGGTGAGCAGCTGCGGCAGAGCGGAATGAAGAACCCCCAGTGCTGCACGCCCGAGTGCTTTAGATGTGGTTATCCTGCATAGAGATTAATCTTATGTGGCCACCACAGAGATTCATTATCCTGAAGCGACGGAGGAAGTATGAATGTGGACCTATGTAGCTTTTTGTTCTTATGCCAAAAATAACACACATCATCTCAGGGTACTAGCTAGTGACTGATTAGTCAATCAAATATACCTTTAAGTGAAATAAATGAAGCATGAAGCCAGCAGTTCTAACAGTCTGGAGGTATCATACGTGTTAATCCAAATCTACCCCTGTGTTGCTGCTGCATTCTCGATCTCTTTCATGCTAGTTCTTCTTTTCTCAATAGTTTTTGTTTTCCTGCACCTCTCCCTCTCTTTCCTGACCTTGTTTTTCCTTTAGTGTCTCTCTGCGCTCCCTTCTATTTTTAGGTAGATGCCCGCTCTAGACCGAAAGGCCACTTTAGGATAAAGTATTTTTTCATAATACATGTGCCCTAACCTAGTGCAAGCCAAGGACCTTGAACATGAGCTATGCATAGATGGTGCTGGTGAAGCAGGTCTGCTTCTGCACCTTTGGGGTTAGAGCGCACAGGCCTTAGTAACTCCTGTGTGTAACTCGAGTGAGTGTGATGTTGAGGTCGCATCAGGGCCGCATTAAGGGTTAGAGCTGGGATGGGACCCTGTCTCACGGGTGAGACGCTCTGAATCGGATGTCGACAAATCAGAGTTCTACTGGAGAATCTGTCTCGTCCACAGTCTCTCTCAAGACCAGGAAGGAAACAACCATATGAAGGTCACCTTGGCAGGTTCTTGGAGGCTGCTGAGTGCTATCCACACAAAGTTCCCAACCTGGATGTGACTCACGGCTGCAGCAGACACAATATATAGTCTGCCTGGTGCTATTCCCCCGAGTTCCACCCTAGAGACTGAAATGCTGCAGCACCCCTAGGCATCACTAGTTGCTGCCTTGGCCCCACTCTGGGATCTTGGGAAGTGTTGTTTGGAATTGCCTGGATTACACCACCAAGACGTCAGGAACCTTCCTAGAGAGTCGTGGACTAGATTCATGCATAGTCTTTAATATGTCGTGAAATCGTCAACAGGCTAAACGGCAAGTGTGGGATCTGGTAGTTTCGGAATTGTTTCCACTGATTTCCCAGACTTCTGTGTCCCATTGCTGACTGCAGTTACTTACATTGACACACGTCTGCCAGCCCTCCTTTTTCTGCCTCTTTCTGGGCTGCTTTTTCTTTCCTCCATAGTTAAATTGTATGTGGTATTGTATCGCGCAGACCGGGCCAGAAAGGCGTTGCCATCTTTGACAGTGGTGATCCTGGCTCCTCTGCCTATGTGCAGTCATTGCTCCAGCGTGAAGACCATGGTTCCACTCTTCATTCAAGGCCTGTCCCATTCTTGCTTTGGCAAGCCTTAGAATAGAACTATGTCTCCATGCTCGCAAGTGGCGTGTGCTGTGGTAGTATTCCTGCCTGTCGCTCAGGAAGTACTGCTACCCTTTGTTCTTGTGCTGGGGGCCTAGCTCTGTGTCGGTGTTAGGGGAACAATACCCCTGTGTACCTGTGAGTACAGGGTACTCCAGGTGTCTACTTTCATTGAGTACCACTGTACGCTATGCACTCTTCTTTACAAGTCTATCCGACTGAGTGAGTCTAGGGTGCTTGGCTCTGACATTGCTTTGCCCTGTGGTCTGCTGCTTGTCTTTCTCATGGTGAAGTGTTTCCTTTCTGCTTTCTGACTGTCTGACTTGCTTTTCTCTTTTTCTCTCTCGCATCGCTGCCATAGCTGGATCCAGTGGCCTCAACCTCCTCCCCGGCCCAGAGTCAGGTACTGTACCCCTGCTCACCAGCGTCCTCGGGGGACCCGCTACCGCCTTCTGTCTGGGCTGGTGTGTGTGCGCGCGTGTCATGCTGGAGTGTAAGGCTCTCTTCACCTCTCTCCCCCTCTGTATAGTACCGCCCTCCCTCAATCCCATCACCCCCTTTACGTTATTCCTCAAACTTCCCATTTCCACCTGTTATTTGATCATTTTTGCAAAACAGAGCATTAAGTTCATGGTATAGATGTTAAATAAATGCAATGTAGACAACTGTGTCCTCAGATCTGCAAGAATAGAGTGCGGACCCAGAAATGTCCCACCCTATGTTAGCTGATGCATGGACACACTGATCTTGAATATTAAATTTCTAGACCAAGAAAAATGTTCTACTTGAAGTAACTTATTTTTGGTTTGGTGACAAAAAGTATTAACAGCTTCCATTTCTTTCTCAGCACATTATAGTTTCCATGTTTTTCCTAACATTTCAACTTTGTTTTTCATCCATTAGATCGCAGAGTGACCCTTTTGCTTTGATTTGAGTCAGTTTTGAGTCCATATTAAGTCTCAGGGTTGTTTCGCATGCAGAGGTAAAGATAGGGATATATACATAGGGAGGATTCAATGGTCCAGCATGTCAGTCTCCCTATGACTAACTGTAACTCACTAGAGGCGTGCAGTTCCATGGAGATACTCTGTACTGCCAACTGTGACAGGAGTCTGTGTGGTCCCCTAATGCATTAGTGTTGCAGGAACAAAAGCCCTCACTCACCCAAGGGTGACATGCTTCGTCATTGGCCCATGCTCCTTGTCAGACTGGCACTGCAATGCCTGACCAGCCCTACTAGATGGCTCTTTGCCGGAGGTCTTCAATAGAATAATTGCTGGTAATGAGTGGATGAGAGAGGGGCTAGAAAAATGATTAAAATTGACTATGGGTACCAAAGACAACTATCTTTAATGAGAACTGGTACATATGTCAAGGTTAAAAACAGATACTAGTGAAATTCAGAATCTAATAGTCTGATTTCTTGACAAAACTAGACAATGTAACTACTCCTCAATTTGGGGGTTGTAGCTAGAAAAATGTGTGTGTGGAGAATCCTTACACTTCAGATATGCAGTTCTTGATTTACATGTTTCTCGCCTAAAATTAGTCTCATGGATCTAGTGGCGATTCATCAGGACCTATTTCAAAGCCTAACCCTCACTAGGAGAGTGAAAGTACTCTATAGTAATGTGATGTGTAAGAAATCACTCAAATCTCACACTAACGTTGTGTCCTAAGTCAGGAGATCCTCCTAGATCAGGTATTGCTGCCCCTTGGAGATCACTTAGATGCTGGCTGCTTCTCTGTTGGGATAATTTGGTCCTAGGGTGCAGTAGTTCTTTAGACCTACCCCGTGTCTAAGTTCCCTGTAGCAAGAGCCCAGACAGTTGGCCTTCACTGAGCTGGGAATGTTTATCAACAGAGATGAGGGAAGACCCGCCAAGGCAAAACATCTGCCTGGGGCATTGAACAACATTGGTGTCAAAACTCACTTTAAAGAGCAACCTAAAGTCTCCATTATTATTGTCATCGCCGTTGACCGGGATACAACAAAATGGAGGATTCCTTTTGTGAATTGACACTTTACTTGACACCAGCATTGCAGGTGATGGTCACATGTACACACAAAGAGGATTACAGCAAATGGGACCTATCCACAGCATCCCAGCCTTGATATCATTAACATTCGTCTCACAGCACCAGTTCATATACTAGCAAAGAGGACACGAGCCTCAAAGAGGTGGAGGTGCAACCCCTCGACGCATACGCCGGCAGGAGCATTTGTTTCCGACGAGTCTGCCAATGCTCACAGCAATAATACTATACTCTGATCTGTCATTGTTGCTATCCTATTTAGTAAAAGTGTGCAAAATCTGTTTGTCTCTTAAGCACAGAGAGATGTATTTTACAAACAGAAATGTAGAAACAGTGAAAGCAAGACATGAATAAAACGTTTACCGATATTTCACCATATATGAACTGTATTTAAGATTGTTGACATATTAGTTGGGCTTCACCTGTGGCAAATTCTGTGATGCTGGACTGATCAATTTAAATTTGTATTGCCTTTGCGCACCCTTCTGTAAAAATTATGATCGCTTAGTAACCCATTAGTACTACTTGCTCTATAAAAATAGTGAGCTATTCAGTTTATATCTGAAACTGGCATCCTTGATGAGTAAGGTAAGGAGAGATCCCAGAATTGTGTGTGTTCTGTTCAGGTTTTTGGATTTTTATCGGGATCGTGCATATTTCCACGCTCTGCTAATGTGGGTCTGTTGTGAAGTTAGTGGATCCTTTAAAGGCCTCCACTGCCTTCTAGAGAGATTCTCTGCAGAGACACAGAGAGCCGTCGGCCAGGCAAAGTTTCATACAAATAGAACCACTGGAAATAATTAGGCCATAGGTCTCCTGCTATCAGGCGTGGACATTGGGGATATATTTTACATGCATAACTGACACGTACTGTACAAAGAGGAAGCACGTTTTCACACAGGAAATCAAAAGAGAACTAGGTATTCATAGATGAAAATAAGAAAGTGGAAAGAGAGGTGTGAACTGTGGGAAATAGCTAAATGAAAACAGTCATTTTTTTCTTACAGTTCTAGATCCACATATCACCGAGCCAAGGGGGTGAAGTGGGCTGCAGACATTGCATCATGAGAATGGAATTCTCTTCATTTTATGTATGTTGTTCAGTGCTCTAGATGGGCCAAGATCACCATCTTGAGATGATGCCCATTCATACTAGGCAACACACCAGAGTGTTTGCTGTGTGCCTCCATACATCACAGGGAGCCCTTCTCAGGAAGCTGCTATGTACAAGCACCGATGTGGTCACTTCGCATGTGAAAGCAATATTTACGAGCCATTTTCCTTGGTGGGAATATGGCAGGGGCATTTCCCACTTACTCCCATTCATGTACACTAAGCCTTCAGATTCCTCTCGTCATCACCTTGTGATTCTCACCCAGCCATTCAAGACTGCCTAAGCCCCCCCATGAGCTGCATGTGGTCCTTCAAGACCTTCTGTGCCATCCCATGCCCTGCCTGTGGCCCTGGCATGTCCTGCAGCTCCTTGTGTTTTGACTGTGGCCCCCTTCTTGTGAACTACCTTTATCCTGTTCGCAGCGCCTCGTGATCTTACTGTGCCCCCTAATGTCCAGTTTGTACACCCAGCCCCTGCAGTCCCTTCTGTAGAATCCTTTCTGTGACTGCTTATGCCTAGTCTGTGAACCATCGTACCAGGTGTGTAACCACTTTAAGACCGTCTGTCACACTTCTTGTTCCATTTGTAGCTTCCCAGTGTGCTTTCTGTAACCCCATCATGGACCATTTCTAATCTTCCTGTGCCCTATCCACTACCCCGCGTAACCCCCAACATGCAGACTATTACTCCTCCAATCTCTTTGGTAGCCTCTCCTAGTTCATCTATATCCCCTCATATCCGTCACTGATTTTTAATCTCATATTCCCTTGGTCCGGTATGTGGCTCCTTGGGTCTGAACCATAGCCTTTGGCGTCAGGACTGTAGCTACTCTTATCTTGTGAGTAGCCTCTTGGGTCTGTATCCCCTTCATTCTAGTCTTTAGCCCTCTCTTATCTGGCCTGTAGTCCCTTCATTCTGATCTGTAGGCCTCTTGTGTCTGCTCTGTAGTCCCTTCAGCCTAGTCTGTAGCCATCTCGTGTCTGGGCTGTAGTCCCTTCACTGTGGTTTGCAGCTATCTCGAGTCTGGCCTGTAGCACGAAGGTGTCCTGTCTTAAGGCAGCTTCTATCCTTTCTGTGACCATTTATTTCATGCCTGTAGCACCTGTTAGCTTAACCATACCTTTTTGCATACAACATTTGTCCCTTCTGCCCTCTCTGTAGCCACGTTGCGTTCCCTTGAGGGCAGTCTCCTTCACCTGTCACCCCTCTGAAAACAGCTGTACCAAGCCACACAGGTGGGGTAGCCCAGACTGTACCCTAATCTGCTCGGGGTGACACTATTACATGCTGGCAGCCCTTGGAGATGATGCTCACTCCATCCCTGGCTTCTCAGACACTGTATCCTTCAGGAGAGATGCTTGCTCCAGTCCCAGCTTGTGGCTGGGTGTGGTTCATTTATTGATTTGTTTGATGTTCAGTATGAGCTGGGCCAGTTCAGGCATAAGACCCTGAAATGTAGTGGTATTTTTAACTATGGTCATTAGTGATCCCATATGTGCACACATCGTAATCTAGAGTTGATGTGTGTGGGCGTAGTCTGAGATTCCAGACTCCTTACTCAAGACTTTAGAGTTGCAAATTTAGGATTTGTATCTATACACAAGTTAGGAGTTCATGAGTAGCATGCCTGCCACAATATCAAGATGGCGGCTGCCACCATAAATATAATGGTAAACACAATTTGAAAAATGTATGAGAAACAAACTGTAGTATGAAATAAAGGTATACTAGATTGTACTTCTACAGGCTTGTAAACTGTACCGCTGAGGGGAAAAAGCTACTAGAGTGGTAGCCGTTAGGAGGACGGTATCCTCAAGCCGGACCATTCCCAGTGCCCAACAGTGGAGGGGACCATGAGGCTCAGGAAGGATATGAAAGCCTGGGCTCCCTCACATAGTGCTTGAGGCAGCCTGTTCCTCATTGCTCGGGGCAGATGGATGAATCGGAGGGTGGATGTGTAAGGTGTAGATGCCTTGAATATGGATTATTGTATTCCACACTGTGGATGAAGTGACTGCTTCACTCTAATGTGCCTTGTGGACCTGCAGTGATGAAAGAAGTTGTTTAACCCAAACTTTGCTTCCGTCTTTTCTTCTTCGCTGCCATCACTCAGGGCCAACTGGAGGACTCGTTGGTCGCCGCCGTCAACACAACTACATCTCCACCTCAGGTTGGCTGCAGTGGTCCTCACTGTGTTGATGTGTGTGGTGCCCTTGCAGGGGCCGGCTTGCTGTGCCCCTTCATCCTTTGTGGTGTCGTGCATGACTCACTCTGTGTCTTCCTGTGTGATGTGACCTCAATGGTGTGGAGTGTTGTGTTTGGAGGGCATTGTCTGCAACACCTTTATCAGGGCAGTAGCATTTTAAAAGAGGCCTTCCTGGCGACGTGTTTAGAATGTCAGACTCCTAAGCACTAGAAAACATGATTAAATCGATGTATTCACAAACATAAGTTACTGATGCGGTGGCCCTCAAATTGCATACTGGGTATGTTGAAATATTGTAAACGTTTTCTTCTCGTTTAACTTAAATACACGTCATTTGCAGCTCACTCAGAGCTCTGGAGGCTCCTTCACAAAGTTGACCCTTATTTTATGGTCTGCTGCCACTTTTACCCCGGGGTTTAGGTCCTGGTGGACTCGGGCTGGCCCCGAAGAGTGACGGAGCCTCCTTACCACCCCCTCGAAGTTCCTGGCGTGGAATGTCCCCGGATCGGTTCCTGCTCTGCCGAGTCTCGTGAGCCTCGAAGCCCTCCGCCCACCCGCGCGCGCCGCGCCGCTCTCGCGATAATTGGACCGGATGGAGCGTTACTTCATAAGAACCAAAGTCCGCAGCCCGTTAACGCTTCGTTATGATAGATTTATTTCAAAGCATCATGAAATAAACCGCATAATAGAAAATCCATACACTGCCCATGTACCTTGCAAAGGGCAATCTGATTCCTTTTAAGGCTGGCGTGACAGGGTTGCTTGGGACAGACAGTTGAAATCGAGCCCTCGTAGAAGCTGGCGCCGTAGGCTCCACAGGTTTGTGTCTTTCACGAGCCCCTGCAGAGCATTCCATGTATACACTGAAGGAGCTGCAACTGCTCAACAGGTACAGTGGCCTGGGAAGCCTGTGGATGACAGAATGCGCCACACGGCATCAAGCACGTTGTTCTCCAGTTCCCACCCCCTCCTCACCCTCGGGGTGTGATGCTGGACTAAGTACAGAGGTATAGAGCCTTTTAAAGTTTTGAGTGTTCAGTATTTGTGCTGCAGCCCTCTTGGCCCTTCCACCCCACACCGCTAGTGCTGGTGAAGGACAAAGGGAAAGGCATGAAGGCGCCCCGGATATAAGAACCTTGAATACTAGGGTGTCCAGCAGAGCAGGGGCAGTAAGTGGGGCTGGAATATCTAGGTGTCAGATGTAGGTGGGTTGTTGCCATTTCCACGGCACACCCTGCGGATTTCCCCTCGCTCGCACACCTCCTGCTCAGACTGCATTCCAGAAAGTGGATGGTTCAAGAAGGACAAACTCAAAAGGACTAAAGGACAAAAGTCATAATTAGCAATGGAAGAAAACAGTAGATATAAACACTAACTTAACCATTATTCATTAATAAAAGAAATGTAGCGCTTCTCAGAAAGGGCCTGAGGCAGCCTCGGACCCTGAGATGGAAACTACTTGTATGTATATTCCACCGCCTCCTGACGTCACTAGCACCCTCCAGGCATGTACCAAGCAAACCCTTCAGCTGATTCCAGACAAGGCACCGTCAGTCCCGTGCCTGGCTGTGGCACAGAGCAGGGTGCACGAGGGCTCTGGTCTGCCTCAGGTAACGTGCTGTGCCATGTGCATGCTGGGATGAGAACACTTTTCGCGTGTAGGTGCCCTTTTCCTACTAGTATATCTAACGTTCCTCTTAAAGGGGCCTTAGCACCGGATATGCCTTGCTTAGTTATGAAGAAAGAAAAGATCCTCTGAATCTGGAAAGCAAAAGCTATCTCATTTGTATTACTGTGCTCTAGAACATGTAGGGAACCAACAATGTTCCGAAGTCCCATTTAACCTCAAGATTAAAATTGATTTTCCTGCGATTGGACAGTGTGTCAGTAAGCAACAGACACAAGGGCTCTCTACATGGTGTATCGAGTATGCCATCGCTTTGCCCTAAAGTAGAGGAGCCTCTGAAGTGAAGTCACTTGTTGGACTTGTGTCCTTCCCATTCATATTACCCTGTTTAACCACCCCCCTCTCTGACTCCTTCGCAGGCCAAGACGGAGGAGCACATTGCACAGGAGCAGGCGTGGTACGAGACGGAAAAGGTGTGGCTGATCCACAAAGATGGCTTCTCTCTGGGTAAGCACTGACTTTATCTCGCCCTTGTTGGAATAATTTCTGTTATTGTTATCCTGTTTCATCTATTCTTGTCAAAAGGCAGAGCATAGGGGGACCCTTCATGGCAGCACATATCACAACGGCAACCACAGAATAAGATGCCAGACACAACCAGGGCCGGACTGGCCATAGCGGGCATCGGGCATTTTCCCAGGAGGGTGGCAGGTTGGGGGCTGATTTTGCAGCAGTGGTGGCCGCTTTTGTTACTGGGGGGTGTGGTTTTCAAAAAGAGGTGGTGCAATATCCGCCTCCAGTAAGAAAAGCAACAGTGCTTCACACTTGCATAGCCCCCCTCACGGGGTGTGGGGTGGGGGTGGGAGGAGAAGATGGTCAGACAAAATTACCAGGGCAGCTTTGGGATCCCATTCCGGCCGTGGACACAATAGTTGTAGGGACTGAAACGTTGCTCTGAGGAATTGCCTCCTACATGGAAAGCGGAGGTCACTTTAGCCAGGCCAGAGGCTTACGTTGCAGACACCTACTGCTGTTACCTGCTTGCATTCAGAATTCAGTGGAAGTGTGGAGTAGGGACAGGAAGCAGATACATGTGTACCCGTGACTGGGTGTTACATTATAAGATGGGTGCTTATAGACTTATTCCGACCCTCAATATACTCCTGTGACTCAAGTCCATAAAAGCAGATGGTCAATTAATAATTCTTAACACCCTCAGTGGAGGGGAGTACAATTGTATTCATATTGTGAATGCACAACACTGTAACTTTTTGCCTGACAAATATTTTTACTTTCTGTTATAGCTTGAAAGAAAGAAGCTATAACAAAGCCAGTAGGTCTGGCTTATCTGCAAGTGAAGAATGAATGTCTTTTATTTCATGGGTGCATGAATAGTATTTGAGCTAAGCAATACAGAGAGAAAGGAATGAAATGTATTTTATGATATTTTCCATCTGTTGGCTCTTGCCACAATGCAGGGAAGCATGGCAGATGTAATACGGTCTTCTAATTTAGTATAATATGAATTATTCTTGTGGTAGCTGTTTGCCTTAAATCCTTTTGGTGCTTTTTTTCTTATGGTATCTGGATCCTCTATTAAATGCAGAGCCCTACGACAAAGAGCTTGACTCAAATGTGTTCGCAGGAAGTAGATGTGCTCATTCATTGCGAAACTGTCACTCAGCTTCGTAGATATCCAAATGCCAACACATGAGACATCTTGGAGTAGGTGTGGAAATATTATTAATCCGACTGGGACAAAACCTTCACATTTTTAATATTGTTCCCCATTATGTTGGCATTTTCTAAAGGCAAGAGCCACAGAATGCCCCCCTTCACGGTTTAATTCCACATCCCTGGCTACTGTTCACCTTCATTGAGGTGCTGTGTAGAAAAGGGACAGACTTACAAAAGACCACGAGGTAGAAACAAAAATGTAGCAAAGCAAAAGCTGTGTAGCACAGTGCAGGGCCCGTTTGTGGTTACAAGTTCTTTATCTGCCCCAGATTGTTTTATTTTCAACTCTGCGGATATGAGGCAATTTTTTAAAGGTTGTTTTTTTTAGATTTATTCATTACTTCTTGATTATCTGATATGGGCATTACGTCCACTGCAGTTATCCCTGCTGTGTATTTCTCTGTGTGTCTAAGATTTAGTTCACTGTGGCCGGCTGGTGGGTTAGTGTTCCTTAGATACAGTGCAGTAGAATGGATTAATGTCTCTAGGGAGCAATGCAATGTGATGCCTTAGTGGCCTTATGATTCAAAGCAACACATTCCCCACAGTGAAGTGAAGTGAGAAAATATCCCTAGGATGCGGTGTGATGCTTTAGTAATCCTGATGTGCTGTTTTAGGGGAGGAGTCCTTAAGAAGTGTTAAAGTGTAGTGGGTCAGTGTCCTTAGAGTTTAGTGCTGTGTGGTAAATGACTGTTTCTAGGATGCATTACACTGTGGTGTGTTAGTGTACATATAATGTGGTGGGCTGCTATCCTTAGGATGCACTGCAATGTGGTGGGATAGTGCTCTTTGGAGGTAGTGCAGTGTGGTTGAGAGGGCCCCAAGGATACAATGTTCAGTAATGCATTTATACCTTTATGATGCTGTGGTGTAGGTTTGTTAGTGCGACTAACGTGTAGTGCAGAGTGGTAAAGTAGTGCTTCTTTGGTGCATTGTTGTTAGATTGGCAGTAGCCTCAGGGTGCAATGTATCTTGGAGGGATGGTATTTCCAAGGTGAAGTGTGGTGGGCTGATGTGCTTAGAATGAAACATGGCGTTATAACTTCCATTTTGTGCAGTGCTCTGGGCTGATCCCCTAACATACAATACATTGTGGTAGGTCAGTGTCCCTAGAGTGCAATGCAGTGTGGTCAGTTAGTTTCCCTAGGAAGCACATCAGTGTGGCAGCTTGGTAATCTTAGACTGTTATGTGGTAGGCTGGTGTCCCTACCATATAGTATGCTGTAATGGGTTAGTTTTCTTACAATGCAGTGCAGGTTGGTGAGAAAGTGTCACTCAGATGTAGTATGGTATGGTAGGATGGTGTCCATAAGATGCAGTGCATTATGATGGTTTGATGCCAATAGGGTTCAATGTGGTAGGATTAGTTCCTAGGATGCAGTTCACTGTGGCTGGTGAAAGTCCCTACAATGTTTTGCAGTGAGATAGATTAATGTCTGTTGGATGTAGAGGTGTGTGGCATTTTAGTTTCCTTAGGGGCAGTGCAGTGTGCAGGGTTGGTGGTCCAACGATGCCGTGCAGTATAGCATGACTGCACCCCTGGGGTGAAGTGTGGTGGCTGGTATCTCTATGATTCAGTGAAGTATGGTACATTTTCATCATTTGGGTGTTATGTAAGATGTTTCGATGGGTTAGTATAATTGGGATGCGGTGGAGTGATTATCTCATGGAGACTTCTAGTTGCAGATTCCTTACCTTAGAATTTCCCCAGGCGTCAGACTGGATCCAGAGATTTTTCATTCAGCAGTACCCTTGCGCGCCATCAGATGGCGTTGCTTGACTTCGCATATGTCGTTGGCGTCGTGGTCACCCTGATGGCATCGGGGTCGTATATAGGTGCCACCTCGGCGTAGGAACGTTAGTTATTTTCTTTCTGTGCCACATGCTGATCCGGAGAAGAACTACCCTGGTAATTTTTTGACCGAATTTGACCCTTTTGTCGAGTTTTTGTGGTGACCCTTGATGCATGTAGGATGTCCCCAAAGACTGGGTTCAAGCCTTGAGAGGCCTGTTTCCGTATGATGTTGGTGACAGATCCGCATCGGGTCTCTTTGTGGTGTCTGGAGCACAACCACTACCCGAAGTCGTGCTCTGAGTGCCGGGCCATGCACTGGAAAGCTTTGAGGGAGCAGTTCCTAAAGCTCATGACGGTCCGGCTCTCAACTCCGCATTGTTCATAGTCTCGCTCGAGAGGAAGGTCTTGAGACCATTCGCGGAGTCACCACCACTCGTCATCATCAAATTCTTTAGGTCATTTGGGTAAGAAAAAGAAGAAGTCGAAGAAGGCCAGGCATTCTTTGACTTCACTGCATCGCTCGGCCGATGCAATGCAGGAGGAGCATCAATGCCCCTAAAATGTAGTGTATTATGGTAGGATGGTGTCTGTAGTGGTCAGTCTGTTGTGTTAGTGTCTTAATATGCAATGCAACAGTGAGTTAGGATCGCAAGGGGTACAGTGTTGCATGGTTGGGGGTGTCATTAGAATGCAGGACAGTGTTGACTGGTCAGTATTCCTAGAATGCAGTACTGTAATGTGGGTTAGTGTGCCTTGGAAGGTAACAGTGCAGTGTGATGGGCTTCTGCCCCTGTAGTGTATTGTAATGTTAGGTTAATGCTCCTAAACTTTAGTGTTGTGGGTTAGTGTCATTTGGATTCAGTGTGATCTGTTCGTGCCCCTTATATGCAAGGCAAACTGGTGAATTAGTATCCACAGGATGTAGTCCAGTGTGCTGGATTGGTGGACACTGTGCACTGTTACTGGTTAGTGTTCCTAGATTGTAGTAGTGTGTGTGGCAGCTTACGGTCCCTAGAGTGCATTGCACTTATTACGTAGTGCTCCTGCGAGATAGTATTGTTGGTTACTGTCCTTAGAAGGGAGTGGGGCTCAGTGTTTGGGGGGGGGGGGTGGAGGGTGTCTCTTCGATGCAACTTAGTGAGTCCCTAGGATGTGGTGCTACTGTGCCTATGGTGCATGTTGTACATCGTTGTCTGACAATGAAAGTGACAACTCTCTTCAGGCTAACACCCAATTTAAGCTCCACAACAGCTACCTGGCAGGCACCTGTATATATTTGCATACAGCCCGTTTTATTCAACATGCATCATGCTAACCCAGAACATAAGTTTGCTTTAGTCAGGCCTAAAAAACATCCATCTTGGAGAGTGGAAGCACTACAGAGAAAAGTCGTGTAAAAGACCAGCTCGGTTTTTGTGAAAATGGTTACTTAGCTGACCTACATGAGAGGACCAACCCGAGCTTTCAACCACTTGAGACCGATTGAACATGTCTTGGTGTTGAGACCTGATACTACAAATGAGATTTTGAGGAGAAATTGTAGTGGGGTCTTGTAATGTTGGGTATCACTTGAGCATAAGTCAGTGCTCCAGGTCTACAGGCTGTAAACTACAGAGCTGACTTTACGATTGATATGTTATTTCCAATTATGGGGCCAGAGGATTTTATTATAGGTGTAAGCTGTCTTCGAAATGGCTGGTTAAACTGGTAATTAAACATGGAACTCTTCTATTGCACACATTAAAATACTGCCCTCAGTTCTAAATTTAAAGTTATATACATGTTTGCTCTTGTGGAGAAAACTACTTTTTCAACATTTTTTAAGTTTGTTTTTACAAGAAAATTTGTTGCTTTTTCATTCGTTTTTGTGAAAAAGTTGCAAACGTATTGAACATTTAACAAGCAAGTATTGTATTACCAATCAATTCCTGACAGAACATTCTGATCATATTTTAGCAGAGATAATACACAGAAATTTTGTTGACACGTGTTCTGAATTATTTTTTGAAAGCATGCATAAATCTATTGAAAATGAACAGAATTATTTAAAAATTACACTGTTTTTAAAAACACATAAAAAAACACGAGTCTCTAAAGAGTTGCTATTTGCTATTCTTTGGATTGGCCTACTCTGGTTCAGCTGGATGAATGATGAACGAAGACACTTGTATAGCATTGCTCCTTGAAATTAACCATTTGAAGGTGCTAAATATAAGCTACTGGGACCAGTCAAAGCCAGGCTGCTTCCCATTTCTAAGCTGCCTTGACAAGAGAAAACTGTTAAAAAGAACCCAGTCGGCAGCCTGCTGTGACCTAGACACAGTAGTTTGCCTTTCTGTTGATTCATATGTATTGTTTTTTCTACACCGTGGCCCTGAAGAAACCATGGTACCAGAAGTATCTAGATTGGTTCTTTCAGCAGGCCAGTTTCTCTGAGGGTAGTAAGTACCAACAATCCATTTCTGTCACTGACACATAATGTTATTGAGGACTGGGAGCCACGGATGGAACGCCTGAATACGAGTACACTTTAATAGGTCATTACAGCATTTCTGGGTAAATTGTCGTGGGTATTTCATCCCTCTTAGATGATAACTTCCCATACTACTAAATTTAAATGTGCCCACTGGCTAAAGTTGTAGCAGTTTTCAAAAGCAGGTTATTTGTTTTATATGTGTATTACATTAGAAAAATCCAGTATTATAGGTTCTCATTGCTGTCGGCAAAACCACGAAAAATATCTTGTATTTTATTGCTGTTCTGGAAATAAAAATCGAATGCGCATTAAATGGAGGAAGTTGTGATGATGAAGTGACACACTCCAAAAGTGAAACACGGAGGAGTCTCACAGGATTTTAGTGAATTCCATAGGAGCTTGGACGCTGGGGTCACACTTTGTGACAATGGACCGGACTGGAGAGCTTTAATATCTGAGGTTGAGAAAAATGACAAGGAGCGCCTCCAGTGTGCTTTCATGATTGTCAGTTAACTGGAGTCAAACACGGGGATGTCCAGAAAAACGCACATGGATAGGGCAGCAGCACATCTTCCCACTTAAAGCCGTGAAGCAGGGCCTGACTCAGCAAGGGAGCCAGACCATGCTGGATGCTCCAAGGAGATTTGTCCTTCTTTCTGAACGAGTCCTGGTTTTCTACGTGCAGTTAGGGCAGAACACCAGCAGATGGCACTATAGGTCCAGGGTTCATGTACTCATGGCCGGTGTTGAAACCCTAGCTAAACTGCTATTTTGCAAAATTAATAATACCGCCACAAGAAATTTATGAAAGGAATTTGGTAATCTGCCTGCACTGATAAATTTCAGTAGATACGAACAAAACGTTACATTTTTTAAAATTGTTTTTAAAACCACTCGGAAGATCTGGGAGGGGGTACAGTTTGGGCGACTCCTGAAATCTTATTTGGACAACAAAAATAACAAAAAAATAACATGGAAGGCTTCAAGTGCTCACGTGTAATTGTTATCTTACTGGAGTCAAAACACAGCATGGGCAGGGCACCACAGCTTTCCAAAGCCATGCAGTGGACTTTCATCTCTTATCAGTTCATCCATCGAAAGGATACTCCCAGTGCTACTGTGGTCGGGTACATCGCCCGCATGCACATTCTCTTCTTAACAGGTCTCAAGAAGTGAGGCTGTTGACCCACTTTTGGTCTTAGATCGCTATAGTTAGCTCTATTGTTCAGTTTCTCAGTTTTAATCTCAATGACTAAATATATTATTCTTTGTTTTAATGGGAAGCAAGATTATATTCATTCATAGTATTACAGCGTCATGAAAATCCTGCTATAATTTTATGATATCAGGGATTTGCGAAATGCCTAATCGCCAGAGCCTTTCCTGTTGGTGGCAGCCTGTAGCTTTGGCATCTCACAACTGCTGTCTGCTTTGAGGGCAACATATCGGAGTTCAGAATTTGTGCTGAGCTGCAAAGAAAGAAGATCATTCAACAGTTTAGGCCAGATAAGGAAATGATATGCCACCAACACATATTTTCTCATCTTGGAGGATCGTGAGCAGATACTCATGAGATGACTGATCCAGTTCCTTTTGAAAGAATAGTGGAACTTCCCCCATGAATAGGCATTACACTGGGGATCTGAGGTTATCTCCTCTGATGTGCAGTCAGCCAACAAAGGATGCTCAGAGGTAAAGGTACATAGTCCACATAATTCGAACCCTTTATTAGTTGAGTTCTGCACTCATGCTGAATATTCTGTTGAGGTAGTCGCTGGTATACCGTTTACACCAGGAATGATCAGCAGTCAAAGATGGGAGATTCCTTATTTAGATGTAGTGAACGTAACTGGTAACAAATGGCCAGTAAAGGGATCGAAGTCCATTAAAATAGTATGGGAACTATGATGCTGCATGCAGTGTGGGGGCGAGGTCAAAGGCGTGGCTAGAAAAAAAAATATTCTGTAAGTTTTTTTTGTCTTTCACCGCCAGGGAGCTACATATAAAATAAAATGCAGCTTAAATGTAAAAATAAATTTACAAAAGTTGTTACTCAGAAGGTAATTCACTTATAGTACATTATGAAACCTCTGTTAGTTAATGCACTGCAGAGGTCTGTGTTTAACCAGAGAGCCACGTAACTAAATCTTGGTTGATGCAGTGAAGAATAGTGATTTGGGTATTTTTAGTGGTACGAGGTCACAGCCTATGACAGAAAGCACTGTGAATATGTAAGTCATTCTGTGAAACTTGCATTACACACAGTATAAGATAGACTGCTACAAAATGCATAAAACGGTTTAAGATAAAATATAGATTTTAGTTATACCCAGACTATACATAATGCAATTTTTGTACATTACTGTCCCTTCAACACCGCCAGGGGTAGTAAGCGCTACACAAATACAATTACAAAAGCAAAAGCACTAACTTCACAGCTCATTTGTGAACTCTTTGCACTACCCAGTGGCCTAGCTTCGTCAGTAAGACTGGGGGGAGGGGTGAGCTTCCGACTTTCCATCAATCACACTGGTATATTATGATCAAATATATTATACAACAAGCATGGCGCATGAGAGGCGCTTCAACGACAGTGGAATGTGAGAGGAGTGTGAATTGTTAGGGGTACTAAGTTGGAAATAATCTTTTGTAAAATCACCAACATTTTTGAAAGCCATCAAAACAGAGGGAAAGATAAAAAAAAAAAAGAGAGAGAGATCGAGTGTGTGTGTGTGTGTGTAAAATCTCTGTGATATCCAACAGAAACCTTAGCATACCCCACTGCAAGCACATAAACCCAACAACTTATTAAAGTAAACATTTATTAGGGGGCTGTGACACCCCAAACTCCCCATAAAGCTATGCAGCTGGCACTGCCACTCAAAAAGAATACATCTTTGTGATCACAAAGCTTCAAGTGATTTTATAAATTAAAGCCACTACGGGCTCTCAAGCATTTTTTACTTTGCAGGTTACCCTTTTCATTTGCAACTTAAATCGGAGGGCACATTTGCATTTCAGGCAAGGAGGCACCATGAACCTCAATTAAGGGTTAACAGGGGTCGCTGCAGAGACAGAGTTTGTGGGTCCCCCTGGAGGAGACCAAGAAATAATCCAAAATACAGCTCAAATATTTTTTTTTCTTCAGGAAAATGGGGGAAAAAAGGCTGCAGATAAAAGCATCAGATTTTTTTGCCTGAATATGGCATCAACAAAGGGTTTGCAGTGCTAAACTCACCATCTTCCCAGGAACAGGCTGACTTGAATCAATCTTGGCATTTTACTGGACATACCACATTTTTACTATTTTTTGTGCTTTCAGCCTCCTTCCAGTTAGTGACCGAAATGGGTGTGAAACCAATGCTGGATCCCAGACAGCTAAACATTTCTTAAAAGTAGACAAAATTCTGAATGCAGCAAGGGGTCATTTGTGTAGATCCTTCAAGGTTTTCCTACAGAAAGTAACAGCTAAAAGAAAAAAAATATTTAAATTGAGGTGAAAAAAAGAGCTATTTCTGTCCACATTTTCTTCTATAACTTTTTGCAGCTATGGCAAATTTTTGACAGCAACATACCGTTACGTCTGCTGGACTTTTCTAGTTGCGGGGACATATAAGACCGATAGGTTCATCAAGAACCCTAGTGTCCCAGTGCCAATAAATGAGCTGCACCTTGCAATGGGTTTTCATTGTATACTGCTGTATACAGCAATTCATTTGGTGAAATACGAAGAGTGAATAATAGGTATGAAGGAAACCTTTGTTTTTCCAAAATGGGCAGTAGATAAGGTGTTGAGAAGCAGTGGTTATTTGCACATCTCTGAATTCTGGGGTGCCCATACTAGCATTTAAATTACAGGGCACTTCTCAAATAGACTTCTTTTTTACACACTGTCTTACATTTGGAAGGACAAAAAGTAGCGAAAGACAAGGGGCAATAACACCTGTTCTTCTATTCTGTGTTCCCCCAAGTCTCTAGATAAAAATGGTACCTCACTTGCGTGGGTAGGCCTAATGCCCGCGACAGGAAACGCAACATGGACACATCACATTTTTACATTGAAATCTGACGTGTTTTTTGGAAAGTGCCTAGCTGTGGATTTTGGCCTCTGGCTCAGCTGACACCCAGAGAACCTACCAAACCTGAAAAGTTTTCAAAACTAGACACCTAGGGCAATCCAGGGTGGGGTTACTTGTGGGGCTCTCACCAGGTTCTGTTACCCAGAATCATTTGCAAACCTCAAAATGTGTAAAAAAAAAAAAAAAAAAAAGAAAACACTTTCCCCTCAGATTTTGGTGCTGCAAAGTTCTGGAATCTGAGAAGAGCCAAACTTCCGTCCACCCAGCATTCCCCCAAGTCTCCCGATACAAGTGGTACCTCAATTGTGGGGGTAGGCCTGGTGTCCAGGACAGGAAATGCCCCAAAACACAACGTGGACACATCACATTTTCCCAAAGAAAACGGACCTGTTTTTTGCAAGGTGCCTAGCTGTGGATTTTGGCCTCGGGCTCAGCCAGCACCGTAGGAAACCTAGCAAACCTATATATTTTTGGAAACTAGAGACCTTGGGAATTCAGAATGGGGTAACGTGTGGGGCTCGCACCAGGTTCTGTTACCCAGAATCCTTTGCAAACCTCAAAATTTGTAAAAAAATAAAATAAAAAACACTTTCCCCTCAGATTTCAGTGCTGCAAAGTTCTGGAATCTGAGAGGAGCCACACATTTCCTTCGACCCAACATTCCCCCAAGTTTCCTGATAAAAATGGTACCTCACTTGTGTTGGTAGGCCTAGTGCCAGTGACAGGAAACACCACAAAACGCAACATGGACACATCAGATTTTTACATTGACAACTGACGTGTTTTTTGGAAAGTGCCTATCTGTGGATTTTGGTCTCTAGCTCAGCGGGCACCTAGGAAAACCTACCAAACCTGTGCATTTTTTAAAACTAGACACCTAGGGGAACCCTGGATGGGGTAACTTGTGGCACTCTCACCAGGTTCTGCTACCCCGAAACCTTTGCAAACCTCAACATTTGTAAAAAAAAAAAAAAAAAAAACTTTTTCCTCACATTTCTGGTGGTAGAAAGCTCTGGAACCTGAGATGAGCTACAGATTTCCTTCCACCCAGCATTCCTCCAAGTCTCCCGATAAAAATGGAACCTCACTTGTGTGAGTAGGCCTTGTGTCCGTGCCAGGAATGGATCACACAATGGTCAATGTTAGTCCTTACATGAGGGCAACTGTTGACCCTGGGGTGATCCATTTCTGACTCCGGCAATAGGTACAGGCACTCAAGTGGGGTAGCGTTTTTATCAGGACAGGTGGGGATACACTGGGTGGTAGGAATTTTGTGGATTCCAGCATATTCCTGTAGTTTGTGTGACAGAAATGCATGGAAAAATTGAGTTTTTATTCAACATATAATCTTTGCAGGGTATTCTGAGTAAGAAAACTTTGGGAAATCTACATAAGTCACACCTCTGTGTCTAGTTTCCAGAAATGTATGGGTTTGGCAGGTTTCCCTATATGGCCGCCGAGCCAGGGGCCAATAATGCAAGTGCCTGCCTTACCAAACCAGGTTGTTTTGTATTAGATAATTTTTATGTCTCCTCAGTACGATTTGGGCGGTGGAGTTTGGGGCTGAACTAAAATGGGGAGCTCCCAAGAGAGCATTCTCTCTGTGCTTACCGCCACATGCACCTGCTGTCTGGATTGGGCTAACCCACTCTTGTCCCGCTGCACAGACTGTGGTTGCGAAGGGACAGCAGGACTGTCCTCATCACCTCCCTCAGAATCAGTGGTAGAGGAGTTGTCGGGAAAAATCACTCGCAGATGCTGTCTCAGTCTCTGATCTTATGTCAGAGCTGTCCTCTGTAACCTGAGTTAGGGCTTGAGCAGCAGTCATCCAACGAGACGCCATCTCTGCTACTGGCTAGACTCTCACTCTAAAACACTAGCCTATGTAGACAGTCACACAATTGCTTGTGTGTGTGTTGCGTGCAACAGTAAAGGTCAGTCACCTTACCTTCGCTTCTTCCCTCAATCAGCACGTTCTCTCAAGACACTCAAAAAAACAGAAAAGACACATTATTACTTCATCTTGCCACATACTAATTGTCACAGTCCAACATGGCCTTTGCATTTCTCTTCCGATCACGTGGGGGAGGCCGAGAGAGGCTTCAAAGGGAAGGAAATGTATTTCCTTCCCTTTGAAGTCTCTCTCTGCGTTTTGGCAGCCGGATTGAAAGCAATTCGGCTGTCAAAACGCACACTAGACACCAGGGATGTCCCAGGGGAGGCTTTTTTTTTTTTTAAGGCCTTTTCTGCCCCCCTGGGCACCAGGGATAATTTTTTTTTTTGTTTAGTTTTTTGTTTTAGGTGTGGGGAGCGACCCCTTAGGGGAGGGTGTCTCCCATAGGGGGGAAATTATATTTAGGCCATTTATTTTTATGAGGCCAATCTGCCCCCAAGGGGGGCAGAAACCACTAGGCACCAGGGATCTTTTTTTTTGCGCCGTCAGTCCAGGGTCGCGACCCCGTAAGCAAGGATCACTCCCTGGGGGGGTGTGGGTGGGCACATATATTTCAGGCCATTTCTGCCCCCCCTATTGTTATTAGGCCGATCTGCCCCCGGGGGGGCAGAAACCTATAGGCGCCAGGGCAAATTATTTTTTTGTTTTTTTGTTTTTGTAGAGATGGGGAGCGACCCCTTAGCCAAGGGTCGCTCCCCTGGAGGGGGAAATTGTATTTAGACCATTTCTGCCCCCCTTGGGGGCAAATTGGCCGATTTTAGGTGAATCTGCCCCAAAGGGGGGCAGAAACCACTAGGCACTGGGGATCTTTTTTTTTTTGCGCCGTCACGCAAGGGGAGCGACCCCGTAGGCAAGGGTCGCTCCCCGGTAGGGGGTGGGGGGACAAATTTATTTTAGGCCAAATCCAAAGGTAGGCACTTTGCAAAAATCACCTCTGTTTTCTGTGAAAAAATGAGATGTGTCCACGTTGCGTTTTGGGCCATTTCCTTTCGTGGGCGCTAGGTCCACCCACACAAGTGAGGTACCATTTTTATCGGGAAACTTGGGGGAACGCTGGGTGGAAGGACATTTGTGGCTCCTCTCAGATTCCATAACTTTCTGTCACCGAAATGAGAGGAAAAAGTGTTTTTTGGGCCACATTTTGAGGTTTGCAAAGGATTCTGGGTAACAGAACCTGGTCAGAGCTCCACAAGTCACCCCATCTTGGATTCCCCTAGGTCTCTAGTTTTCAAAAATGCACAGGTTTGGTATGTTTCCCTAGGTGCCGGCTGAGCTAGGGGCCAAAATCTACAGGTAGGCACTTTGCAAAAAACACCTCTGTTTTCTGTAAAAAAAAAAAATTTCATGTGTCCACGTTGTGTTTTTTGCCATTTCCTTTCGTGGGCGCTAGGCCTACCCACACAAGTGAGGTACCATTTTTATCGGGAGACTAGGGGGAACGCTGGGTGGAAGGAAATTTGTGGCTCCTCTCAGATTTCAGAACTTTCTGTCACCGAAACTTGAGGAAAATTTGTTTTTTTAGCCAAATTTTGAGGTTTGAAAAGGATTCTGGGTAACAGAACCTGGTCAGAGCCCCACAAGTCACCCCATCTTGGATTCCCCTAGGTTTCTAGTTTTCAAAAATGCACAGGTTTGGTAGGTTTCCCTAGGTGCCGGCTGAGCTAGAGTCCAAAATCTACAGGTAGGCACTTTGCAAAAAACACCTCTGTTTTCTGTCAAAAAATGGGATGTGTCCACGTTGTGTTTTGGGGCATTTCCTGTCGCAGGCGCTAGGCCTACCCACACAAGTGGGGTATAATTTTTATCGGGAGACTTGGGGGAACATAGAATAGCAAAACAAGTGTTATTGCCCCTTGTCTTTCTCTACATTTTTTCCTTCCAAATATAAGAGAGTGTGTAAAAAAGACGTATATTTGAGAAATGCCCTGTAATTCACATGCTAGTAGGGGCACCCCGGAATTCAGAGATGTGCAAATAACCACTGCTCCTCAACACCGTATCTTGTGCCCATTTTGGAAATACAAAGGTTTTCTTGATAGCTATTTTTTACTTTTTATATTTCAGCAAATGAATTGCTGTATACCCGGTATAGAATGAAAACCCAAGGCAGGGTGCAGGTCATTTATTGGCTCTGGGTACCTAGAGTTCTTGATGAACCTACAAGCCCTATATATCCCCGCAACCAGAAGAGTCCAGCAGACGTAACGGTATATTGCTTTAAAAAATCTGACATTGCAGGAAAAAGTTACAGAGTAAAACGTAGAGAAAAATTGCAGATTTTTTCTCCTCAATTTCAATATATTTTTGTTTTCAGTTGTTATTTTCTGTAGGAAACCCTTGTAGGATCTACACAAATGACCCCTTGCTGAATTCAGAATTTTGTCTACCTATCAGAAATGTTTCGGTTTCAGGGATCCAGCATTGGTTTCATGCCCATTTCTGTCACTGACTGGAAGGAGGCTGAAAGCACAAAAAATCGTAAAAATGGGGTATGTCCCAGTAAAATGGCAGAATTGTGTTGAAAAATTGGGTTTTCTGATTCAAGTCTGCCTGTTCCTGAAAGCTGGGAAGCTGGTGATTTTAGCACCGCAAACCCTTTGTTGATGCCATTTTCAGGGAAAAAACCACAAGCCTTCTGCAGGCCCTTTTTCCCATTTTTAAAAAAAAACGAAATGTTCACTGTATTTTGGCTAATTTCTTGTCCTCCTTCTGGGTAACCCACAAAGTCTGGGTACCTCTAGAATCCCTAGGATGTTGGAAAAAAAGGACGCAAATTTGGCATGGGTAGCTTATGTGAGCAAAAAGTTATGAGGGCCTAAGCGCGAACTGCCCCAAATAGCCAAAAAAAGGCTTGCCACCTGAGGGGGAAAAGGCCTGGTAGCGAAGGGGTTAAGCAAGGAGATTTTGCAAGATTGTTTGTCCCTTGACCATGCACTTTGTATCCCTTAGGTCAAGTCCATCAGGGCCTCCTTTCAGAAACTAGGTAGAAGTGACCTTTTGAGTTTTCTGTACGGTATCCGTAAGGCCGATTATACTTTGGTCAAAGAACATTTTTTCAGACAAAGGCTTAGGGATAGAGGTGGGTCAGCTTTTGCAAAGCCTTGTGCCCAGCAACATATTATGCTGAAGATGGTGCCAACTACAGAACTCTATCTCCTCTTTGGTAAGAATAGGCATGATCGATTCCTGTTAGCCAGGTTTCAATTGGGTTTACTGCCTTATCTGTTAGTTTATCCTCGGGTTAGAACAGGGGGTTGTGGTTGTGACAATAGGTCTCTGCAGGATGCTTTGCATTTTACTATGTTTGTAATTTTTATGTGATGCCCCGGAAGGCTTACCTTGTCCCTATTTTGAAAAGGGCAAACTTTACTCAAGTTAGGCCAGCTCTTTTGTACCAGCAGATGCTCTTGGGTGACATTATTTTTAGCATCCTTAGTTTCCTGAAAGTTGCTGTAAAGTTGAATAATAGCTGTGACTAAGGCCCTGAAGAGATCCCTGGTGTTTTTTTATACACTGTATATTTGTTTTTGCAGATTTAGATTGTTTTTAGGCTTGCTGAGGTTTTATGTAACATTTTATATGTATTTATTGTCGATTTTATTGGATGCTTTGTTATATTGTTTTACTTTTATGGTTTGTATTTTCAAAACCGAATAAAGCTAATTTGAATTGAAGTCTAGATATAAGGATTGTTTCTGGTTTTTTTTGTATCAGCTGTGGAAATATATAGTACATTCTACTACTTTGCATAAACATAATACAGAAATGAATACAAAATGTCCCTGAATTGGCGGATAAATCTCCCAATCTCACATGAGAATATTTCCCGTTTTTGTGGATGTGGTCTTCATGAATTTGAAGACCCTTCTCACCCTGTCTTAGAATTCACACCTTATACTAGATCTTGACATCATTACAGGGAACTCTACAGAAGTAAGAATTTTGGGGGTCATTCTGACCCCGGCGGTCTCAGACCGCCGGGGTCCAGGGTCGGCGGGAGCACCGCCGACAGACCGGCGGTGCCCCGCAGGGCATTCTGACCGCGGCGGTTCGGCCGCGGTCAGACTAGGAAAACCGGCGGTCTCCCGCCAGTTTTCCGCTGCCCTACAGAATCCTCCATGGCGGCGGAGCGCGCTCCGCCGCCATGGGGATTCTGACACCCCCTACCGCCATCCTGTTCCTGGCGGGTCTCCCGCCAGGAACAGGATGGCGGTAGGGGGTGCCGCGGGGCCCCTGGGGGCCCCTGCAGTGCCCATGCCAATGGCATGGGCACTGCAGGGGCCCCCGTAAGAGGGCCCCAAAAAGAATTTCAGTGTCTGCCTAGCAGACACTGAAATTCGCGACGGGTGCTACTGCACCCGTCGCACTCCAGCAACTCCGCCGGCTCCATTCGGAGCCGGCTTCATCGTTGCTGGGTCTTTCCCGCTGTGCTGGCGGGTGGCCTTTTGGCGGTCGCCCGCCAGCACATCGGGAAAGCCAGAATGGCCGCCGCGGTCTTGTGACCGCGGTGCGGTCATTTGGCGGTAACCGCATGGCGGGCGGCGACCGCCGCCCGCCGCGGTTAGAATCACCGCCTTTGTCTTCTTTTACACTATACCAGATTCACCAGGAAGAACATGGCCTTCGTATATAGTAGAATTATCACCTATAAATGTTTATAATACATGAAAGACTACAATACCTGTATAAAAGGCTGTCTCTAATTTCCTTACTACATTTGACTTGTGACATCTGTAGTCGCCTATAAAAATGTCATAGCTTGTGAACTGCTGTAAATTATTACAGTATTTCGGACGTCATAATGCCTCCTGCCATCAACCAAGGTATAGTTTAAACAAGGCAACAAAAACTGGCTTTTCATTCTTCTGATCTCTCTTTTTTTTTTTTTTTTTTTAAAGCAAATAGGGTTGAGCAGAACAAAAATATTTATGCCAAAATATTTAATTTTTGCATACTAAAGGTCATCATGGGAAAGATAGAATCGTTCTATCTTTTTCTGCACATTCTGAGCCTCGACACCTTTTTTCATTCTATTTACATTAGTCTACCTTAAATATCTTTTTGCATCAAACAAACTGCTTTTTGGTGTGTTAAATTTCACACTAGAATCTACTTTTATTCTTCAAATTTGCAACCATGCTAACTCGTTCATATAAAAAAGTCAGAGACGAAGAATTTAAGCAGTGTGAGGGAAAGGTAATTGTGAGAACATGTATTACAAGAGGTAAAGTACTCCTGATGTACATTGGAAGCCATCTTGGAGTTTCATGGCTTTATTAAGGAACTCTGCCTTTGACCCTGTTCCTTTGTATGGGTCACAAAACTCCTCAGTGACTCGCAGAATTCTTATAATGTATGGCGGGGGTACTTTATGACATATATTATGAACTCTTCACCAATGGTATTGCCTTCTTTCATATTGTAGTATCTCCATCATTGAGGAGATTGTGTTCGCCTACTGTAAAATCTTCATTAGTGATGCTATTACCTTTACTTTTGCTATAAACTTCACATCCATGACCATGTGTTCTTACCTCCTAATACAAACTCTAGCCCATGAAGTATATTGTCTTTTTTTACGCTTTATGAAATTTACTAGTAAGAATACGTTTTTTTTTAATACTAAACAATTTCACTAGTAATGATGTGGTCTTCTTTTATTCTATGCAATCTCCATCTGTATGTGTATGGTATTCTTCCTTGTTCTTAACTCTTCACCAGTGAGGATATTCATTCGAGCAAGCAGTGTTGTGACTCTTAGCTTACAAATATCTCTAATTTGAAATATATCTCCTTTTTCATATATATTTTTCTTCAGTAAGAATATTGTCTTTTCTTATTTTGAAATCTTCCCTAAATGGTGTACCTGACTTATTGTGGTGTGTATATTCTCTAAGAGAGGGAAGCATCTCCTTATTATAACATCTACACCGATTATTATAGTTTTTGATATCAATGATAAACAGATTAGTGTCATATTTCTGTATTCTGTACAGTATGCATGGTCTTAATGTATACTATATAGTATACAGTATACTTGGATGGATTTTGACCTTGCGGCTAGTGCTGCTGACTTTAGAATGGGTGAAACAGGTTTATGTCCCGGCCTCTGCTCAACATCTTGTGATTCTGGGAAAATAATTTAACTTACCTCCTCCTTAAACTGTGATGTGGACTGGTGCTCTTTGATTAAATCTGGTGTTCATGTAACGTGCTGTAATGTCCTGGGGCCAAGTTTGCACTTTATAAAACCGCATAATAAGTAAATAAACGATCTTCACTAGATATGAAGTGATCTCTTTATATAGAGCTTTCACCAGAAAGGAAGTATTATCCATTTGTGATGTTTTTGCCTATCTCAGAGTCTTCTTCCAGTGTAATGTTCCCTCTCATGGAGTAGAGTATCAATTATCGGGGACCTCGAGGTCTTCTCTTAGAGTTACCTTCCAACGGCGATGACTTACTTACTCCTGTTTAACATATAACTCCCACAGTGGGTGGCGTCCGCCTTCTTTAATGACGTCGGAGAACATTTTAATAAATATTACCATGAAATAACACACTGTCCACCCCTTTCCAGTAAATATTGCCAGGCCTGTAATACCCTTACGAGTTCAGCTTAGAAACGGAAGGCTGCAATAATTGATACAAATTTGATATTAGCTATCTTGCGCAATTTTCTAATAAATGAATAATGAAGGAGGGTGGGTCTTACTATTTTTTTTTTTACTTTGCAGCAAACCAGCTAAAGGCAGATGCGGGTGAGGGGAAAGTCCGCGTACGACTGGAACACAATGGGACAATCCTGGATGTGGACGAGGATGACGTGGAGAAGGTTAGCATTCTTGTTCAGATGCTGCAGATTGACAGTTGGCTTTCCCAATACCTTTCCTTTACTAAAGAGAACAGGCCTTGTAATTGGCAATGCTGTCTTGAGACATAAGCCTAATGGCCTCCATCCCAACTGAAGTGTATGGTATTTGTATGCCTCTGCAATTTCTCTGCATGACATCAGACCACATACCTAGTACACTTAAGTTCATTGGTGTTCAGCTGCAGACCTCACCTATTGCTGCTTGAAGTTGAATGGATACTTTTTTATTTCCTTTGCTCTTCTGCTTCATTTCTAACTCACCCGTTCCCCCTCTCTGCTTCTCCCTCCCCTTCTCATTCATTCTTTCCTCCTCTCATTTCTTCTCCGCCATTTCTGTCTCTTTTCCACCATCTCGGTGATCTTTCTTTCCTTTCTACTTCTCCATCAGTCTCCCACATTCACTTCCCTTTACTTTTCACTCTTGTTTCCTCCTTTTTCTGTTTTTCCCCCACCAGTTCCTTTTGCTTAGCCCCTTCTATTCCCTGTCCCTGTATTCTTCCACCTCCCTCTTCAACCCTCTTCCTCTCACCCTCCTCCCCTTTTCTCTTAACGTCAATGCTTCTGTCTCTGCTGTATCTCACTGGACGTTCTTCCCCTTTTCTCTCATTCCACATTTTCTTCTTTTCTCATCTGCCTGTTTCTCTTTCTCCCAGTCTCCCAACCCCTCTCCTCCTTCTCTATTTGACTCCATATCAACCACTCTTTTCTCTTCTGTTTCTGTTAGTTCGCCTCTCTCGGTGCACTCCTCTCATTCCTTCTTTCTTTTTAGTGACCCTGTCTTCTTAATGTCTCTTTTTTCTTTTCTTTTTGATTGTTTCATCATCTGTTACTATTATTTTCTTCCCTTTTCCACTCTTGCTTCTATCCCATTCGATTGACATCTTTCTTTTTGCCTTTCACAGATTTTCTACCCGAATTTCTCACGCTCTTTTGCATGACCAGGGTCTTTGGAACTGATCAGCCCCTAAACAAAATGTCTAATTGTAGTTTATTGATTTTTTTTCGTATTTAACTTCTTTACATATGTTTGGATTCTTCACTTAGTCTTTAATTTCATACCTCACAGCTCCTCTGTTGCCCTTTGCTTTTAAAACCTCTCTGGTGCCAGAGTGTGCTGCCGCTGCAGTCGGCTCACCAGCAATGTTTCTTGGTCCACAGTCAAATGGGTAACTACTCCATGTGTTTTTTTTACAGGCAAATCCCCCCATGTACGACCGGGTGGAAGACCTGGCATCCCTTCTTTACCTCAATGAGGCCAGCGTGCTGCACAGCTTACGTCAGCGGTATGGCGGGAACCTGATCCACACATACGCTGGACCCACCATGGTCATCTTGAATCCACTCAGCTCGCCGTCCATGTACTCCGAGAAGGTGAGTATGCTAGGAGTGAATTGGACTATTAGCATCCCTTCCGTTAGCGCGTAGATATCTGCCCCATGTTTCTCAGTTCTGCTACTGACAGAAACCACATTTCAACATTGAGTTTTTCCACTTTTCACTTTCTTTTCCTAGTTCATGAGGGCCTAAATGTGTTTTGTTGTGTAAGTTCTATTTTCGGAACATTTAAGGAAATAGATGAAGTAAATGGGAAAAATTATGGTATTACCACTTTTCCTGGTGAGCATGGTCTGTAGAGGACCGTGTGTGCTGAAAAATTATTGCTGCGTTGTACCATGCCCGTAGGATGGGAGTGGAGCTCCCACTAAAAGTCTCTAGCAGATACTAAAGCCCAATATAGGTATTTAAATGATTAGGTTGATGTGTTCTGATGAATTTTCTCCATTTATTTAAGTTACTGATCTTTGGAATGGATCTAGACATATATGTCCTACTAGTCCTACTGGAATCTGTGTTAAAATGGTTAGCTACGTGTGTAAGGTGCTGATCTCTAAAATGCACAAGCAAGCACAAATGATGCTGGACTACTGCAGACTTAAACGAACATGAGCTGGTTTTTCTGCGGTTTATAATGTTTAGTCAGATAAAAAATTGTTATTGGTGTTTTAAATGGCCATATACTTGTCCTGTGGACTTGTAAAGCGGTTTTGCTGTTTTTTAATCTAGCTGGTGTGTATAGAGCTTGGGCAGGGACATTTGTACCTGGCGTGGAACTGGTTGGGTAGGTGAGTGCGCTCCATAGTTATAATGTAATTGGATGTGCTGTTGATATTAAATAGCTGCACAGGTAGGTGTGTGCACTTGTGAGTTATAAAGGGTTTTTGCACATATGTGGGCAGGTTGTTTTCAAAGAGACAGGTTTGCTGCTGTTTTAACAAGGTTTGCGAAGTATGCGCTGCTTAGTTTTGAAATTGTCCTCCATGAAAGCGTGCAGGTAGTTTTAAAAGGGACAGGTGTGCGCTACTGGTTTATGACACAGCAAGGTCTGTATTAGTGCTGGTTGGGTAGGACTAATTGAGAGCATGAGCGTGTACCTATATAAAATGGTTCATCACAAATGTGTGAGGTTTGTTTTTAACAGGCTAGGTTATGACCTAGTTTGCAAGGTGTGTGTGCTGCTGTGGGAATAAAATATTGGGTAGACTAGGATACAAAGCCGCTGGGATGGAAAAGTTTTTTTTTAGCCACTTGAGCTACTGACCACCTGTTCACCAGAGCCACAGGTGATCTTCCTGTCCTGCCCATGGCCGGTAAGCAGACTTGTGACTGGTGACTCCCTCAATATGCTTGCACCCGAAGGTCCAGAACCAGCCCTTGTCTATGTGACCCACATGTCTGTTTAGCAACACGAGAGGGGTACTGGTGATGCAAACGCATGGATGATGGCTTCTGTGGGACGGGTTTTAAGGCAGTTTCCTTGTTTTTCTAACTAGGCGCCTTCTCCTTCCTGCTCCAAAAAGGCTCTCACCCATAGGCATTACCACGCCAAAGAAACCCAGGTACATTCTTGCGTGTTGGGCACACTCGGCTAAGGTGTTCACGGTCACAGATGGGTGTCTCGGTGGCACTGTTGGTGAAGGGGCGGCCTCGAATATTGATAAACGAAGGGCGGTGGCTCAAGCGATAATCACATGG
The DNA here is from genome assembly GCF_031143425.1 of Pleurodeles waltl. Classification (NCBI taxonomy): domain Eukaryota; kingdom Metazoa; phylum Chordata; class Amphibia; order Caudata; family Salamandridae; genus Pleurodeles; species Pleurodeles waltl. The sequence continues at coordinate 1,943,498,073 of NC_090440.1, read as the reverse complement.
ACACTTGTTCTAACATGTAACCGTGATTCAGTAATTGGCAAAAAAATATGCAGTGCATTTTGAGAAGAATCTGAGTTTTTAGAAACAAAGAAACAGAAGTATAAAGTTGTACCACCTGATTGTGTCTACACTTGGGTTTTACTTGCCCACGCCTGACCCACCACACACACATCCCAGGCACGAGTTTCACCTTCATCTGAAGTTACCATAGTAGCATTCTTGGACAGGCACCCTCCTCTATTTGAGATGGTAATTTCTCCCTGTGACCCTGGTCCCCACTGAAGACTATTGTACTTCAAGCTATTGCTTGTCTTTCACTTGTGTTGATGTGCGATCACCTCACAAAGGGGTACGTTGTGTAAATGTAAGTGACGGGCCACACTTTCCTAATCATAGTAATTCTAGCTTCCTATTTCAAACACTTGCCTTGTGAATCGGTTTTCTAAAGGACTTTAGAAATGTATTACTTGTTGACTGCTTCATGGAGGTGGTGGCAGTGCTTAATTTTTGTTGGTGGGTGCAAGTGGTGGGCACCGGCACTGATGTTTAGGGACTAGAACTTATGTCTCATCATCAGAGTTTGTACCAGAGCAAGAGAGGGGGAAAGGTACAAAAGGAGGAGGAAAAGAAAACAGTGACATAGGGGGAAAGAGAGGATGAAAAAGAACCCACGTTAGTGAGGTAAAGAGGTAGAAGTGTAGAGCGGTGGAAGCAAGACTTGACAGCCTCAGTATTTGGCAAACCTGGAATAAAGCAGCACCAGCACCTAGCTTTTAAGAAAAATGTCATGCTGTTGCACTGTTTTTTAAAACTAGTTTAACACTGCAGTTATAAATATTGTTGTGACAGAAAACTCCCTTACATGGTGATGGAAGTGTACCCCTGCACTGAGTGCCCAATCTGCAACGGTGTCTGGATCCCTGGGGCTGGTTTTTGTTGTAATGGGCGAACACAGTTCATGTGTGTATGCCATTACATAAGCCTGTCTCACAGATTGCAGTCTTGTTGGACTGGGAGGACGCCCAAAGTGGTACTCTCATAGTGATGAAAGGCTACTGCCTTTTCCAGGACTTAAGTATCACAAGTGCAGGGTGGCACCATATGGTATAGTGATAAGTAGAAGTGAACAGGCCTTCTTGCATGTGTCACTGGAGTGTGGCCTACAGGCACACTCATGTAAAGTTCCCCTGCTGTGTTCTTAACTCATCCTTGGCCTTCTTTAAGTTAATATGTAGTGCTGTGCAGTGTGTGTATTGTATGCATGTGCTTGAGTGTATGTGTGCCTGTGAATGGTACAATGCATGGCAGATTCTGGGTTCCATTTTGGGAGACCCAGGGCTGACTGGAGGAGCATGATCAAGTATTAGAATCCCCCCAGACAGTCATGTGGATTGCTGCATTCCTGTGACCTGAGTGGGGCTCATTGGAAGAACAGAGAGCCAGGCTGTGTAGTACATTTCAAAGGGTGCTCTTTGATTCAGAGAGGGATCACTGAAAAGGGGCGTTGACACATTGCAAGGAGGAGATGGGGCTGATGAGAGAATCATAAAGAATGAGCTGAGACCCTAAGATAACTATTTCAAGCACTTGTTACTGTGGCTGACATCCAGGGTGAACCTCTAGTCACTTCCATGGCTGGAGTTGTGGGGCGATCATATTTGAAGTTGTTCCTGCTGTAACAGACTACTTTATAGAGGAAGGGAGATGAGTAGGTACTTCAAAAGGAAGTAGACCCAACACAAACTTCATACTCAGACTCTAAATCAAATTTGGTGTATGAAAATAGTCTACATGAAGGGGAGCTTGAGGCCCTAAAATTGTCAACTGTCGAGCAAATAGTCAAACTGTGTGAGGAGTAGAGGCTTTGCAAGACTTCTGCTTATGCCCAGGGATGGAGGCTAAGGCCTCCCAGTCTTCCAGCTGGATAAGGAGACATCACCCAGGGAATCCAAGAAAACCTGCCCCTGGTACCTGGAGCAATAGACCAGTGTGCTCTGTCACTGGAGCCTGCTTGTCAAGATAAGGGTGTCCTGTAAGGTAGAGGAGAGTGCTGGAAGGAGGGAGGTCTAGTGGATCACTGTGCCGAGGTGTGAGGATACAGCTGGTTCACCGTTCAGGTAGTCGCCTGTGTACAGGTTCAAGTCGGCGACCTCATATCCCAGAAGGAGCCGCCGTGAAGTTAGCCATGGTCTTCATCTCTGCCATGCTGATCAAGCTGTAGCCGATGTGCGGAGGACAGTCTGCGACCCTGCATGCCAGCAAGGACCGCAGTGAAGATTACTGCCATGCTCATCGGGCTGTAGCTCGTGTGTGGAGGAAGGACCTACTCCTCTACTTGTGGGACGTATTAGAGGAATCTACTGTCTCTTCTCAGGAAGCGCCATGGACACCCAGCTGCTGCCCTGGCCAAGCCGCGAGTTCTACCCACCAACAGCAGCCACTCCCCATGGAGACTCAGGTTGCACCATCCTCGCAGGTGCAGGTAAGAGTGTCCACAAGGCTGAAAGGCCCCAGGGGGACTTGTTCTGTTACATAGTGCTTCAAGCACTGGAATACCTTTGACTTTTAGCAGAGTCGGAGTGGGGTCTGCAATCTCAGTCGACTAGTAGGGTGTAACCTGAATGCCACCTGTAGAGAATGGGGAATAACCACTACCGCAAGTGAGAGGGAAGTGGGACGCAGGGACCTGCCAGTTGAACATACTAACTTTGACCTCACAGGGCTGTGTGTATTGTTCATATTTACCTTAATTCACTTTGTGCTTTTATATAAAGTACTACTTTTGTCATAAAAGAATGTATTGATAATGATTTATTCCTGCCACTGAACTGACTGAGTGGTGAGTCTGTGTTCACCAGTCCCGTATCTAACCCCTCTCCCCCCACTGAGAAGCCTTGGACTACTCGACATGTGGTACCACTGAGAGTCGAGCCCCAGGACATCAGGAGTAAAAGGCTCAACCTCCAGGGTTGAGCCTAGTAGTTCCTGCTTGACCCAAGGCCCTCGGAAAGGGGTTCTGACAAATATTTCAAAAAAGGGAATGGAAGTTGGCTGTTTTGGGAAATTGAGTTTGCAAGCAGTATGTGTCTTATTTGCACTTCTTGTTTTGCAAGGTTATATCCTAATGTTCTCATATTGTAATGGAATAGTAGGCCACAAAGCAGCACTGCCTTCAGAAGGTATGATGGTCCTTTGCTCAGCTCCCTCTCTTCTCCCCTTAAGTCTCTATCCTGTCTCATCTGCAGGTGATGCATATGTTTAAAGGGGGCCGCAGAGAGGACACCTCACCTCACATCTATGCTGTGGCGCAGGCTGCTTACCGCAACATGCTGATGACCCGCCAAGACCAGTCCATTGTCTTGCTGGGGAGTAGTGGCAGCGGCAAGACCACCAGCTGCCAGCACTTGATCCAGTACCTGGCCACGGTGGCTGGTAGCACCGGCAAGATCTTCTCAGGTAAGTCTTAGAAGGCCTTGGTGTCTTCCCCTGGTTCGTATCTCAGTGTTGCGTGACTCTTCTTCGATCTCCTCCACATTTCCAAATAAATTAGCTATGACACCGTGCACAGTTGGTGTTAGACTTACAATTCCTGACTGCTTCAGATTAAGGCTCAAACACTATAATCTTATTGGCCTCATCAGTATAGACGAGGCCCTTTGTGCCTTCTAAATTTCAGCATCGGACCACTGATGTTGTAGTTAACATTTTGCTTTAATGATAATTAACTATGTTGCTGTGTAGTTTTTTGTACTTTTGCGAGTTTGTGGTTGAAGTGTCACTAGAGTAGATTTTTAAGTATTCTATCATAAAAAAATCAATGCTGTAGACCCTTGCAGAGTTAATCAATCTCTTTTGGTCTGTTCTATGGTCCTGCTTGCTGGCCGGTGGTGATTTGTTGTTGTTTTTACATTTCTTGCAGCTGAGAAGTGGCAGGCGGTGTACACCATCTTGGAGGCCTTCGGTAACAGTAGCACAACCATGAACGGCAATGCTACCCGCTTCTCACAGATCATCTCACTGGACTTCGATCAGGCGGGGCAGGTAGCCTCAGCCTCAATCCAGGTGAGGAGCCAGCTCTTCCCTACTTTGGATCCAGGCCCTCAACATTTGTAGATTGCTGAAATGGAGTGGATATGTCATACTTCTGCAAACGCATTTTTATCAAATTCTGTATAAATTGAATATTTGCAAATTACATTCAGTGCGGTTGTTACGCTGCTTTACCGCTGATACAGCTCTGCACTTACACACTGTGACACAGTATCACGTGTATTAGTGTGTCCTGAACAGTTATACTATTTAAAACATATGTGTTGTTGATCAGTTATGCAAATGACTTTACAACATAATGAAGGGAAGGCTTCAAAGGTCTGTAATTAATGGCACAGCTCGTGGACATTAATTTGAGAATTTGGAAGTCTAAACGAGCTCTGATGGTGAAGGACTTCTTCATGAGTGTCCATCATAGTTCCCGTATTTGCGTTACATTTTCAGGCCCACCACTACGGGCCTCTTAACAAAGGGCCTCTTAATTCTGATGGGGGCAGTAGAATGACAGCGCTTATTTTAATTCAGGTTCCTTAACACATGTGTAACTGGACAGGGCCAGTGCCAGAGCTTATAGAACTGTAATGCATACGTCAGGTAAACACAGTGGGGTAGTGCTTGCCACGTTCATATCAGTCAAGCAAAACATGAATGCACAAAGAGCCAGTGATTTCAACTAGCACTATACTAGGGCACGCAGAGGTGTGTTATTGCACTCTGATATCACTGTGGTGTTAAATTAATATGAAGTAACTGTTTTTTGTGCTGCGATTTTGCACGTTTGTACTCGTTTTTTTTTTTTTTGTTATGTGAGAGCTGTCGTTTCCTAACAAGAGCAGCCAGCAAGAGGTAAAATGAGAATTAGCACAATTTGAATATTGAAAGGGCCTGTTATGTTCTGTTCTTAATACCTGTAGACAGGAAGTAGTGTTTTTCTACTTGCCAAGATACAAAGCTGGTAAACCTTGCAGTTAAAGACTTTTCACCTTCCTATTCATCACCACTAGAGAGCAGCTCAGATTCTGGAAACGGGAAGAAAATACAGCTCTGTAGACTGGTGAGATTGCTCGGCGTGCTATATGGTTACTCGGTGGATGTGTGACAAACACGGAGAGACAGGTTCTGCAGAAGCCTTCTTCCTGATCTTAAGTCTACAGGGTCAGAGCATCTTTCAGCTGGGAGCCGATATAACACCAAATAATATTGATTTCTACTTTTTTCTCCTACATGTTGTTTATTTATATTCCGCATCTATAACCAATTCAAAACAGCATTTCGTTGCATAGCACTTTTAAAGAATTTTGAGCAGTCTGTGACTGAGCACACCCCAATCTGGGGTACGTTCATTCATGCTGTGTGATCTTTAGCAGTTATCTTCACCTCCAAGTGCTTCAGTCACGTAAATTGCAAACACGATGGCCTGTGCAATAAAGCGCTAAACTGACAGTGACTGATCTGCACCAGGCTAAAGTACTCCCACATTTCCACTTGTATTGGGCTCCAAGGCAGATTAGATGCCTAGAGCTATAATATGATGGCGAGGATGATGTAGTGTCCAGATCAGGGCCTCGCACATCTGGCACCTCTCTCTACCAGCAGGGCCCAGCCACTTGCACCAGTGCTCCTTGCTTCGCTAGCTGCTGCAGAGCACCAAGGGTCAAAGGCCAGGAAGACTTGGAATCAGTGCAGAGTCCTCTCTTCAGTTTCAGGGCTGACCATATGGTAGACGTAGCTTTTCCTCGTGGCAGATCCTTCGATCAGGTGGTAGCAGAGGCAGAAAACCTTGAAAGCACAGGGTGTACCAGAGAGGGGTGAGTCTACCACCTCCCTTATTGTTTAAAACGTCATGTACGTCTGTTGCCTTGCTGCTCACTGGGCTTGTCGGCACTTTGTGGCTGTCTCACAGCACCAGCAAACTTTCTGCAAATTTGAATTTTCCATTTGTGAATATGCTGGTGACACCAAGGTCTGCTTCCCTTACTCGGCATATCCTCTATCTTCACATGACCTTCAAGCCCCTCTGGCAAGAGGTTGCTGCTTGTGACGAGAGTTACTTGGCTGTGTCTACCCTGACAAGACTGAGATGGATGCAGCACACTCAGACATGAAGCCTGGCACGGAGTGATCGAGCCTTCGTCTGCGTTGAGATAAGACCACCGTGCCGCCTCACTACTAATCCGAAGCAGGCTCGCTGTTTGAGTTCCTCCTTCGCTATCCCACGTGGTGATATCTATGGAAATGATGATATTGTCATGAACAGGTCACAAGGAGAGAAGATTGTGATGTCCTGGGCAATCAGCCACGGATCCCTTGCTGCATTTAATTTATTGCATAGGTATAGGTTTTAAAGTTATAGTGTTTTTAATGGGCTTCTTGCTTGGTTGACATCAACAAGTTGGGTATGTTTTTGCGTACATGAGGTGACAACGAGTCTCGTGCTGAGCCAGGCTGCAGCAGGAGAGCATTGAGTGATACAGCTAGCAGAACACCAGTCCATGTTCACTTTCATGTGCTTAGTTTCTAGTGTAGCACTGTGGCTCTTGTGACTTTATTGATGCGCCTCCGACAGAAGCTGGAGAACTAAGTGTCCAGTGTCCACAAAGGTACAGTCTTTTCTCTTCGTAAATTCCCAGCAGCAGACGATTCACCCAAGCTACAATGGACATTAAAGCTGACTTTAATGACTGAAAGGTACCAGTAAACCATTGGTGCTGATTGCAGTGGTAGAACAACACTGCCTCTGGAAGAACCACGCCCAACCCTGTTCTATCAGCACTTTTGACTCTGTGCCACAATAGCTAGCCTGGAACAGTTCCTCATTCATCTGATTTGCTCACTTGTGGTTTAATGCTGGCAGGCAGGCTGTATTAGTTTGCATGATTGCTGATTCCTTCTGAGTATGCACTGTGCTTCTGGAATATAGGACAGCCAGCTTTGCAAACATTTAACCATTTAGAGATCGATATGTTTTCCCCTCACATGACAATTCCACTTTTTCCTGGTGTTTTGCTTTAGGGATTATAGACTTTGCGTCTTCTTTTGATTGAAAACTAGGTATTAGAGGAGCAAAGTTATTTTCGCCTCTTCCCACAAGCTTCCCTTCCAGTGAAGCAGCATTTTTACTGGTGAGGATAATGTTCTCTAACCTCGAGTAAAGTGGATTCACCCTTTTCCTGAAGATGGATAACCCTCCCAGTCAAGGAGGGGAATTGCTTTAATTGGAAACAAAGATTGGCGTGTCTGATAATCAGGTTATAGCCCCCTATAGATAGTAGACTGACTACCGTGGCCATAATAATGTTATATCGTAATTGAATGAATGATTCTTGTGGCCTAAGGTCGCACCAGAGTAGAAATTCCTAAATCCAGATTATCTGTCTTTGTACTAGTGCTTAGTTTAGAACAAAACATATATGACCCCTCTCCTGTCATGAAGCTGTCACACTTTAATTCCCTGATTTGGTCATCCTAGATCTGCCATGCATAATATTTAATGATGTATGTTTTTCCAGTGTTGGATCCCTTTAATTGGGGTGTGTACATGCTCGGCCAGAACTCTTCAACCATCTCTTAAGTGCTTTTGATTTTGGTTAAACACACAGCTGTGCCCTTGCCCTCTTGAGGCAATATGTGTGCAACATCTTGTCCCTGTTGGTTTACCACCAGAGCCGCAAGGCACAAATGAAGCAACCGCACATAATCCACAAGCATGGTTATTTTCTTTAGCTCCTTTTGTTACTGCGCCACTCTTTTTCCAATTCTGGGTTGACTTGTAGAGGTCTGTGAATTACCAGTAACTCTCCAAACCCAACATGGTCACCCAAGATGCAGAGCCATGTTTTCAAGATGTCTATGTCCCTGCTATATAAATAAGATGTCTCAGAATTTTAATTGATAATGGTTTTCAACTTGTCCTGGAGTTGCACTGAGAGTCCATGAGGTTTGTCTGTATCAGAGTGATCTCTTGGCCCCAGAGATCAATTTGAGGAGTATTCAAGTGTAGGTTGACTTTTAGTTGAGTTGTGTAAGTTTGGTGGACATATTAAAAATTAAATAAAACATAAAGGATCAGTCATATGAATTCCTAGGATACTTCAATAGTTATAGGTGTCAAGCATCACCCATTTCTTTGGAGCCTGGACCTTACACCTGCTACCGGCAGCCACCGTGAAACCACCTTTCCCAATCAAGGTCTGTAGTCCCATCTGACTCCCCGTTTGTTTCTGGTCCTATCTGACTCTCCTATGTGTCTCTGGCCCCTTCTGACTCTCATGTGTTTGTGGTTACACCTGATTCTCCCATGTGGTATCATCTGACTCTCCTATGTGTCTGTGGTCCCTTCTGACTCACACCTGTGTCTGTGGTTCCTTCTGACACACCTATGTGTCCATGGTCCCCTCTGGGGCTTCCATGGTCCCCTCTGGCGCTTCCATGTGTCTGTGGTCCCATCTAACCCTGTGCCCATGGTCCTATCTGATCTAGGTGTCTTTGATACCTTCTGACTCACCCATGTGTCGGTGGTCCCATCTGACTCTTCCATGAGTCCTGGTCCCATCCATGTGCCTCTGGTCCTATCTGGTCCATGTGCCTGTGGTCCCATCTCATCCATGTGTCTGTGCTACCATCTGATCCATAAATATGTCCCTTCTGACTCTTCCATGTTTGTTTGGCTCCACCTGATCCAGTGTCTCTGGTACTTTCTGACTCACCCATGTGTCTGTGGTCCCATCTGACAATGCCATGTGTCTGTGGCCCTTTCTGACTCACCCATGTGTCCGTGGTCCCCTCTGGTGCTTCCATGTGACTGTGGTACCAACTGATCCCTGTGTCCATGGTCCTATCTGAACTATGTGTCTTTGATACCATCTGACTCACCCATGTTTCTGTGGTCCCATCTGACTCACCCATGTTTCTGTGGTCCCATCTGACTCACCCATGTTTCTGTGGTCCCATCTGACTCACCCATGTTTCTGTCGTCCCATCTGATTCACCCATGTGTCTGTGGTCCCTTACGACTCACCCATATTTCTGTGGTCCCTTACGACTCACCCATATTTCTGTGGTCCCTTCGGAGTCACCCATATGTCCGTGATCCCTTCCTCCTCACCCATGCATTTGTGGTCCTTTCCTCCTCACCCATGTGTTTGTCTTCCCATCCGACTCATCCATGTGTCTGTGGTCCCATCTGACTCATCCATGTGTCTGTGGTCCCATCTGACTCTCCCATGTGTCGGAGGTCCCTTCTGACTCACCTATGTGTCCACGGTCCTTTCTGGCGCTCCTGTGTGTCCATGGTCTCTTCCAACTCACTCATGTGTCTGCGTGTCTCATGACTCTCCCTGGTTGGAAGCTCGCCGACCCTGTGAAGAGATGGAATAAAACTTGCATCACTGGTGAACAGCTTGTCATTGCCTGCAGCCTACCCTGGGCTCCAGACAGTGATGGCCGCTGGGACGGGATGCGAGCCGCTCGGAAAGTTATAATTGCTTTTGGCGTCGCCTGCTCTTCCCTTGATAGCACAGCAGATACGATGACAGATCTCACGTTAGGTTCCCGGGGAAGGGCTGGTATCTCTTCCTAGCCTGTGTAGCTTCGAATTTCTGCACATGCCGGCAGTGTTCGGCGCTGTCGTTGCAGCGACACCGACTACGTGACAGGCTCTCTGGTGCACCCACCAGGCCTTCCGTTGCCTCTGGTGACGAGCGCCTGCCTCGGCTGCGCGACTGTCATAGTCAACACCCCTCTGAGCGGCCACCCTCTGGCCTCGGTGACTCTCCTGCTGGTTTTGTGAATGTGCCCTGAGGTAACCAGGACTCCGATTGGCCAAGGTCTTCCCGGGAGATGCGCACGTCACTCCACAGTGGCGATCAGTGTGACCATGAGGGGGCATTGAGGGGCGGAATGTCAGTTCATCACTCTTCACACACGTGCTGCGGGCTGAGCTGTTGGAGGGGCACAGACGAGCTCATTGAAGAGCCCACCCCCCTTCTTTTTGAAAATTCCCTTAGTCTAGCTCTTACCTCCCTCGACCTCGTTGTTATCTTTAGAGTTCCACTTATCGTTTGGTGCATTTGATGCATAAAAAGGTGTTATTAATGGTTAACTATTCCCGTCTCCCGAGACCTGCAGCATCTTCGTTCATGCACTTAAATAACAGCGCTCCCAGAAAGGCCCTGGCATCCCTCAGATGCAGATTCGGGTCCTAGGCGTGAGGTCGAAGGCCCCGCAGAGCCTGACGTTACGTAAGGAACGTGACAGCAGTCAGCTGAGGGCTCTGTTCTGGCACGAGCTGTGTAAACTCTGTTCAATGTTTTAAACAGAATCCAGGTCTTTACAGACGCCGTCGCAAAAACAAAAGACAAATAGTAACACGCACCACTGCAGTGGAACCCTGGTCCCGCAAATCAACTGCAGGACTGCTTGTTACTTTGTAGTTTATTTATAGTACCCACATTATGGCATGGGATAGCCAAGACTGGGAAAGGCTCGCTTATTTTAACTTTAAGGTTTGGAGTGAAGGATATCTGTAGACCGGCTGCAGACCTTTTAGTAACGATGACAGAGCAGCTGTATCGATCTACTGCGTGATGCAGGAAGAATCCTCCCCTACGGATTGTTTACAACTCGGTTTTGTCTGTGCTGTCGATTTTACCAGAGTTGCCTTTACTTAAGTTATGGCTGCTTTGAAATTACCCCACAGTAGTGTACGGCTGCCCTCTTCTGTGCGCGGCTCGGAGATGTGGCAGGACTCCGTGGGCAGGAACTGATGGATAGGTGCTGAAGTGGCGCTCGTCCTCCGGCAGAGTGGACTCTTGGTGCAAGAGTCGCACCTCCTCTCGTGTACCCAGAACGCGAGTCTCCTGGAGCTGCCCACACATAAGGCAGGCTGACTTATGGGGCTCCTTTCTGCAGGTCCGTGGTCCATTTCTCTGTAGGACCTCTGTCTTCCTGGTGACGTGTCCCTGGCGTGCCTCCTAGTATGCGGCACCCGACACTGTTGCTGTGCAAATGGCAAGTCCTAAAATAAGTGTGCCGGGGCTAATTAACATATGCAGTTCATAATTTGTGTCACTAGAGAAATGATGCGACACCCCATGATATCTCTCACTTTAAGGGGAACGGCCTATTTTCCAGTCAAAGCCGAAGTTCAGTTGTGCTGTTTACAATATGGGTATATAGAAGTATGTATGCAACATATGTGTTTATTTCTAAACTAAACAGCCATTTACATCTTCTTGGTAATCTGCACTTATATCCATGCATTAATAAAAATTTAGAGCCTGATGTATGAAGTTTGGTGTTTGTTCTAACCAAATTGCAAATTTGTGTGATTTGCCATTTGGTAATTACAACTACTAATGTACGAAAGTGTGTTTTACATTTGATGTGCTTTCCTGTGGACTGCAAATAGGCCTACCTTGTAAATATTAATGAGGAAGAGCTCAGTTTGCGGCCCTTTGGGAGTCACAAACATCACAAGGATGGTGACCTACTGGCCTCAGCAGGCCACCATGTCTGTAATTGCTTTTAAATAAAGTAATTTTTTGAATGCAGACCATTTTCCTTAAAGGAAAACAGGATGTAGTTAAAAAAAATTAAAAAAAGATGAAAAGTTTTCTGTTTCATATTTTAACCACTGCCAGATCTTAAAAAAATATATTTTTTCATTCTGAAATGGGAAGGATTCCCATGACGACCCCATTCCTTTTGCGAATGGCTTACCACCAAATTCGAGTTGGTGGTAACATGCACATGATTTGCAACCGTATTCCGGTTGCAGATCATTTGTACATACCAATGAAAATTGGTATTAGGAAGGGATGTGCTATTCACACCCCTTCCAATTACTGATTTGCAGTCCCAAACTGCGATTCTTTAACAGGTTGCTGAAATGCAGTTTGGGCTTCGTACATTTAAAAATGCCTTTCTGTGTTCACAAATGGCCAGATTCTGCGAATCAGGCCATTTACTAATGCAAAAAAGCTTCGTCCATCTTACCCGAAATCTTTTGCATTAGATTAAATAATAGATAACTGTACGTACCCGATGAGCAAATTAATATCCATTGATGATGCAGATAATGATTAAAAAGCTACCTAATTTTAAAGTTGTCTTTTCAGGACTGGGTTTGACAGCTCAACTGTCTAAACAAACCTGTTGTTTTCTATATATGTGCAGTGCGCTTTGAGCCTGCACCATTCACTCATTTGTTTTTAGTTTTTGAAGCCAGCTTATTTCAGCCTTTCTCTCGAGGTTATGTCAGTCACATTTTGGCTCAACCCATAGAAGTATATCTATCTCATCTATTGTTATTAGCTGCTCGGATGTATCCTTCTGCCTTGAATGGTGTGGAAGGATTGCAATACATGAGGACTATTCACAGATGCCCACTTGTGCATGTCTGTCTGCACTTGCTTTAGTACATTAAATCCAGACTGATTGGCTTTGCCAATGCTTGTGTATATTTGGAACTAATCAAGTTGATGTCAGGGATAACAGGACATTCAATCAATTATTTGTGGTACATTAAAACTGTGACATGCTGCTTGCGTGCATCTGAAGTGGACGTTAGCTGCAGTTGCATTTTACAAAAACAACAAAGAAATGTGGATAAACAGTTGATTTCAGTTTTACTTTTTATACATCACAATGTTTTCCACTTATGCATAATTGAACTTAGAAATGACAAAGTGTTGTGTCAGACACTTGCAAATGACATGTTTAAATGCTTTTATAAAATACATAAAATGTTCTATTTATAGGTCATGTTTACTAAACAGCACCGCTGTCTCGTAGACAGCCCCATCAGACAGTTGTCTGGTTGCGTTTCAAAAGACATACTGTTGTTTTAGTTGGACTCTCGCTCCTTAGACTGCTGGTTTAGGAGTGATAGCACTTCTGTTTGTAGGTGGCTGAGTCACTCCCAAAACAAGTCGCAACTGTGGGCTCAACCCTCCTGGCTCACAAGCAGTACCTCACCAAAACACAGACAGCAAAGGTGATTTCTGGCAGCTGTACGCATGGACTCTAAATGAGACCTCTCAGGGAAGTCGTGGTGGAAGGGAAGTTACCCTTTTCCCTCGTTCACAAGTCTCATCCACAAATAGGCAATGAAGGAGATGCAGGAGAGTTTTCAATGTATTGAAAAGACTGTAATGATTAGGATAATGAACAGTAATAAAAGCAGAATTATGAAGATGAGAGTTGTGAATATGAAACCCGACCATCTTACAATGAACATGAGATATAAAATTCTTAACCAAGAAAACCTAATCTCTACCCTAACAAGAGCTAGGTGTGATAAACCTAATCTGCCAGTATCATGTCCATGAGAAGCACCCCCTAACCCTCATTACTTTGGAATGAGGTCTCTAGGTCAGACTCTGTGGTGACACAAAGGCTTAGTTCTGCAGGGAGGTGATGTGCAGCCTAAATGGCATGTGAAAGGAACCCCTCTAATGACCTTGTCCGTGTGAGGTGTATTTATACAGACCATGTAGGATCCCTTACGCAGGTATGTTCCTAAACAACTGATAATGTGGCAGACCCGTGTCGGCATTTGCGTAACCAATCCCTAACAAGTGCTCATGATGTTCCTGTCACACTTAAGTGGGAAAGGGATATGATGACAATACCTACATGTATCACTGATAGTGACTCCGATAGTGACACCTTCTCAGAATGGCACTAATAATAAAAATCAAAACATTTCGTATAAAATGTAAGCAATGGCAAATGCTAAAATAAAAAATAAAAAAAATGTAATAAAACAGAGCATGCTAAATAGGTAAGAGGTTACCAGGTGACGGGGCAACAGGCCTGCAAGCCAAAGGCAAAGCTAACTCTTGTTCCCAGTGGGAAACTAAAAACACTGTGCGTTTATCAAGGAGCCTTTCCATTGCTTACCATTTGTTGACTTTACTGTCAATATTGTTTGTTAGCTTTCTATTGGATGGCTAAAACAGTTTTCCATCATATTTTTTATTTTTTTAACTACAGGTTGTTTAATAGTTGGTTTTGCTTGACCAATCACAACAGGGTGTGTGGCAATCCAAAATAGATTATTTTCACTGGTAAATTTTGTATCACTCACCTACCTCCTTTCTCCTCTCTTATGCCATAATAGATTACTGTTTCATTATAATGTACTTTTTCTTTAGTTTTTATCTCATCTACTTTTTGTCACACCGTTCAGACTGATCCTTGAACAACCTATGAAGCAGACATGCTCTTCCTTCTCAGTTGTTAAGAGTATGATATCAATTGAAGACACTTTAAAACAAAAGAAATCATTAAAATGCATGGATTTGGCACAGTCCAATGTCCATGCAGTTCTTCAACACTGTGGCAGTTCTTTAATACCCCTGTAGGGGTATCTATGTTTCAGGTTTTCTGCTTTAGGCCCTTATTAAGAATTTGATGGATTTCAGTGCGGGATATGAGGGCGCAGGAATCTCTGATTTTGGTTAATAAGCACACCAAAATATAGCAATTTCAAATGCTTGTTGTTAGGTCTGAATTCTCAGAGTAACGGTCCACAAATGTCAAGTACCTTGTTCCCAGCCTGACAGTTTTCAAGAAAGCTCTAAAGAATGGACAGCAGCCCAGCTAGCTCAACAAAGGGAAAGCCCTTGGGCACCTCCCATGTACACACGCAACATACAATCAGTGCTTAATTTGAGCAGGTGGTTTCCAGTGCTGGGCACCAGCAGTTAATTGGCAACACTGGCACTTGTTGTAGTCCGCCACATGGTGGAGCTGTTTGTCCAGTTTTGAGATGAGTACAACAGTTGTTTAATAATTCAATATACATTAAACATGGCTAATACCTGCCACCCAGATATTCTTACAGCTTTGGGTGGCCTGGAATAGTTTGACTTGTCACATTTGTAGGAGTGGAATGGTTAGTAGTTGTGTTGGTACTATCATTGGCATCACTAGCAGGGTTAATGGCTGATGCAGTGGCCTCCTGATGAGGATCCTGGCACTTTTGTTTTTATTTTTACAAAGTAAGCTCTACATACTATACTGACCACATTTGGATCAAGCTCAATTTACTTCCCTATTAGCCATAGCGGACCATTAGTAAACCGGGCTTTTAACAAACACATCTCTGCTGAAGACACAAAACAATATAGAACAGATTGATTGGAACCCCAGAACCATTTGAAAAAGGCACCGAAATCATGAAAACGCTACTGTGCCATCCTAATGGTAGAAAAGCACTTTCAAAATGCTGATATAATAGAACGTATGTAGTGAATGTACGTCTGTGTTGAGAATCTTATAGTAGGCACTATGGTTTGTCGGTCATCTATGGGGAAATACAGGAAGGTGAATGAGGATGTCGCACTCGTAGATGGATCCATGTCCTCCCTAGAGTGCACTAAAGAAAAGCGTCTCTTAGCCTGTGATGGCTGGCCTTCCCTACTCCATATCTTAATAAATCCCAGTGCTCGGGTGAATGGATTCACCAGTTTATGCGATGGGTGTGTAAGAGAAAGTGACAGGCCACATTCATATTCCCTTCTCAGCCAGGCATGATAAACTCCTCGCTGTTATGTTTTCCCCAGTACAACCTTATCCTAAGCCGCTGGTTTCTTTTCTGTCCACAGACTATGCTGCTGGAGAAATTGCGGGTTGTGAAGCGGCCGGAAAATGAGGCGACTTTCAAAGTTTTTTACTTCCTGGTGTCCGGTGCCGATGCCAACCTCAGGTATTGTTCTGTGGGCAGGAAATCTGGGTGTGAGGTCACCAGTGGTTAAACAGTATGTCAGGGCAGCTTTGAAACTAATGGAGGAAAATCTACAGGGAGTGCAGAATTATTAGGCAAGTTGTATTTTTGAGGATTAATTTTATTATTGAACAACAACCATGTTCTCAATGAACCCACAAAACTCATTAATATCAAAGCTGAATATTTTTGGAAGTAGTTTTTAGTTTGTTTTTAGTTTTAGCTATGTTAGGGGGATATCTGTGTGTGCAGGTGACTATTACTGTGCATAATTATTAGGCAACTTAACAAAAAAAATATATATACCCATTTCAATTATTTATTATTACCAGTGAAACCAATATAACATCTCAACATTCACAAATATACATTTCTGACATTCAAAAACAAAACAAAAACAAATCAGTGACCAATATAGCCACCTTTCTTTGCAAGGACACTCAAAAGCCTGCCATCCATGGATTCTGTCAGTGTTTTGATCTGTTCACCATCAACATTGCGTGCAGCAGCAACCACAGCCTCCCAGACACTGTTCAGAGAGGTGTACTGTTTTCCCTCCTTGTAAATCTCACATTTGATGATGGACCACAGGTTCTCAATGGGGTTCAGATCAGGTGAACAAGGAGGCCATGTCATTAGATTTCCTTCTTTTATACCCTTTCTTGCCAGCCACGCTGTGGAGTACTTGGACGCGTGTGATGGAGCATTGTCCTGCATGAAAATCATGTTTTTCTTGAAGGATGCAGACTTCTTCCTGTACCACTGCTTGAAGAAGGTGTCTTCCAGGAACTGGCAGTAGGACTGGGAGTTGAGCTTGACTCCATCCTCAACCCGTAAAGGCCCCACAAGCTCATCTTTGATGATACCAGCCCAAACCAGTACTCCACCTCCACCTTGCTGGCGTCTGAGTCGGACTGGAGCTCTCTGCCCTTTACCAATCCAGCCACAGGCCCATCCATCTGGCCCATCAAGACTCACTCTCATTTCATCAGTCCATAAAACCTTAGAAAAATCAGTCTTGAGATATTTATTGGCCCAGTCTTGACGTTTCAGCTTGTGTGTCTTGTTCAGTGGTGGTCGTCTTTCAGCCTTTCTTACCTTGGCCATGTCTCTGAGTATTGCACACCTTGTGCTTTTGGGCACTCCAGTGATGTTGCAGCTCTGAAATATGGCCAAATTGGTGGCAAGTGGCATCGTGGCAGCTGCACGCTTGACTTTTCTCAGTTCATGGGCAGTTATTTTGCACCTTGGTTTTTCCACACGCTTCTTGCGACCCTGTTGACTATTTTGAATGAAACGCTTGATTGTTCGATGATCACGCTTCAGAAGCTTTGCAATTTTAAGAGTGCTGCATCCCTCTGCAAGATATCTCACTATTTTTGACTTTTCTGAGCCTGTCAAGTCCTTCTTTTGACCCATTTTGCCAAAGGAAAGGAAGTTGCCTAATAATTATGCACACCTGATATAGGGTGTTGATGTCATTAGACCACACCCCTTCTCATTACAGAGATGCACATCACCTAATATGCTTAATTGGTAGTAGGCTTTCGAGCCTATACAGCTTGGAGTAAGACAACATGCATAAAGAGGATGATGTGGTCAAAATACTAATTTGCCTAATAATTCTGCACTCCCTGTATTGATAAAGTAAGACAAAACAGTTTTATACAATAATATAGTTTTTGATCAATTGGAAAATAAGCCAGTCTCAAAAAGAGACCAAAGGCTGAAGTTCAAAGTTCTGAATTACAAACAGTGGTAATATATATACTGCAAATCCCACAAAAAAATGTAAGTTACAAATTCCTATATGACGTAAATAGCAAGCTGGGCAGATAAGATAATGTATTTTGAAGAATTGTTTACTTGTCTATGTTTAGCAGAAGCCCCCCTCTTGTGGGATTTTTGTAGTTCTTAGAATAAGGGTGAGATAACTTAAAAAACATTTGTGTTTTTCTGCATACAAGTGCTTATCTCTTGTTGGACGGCATTGGCCCAGCCCGGACTATCTGACTTTGCCATATTTTCAACAAGCTTGCGCTAAGGCAGAATCCACCCTTGTTTACACCCAGTGCTCAATGACAATGCAAAACCATTTTCTTCTGTCAACCTCTTGGTGTATTTTTCTTAGAACCAATGTTCACTATGACCTATATTTCTACAGAACCCACAGTTATCTTGTTCAGCACACTCATTGATTAGGCTGGTTCACTACTTACATAAGTTTCAAAACTATGCCTCTCCTAAAATGTTTGTATTGAGGTTTGTAATTGTATATTTGTGTAAATGCCTATAAAATATATTCCTAGTATTTCCCTATATCAAAACCCTTTCAGAGGCTTCAATAACTGGGCTTGTCCCCGCTGGCTATTCTTGAAATCGTTTTTAAAGACTACCATTCCATTTCGTCGGTAAGCTGTGGTCTAGCAGGACCTTTTATCAGCTTGACAGGTAACCCATTGTTCATGGACTGGCACAGAAGAAACTCAGAGAAGAACTGGGCCTGATATGTCACCTTGTTTAACACTGTGCGGCACTGGTAGGCTGCAATTTAAGGTGGATTTGAAAAAGGTGATGTTTTGAATGGATATCAAAGGGGACAAAAATTCTGCAGGTTCTTAACAAATGGCCATGCAGCCTGTCAGTTTGAGAAGCCTCACCTTTCTCTCCCTGTCCTCCTTCCTCTTCTGATTCTTAAATCCCAACCCCTTCTCGCTCTTCGCCCTTCTCTCTGTCTCGCTCACTCTCTTTCAGCTGTCACTGAGACAGGAGTTTCGTAGCACCAGCTGCTCCCATCATGATGTTTCACTCCTCTCACAAGAAATTCTCACTCGTGGTGGTGGTAAAGTGCCATCAGGGGGGTTCGGGAGTCCAGGTGTTGTTGGGATCAGAGGGGGACATGTTTAAAGACCGGCATTCACCATGAGTGTGCCTCGGTAGAGGTTTATCGAGCAGTGGGTCCTTTAAGCTACGCAGGAGCACAGGGTTGTATCAGAAGATGATCAGGAGGTAGCGGAGCAGCAGTACGCGGAAGTGTTTGCACAGGGGTACATTCAGCCTGCAGTTCCGAGCAGGCCTGTCAGCTAGACCCAAAATGCTACAAGTCAGTAGGAGCTAGCAAGTCTGGTCAGACATTACTTATCCATTCACAGTAGTCAGTGCTCTGTCACCCACCAGGGCCTGCCCAGTTATGGAACTAGTTAGTCTTTTTATAATGCTTGGCTGTGTGTTAACTCTGGTTGTTAAACTTGCCTGCACCTTGACCCAAGTTTATTGTTCAGTGGTCTGATGTCTACTTTGGCCTGGTCAGCGCTATACACAAAGTCAGTCTAAATACAGCTGTCACGTTTTTTCCCCTTTTGGCCCCATTCCGAGATGTTCGGTAACTGAAGGTACAGGGTCCGAGTTTACCGTTTCTGGTTGGTCCCCTCTCCTGTTACTGTCCATAACGTATTTCTGGGTCTTGAATGGGGGATAACACACAGGACCTGGAATTACAGTGCCCATTACTACATGCAGCTCTAATTCTGGGCCCTTTTTCAGCACAAATTTACCACCTGCTTTCAGCAGGTGGGCGCTGCACAGTATTTGGTTTATATTGTTGCATACCCTCACCTGGCAGCGCAATAGGACAGCTGCATGCCCCTTTGATGAAGAATGTACTGATTGCCATGTTAGATCCCTTCAATGCTGGGCCGGTACAGTGGCTTCACTTAAACACTTTTCACCACCCAGGCCTAGGGCTGCCAGCCTAGTGCCCTGTAATGATAAATGTGTATACCTGCTGTGCTTAATCCTTGTAGTATTGAATATATAGTCTTGCTCGCTTAAAGCTGTGTCATGGCCAAAGGGTACCAATGCCAGAGTAAATCCCTGTAATGGCGAATGTGTACCACTGCCGGAGTAAATCTCTGTAATGGCGAATGTGTACCAGTGCCAGCCTAAATCTCTCTAATGGTGAATGTGTACCACTGCCGGAGTAAATCTCTGTAATGGTGAGTGTGTACCAGTGCCAGAGTAAATCTCTCTAATGGTGAATGTGTACCACTGCCGGAGTAAATCTCTGTAATGGTGAGTGTGTACCAGTGCCAGCCTAAATCTCTCTAAAGGCAAATGTGCACCACTGCCAGAATAAATCCCTGTAATGGTGAGTGTATACCACTAACAGAGTGAATCTCCTTAATGGCGAATGTGTACCATTGTCAGAGTGAATCTCCGTAATGGTGAGTGTGTACCACTGCCAGAGTAAATCTCTCTAATGGTGAATGTGTACCACTGCCAGAGTAAATTTCAATAATAGTGAATATGTACCACTGCCAGAGTAAATCTCTCTAATGGCGAATGTGTACCACGGCCAGAGTAAATCCCTCTAATGGTGAATGTACACCACTGCCAGCGTAACTCTCGGTAATAGTGAATGTGTACCACTGCCAGAGTAAATCTCTCTAATGACAATGTGCACCACTGCCAGAGTAAATCTCTCTAATGACAATGTGCACCACTGCCAGAGTAAATCTCTGTAATGGTGAATGTACAGCACTATCCGAGTGAATCTCCGTAATGGTGAGTGTGTACCACTGCCAGAGTAAATCTCTCTAATGGTGAATGTGTACCACTGCCAGAGTAAATTTCAATAATAGTGAATATGTACCACTGCCAGAGTAAATCTCTCTAATGGCGAATGTGTACCACGGCCAGAGTAAATCCCTCTAATGGTGAATGTACACCACTGCCAGCGTAACTCTCGGTAATAGTGAATGTGTACCACTGCCAGAGTAAATCTCTCTAATGACAATGTGCACCACTGCCAGAGTAAATCTCTCTAATGACAATGTGCACCACTGCCAGAGTAAATCTCTCTAATGACAATGTGCACCACTGCCAGAGTAAATCTCTCTAATGACAATGTGCACCACTGCCAGAGTAAATCTCTGTAATGGTGAATGTACAGCACTATCCGAGTAAATCTCTCTAATGGTGAATGTGTACCACTGCCAGAGTAAATCTCTCTAATGGTGAATGTGTACCACTGCCAGCGTAAATCTCTCTAATGGCAAATATACAGTGCTACACCACAGGTAGTTCTGACACACAAGAGTCTTTATAACCAGGAGTATAGAGCCCCTCCACCGCAGAAACGCTCTAATGGTGAATGTATGGCACCATCACACTCATATCTATCAAGAAGCAACTGTATAGAGCGGTTATACATAAATCTCCTTAAATTGTCAATGTATTGATGTGCACACTTAAATCTCTTCAAGGGCAACAATTTAGAGGTGTGCTCTTAAATCTGTTTAATGGTAGACCTATAGAGCAGCCCCATGTGATTTATTGTAATGGCGGATGTGCACCACTGTTGCACTTAATTCTCTGTATTGTCAGAGTATAGATTTGCCAAAACTTAGAGCATTGTTATGTTGATTCTGTACCACTCTTACCTTAGCCCGCCAAGGGCCTTACAGCTTGTGATAGCAGAGAACAAAAGCCTGTCTTACCGAGCCTTTCTTTTCATTCCTTTCCTTTCTAATACTGTCTCTATGTTTGAAAAATGAATCTGAGACTTAAATTCAGAAAAAATATGCTCAAATACAGTTATATTCGCCTGAGCTTTTATAACATGGGTATTTATTTTTCTCAGAACGGAACTGCACTTTAACCACTTGGCAGAGAACAATGTCTTCGGAATCACACCACTGTCCAAGGTAAGCCGCGCGAAGAAGACCTCAGTAATGCTCAGGTCTGCCTGCTCCAGAGCAGTTTCTGAAATGCAGGTGTGTGACTGTTCCACAGCTGTTGGTAATGCCGGTGGGTGCCTTTTCCAGAGATGTGTCAGTAAAGCCGTGGTCTGCCTGACCATAACAGTGTCAGTTGTGCAGGTGTTTCTCTTCAAGAGCTGTTAAATAATGCCCATTTATGCCTGTTCCATAGCAGTCTCTCCAAAGTTGGTGCTGGCCTTTTCCAGAGCAGTGTCAGTAATTCTGGTGTGCGCCTGCTTCAAAGCAGTGTCAGTAGTGCTGGTGTGTTCCCACTCCGGAGCAGTGTCAGTTATGCTGGTGTGTGTCTACTCCAGATAAGTGTCCATAATGCTGGTGTGTGCCTGCCCCAGAACAGTGATTGTAACACTGGTGTGTTGTTACGCCAGAGCAGTATCAGTAATGCTGTTATGTGCCTGTTTCACAGCAGTGTCCACAGTGCTAGGGTGGTGTGGTGTGTGTGTATCTGTGTGTGCCTGCTCCAGAACAGTGTTAGTAATGCTGGTGTGTTGTTGCTCCAGATCAATGTCAATAATGCTGGTGTGTGCCTGTTCCAGAGCAGTGTCGACAGTGTCGACAGTGGAGAAGTGTGTTTGTTCTAGAGCAGTGTCAGTAATGCTGGTGTGTGTCTGCTCCAGAGCAGTGTCAGTAATGATGGGGTGTGCCTGCTCCCAAGCAGTGTCAGTAATGCTGGTGTGTGCCTTCTCCAGAGCAGTGTCAGTAATGCTGGTGTGTGCCTGCTCCGGGGCAGTGTTAGTAATGTTTGTTGTGTGCCCGCTCCAGAACAGTGTTAGTATTCTGGTGTGTTGTTGCTCCAGAGCAGTGTCAGTAATGCTGAGATGTGCCTGTTTCACAGCAGTGTCCAGAGTGCTAGTGTGTGTGTATGTGTGTGTGTGCCTGCTCCAGAGCAGTGTCAATAATGCTGGGATGTGCCAGTTTCACAACAGTGACCACAGTGCTAGTGTGTGTGCTTGTGTGTGCCTGCTCCAGAGCAGTGTCAGTAATGCTGGTGTGTGCCTGCTCCAGAGCAGTTTCAGTAAAGCTGCTGTGTGGCTTTTCCAGAGCAGTGTCAGTAATGCTTGTGTGTGCCTTTTCGCAGAGCAGTGTCAGTAATGCTGGTGTGTGCCTGCTCCAGAGCAGCGTCAGTAATGTTGGTGTGTGCCTCCTCCCAAGCAGTATCAGTAATGCTGGTGTGGTCCTGCTCAAGCGCTGTGTCAGTAAGCTGGTGTGTGCCTGCTCCAGAGCAGTGTCACTAATGCTGATGTGTTCCTGCTCCAGAGCAGTGTCAGTAATGCTGGTGTGTTCCTGCTTCAGAACAGTGTTAATAATGCTGGTGTATTCCTGTTCCTGAGCAGTGTCCACAGTGCAGACTTGTGGTTATTCCAGAGTAGTGTCAGAAATGCTGGTGTGTGCCTGCTCCAGAACAGCCGGTAATGCTGGTGTGTGCCTGCACCAGAGCAGTGTCAGTAATGCTGGTGTGTTCCTGCTCCAGAGCAGCGCCAGTAATGTTGTTGTGTGCCTGCTCCCGAGCAGTGTCAGTAATGCTGGTGTGGTTCTGCTCAAGCGCAGTATCAGTAATGCTGGTGTGTGCCTGCTCCAAACCAGTGTCACTAATGCTGGTGTGTTCCTGCTCCAGAGCAGTGTCAGTAATGCTTGTGTGTGTCTGTTCCAGAGCAGTGTCCAAAGTGCAGACTTGTGGTTGTTTCAGAGTAGTGTCAGAAATGCTGGTGTGTGCCTGCTCCAGAACAGTCACTAATGCTGCTGTATGCCTGTTCCATAGCATTGTCACTAATGCTGCTGTGTGCCTGTTCCAGAGCAGTGTCAGTAATGCTAGTGTGTGCCTGCTCCAGAGCAGTGTCAGTAATGCCAGTGTGTGCTTGTTCCAGTGTTTGTGTGCCTGTTCCAGAGCACACAATGCTGGTATGTGCCTGTATCACGGCAGTGTCCACAGTGTGTGTGTTTGTGTGTGTGTGATAGAGGGGGAGGGAAAGTGGGTTATTGGTAGTGGTAAGTATGAACCTACCACTGCCAACAAGGCCACTAACCAAAAATAGGTTCAGTAAAGGTCCCAGTAAATTAGCCCCTTTCTTAACCCTTGGTAGCTGTAACCAAGCAGGCAGGCCTAACATAGGAGACAAGAGTGTAAAGCATTCAAAAACACCAATACAGTAAATAAGTGAGACACAACACACAATAAAAACCCCACATCAATTTATAAAAATGGGTTATATTTGTATGAGTAAATAGACACCAAAACAACAAAAATCCAATGTAGGGAACTGGAGATATGCATTTTTAAAGAATTAACATTTTCTAGTACTTAGAAACACAAAGCGTCAACTTAACCAAAATACTCCAAACTTCAGGAGGTTTTTCCTGAAGTCCTCCTTGCAGGTACAGCAGGTCCAAAACACAAATCCAAGGGTCTGGAATCTCCTGGATGGTCCTTGGAAGTAGATATATGAATTTTTAAAGAATAAACACTTTCTAGTTCTTAAAAACACAAAGCGCCAACTTTACCAAAATTCTCTAAACTGCTTCAAACTTGAGGAGGTGTTTCCTTAAGTCCTCCTTGCAGCAACAAAGGGTCCAAAACACAAATCCAAAGTTCTGGAACCTGCTGGATAGTCCTTGGAAAGTTGGAACACAGTTCCCACAATGCACCTGACTAAATCCTTAAAAGTCAACTAGATGTACTCCAGGTTGGGGACTCTTGCTGGAGATGATGCATGTGAAACTGTTAGCCTGCACCTACAGGGAGTCCACTCCTGAGTCCTTCTTGAAGTAAGGCACCGCCCCAAGGGCTGTAGTACCAGATTGTGCAGCAGGTGCAATTCACTCAGAAGTGCAGGCCAAGAGTGCAGATCTAGATTCCAGAAGAGCAGTTCTTCTTCCTCTTGTACTTTCAGGCAGCAGATCTGAGAGGCTATGCACCTCATGCATATTTATTCCCACCTCCTGGGCATCAGGAAGGGGGGCACCCTTGACCAATAGAATTGGTGACACCCAGATGTATGACCAATTCCTCCAAAGTGTGGCATATTCCTGTCCCAGAAAATACCATTCTTCCAAAATCCATTAAGGATGAAATTTCAGCTGAGCAGTTAGAGCTGACTAAACCAACCCCCAGTGTGGCTCATTTCCATAGCTCTCCTCCTGCTAACATCTGCAAATTCCTTCCTTAAGCCTGATGTCTGGCTGAGGGGTCCAGAAGGTGAACTGACATTCTCTGCCTGTCCTGGTCTCCTTTGAGGCTTGATGTTTTATTTCTCCTTCCCCTGCTCTCGCATTCCGGTGTAGCCCCAGAGCTGCCCTTCAGCAGATAGACTGCACACCACTTATCACCTAATCAAAGCAGTTCTGCTAATCCTGTTAGCACTGACCAATCAGAGGGGACCTTCAGAAGTCTGGATTTTGACTTACAGAAAGAAAAGCCTTATAACTTATTTTCTGTACAAGTTGTGATAAATTCATCAATGTCAATTTGCTGGATTTATCAAAACAAATCTTGTAAGTCCTTGAATTACTTTTCTACACTTTTCCTTACCATATTTACAATAAAATACAATATTGCAATGACAGCCTATTGAGCCCAGTATATACAATGGGGGGAAAAAGAAATGTCAATTTTTCCCTCACCATGGTTTATAAAACATATTTACATGACCCCCAGACACTGGGACACCTAGGGGAGACCCTGGGTGTACTTAATATATAAAAATAAGGTAGATCATTACATTTAAAGTGCCCTTAGTACCAAAGTCGAATTGGGTCACCATTTCCATTTAAGTGCCGTCCGAAGCGTCAAGCTGCATTTAAAAATGTCAGAAAACTGCCAGCAGTTCCCACATGCAAAGGGCAGAAATTCTGCTGGGCCTCTACTTCCATGCCCTATTATGTACTAGGTCTTATAGGTATTTGGCATCCGCTTGCCATATTATTTACTAAGGACTTATAGGGGCTATCATGCAAATGGTATGAATTTAACTTTTAAAAAGACAGGCTGCAAGACAGGCCTGCATTTAAAAGGACAGAACACACACAGCAGTGCACACATGCAAGTGCAGAAATTCTGCTGAGCATCTAATCTCCATGCCCTATTATATACTATGGACTTATAGGCAGATTGTACCCCCTTACCCTACTGTATACTAGGGACTTAAAGGGTCTGTCAGGCCAATTGGAAGGGTACCCTAACACCTAGTGTTCTCTACTACATGTGTGTGTCTTAACCTAGCACTGGACTGGATCTGGCTAACAAAGCCCAGGGCACAATCAGAGACAGTTATCATCAGCACCAGTCAGCAACAAAACATGGGGGTGAATATGGCAAAAAAATGACTTTGCAACAGTGTGTGTGTGCGCGCCTGCTTCAGAGCTGTGTCAGTGATGCAGGTGTGTCCCTGTTTCACACCAGTGTCCACAATTTTGTGGTGTGCTTATTCCAGGGCAGTCTCAGTGATGCTGATGCCTGGTCGTCTCGGAACAGCTTATTAATGTGATGTGCATGTGTCAATCGACCCACCCCCCCAGAACAGGTGCATACACCCACAGCGAAGGATAATCTTCAGCAGCCTCCATGGTTCTACGTGTAGCCTTCCTGTGCTAGTCATGGTTGTACCTGTAGCACTCCTGTGCAAGTTTCAGCCTTGCCACAAAGAAGTCATGTAACCACCCTACACAAACGAAGTCAGAAGTGAAAATGAGCAACTCTGGACTGAAGACTGTTCCTGGCATGCTGCCCATTCACACCGCTGAAGATCCTTCTCCTTGCACTGAAAGCGGGGAGGGGGACCTTCGCACAACCTCAGCCTGTTTTCTATTTGATCGAAGACTGGTACAGTGGGATTGTTTGAACCACACTTCGGGGTTCCTCCATGGATTCTGTGTTGCGTCTAGCAATTGTCAGCATTGTAACCTGGATCCAGAGCAAGAATCTTGTTGTCTCTGTTTGTTGCAGTTTCTGCTGCACACTACCTTGCAACTACTGACTTATCCCTGTGGCTCCTCCTAAGGAAGAGTAGGTTCCCCGGCCTCCATGTACACAATTGGACCCAAGAAATCACGCTATTAAAAGTCAAATGGAAGATGCCGCTCCCTTCACAGTCAGTGAGGCCCCCTGACTGTGAGATACTTCATGCAGAGCGACACAGGGATTTCTTTATAATCATGTTAAATCTAGAGATGCTTGACTTTTAATGGTCAGAGAGGTATCAAATGGTGAGAATAACGTGGTTCAAGAATTTTCTTGATTGCAACAACCCATTCCAGAGGTACTGGACCTTTACCCTAACCACAAGATACTAGGGGATCCTGCTGTCCTGGGGCATCCAAGAATTTTGATTGCGACCACTACGTAGTCTGATCCAAGCAAGTTTTATTCTCTTATCACAAGCCAAGGTTGGCATTTGGACCCAGCACCAGATAAAAAAAATCTAACCCGCAACCAGTAGAAACCACCTTTTATATCTTTTTGGTGAAATTAGTATTACAAATATCTCAAAATCATGACTGAAAAGAGGGGGAGAGTCACAACAACCAGCGTAAACTGGCCCTGAGAACTTGCCTTCTTTTGGAGCATGCTGTGGTTCCCCCTTTCACTTTAGGCCCCAGGGGCAGCTCTTGAGAGAGCAATGGTGGCGAAACTCCGTTGGAAAACATTGACTCTTATATTGCATGGCAGTGTATTAGAGGATAGGCTCAGTCTATCACCCTGCTTTTCATGCACCAGAAACCCTGAGCCCAAACCCCACAAAATCATTAAATTGTCCATTTAGGGCTAGCAACTTCAAAGTATGCTATTCCCTGTTTATAGTAGATACCTTTAACTGAAAACGGCTGTTAATGCCTATGATTATCATCTGCAATACACCGAATCTTCTCTCAACCTTTAAAACACCACGGTTGACCTTGGGGATGGCTACGCAACCAAGTCACCCCGCAGAGACATGGAGGATTTGTTGCTAAGCTTTCCATTTTTGGACTAAATACCCACCATCCAGGTCAGTAGGGTACACATGCAGAGGAAGGCCCAGTGCTGCTCAGACGTCCCTGCAACCATTGGGATTTGGGGAAAGTCCTGGCTGTCAATACTCAGACCGCTGGTCAGTGAAGCGAGCATGGCTTTGCGAGCAGTACTGTACTAGCATGGCAGAATAACCTGGTCAGACAAGTGTGTGGTGTGGCAATGATTCTGGCAGAACAGAGTGAAATGTGCAGCAGTGTTGCATAGTGGAGAGTGATGCAATATGCACAGATTTTCAGTTAATCCAACATGGCAGCGTGGCAGTGTGCACATGGTGACATGGCAGTACGACCCGCAACAGCGTGGCAAGTGTGAAAATGGTGCTGATTTGATTGCGATTCCTCCGGACCGGCACAGCAGTGCATTGTGGGCGTTGTGGCCGCGTGGGCCGCCGAACCTGACACAGCGGTGTATCCAGAGTGGTGGTTTGCCCGCAGCGCAGTGTGACTGAGCCCTGCTGATGCTGACACAGCGGGGTGAGGGTTGCATCCCACGGTGTGACCCGGGGCAGGAGCTGGTTTCTGGCAGGCTGACCCCTGCGGCGGTGTCCTGCAGTCTCGAGTGGTGATGTGATCCTCTCCAGCGGGAGCTAACCTTCTCATTCTACCTTCCATCTCCTTGCAGCCCGACGAGAAGCAGAAGGCGGCCCAGCAGTTCAGCAGGCTCCAGGCAGCCATGAAAGTTATGGGGGTGTCCCCCGAGGAACAGAAGGCTTTCTGGCTCATTCTGGGTGCCATCGTTCACCTGGGGGCGGCTGGCGCCACCAAAGGTAATGTGACTGGGGAGGCAGACGTGTGTGTGAGAGCAGATAACGGGCAGATGCCTCCTCCCCCGGCCCCACGATCGTCGCAAATTACCGCATTAATCACCGCCAGGAAAGCAGGCTCCGCCTGGGGCAGTTGTTACTTTGGTATGAACGTAATTTCTAATATGTCATAGAAGTAATTAAGGAAAATTACGGTTCCCAAAGAAATGCTACTGCCTGTGACTATGCCGTATGTGATTGAATGTCACCATCTGGCTGAAACGAAGGAGTTACGATCTGTGCCTGAACAAAGGTGATGTCGTGGCATCTGTGGGACCGACACTGGTTTAGAGTCTAGAGCCGGTCTATAGGTGAAGAATGTCTGTGTCCAGAGGTAAACAGTTTGAAATATGTCTCAATTTGTGAAGGGACACAACATGAAAGAGTATCTGCATTTGCTGATGATGCCCGTCGAGCATTGAGCTGCGAGGCTGCTTAGGACAAGTGCTGAAAGAATGTCTGCAGCTTCTGCACATGGTTGAAGTGACGAATGTCTGCATCCTGTCGCTAAATGAACTAGAGTGAAAGACTGTGGCCATTATTGCCTGTAGTGAAAATCTGCATCGAGCAGATGGTTCTCCATGGGGTGGTGACAGCAGGCTTTCTATACTATTTTACAGTAGGTGGACGACTCTTTGCATTATCTACACAGTACCATGGACTACTGAAGTCGGTCTCTTGCTAGGTGATGTACTGAAGGCATGCCTGGAGGTTGTCTCTGTAGGAGCTTGAGTGAAGGTATGTTTGTGACTGTGGTGACATGAAGAACGGATGTCCAGAGATAGAGTCTCTCGATGATGTGTTGACCGGATGTCAGCATGTGTGTTCATAGACGTAGCAGTCACAACGTCCAGTCAATATCTACCTGGCCTGATTTATGTAGACATTGCTCTGGAGTCATGTTTGCTGTGGGTCATTTTAGCTTCTGTGACATGGTGTGTGTAAGCTTCGTTTCTGTAGGAACCGTGAGCGAGTAATGCTTCCACTGTACGCATCACAGATGTAGTGAAAGCATATTTGAAGTTTGTAACTGCCGTGGTGAAAGGGTGTTGCATTCCCCACGCAGGCATTGCAGTGAAGGCCGGGGTTTCAGACTCTGTCCGTAGGTGTTCTGCTGCAGGAACACTTTCAGTTGGCCTGTAGGTGCCTGGTGAAGGGTTGTGATGCAACATGTACATATGCACGCATTAGTAGGTCTATAGTGCAAAGAAGGCTGGAAAACAATAGTGTCATACATTGTATTTAGAAGAATTTCATGGAAGCAAAGGGAATTATTCAAGGTTATAATAAGATGTTTCCTATTGTCGGACAAATGGCCGCCAGAGCTGGCAGGAGGATCGTTAATGTTGAGGTGTATTATTAGCGGTGTGAAAGTGCAACATGATTTGTGGATGAATGTTATTCCATAACCTTAATTCATAGAGTCAACGCTTGACTCTAGGCTTTCTCTTTTGTCCACTTCTTGGATTTCATGATTTCTTGGCTGTTAGTGTTATGTTGGCCTCAAGAGATTTGGTGTTTATGGTGAGGTAAAGGCGGGGTGAAGTGTGCATCTTCCAGCTTCAAATTGGATAGCCGTTCTTGGATCTTGGCTTTTTACTGTTACTTCCGATGAGAACGAGTTTAATTTTGTTTTTGTTCAATTCTAGATAGTGCTGAACGCACCGTCCTGTATGGCAATGGGGAATATCTTGAGTCATTAGTGATGTCAGTGTGGGAGATTGTGGTACAGTAGATCGCAGCAGTTTGACTCCTTGTAAGTTACATGTGTCTTGACACTATGAGATAGTAATGCTTGCCTTCTGCATATCTTCTAAACAATGGTTGGCGAGTAGGAGTTTTGTGGGATTGCTCAGGTTTGGAGACTTGCGAGAAGTTTGATCAAACATTGAATGCCTTGTTTACAGGGAGGACCATGTGTACTGGTGTGCTGTAGCAAATTACAAAGCAAAGTCTTCTGTGGATGAGCCGTTATAAAGCATAGAGGTGGCAGGGCCTCTCACTGGTTGCAAGTTCTCGTTGCCATCAGATGCCCTGCCGGTTCTTGTTCTAGTAGCGATCAACAGCATTTTCTCAAACTGATGGATCTGGACTTTGGAGGAATAGGTAATGAATGACAAGAGAAGAGCTAGTTAAACCAGTCGATTATAAATCACAATCAACATAGTAATTTCAGAAATAAATATTTGGTATCTCAGTGCCTGTAAAATTGTGATACTAAAGGAAAGTATGTTCATATTAATCCTTGGGAGAACCACGGATTAGAGAATCTTTGTTCAGCCAAACAAAACCGGGGTAATCTTTGGCATAATCTAATGGCTTTTGCTTGAGTGTGATTTCTCACTACACACATGGACCTATGTAACAGAACAGCTGTAATAACTGACCATTGTATCTCATCCCTCACTGCAGCATGTTGCAGTTCACTGTAGTGTCTCATAACTAAATATGGTGCTCCTTAGACCCCTGTGGAAGGAGTTATCAATGAATGTCAGTGGACCATTTTTCTGCGTGCAAGAGAAACCAAAGAAAGCTGTAATACATCACAGCAGGGCAGTATATCACAGCAGAGTGTAAATATCCAGTGTACAGAAAAAACTTACAGTGGTATTTTATGTCATGCAGCGTGCAGTAATTCACAACTGGGTGTAGATTTGTAGTTCTACGTTTGGTTAGGGCAGAAGGCTTCCCTTCTAGAATACAATAACTCAAGGCAGGCTGTGAGATCACATGCCATAGGTTACCCTAATCCATTGCTTTACAAAGTGTGCTGTTGGCAGTGCGTAATATTGCATAACTCAACAGGGTTTAATAGCTTTTTATAGAGTTTCATATCATGCTGCACCAATCTTAAGGTGGTGGAAGTGTGTTAATACCTCAAAACAATTTTAGTAACTGACATAACTGTCTAATTACGAACTGTGGGTTGCAGTAGTTTGATCCAGGGTGTAGTATGTTTTCTACGACGTAATAACACAGAGAATCGTAAGATGTTATGAAAGAAAGCAATAGGTTGCGGTGGGGTATAATAGCTAATAAGTCACTGCACAGTAGTAAATGATGCATCGTTTAATAGACTTCTGCACGTTCTAATAAGTGTAGCTGCAGCGAGGGCCACGTGCTCCGCCGATACTACTGTAGGTTCTGCGGTTTCCTCTGACGAGTAATAAGCAATCTCTAATCGGGCCTTGTCTGCCGTGCGGAGCGTTTTGATGACTTCATTGCGGAGTCTCCCGTTTCATGCCTTTCCTCACGCTCGTATGTTTGTGGAAGACAGGGCTCCGCGGCCGCGAGACGCCTCTCAGGTGCCTGTAATCACAGATCTCCTCCGAGGAGCGGCGGGCGCGTGCCTCCGCCTCGCGCGCTTCCATAATTGTTTCTGTCAGGTGTGCTCGTCGCGAGGCCGTCTGTTAATGCATCAGTGAAGGATTTCGACTCAAGTCTGAACAGATGTCACCGCGAAGAGTTACTAATGAGGGCGCCCCTCGGCCCCGTTTCTTATCTCTCAGCTTCTCCTTTCTCGGCGGCGGGCCGCTAATTCGGGCCCGGCCGTGCCCAGGGGTGTGTTGTGCATGTGCGGTGGTCGAAGTGCATTTATGTAGGGGGTACTGGGATGCTGCATGCAGGGGGGTCAAAGATGTGGCTAAAAAAAACAAAATATTTTGTAAGTATTTTTGGTCTTTCACCATCAGGTACCAATATATAAAATAGCACGCGGCTTAAATGAAAAATTAATAAACACATTTGTTACTCGTTGAACAATGCGCTATAGTATAATATGAACCCTCCATTAGTTAATGCGCTGCAGAGGTCTGTATGTAACCCCAGGGTGGTTGATGCAGCCGATAATAGTGACCTGTATATTTTTAGTGCTAAGAGGTCAGAGCCTGTGTGAATATGTAAGTTATTATTTTAAACTTGAATTACACAGCATAATGTAGACTGCTACAAAATGCACAAAAAGGTTTAAGATGAAATTTTGATTTTAGTAATACCCAAACTGACCGTAATGCAGTTTTTAAAAAATATCAATGTCCCTTCAAAACCTGGTCAGGGGTAGAAAACTCTTTGCAAATTCAATTTAAATTAAAAGCATGCACTTCACAGCTCAGTTAATTCTTTGCACTACCACTCAAAAAGAAATCTGTCATCACAAAACTTTGAGTGATTCGATCAATTAAAAGCAAAACCGGCTCCCTAGCGTTCTTTACATTTGCAGCTTACCCTATACATTTGCATATTAATTCATTGCGCACATTTGCGTTTCTTTCAGGGAAGCAGGCACCCTGGCAGAAAGGTTTGTTTTGCTGTCTGTGGCTTTGGTTTCACAGCACAGGTGACTCATTGCATGACGCTTCAACAGAAGCATTTAAAATATAGGATTTTACC
The DNA here is from genome assembly GCF_031143425.1 of Pleurodeles waltl. Lineage (NCBI taxonomy): Eukaryota > Metazoa > Chordata > Amphibia > Caudata > Salamandridae > Pleurodeles > Pleurodeles waltl. The sequence continues at coordinate 1,943,465,317 of NC_090440.1, read as the reverse complement.
GTCCCGGAACGGTTGTCTATTTACAAGAAGTAGAGGAATGGTTACTCCAGTATTGGAACTTTCATAGATTCACATGCTTGAATCATTCCCCGTCGTCGAGATGGGAGTCCCGGTACAATTTTCACAAGTAATGTTAAAACCTATTGAAGAGAAAAAGGCCCTAGGCCTCTTCAATTTCATAGTCTATCAGAGTCATTTTGTGAAAAGGACCAAACCTGATCCTCCACCAATCAGGCGACAGCACCCTTCAGAACCTCCTGAGAGAAGCTCTAGCACCTCAGATTTTCTACCGCACGTCGTGCTAGGGAGTCTCCTCAGAGCTCTGCTCTGTCTTCACACCTTTATTCCGCTCTTTTTCTCTCAGAGAAACTCATTTATTTGGATTTTCAGCTATTTTTCAACTATGTCTGACAAGGAAAAGAAGAGTCTCTTTAGAGACTGCAAGACTTGTGGGAAGAAAAGACTTCATTCTGAAGACCCTCATCAAGACTGCATTTACTGCCTGTACCCAGATCATTCAGCCAAGGACTGTAAGATTTGCCGTACTTTTTCTTTTAAGACCTTAAAAGATAGAGAAGGCAGATTATTAATATGGCTGCAGAAACTAAAACATAGGAAGGATCCAGTTTCTGGTTCTGAGAGTGAGGAATCATCAACATCTAAGAGATCAGCTAAAAGGGCAAGATCACGCTCTAGATCTCCCTCACAAATCTCAAGAAAAGCCCTCAAAAAGACTGCTTCAGGGTCTTATAAGGGTCGCAGCCTATCTTCTTCCCCATCTAAACTCTCAAGTAAAGAGGGGAAAAGACATTCTTCCAGTTCTGAGAGGCACAGGAAATCTTCATCTGTTCCACCATCTGTGCCTTTCAAAAAGCCGGATCCTCTGTGACTGGAAAAAAGGCCTCGTCGACGGATTCCCCGTCGACGGCACCATCGGTGGGCGCATTGCCGACGATAGCAGCTACTTCAGGATTTCCATCGTCAACGGCTCCGTCGGCGACATCGTCGGCGAGAACAAGTACACCACCGTCGACGAGAACTGCAACGACGACATCAGCGTCGACGACCGTCTACACCTCGTCATCGTCGACGGCGCTGATGTCAGTGTCAGCCCTACCGTCATCGACGACTTCGTCGACGGTAGACTCGTCGGCGAAGCTTTCTGCTATTAAAATAACTGTGCGTCCAGCGTCGACGGCACCGTCCATGACAAAGTTGATTTACACGTCGTCGACTACACCGTCGACGAGGGAAAAACATCAACAAAGAGGAGAAAAGTTAACTCCAACCCACACATCACCTAGTAAGGTATCCTCCCTGGTGCCAGTACATCTTTTGGAGGGAGATGAAGATTCAGATGAAGACGGGCCTTTTGGAACAGCCCACAGCCCTTCTGAATTGAATGTAAAATACCAGGAAGAGGAGGAATATGAGGAAGCTTATGATCCCCAGGCTTACTCTGAGCATCAGCAGTATCAGCAGGGAGCGTATATTCCTTCCGACCTGCTTACTGGCCTTAGAGCGATGTTAGTGGATTACAACAGAAGGTTTCCTCCACAAGGAGAACAGCCTCCTCCATCGCCTATTTCAGGTGTTTCTACTCCACATCAAAGACCAACGTCTTTGCATCTCACAGATGTGGCCACTCCGGACATGACAACTCCCCAAGACACTGACATCTCAGAAGGAGATCAGGAAGAAGGAGAGCTCATAGACACTCACTCAGAGTGGGACAAGTACATTATTCCTGCTCCATCTTCTCCTTCTCATTCGAAGGTGGAATCCCCACCTGAAGACATTGGAGGTTTTCACAATCTCCTAGAGAGGGCAGCCAAGCGTTTTGCTTTACCGCTACCTACGAAGCAAACAGATTGTTTCCTATATGATTTTAAAGAGCCCTTTCAAAAGTCTGTGCGCTCTATCCCGATGGTAAACTACCTGTGGGAAGAGGGCCTTAAAGTCATGAATAATCCGGCAACAGTCACAGCAGTTTTGCCACGTCTGGATAAGAAATACAAAGTTCCTGATGATGCACCAACATGCTTGACAGGACATCCTCCTCCGGATTCAGTAGTAGCTCAGGCAGCTCAAAGAAGATCAAAAAATCCTTCTGCTCCGATTTCCGCACCCCCAGACAAGGAGGGTAGGCGGCTAGATAACATAGGGAAAAGATTTTCGTCTATGGCCAGCCTAGTGCTTAGAGCTGCCAACTCCTTGGCTATTTTGTCTCAATACGACAGACAGCTTTGGGCGGATATTGCACCTTTTATTAATCAACTGCCAGAAGACGTAAAATCGGAGGCAAATAAGACTGGACAAGAAGGTCAACGCACGTCTGCAGAGCTTATAGACTGTGCAATGGATATAGCGACCACTGCTTTCAGACAGCTTGCAGGTGCTGCTGTGTTAAGAAGACAGGGCTGGCTTAAAGCCACCTCATTTCGCCCAGAAGTCCAGAATAAAATCCTAGACTTACCCTTTGATGGCCAAGCGCTATTTGGGAAACATGTGGACGAAGCCCTACAGTCAATCAAAACGGACACGGACACGGCAAGGTCATTAGGGACCCTCCAATATCGAAGATCGTCCTTTCGTCCTAGGGGGGCGTGGCCAACCCTCTTACAGAGGGGGATATCAACAACAGAGATATTCTTCCTATCCATCATCGTCACAACAATATCGTCCATACTACTCCCAAAGGCAACCGACTCAACCAGCCTATAGTAGACTGGCAGGCCGTGGACGTTCAACCCGCCCGGCCAAAGATTCAGCTCGTAGAACCTGATGTTTTCGAGGCGCCGGCTACGCTCAGTCCTCCTCCTGTCACCCTGGGCGGGAGAATTTCCTTATTCCTCAGTCAATGGCAAACCATTACGTCAGACAAGTGGGTCCTACAATTAGTGGAACAGGGCCATACTTTAGAATTTATCCAGATACCTCCCTCCAACCCTCCCCGCAGGACTCCTTCAAGATATCCTCAGCAACTCAAAGAAGAAGTCGACAAGCTGCTTCTCAAGGGAGCTATAGAGAAGGTGCCTCGGGCTCAACGAGGAACAGGATTTTATTCCAGGTTCTTCATCATTCGAAAAAAGTGGAAGGATTGGAGGCCGATCCTCGATTTAAGGCAACTAAATGTATACCTAAAAAAGCAATCGTTTCGAATGATCAGCCTGCAAGACGTCCTTCTGCGTCTCAATCAAAGAGATTTTATGTCATCACTAGACCTCAAAGACGCATACTTCCACATACCCATCCACCCTGCCCACAGAAAGTATTTGAGATTCACCGTAGCCGGGAGCCATTATCAATATCGCGTCCTTCCCTTCGGACTCAAATCAGCCCCAAGAATATTTACCAAATGCCTAGCACCAGTCGCAGCCTTTCTCAGGAGAAGAAAGCACCAGGTTTTTCCATACTTAGACGACTGGTTAATAAAGGCAAAGACTTACACAGGAGCACACAAGTCAACAAGAAAGTGCATTTCCTTACTGACCAATCTCGGATTCACAATCAACTGGGAGAAGTCCAACCCTCTACCAGTACGCAGTATTACTTTTCTGGGAGCAAAACTGAACACGGAATCCGGCATGGCATGTCCCACGTTAGAGAGACAACAAAGATTACTAACCCTAGGGAGTTCCATACACAGAAGACGAAGGGTTACAGTCCGTCTCTTCAAATCACTGTTGGGCATGATGTCTTCATGCATACCTCTGATCCCTCTGTGTCGGCTAAAGATGCGCCCCTTGCAGGAGCAGCTAAACCGTCAATGGCTCCAAGTATCAGGCACTTTCGAAGACCAGATACAAATAACTCCGATAATGATCAAAACTCTCAAATGGTGGTCTCAAAAGCATCATCTGTCAATCGGCCTCTCGTTTCTTCAACAGCCAGCCCCGTGGACCATAACAACAGATGCCTCACTGGAAGGCTGGGTCGCAGTATTACAGGACCTGAAAATAAGTGGCAAATGGCCAATCCATCTGGCATCAATGCATATCAATTGGCTAGAACTCAGGGCAGTGCACCTCGCCTTACAAGCGTTTCTCCCAAGAATCTCTGGATCGCGAGTGGTGATAAGAACGGACAACACCACTACGATGCACTATCTCAACAAACAAGGAGGTACAAGTTCTCTCACCCTCTCCAGGGAAGCCCAAGCGATCTGGAACTGGGCCTCGCAGCAAGGTATCACACTATCGGCGGTACACTTGCCGGGAATAAACAACAAGGCAGCAGATGCACTCAGCAGGCAGAAATCGGACTGCCACGAGTGGGAGCTAGACCAGACAGTACTGACCCAGATTTTTTCCCAGTGGGGAACACCAACAGTGGATCTATTTGCGAAGAAGGACAACGCCAAATGCCAGTTCTTCGCAAGTTGGCATCACCAAAAGGGATCTTGGGGGAATGCGTTTTCGATAGTCCGGTCAGACATCTTTGCTTACGCCTTTCCTCCCATTTCGTTGATCCCAAGGGTCCTCACGAAGATGAAAACAGAACTGTGCACTCTCATACTGATAGCCCCGTACTGGCCGCGCCAAGATTGGTTCACGGAGCTCCTCATTCTCTCAGTCAAACCTCATATTCCACTGGAGCCGTTACCTCATTTACTAACAATGAACAACGGCCAAGTTCAGCACCCCGATCCGCAGTCAATGCGGTTATCAGCATGGCTCCTCACCACAGAGAGTTTGTGCATTTGAACATCCCGCAGGACTGCAGGGATATTTTGTCAAAGGCCAGAGCGGATAGCACTAACAAGACGTATCAGTGTAAATGGAAAAGATTCTGTGCCTGGTGTCATCAGCGTCAAATCGACCCTCTACTCTCACCACCAGATGAAATATTGCCGTATCTCTTACAGTTAGCTCAATCTGGCCTAGCACACTCGTCCATTAAAGTTCATGTAGCAGCCATAGCTGCATACAGACGTTCAGATGACACACCCTCGCTCTTCTCTTCTCGGCTGATTAAGAGATTTCTAAAGGGGCTTTTCAGGGTTTACCCTCCTTTCAGACCGCCACCTCCTTCGTGGAATTTGAATATTGTTTTGGCACAAGTGATGAAGCATCCATTTGAACCGATCCACCGTGCTTCCCTCAAATACTTGTCGTGGAAGGTTGCCTTATTGATAGCTCTTACATCAGCTAGGCGGGTCAGTGAGGTGCAAGCGCTGTCCATCCAAGAGCCATTCCTGCAGCTTAAACAAGATAGACTACTAATGCGCACTAACCCGCATTTTATTCCAAAGGTTCCGTCAGACTTTCACAAGAACGAACCTTTGGTCTTCAAGTCTTTTTTCCCTCATCCATCTACTCCGGCGGAGAGGGCATTACACTTTGCAGTCATCTGTGCATGCTCACTCGACGAGAAAAGTCTCATCGTCAGCGGCACTGTTTGCCGGAGTGCCACTACAAGACATATGTAGGGCAGCAACATGGAAGAGCTGTCATACCTTCACTAAGCACTACTGCTTGGAGTCCCTCTTGCACGGAGAGGTAGCAGTGGGCCAGGCGGTTCTCAGGAATCTCTTCAGGTGAAGGTGAGCCATTTCTCCTACATCCCTCCATCTTAGAACAGGTATGCACATTGTGTTAAAAAAAAAAAAAAATACAGAGATGCATGTAAGGATAAGAGAACGCTATCATAATCCCATAAGTAAGCGGGTTTTCACACATTGATCATGTTACAGTAGTGTCTTATGATGATTTCTATTACTGTTTTGTTCTTCAAATTTCATCATGTATCTTCACAGGTATATCTCTATATATATTAGAGATAAGTAGATAGTTATATTTATATATATATATATATATATATATATATATATATATATATATATAAATATACAGACATATGTCAGTACACTCATATACTTCATCAATTTATGCATGATGATAAGAAGGTTTTGTGGTTTAAGATATTTTGTTTATTAAAGATGTTGTCATTTTACAATGTGCATAGTTATTGCTTTCTACTCTGATTAAAGCATGTGAATCTATGAAAGTTCCAATACTGGAGTAAGAAAATAACTTACTTACCTGTAACTGTAGTTCTCCAGTATTGGAATCTTTCATAGATTCACATGCGACCCACCCGCCTCCCCGGAGAAGCTCACTTCACCTCTTTCTTTCTATTTATACATATATTCAACATAATATAAGCACTTGTGCTTGGAAAATCTGAGGTGCTAGAGCTTCTCTCAGGAGGTTCTGAAGGGTGCTGTCGCCTGATTGGTGGAGGATCAGGTTTGGTCCTTTTCACAAAATGACTCTGATAGACTATGAAATTGAAGAGGCCTAGGGCCTTTTTCTCTTCAATAGGTTTTAACATTACTTGTGAAAATTGTACCGGGACTCCCATCTCGACGACGGGGAATGATTCAAGCATGTGAATCTATGAAAGATTCCAATACTGGAGAACTACAGTTACAGGTAAGTAACTTATTTTCTTTCTCATAATTCAGAAAAGTAGGAGCACATTGTGCCCCTCCGATCCCGCCCACTTCAACTGCTAATAATGTGGGAGTTTTATGTATGCATGTTGCATATGTGCTGTGTGTGGGACCAGTGTGTGCGCAGGTATTCCATGAGTTAATGGAACTGAAGGCGAGAGGATGGTGTGCACGAGAGCTTTGGTCGTACGATGTATGTCAACATGAGCATTGGCAGAGCATTACATGAGTTATGTCTGTGGAATGGTTGTCTGTGTATATGTATTTCAGTTGGATGAAAGATATTCATAAGAATTGATTTTGTACCTGGGAGGGATTTAATTATGAAGGGCAATTGTGTTTTTAATTGTTTTGCATGTGCCTAGATTAGAGGGGTTTTGTTGATTTTTGGAGGTGCATTGCGTGCACGTTTGTATTGAGCCTATAGATGCATTGCACATGGTATGAATGCGGTTGATTGTGTGTGTGTTGTATTTCTATGTGTTGCAGGGTTTCAGTGTGTTTTGTTTGTCTGTGTGAAAGTGGTTAGTTGTCAATGATGCGCAAAGCACTAAAACCCAAGAGTGAACAAGGGATTCAAAGCTGGCTGTAAAGCCAGAGAGTCATAAACTAGGACAAACGTCACAAAATATTGACTTTCAGCAGTTGATACAACTAAAAACGACGGTTCATTTTAATTAAGTATGTTCGGGTCATAGTGAAACTTTAGTGATGAGCTATTTCATGTGGTCACATCAATGTTTTTTCCAAATCCAATGGTAAATTAGTCGTTGGAATTGCCACTTTACATACGGATGTTAAGCGAGGTCTCTGTGTGGGGTGATTGTTGGAATCTTTGTTTCAGATAGCGTGGAGTACAGTTGTCATGGTCATTTGAATAGTGTCTCATCTTAAATTAGCCATCTTGGCAGACTTCTGGAAATAGGGGTACCCTGGGAATATGAGTGGTGTTTCGCTGTACAGGGAGTTGAGCTGGCAATTTTGTAGCATCTCCATGGAGTGTCAGAGTATGCCAATCTCCCTCCATTGATTGCACTGGCTGTAGTGGCTCAACTGACACATTTAAGAAATTGTTGATTTTTTTTTTTGGTTTGTTTGGTCATTGTCATCTGTGAGGGAGAGGATCAATTCTGCCATTTTAAACTTTGCAGGTACGGCTGCCTATGACAAAAATAGTGAGATTGATGTATGGATCAGGTACTCTTAAGCATCTCTTGCCTGATGCATTGCATCGTAGGCCTGCTAAGCCTGATCCCTTTGGGATACATCAAGTCTTTAACCGTGGCTAAATCTGAGTGTGCTTCTTCACGAGCAGATTCAAAATCTGTCTCAAACTTCATGCAAAGTTGGATTTAATTTACATAGAACAAAACCCAAGGTCAAGACCTTTCAATTATTAATCAAAGTGATTTGTAAGTAAATTACATTACACTGAAGAGAGAGCTGGCCCTTGGGGACTTGACTGTTACTGTATTTACCAGACCCTCTTGAATTGGTCTGTATTCTAAAAAGGAGGCACATCAGTCTTGGCCCTTTTCCTCTGTGTGAGCGCGATGAAGACTGCTTGTTTAGATGTTCTTATGTATGTTTGACGAAGGGCAGCGAAATAACAGACTTGTCTCTTGTTTCTGTGTGCACTACGGAGAATTGTGTATATTTTTGTGCATGTAAGTAGGATTGTAACTTGTGTTTTTAGTCTAGGTATACAATTTATGTAGCTTAAATGATTGGAGGGCACTGTTTATGTATATCTTCTATTGTTTGCTGGGTATCTGCTTTTGTTGTTGTTGTGGCACTGTGTGTGGATTGTAAGGTTTCTTTCTAGCCAAGTTGTGGGATATGTTTACATTGGAAGTGCTGTTGAGTGTTAACTTGAGAAGTTGGATGAAGAAGAACTGACATCGGGGTGGTCAGGACAATGTAGAACAGATCTCAAGCGATTGCAATCAACATTTGCTGAACCCACACTTGGAATGGTGTTCCCGACCGTCTTTGGTCATGCATCCAGATGCTGCAAGTCCCCGGATAAGTCCAAGGTGCCCTGTGTGAGTCATCCATCTGCCGTAGGTTACATACTTACTGCTTTACTCTCGTTTTGTTTAGCTAACTCCACAACAACTTTGACTTATTGCTTGTCTGTCCCCAAGCCGATGGCTTTTCCTTTCCCCACCAGTCACAGCAAGCTGCGGCTTAGAAGGCATGAATGTGTTACTGATGATGGTCCACATATAACCACTGAAACACCGTTATAAACGAGAATTCACGAGGATGCTATGTGGCTGTGCACAGTATGCTTTGTGTGCTAATAGTGTTGTACACTTATACACAACTTTGATTTGCTTCATTTAAGGTATTTCAATAAAATAATAACCAAAACATGTGGCATAGTCTTGGAAAAAAAACAGGACTTGCATAGTAAATGGAAAGTGCTATACTCAAATGCAAACGCAGAGTTTATTATTAAGGTGCATGCCCCAGCCAGCCTCGCAAGTTAGATAATAGTGCATGCTAATAATGCTCCTTAGTCATTAATTGTGTATATAAGGCCCTCTGCATGTGCAAGGCTTCACCCTCTCTAGGTTACTGGACACTGAAATGTTCTGTACCCACCACCACCAAAAACTACAGAGCACATGTAGTCCTGCATATCCCCAAGATGGCCGAACACTGCCACTGAGGCTCCAGGGGATTGTAGTACTAACAGTTAATGTACTGAATGACTGCTTAGCTCTGTGGATCGTAATAGCAAATGATGGGCTGTAACATACAGCCTGTACAAGTAACGGAGTAGTGTTGTGTTTCTAACAGCCTGTTTTTATTTGCATGTTGCATGCTGCCCTGTTGCAATACAGAAGCAGATGAAGGTAAAATATTATTTTTTCTTCCCTGTTAATTTCTAAGACTTTCGTTACTTGATTTTTTATTTTATTTCTGCTCTTGTTCTTTTTTTAAAATTATCTTGAATTGCCATCTGACTGTGGCAAGGGCTTCCTGGGGTTTCTTATTGGGCACATCTTCAAATTAGCCATTCATTCGCTCATTTCCACTACTTTAAGTACTCTTCTTGATATGTGCAAATGTTATTCAATTTCTGCATGCAAATGATAAGGCATACTGTATATATTCCAAATACCTGTGCTCTCTTCTCCCATCTCATGTTGTAGTAGGAGTTAATATGGAGCAAGGGGCTTGAGCAAGGCACTCAGGTTTGGAGGGTGCCATCTGGGCAGTGGCTGAGAGTGGGAGTTCAGTGAGGGTTTTCTTATGTTTGACAGTGCCTGGGAAGAGCAAATAGATCAGAAGGAGATGAATCTCACTTACAAAATACAAAAATGTTCACAGTTTCGTAAATGATCTTCCTCAGTTCTTAGAGAGGACAAAACGGTCACCCTAAGCAATTGCTTTTAGGAGAAAGTGCCCTCAACCACCATTAAGTGGCATGCTTCACCATCGGGCATTGCTCCTTGTTGGGCTGGCGCGGCAATGCTGGAGGGGCCCCACAAAAGTGCTCAAATAGCAAGCATGTGAATTCTGCTTTAGTGTGAGAAAAGTGTGAAGGATTGGGAAGAAGTGAGTTAAAATTGACTAAGTGCTGATGCTGTCACTTTCCTACGGGCAGTAGAACCTATGTCAAGCTTAAAACAAAAGAGATAAGAAAATTGGAGACTATGATCCAACGATTCCCAATGAAAAGTCTGTGTATAAATCCTACACTACCAGAATCAAGGTGGACATGTTTCACGCCCTGGTTTCTCCCTGTGGATCTGGTGGCATTTATTCAGGACCTAAACATTTGGATCAGGAGGTGCTGCAGGCATTCTGGCCCACCCCATCAGGTGCTTATTTTTGACAGTATGAGTAGGTGAGAATATAAATTTGTAGGAGCTGGGTAGCCCATGTAATCCCCAAGGGGCTTCATCCAGACTGTTGGAGGGTCACCTTTAGAGGAATTACACGCATACATCAATGTAAGGTACATTGAGATGTAGGTACACTTGGCTTGAGAGTCATCTTACTCTCTCTCAATACTGATTTAGTTTTTTTTTATGGGCCTGAAGAAACGCTACCAGATCCCTAGGAACAAACCAGGCTGTGAAGCATGTCGACCTTGGTTCTGGTAGTGTAGGATTCATATACACAGTCTTCTCTTTGGGAATCGTGGGATCATAGTCTCAGATTTTCTTCCCCCTTTTGTTTTAACACTGGAATATGTTCTATTACTCATAGTAAACTAACAGCATCAGCACCTATATAGTTAATTTTAACTCATCTCTTCCCAACCTTTCACACAGAATTCACATACTTGGTATTTGTCGGCACCTACTGAAAAGATATCCGGCAAAGAGCCCTTTTGTGGGGCTCGCCAGGCATTGCAGCATCGGCACGACAAAAAGCGCAGCCCGATGATGAAGCATGCCACCTAATGATGGGTGAGGATACTTACTCCTAAAAGCAATTGGTTTGAGTGACCGCTTTGTCCTCTCTGAATAAATATTGAGGAAGATCAAATGCGGAACAGTGTACCTTTTCTATTACAATTTAGGAGACTGTACACTGGACCATGGAAATACCTCCTAGTCCCTATTTCTCTTGACGAATCTCACTTAGACACTCAAATGGTAGTAATAGCACTGGTAAATGTGGAAACTGAGGTGGTACTCACACTACAATAAGTAAGGGAGCGACTTGTTGGGTCTTGTTACCTGGAGGGCAGTATGTCAACTTCCTTTGGGGTACAATCAAACTGTGTTTGAAAGTAGGGATGCACATTTGCTTGAAAACAAAGGCTTTTCGGGATTTTCCTAATACAGTGGCATCAAGGGGATCCTTAAGTTGCAGGAGAGTCAGAAAGCTTAGTAAAGCTCCTGTGAACATTTGGTCACATTTAGATCGTACTTTTGTTGTTGTTAATGTTTGCATGTTATCCCTGCTTATTGAAATTTACTCAAGTCCCCATTAATTATTAAAGTCTGGTTTTAGAACTATCTATGGATCATGTATTTGGATATTGATGGTATTCACTTTTAGCCTGCCCACTTGTAAGGTAGTGGTTTTGAATGTCATGACAGCAAGATGAAGGGTTAATAGGGCTAAGGGTTGTATATTTTCCTGCTGATCATATCAGCACCGTTAAGTCTGGATAATGATGTTACATGGGCTTGTCATATTTTCTTTCTCCTCTAGTGCACCTTAAGCAATCGGTACCCTTAGAGTGTTCTTGTTCAAGCCTTATAATACTCATTTGAGAAGCACGTGTCACAGCTTGATGTCAGAAGAGAGCGAGGACCATTTCATGAAGAAATCTCAACAACTGTGTGTGGATTTTGGCAAAATATATCTGGAAATGGTGTCTCTTCTTGCATGAGTGCTCCTCTCTAAATTCTGAGTTGACTTAAATTCCTTTTTGAATGTCTCAAGACACTTTTCACCAAGTCCCAGGCCGCTTCTGCTGCTTTTATTTTGCTTGTTCCTCAGGTAGATATTTGCAAAGCTGCCACTTGTGCTTCTGTGCACACATTCACCAAAATCGCTGCATGGTTTCCACCGGCAGGGCTGATGCCAGCTGAGTCCGTCTGTTTTATTGAGTGATTTTCTCTGTGAAGCTTTTATTAATTTCCAACTTTCAGAGGAAGCACTGTAAAGTTTATTCCTAAGCTTCTTATGCAGCAGCTTTTCCTTCTGACCTTTGACCAGAAGTCATTTAGATCCTCATGGATGGCTAGACACTTTTCACCAGGTGGTTTCTTCTCTCACTTCCCACCCCAGTAAGCCAGGGTTTCTCAGATGCAGTCCCAGTACCTAGAATTGGATCCACCCAAGATGAAATAAAATTCCCAGCCTCTACATGTACTCATTAATCTTAAGTCTCCGTTTTCCTGTTCACGCTTACCTTAAATGTTTTGCCACTCTTCCGTTATCTGAGCTACATATAGAGATCCCAGAGGAGGCCTAGCATAATATATTCCGGGTCAGGCGGAGGAATGCAGATGTCACAATGTACCACTAAGCTCAAGATGTGTTTTACACTTCACTGACAGGAGCGGGTATTCTACATAGACTCAGCCTATTATCAATTGCATGATTATTCTTATTCTTTTCAGCGGGGAGGAAACAGTTTGCTCGTCACGAGTGGGCTCAGAAAGCAGCCTACCTCTTGGGATGCTCACTGGAAGAGCTATCCTCATCCATCTTCAAGCATCAACCCAAAGCTTCCCTTCACAGATCGACGTCCTTCCGCCAGGGACCAGAGGATGGCCAAGGTGATGGTTCAGGTATGGTCACGAATCCTCATGTCACAAGATAGGCGGTAGAGCTGGCGAGTGCACTGTTACTGCCCTGTTAGCTGTAGCAGGGTTATATGAGTATTACTATTTCCCCATACTACTTCAGTGTTACTTTTTCCCCTCGTAGTGCTGAATTAATGTTATTCCTCCTCATTATGAGAGTTCCTCCTTCGCTTGACATAGTATCAGTATCACTTCTGCGCCTCATAAAGCTGCATCAGTATTAGTATTGCTTGTTGCAGGTCTGTATTAATTTTACCTGTGCCTTTTTTCTGCCTTCAGAAGTTGAGTGCCATTGTTTTTCTACGTTTTACTAAAGATCGTGAATACCTTTAGATTTTCCTGTGACCTGTATTTGTAATAACTGGCTATCACTAGGTATGCCACTGAAATGCATCTGCCAATCTGTGTCTTTAATAACCCTATTTTGCTTTCCCACAGCATCAAAGATCTCTGCGCTGGATTGCCTCGAAGGAATGGCCTCTGGATTGTACGCAGAGCTCTTCACTTTACTCATCTCACTGATAAACCGGTAAGGAGACATCGGCCCCAGAAAGGCACTAAAGATTGGAGTGTCAGCTCTGTTCATTCTGCGGTTGGTTGTCCAGCCAGATATGCCTCTGTGTTCTTGTAAAGTGTTATCGAAGTCCCTCTAGCTGCTAAAGGCCCGTATAATGAAATTTCTAGCATCTACCATTGATTGTGCGGCTCTGGGGAGCCTTCAGTATTAATAAGGTACGCAAACCAAACTCCTTGCACCTCCTTGTTATTACGCCATTTTTATTTGGTATTCCACATAAAAACACTCCTTTCATTCGTTCCATGCATGGTCGGCTTTGGGAGAAGCTTTAGTTGATACCAGAGAACCATGCTCACATCACAGTCACAGGTTTGGGTTTTACAGGGATGATGGTGGCTAAGAAGGGTAGGGGAGGGTAGAACTCGGCTGCATATTCACCATTGGTCATGATTAATGAGGATCTAAGGGTTCATAGTTGTTGCTGGGAATCTGGGTTTTTGTTTGTTGCAGGCCATTTTTTCTGAACGGGCACACAGGAAAGGCTTGCTTACATTCTTTCGTAACAGTTTTGTGCCAACTGTTCCACAAGTGATAATATGGTGACAAATAAATTAGGGCCAGATGTAGCAAAGGGTTTTACCCATTCTGCGTCTATGGGAAAATGTGTTCGTACATATGGTCCTTGGTTACTCGTGCCAGCTCACAATCCAGTAATGAATATTTAGTCTGCTTTGTCGAATATTAGTCTGCCTTTGACAAAGTAGGTAGGAACTGCTTAAGGTGCAAACTCCAGTTGTGGGGAATCAACATCACATTACTGCATTTTTTATAGAATTGTACACAGATACTTGGGTGCAAATAAAGATATTTAGCGTGAGGGACTGTCCCCTAGGATCATTACTACAAATGGTGTGAGCAGTTGCATATTGGCATTACTTTATTTTTATTATATATAGCAGACTTCCCAGGATTCTTAGATCATCCAGATATCCTAACACCAAAATTGGGTGCATAGGGTCACAGAAACCATGTTCTGTAGTGGAGTCCTTGGCTTGCTAAGTTACAGCTTAGGTTTGAGCTTCAGATTATTGGCAAGTTGTGAAGTAGGTTTTCGTTTGATGAGCACATGTAAGATCATGGGATTTAATGCTTAATTTATTTCCTCAGTTGTTCTGCGGATTTCCCGGAGGTGCAGTTGTGAGTGAGGTCGACTGCTTCGAAGCGGACTTGAGAGTTGACTGGAAGGCAGCAGTGTTGAAACAGTGGTGTCTGGGGGATTCTTTATGGTTCCCATTCTGGCTATGTTGTTCAGGGCATCTATGGGATTTGATGTGTTGCCACTTCCAGGCAACATTCTGCAAATGATGTGCAATATTATGTTGGCATTGAACTCCAATATGATGTGCACTAACCAATAATATTATGTTCCATTGTCTGGTGGACAATAATCTGACACCGATTTGTTGTAATAATTAGTACTAGTAGACAATATTCTGTTGCAGTAATAAGTAAGTAGTTTTAGATCTGTTTAATTGTGGGCCATCCTGGAAACCGTATACCTAAGCCAGTTTTCTTGTGTCCTTTGCAGGAAAGCTCATGGTAGTAAGGAGATGGTTTGAATGTCTAGGGCATTATGTTCCCCACCTTTGTGATACTTTAAGGATTGGAAGTACATGTTAATCTTTGTTGATTTTTTATTTATTTTTTTGCCTGGGAGAAAAAAAAAGGGTATAACCAGAAAAGTGTTGATCCTAAGTTGCATGCAGTTGCTTTTGCCTAAGGTCCATTGGACAAGAGTATGCAGTGGATTTCACAATCAACACTACTTCCCTCAATGGTCTGTCTTATAAATTGGAATGTACAGAGCCTAAATTCAGTGGTTACCGCCTATGCGGCAGCCCTTCTGCAACCCCTATTAAGACTTTTCCACTGGGCCAGCGGGCAGAAAGACAGGTTCCGCCCACTGGCTTAGCGGGTAACGCACAGCAACATTGATGCCGCTCTTAATTGAGCCAGCGGCAATGTTGCGGTGCGTAGGGTGCACCAGCACCCATTGCGCTTTTCACTGTCTGCAGAGCAGACAGTGAAAAGCGTGATGGGACTGGCCATGGGGGGCCCTGCACGCCCAGGTTAAGTCTGCACCCCGTCTCTACCGGCGTTTACATGGCGGTGCAACAGCCATGTAAACGCTGGTGAAGGAAGGGGTCATAATCCCCATGACAGCGCTGCATGCTGCGCTGCCCTGGCGGATTGAGACCTATGGCACCGCCAGGCCGTCGGCCGGCTGAAAGGTGGCGGTGCCGGCGGTCCGACCTTGGCATGTTCACCACGGTCGTAATGTGGAGGCCGGACTGCCACATTGGCGGCGGTCCGACTGCCACCGTGCCTCTGGTAGACTCAAGACCGCCAGGGTCGTTATCAGGGCCATTATGTGTAATAGAAACCCCTCTTCTATCTAAATATGCCAGAATAATGATCCACAAATGTAACCTCACCCAGTATCACAATTCAGCCATGCAGAAGGTATGTGAAGTGGAGTGATGGTTGGGAACCATAAAAATATGTGATGTAAAGGAAGGAAGACTTGTGATGATTGTGGGAACAATAGAGAGGGAAACTATAACACAAGTGGTTTCCTACGCTCCAAAATCAAATCCTGAGATATTCATAAAATGTGTGAGTGACATAATAAAGGAAAAATTATGGGTAAAAACTCATTTTGATTAGTGACTTTAACTTAGTACAACTTCCTTCTATTGGTAGACACCCATTGGATAGGTACGTACGCTGTGGAATGTGTCATACAGTGCTGAGAACCTCCTCAGAACTGGAGGCCTACCATGTATGAAGTAATACACAAGTGTTGTATAAAGAATATACCTATTTCTCATATAGTCAAAAGACATACTCTTGGGTTAATATAATATGGTCTAACTGTGCCCTTGCAGTTTAAGTCTGGAGCACTGGAGATACACCTAGAGAAAGAGGTTCTCTCGTAGGGGATTTCCATGTATAGTCATAAGCACTGAATAGTTCCGCGCGCCTGCGGGGACCCCGGAGCACTGATGTGAAGTATATTCTTAAGTGCAAATACCAGCCCTTTGAAAAAAGGTCTGTCAAAAAACACTTAAGAATAACAATGTGCAGCCTATGTGAACAGCTACACAGGCCAAATTGTTAAAAAGAAAAACAGTTGTAGTGTAAATTCACGTTTAAACATCTATTTATTCTAGAAATGTAATAACAAATACATTCTCATATTCTATTTACACCTCTCATGAGAATAAAACAATGCAGGGCAGTGTAGCTCATAGGCTGCCATTATACAGAATGTAAATAGAGCTGTGCCTTTAAGAAAGTAAAGTCTTCCTGTTTCCCATCATGCACAGCAAAAGGCAGCTGCCTCAGTTCTTTTTTCCGGCTCCTTTCTGACAGGACCCTGAAGTATTGAGCTCTACCTCACAAAACCTTTTTGTGACAGAAATTCATTAAAAATCTTTTGAATTTCAATTTCACTCGACGTTTTTAACATTGAGTGATCATTTCCTACTATTTTCTGTTAAATTCTGACAGAATTTTGAGGTTTTTCTAGTTTAGAAATGCCTTCACTTTTTGACAAATGTCCTTCTTGTGGCAGAAAAAAGGCTAAAACAGATCCACATCGGGTCTGTATAATTTGTCTTCCATCCAGCCACAAACCGGAGTCGTGTGACATCTGTAAAACTTTCTCCAGAAGAACTCTTCGTAATAGGGAGAAAATCCGACTTCAGGTGAGAGAGGACAGGAGAAAAAGTGGTCATTCTACCACAGAGCGAGGAGAAGGTCAGTCTTCTACCAGGGCTCACCCTGTTTCCTCCATAACTCCTACCAGACCTGCTCAAAAACGGCACAGGTCTCCGTCGAGGGCGTCGACGTCGAGACAGGGAACGGCACCAACATGCTCGCCGTCGAGGAGTGGTTCACCGGCGAGGAAGAGACATTGTTCGCCGTCGACAACCATTTCGCCGTCGAGACGGCGTGGACACTCGCCGTCGAGAGGATCTGGGTCGCCGTCGACACGGCGAGGACGTTCCACGTCGAGGAGATCTGAGTCCGGCTCGCCGGCGAGGACGATCGACGTCGAGGGAGAGTGCTCGCCGTCGGAGACGTTTGCCGTCACCACAGCGACGTCGAGGGTCGTCGTCGAGAGGTTCTCAACGGCGAGAGGAATCGACGTCAAGAGGCACTCGCCGTCACCGCACTTCGACGTCGAGGAGTGTGTCGACGTCGAGGCGACAATCAAAGAGACCTAGAAGGGTTTATACAACGTCAGAATCCTCGGCCTCACTCATCCTGCTTCCAGCGTCTCCACAACTCTCTCCTCGACAGTCACCGTTGCCGCAGACACCGGTAACACCTACGGCTCCTCTTCCGGCTCCTCCTTCAGAGTCTGTTCTGAGGACTCCAACGCGATCCGTAAGGCGTTCTGGACATTCCTCTAGACGTTCATCTTCCTCTCGGCACCATCGTCATGAATCACGACAGAGATCTCAGCATTCACATCATAGACATTCTTCTTTGTCTACACGGGACTACTCTCCAACCCTATCGGACTCACCGTCCCCGAGAGTGTCCCCCATAGATGATGTGAATACATTCCAGGAGGTCTTCGTGTGAGGGGCAACCAAACTGGATATCCCGCTGGCGGTACCGGCCCCATCGACGTCAGTAATCTTCGAGACCTTACATCACAGGACATCTTCGAGACCTTTGCTTCCACTGGTTCCGGGTCTTATTGAACCGGTAATGGATATTTTTCTTACACCGGCCGCAACAAAGTCTGCTCCTTCCAGACTTATTAAGAAATATCGTCCACCATAACAAGATCCTCTATTCTTGAGGTCGGACCCAGTACCGGACTCGGTGGTTATAGTAGCGGCAAAGAAATTGCATTCTACATCACCGTCTTCCTCTTCACTTCCAGATAAAGAGAACAGAAAGATTGATGCTGCAGGACGAAAAGTATGCTCTACTGCAGCCATCACGATGAAAGCAGCCAGCGCCACTGCTTTATTAGGGAGATACGATCAGGCCCTCTGGGACTCTATACTTCAGTTTGCGGAACATCTTCCTAAGGACAAAAGGGAAGATTTCCTGGAGGTCGTGGAAATACCCCTACGAGAGAACTGGAGTTACAGGTAAGAAACCATTCCTTATTAGTGATTTGTCTCCCTTGTGATAATAAAAGGCAGGACTTATGAAACAGATTTATGGGAAGTATATAAAAGATTGCTCACAGCTAAATGACATTGGGAAGAATCACACTACGTGGGATGTTTTTAAGGCTTTTGTAAAGGGGAGAGTGCATAACTGCAAGAACTTATCAGGGACATAAGAGGATGCTAGCCAAATAAAGACTTGAAAATAATGTTCAGAATGCTGAACAGTGCCAGAGAAAGATAGGATGCCTTAAGTTACTAAGAGAAGTGACTTCACCGAGAGGTCAGATTAATTTGTTACTAACATAAAAAACAGATGAGCTTTACTCTGAATTAAACAAAAAGGGATTATAGCAGATAAACCGTTAGCCCATATTTTGAACATTTCAGAAGAGAAAACCCAAATGTCTGGTGTTTTTAATGGGTTTATAACGCACTCAGAAATTAATGTATATTTTAATCTGGCTCTAAAGGAAAACTCCATTCTGTTACTTTAATTCAAGAAATAGTTTCACACTTAAACCATTTGTATGTTGATGCCTTGGGTGAACAACTTGTCACTTCAGCCTCAGTCTGACAGTTGATCCTATGGAAGATTACTTATTCCACTGGTTGAATGCTTATTGGGGGTCCCCGACTAAACACATCTTTCAGAAAGGAGATAATCTTTGAGAGAATCAGTGTTTGCTATTTTACTTACCTTTGCAGTTCGAATGGGAGATCAGCAAGTGATACCCAAATGCAAGAGACGCATTTGTTGAGGACAGTTTAGCGTTCATACTCCAATGCTTGGTTGATGATAATGTTGGGCGCCCGGTCCTTTTTATCTCCCAAAATCCCAACTTCAAATGAACTTTAACAAAGCTGCGTTTTGCTCCAGTTTTATTTAATCTAGCTATAGAAGCCTTAGACAGACTCCTGGTAGGTTTAATATGCCATCCTCCAGAGCTCGCCAATCACAGATTTACTTTGCTACAATTGACTGATATTGTACTTTTACGAAAATCTGGAATGGGCCAGCAGAAGCTTCTCATGGTTATAGCCCAATATTGGGATCAAACTTATGAAAGTTAATTTAAGCTAAACTAAAGAAGGACTTTTTGGTAGGAAGCTAATTAGGCAGGACAATTGATAGTTTATAGTGGAGAAGATGGAAAGAGTTAAACTTATAAAATATTTGCAAATCACTTTAGAGGAAAGAGTAGAGTTTTAACATCTTTTTGAAGCTCTAAAATCAAGGGCTTACTCACTCACAAATGTTGAAACTAATAATTGCAGCACTAAAGGCAAAACTGATTCCATCTGTGGGGCTGAAATTTCCAAAGGCAGTTTATCTAACTTTTTAAAGATGGCCCAGTGTAATGCCTTTCGGGGCTATCTTTAAGCTCCAAAAAATGCCTTCACCAGGACAGACTTGATTGGTTTTTAATTTGGTACATCACCTTTGCCACTCCCTCCTCATGTATCAGAAAAGATTAAGATGAAAAATACCTGCTACAACTTGTCATGCAGTATATCTCTGGTTTGGCGTAATATTACATAATGTAAACCTATTGAAAATGTCAAGGTTTAGGAAGAGTCCTCACCCTGCAATTCTGAAGCATCTTATTATGGGTCCTATTAAATGGTCAGTCTAAGGACACATCAAGTTAAGGATTAAGGGTCAGATGTACAAAAGCACAGCAAAAAAACGTTATCAAATGTACAAATACCAATTTGCAATTCGGTAACTAGTTACCGAATCACAATTTGTATTTGCGACCCAATTTGGTGTTTGGAAGGGGAGTGTTTAGGGTGTTCCTTCCAAATACTGAATCGTAGTGGTATGGTTTCATGTTTTGCTATCGAATTCGGGTCACAAAACAGTAATACTTTACCACAAATTACCAAATGAGAAGGGATGCCTATGGGACGACTCTTTCTCCTTTAAGAGTGTTAACTAAAATATATATTTTTAAATGTCTCATTTTATTTTCCAAAATGCATCTCGTTTTCTTTTGAGGATTGCATTAAAAAAAAATCTCCCGATAAAAATGATACCTCACTTGTGTGGGTAGGCCTAGCGCACGCGACAGGAAACGCCCCAAAGCGCAACGTGGACACATCCAAATTTTTGGAAGAAAACAGAGGTGTTTTTTGAGAAGTGCCTACCTGTAGATTTTGGCCTCTAGCTCAGCCTGCACCTAGGGAAACCTACCAAACCTGTGCATTTCTGAAAACTAGAGACCTAGGGGAATCCAAGGAGGGGTGACTTGCGGGGCTCGGACCAGGTTCTGTTACCCAGAATCCTTTGCAAACCTCAAAAAGTGGCTAAAAAAACAAGTTTTCCTCACATTTCGGTGACAGAAAGTTCTGGAATCTGAGAGGAGCCACAAATTTCCTTCCACCCGGCGTTCCCCCAAGTCTCCCGATAAAAATGATACCTCACTTGTGTGGTTAGGCCTAGCGCCTGCGACAGGAAACGCCCCAAAGCGCAACGTGGTCACATCCAAATTGTTGGAAGAAAACAGAGGTGTTTTTTGAGAAGTGCCTACCTGTAGATTTTGGCCTCTAACTCAGCCGGCACCTAGGGAAACCTACCAAACCTGTGCATTTCTGAAAACTAGAGACCTAGGGGAATCCAAGGAGGGGTGACTTGCGGGGCTCGGACCAGGTTCTGTTACCCAGAATCCTTTGCAAACCTCAAAAAGTGGCTAAAAAAACAAGTTTTCCTCACATTTCGGTGACAGAAAGTTCTGGAATCTGAGAGGAGCCACAAATTTCCTTCCACCCGGCGTTCCCCCAAGTCTCCCGATAAAAATGATACCTCACTTGTGTGGGTAGGCCTAGCGCCCGCGACAGGAAATGCCCCAAAACAGAACGTGGACACATCACATTTTTTCATAGAAAACAGTGCCTACCTGTGGATTTTGGCCTCTAGCTCAGCCGGCACCTGGGGAAACCTAGCAAACCAGCACATTTTTGAAAACTAGAAACCCAGGGGAATCCAAGATGAGGTGACTTGTGGGGCTCGGACCAGGTTCTGTTACCCAGAATCCTTTGCAAACCTCAAAATGTGGCTAAAATAACACGTTTTCCTCACATTTCGGTACAGAAAGTTCTGGAATCTGAGAGGAGCCACAAATTTCCTTCCACCCAGCGTTCCCCCAAGTCTCCCGATAAATATGATACCTCACTTGTGTGGTTAGGCCTGGTGCCTGCGACAGGAATAGATCACACAACGGTCAATGTTGGTCCTTACGTGAGGCAGCTGTTGACCCTGGGGTGATCCATTCCTGACACAGGCACTAGGTGTAGGCACTCAAGTGGGGTAGTGTTTTTATCAGGACAGGTGAGGAGTCACTGGGTGGTAGGAATGTTGTGGATCCCAGCATATTCCTGTAGTTTGTGTGACAGAAATGCGAGAAAAATAGAGTTTTTTTTTCAACATTTCAGCTTTGCAGGGTATTCTGGGTAAGAAAACTTTGGGGAATCCACACAAGTCACACCTCTGTGGACTCCCCCGAATGTCTAGTTTCCAGAAATGTTTGGGTTTAGTGTGTTTCTCTATATGGCCGCCGAATTCAGGACCAAAAACACAGGTGCCTGCCTTACAAAACCAGTTTGTTTTGCCATAGACAATTTTGATGTCTCCACAATATGATTTGGGTGGTGGAATTTGGGGCTGAACTAAATTGGGGAGCTCCCAAGAGAGCACTCTCTCTCTGCTTGCCGCCGCATTCACCTGCTCTCTGGGTTGGCCTAACCCACTATTACCCAGTTGCACGAACAGCTTGCAAAGGGACAGCAGGACTGTCCTCATCACCTCCCTCATAATGTACTGGAAGAGGAGTTTTCGAATGGGACTCCTCTGACTGAAAAATCACTCCCAGAGTCTGCGCCATTGTCCTATCCCTCAGATGCTGTCTCAGTATCTGATGTCTCAGTCTCTGATCCTATGTCAGAGCGGTCCTCTATAACCCGAGTGCAGGCAGCAGTCATCCATCAAGATGCCATCTCTGCTATTGGCTAAACTGTTGCTCTAAAACACTAGACTACGTAGACAGTCACAAAATCGATGGTGTGTGTGAGATACGTGCAACAGTAGAGGCCACCTTACCTGCGCTTCTTCCCTCAATCAGCACGTACTTTCAAGACACTCAAAAAACACCTTGTCACATACCATTCGTCACAGTCTTTAGCACCTCCTGCGCCCAGTCCAACAATCATTATTGGTGCTCCCACTCCCTCCTCCTCGGATTCCCTCATTCCCACCCAGCAAAAGTGCCCTTCATCTCTCCATAGACTTTACTAATGTACTCAGCTATTTACATAAAATACAGATGTGCTCTTTGCAGTAGGCATGTAAACCTTCTGCGCTTCTTTATGGCACTAAAACTGCCACTAGACAAGTCGGACCCTTTTCCCCCCAGGGAAACCACAACATATTGACAAAAGTGATATATATATGACAGCCAACCACCTGAAACTCAACTCAAGCAAAACCGAAATAATCCTCTTTGGCCCACACAAAAACACCTGGGACCCCCCCATGGTGGCCCACCACGCTAGGCCCTGCACCCACCCCCGCCAACCACGCACGCAACCTCAGCATCATCCTAGACTCCTCCCTCTCGATGACCCAACAAATCAACGCTCTTACCTCCTCATGCTTCAACAAACTCCGTATACTGAAAAACATTCAAATGGATCCCCACAGAGACCAGAAAAACTGTCACTCACGCACTCATCAGCAGCAGGCTTGATTACGGAAACGCCCTCTACGCCGGCACCACTCTAAAACTCAAGCGCAAACTACACGCATCCAGAACTCAGCAGCACGACTCATCCTCGACCTCCGCCGACACGAACACATCTCTCCACACCTCAAATCCCTCCACTGGCTCCCCATTGACAAAAGGATCACCTTCAAGATTCTCATCCTCGCACACAAATCACTCCACAACACAGGCCCTGCCTACCTCAACGAGAGTCACCTTCCACACCCCCACACGAAACGTCCGCTCAGCTGACCTCTCTCTCGCCTCTGTCCCCCGCATCAAACACACCACCACCGGAGGCAGATCCTTCTCCTACCTTGCACCCAAAACCTGGAACGCACTCACAACCCACCTTCGCAAGACCCAAAACCTACTTCTTTTCAGGAAGGGCCTCAAAACCTGGCTTTTTGAACAGTGAACCTCCCAGCCCCTTTCCCTCCCCCCGTCCCCCGTCCCTCCCAGCGCCTTGAGACCCTCACAGGTGAGTAGCGCGCTTTATAAATCTCTTTGATACAGATCTACCTCTATATATATATATAGGCCGCCCCCCAAAAGTGAAATCCCTGGTGTCTAGTGGGGTTTCCTGGCCCCCGATCGCAGCTGTGCTGCGATCGGGGGCCAGGAAACCGTTTGAAAAGGCCTCGTAAGAAAGGGGAGAGTCTCCCCTTTCTTACGAGGCCTTTTCAAAGTGTTTCCTGGCCCCCCGATCACAGCTGTGCTGCGATTGGGGGGGGCCAGGAATCCTGAAAGTGTTTCCTGGCCCCCGATCACAGCACAGCTGCGACCGGGGGCCAGGAAACACTTTCAGGAAGGCCTCGTAAGAAAGGGGAGACTCTCCCCTTTCTTACGAGGCCTTCCCGAACGTGGAAAAGGCCGTTTTCCCCATCAAAGCAGGAAGCGGCCGCAAGGCTGCTTCCTGCTTTGATGGGGAAAACACCTTTGAAACGTCAGCACGCCTCGCGGCGCGCTGACGTCACAAAGGGGCGGGTGGGGGGCGGGGGGAGACACGGTAGCTTCCGTGTCTCCCGGGGGGAGTAAAAAAAAAAAAAAAACAATCCTCGGGTGCGACGCACCCGAGGATTTATTAATGCCCTTCCTGGTGTCGGCCACTGGTCGTGACCCGCACCAGGGAGGGTGTGTGGGCTTCGGGCAGCACCAAAGCGGTTAACTTAGGGCAATGTGTGAAGTATTTATGTAGTACCAAAGCAGTATTAAATTTAAAATGCAAAGCAATAAAAATACCAAATCGAATAAGAAACCTAGGGTAAACTTTAATAAGCAAAATCACAAAAAATCAATAAGAGGAACCTGAAGTTGTGAAGTTTAAAAGTTTTAAGTGGAAATAGCACCAAAAAGCACAAATTGCAAATGATAGTCAATGGTCGCAGTAGACTGGGACCAAGGTGCAACTTTAGGTCTCCTGTGATGAACTGTGGATCAGATACACCCACCAGGTTTATCCTGGTCAAAGATGTTACCTTCTGACTTCGTCTTTTAACTCCTGATCAATCACAGGAGTGCACTTCTAAAGCCCCCAGGACCTCAGGGGAGGCACTTACAGACTCACAGCTTGCCAGTCAGAAGCCAACAGCAGGGTGCAGTCCAGGTCCAGTTGCCAGTGGTCTGCTGGGTACTTTCAGCAAAAGGTCTCTTGTGATTTGTTGTCTCCTCATAGCCCCACAGGAGGTCAGACAACTGACCTTTGGAGGCCTTTTCTTTCTTGTGGTTACAAAAGGGTGCAGGTCCAATCCTTCAAGGCTCTGCTCACGTCACAGCCAGAAGGTCCAGTCCTCTGCTGATCGTCTGCAGGTCCAGAAATTGTTCTGAAGCGGGTGCCTGGGGATGCCCCATTTATGCTTGGCAAGAGTTAGTGGATGGGAATAACTCCTGGGTATCCCTAACCAATGGTGTAAAAGTTCCCAGAGGTGACCCTACCCACATTTTCAGCAGTTCCTGTTTGCCTTACTGCACACAGGCCCCATATACCATGTTTCACCGCATTTTCAAGATAGAGAAGGTCTTCGGCCTGGACTGCGAAGGCTGGAGATGGGTGTGTGTTTTGGGAGGGGGTATTATGTTAATCCTAGTGTCCTCTCATATCTAACAGTAAAATCTAGTTTGAAGCAGGCAGTGTAAACACAACAAGCCTAGAGAAGTCTGTTAGGACAAACGCAGCATCCTCTAGCAGCCACACAGTGGATAAACAAGAATTGTCTTGGCATCCAGTTCTTCGTTTTGAAGTGAGCCCCAAGTGTTACATGTGATTCAACAGACCTGTCAAGCAGAGTTCGACACTGTAATATCAAAAAGGAATTCCACTGCTCCCACTCTGAATATTCTGTGGAGTTAAGGAGAGTAATCTCTGCCCATTCAGGTCAGCCTATTGTTTGCTCCTGGGAGGCATTTCACATCTTCTTCACACCAACTCAAGGATGAGCGTAGCTGAGAGCTGGCAGGGGTTAATGCTAATTAGCAATTGGACAGTTCAGGCAGATAAAGTGTAACTTTCTAAAAGTTACTTTACCTTAATATTTAATCAGTATCTGACTTCACCATTAAATTGGATTTTTAATAGCTAATAAAACTAGTGGTTTAAATATTTTTCTAGTTGGTCCCATACCTGAGATACAGTATTACTATTTTAATTTGTACTCTGGTTTCCTACATAGGACAGCTAGGCCTGCCACAGTGAAAATAGCATTTAGAACCTAGTCACTCTATGGACATGGTAACCTTAATTATCTACATGACCAACTTTTAAATACCAGGCATCCTACCTTGTGGGCTACAAGGTTCACATAGAGATCATTTACTAATATTTAAAAGGGAGGACTTTACCTTCCAAAAATGGTTATTTTAACAGTTGCACTGCAGCAATCAGGCTGCACGGGGTAGGCCTGAAGCCATGTTTGCTTTGCCTCTGCAATGTATGGCACAATAGGTGCTGTATTCCACTGCTGTATTCCACTAGTGGAACTTTACTTCCAGGCCCTCGTTACATGTTGTACACCATATAGCAAGGACTTATTGGCAAGTTAAAGATACCAATTAGGAATAGGCCAATTTCAACCATTTTTAAGGGGGAGCATAGACACTTTACTGCTGGTTAGCAAGGGTAACGTACACAGAGTCCTAAAGCCAGCAAGCAAAAATAGGGCTGAGCAAAGATGAAAAATCTGGGGTGTGTTGGACCTGGCTTTTTGACAGGGACATCCCCAAACTTTTTGCCTCCTTCCTCCTATTTTTTCTGACCTGCTGTTGTTGGCTTTTGACCTCTGAGCACTTTACCACTGCTAACCAGTGCTAAAGTGCATATGCTCTCTGTGTAAATTGTACTATTGATTGGTTTATCCATGATTGACTATTTAATCTACCTGTAAGTCCCTATTAGAGTGCACTACATGTGCCTAGGGCCTGTAGATTAAATGCTACTAGTGGGCCTGCAGCACTGGTTGTGCCACCCACCTCAGTAGCCCCTTAACCTTGTCTCAGGCCTGCCATTGCAAGGCCTGTGTGTGCAGTTTCACTGCCACTTCGACTTGGCATTTAAAAGTACTTGCCAAGCCTAGAAATCCCCTTTTTCTACATATAAGTCATCCCTAATGAGCGCCCTAGGTAACCCCTAGAGCAGGGTGCGGTGTAGGTAAAAGGCAGGACATGTACCTGTGTAGTTATATGTCCTGGTAGTGTAAAACTCCTAAATTCGTTTTTACACTACTGTGAGGCCTGCTCCCTTCATAGGCTAACATTGGGGCTGCCCTCATACACTGTTGAAGTGGCAGCTGCTGATCTGAAAGGAGCAGGAAGGTCATATTTGGTATGGCCAGAATGGTAATATAAAATCCTGCTGACTGGTGAAGTCGGATTTAATATTACTATTCTAGAAATGCCACTTTTAGAAAGTGAGCATTTCTTTGCACTAAAAACTTGTTGTGCCCTTCAATCCACGTCTGGCTAGGTTTAGTTGACAGCTCCTTGTGCATTCACTCAGACACACCCCAAACACAGGGTACTCAGCCTCACTTGCATACATCTGCATTTTGAATGGGTCTTCCTGGGCTGGGAGGGTGGAGGGCCTGCCCTCACACAAAGGACTGCCACACCCCCTACTGGGACTCTGGCAGACAGGATTGAACTGAAAGGGAACTTGGTGCATTTCTTAGAGACTCTTTGAAGTCACCCCCACTTCAAAGGCACAACTTAGTATAAAACAGGGCCTCTGCCCTACCTCATCAGACACTTGCTGGAGAAGAAACCTGAACCAGAAACTACATCCTGCCAAGAAGAACTGCCTGGCTGCTCAAAGGACTCACCTGTCTGCTTTCTCCAAAGGACTGCTGTCTTGCTGTTGCCCTGCTGCCTTGCTGAACTCTTGTCTGGCTGTGAAAGTGCTCTCCAAGGGCTTGGATAGAGCTTGCCTCCTGTTCCTTGAAGTCTCAGGACCAAAAAGACTTCTTCCTTTCACGTGGACGCTCCGTGCGCCGAAAATTTCGACGCACAGCTTGTTTCGCGGTGAGAAAAACGCCGCACACCGACGCTGATCAACGCGACGCCCTCGGGACGATCGAGACTTCGACGCACAACCTCGCAAGGACAAAGCCGCCCGACTTCCAAGGAGAAATCGACGCGACGCCTACCGTGAGTGCGAAACTTTGACGCACGGCCTCGCAAGGACAACGCCGCCCGACTTCCAAGGAGAAATCGACGCGACGCCTGCCGTGAGACCAAAATTTCGACGCACGGCCTCGCAAGGTCAACGCCACCCGACTTCCAAGGAGAAATCGACGCGACGCCTACCGTGAGATCGAAACTTCGACGCGCAGCCCCGCAGAACGACGCGCAGCCGGAAAATAAGCAGGAGAATCCACACACAGACCCGGGACATCTGGTAATCCTCGCGATCCACAAAAAGAGACTGTCTGCGCGCCGGAAAACGACGCCCGACTTCCCCGCGTGGAAAAGAACGACGCAAATCTGTGTGTGCTGAGCGGAAAACGACGCACACACCCCTTTTTCCACGCATCTCTTCTCCTGTGGCCCTCTGAGGAGATTTCCCACCAGAAACCAGGTACTCTGTGCTTGAAAGACACTTTATTGCTATTTAAAGACTTAAAGACTCTTAATATCACTTTTCAGTGATATCTTTACAAATTCGTATTGCAACTTTGATCGTTTTGACCTACAATTATCCAGATAAATATTCTATATTTTTCTAAACACTGTGTGGTGTATTTTTGTGGTGTTATACTATGGTGTTGTATGATTTATTGCACAAATGCTTTACACATTGCCTTCTAAGTTAAGCCTGACTGCTCGTGCCAAGCTACCGGAGGGTGAGCACAGGCTGATTTTGGATTGTGTGTGACTTACCCTGACTAGAGTGAGGGTTCTTGCTTGGACAGAGGGCAACCTATCTGCCAACCAAAAACCCCATTTCTAACATTGGTGATCAGCGGTGAGGATAGGACTTGTGTTTGTGCAGTGACATACAGTAGCTAAGTATTTCACTACCTACCCACAGTTGAAGGTCAACTTGATTTTTTATCTCTTTTTTGACTTTTGGTCTCTGATGTCCTCCTGGATATACTATTGATATTTTGGACTTTGGATTTTGGTTTTTGCTGGTAAGATCCTATCAGAATGGGATCGCTTACCTACTTATTCTTTTTGCCTACTGACCACCTCACTAAGGCTGACCTAAGGAAGCTTTGCAGAGAATGTGGCCTTCCTGTAGCAAAGAGATCTACTAAAGCAGAGATGCTACATGCCTACATAGTCTGGGAGGAAGACAGATGGGCAGAGAGAGAGGCAGCAAGAAACCAAATGACTAAGTACCCCTCAGAGGAGGAGGAGGACGACTCAGATGAGGAAAGAGACCCAGTGAAAAAAGAATGGCTCATGGCTCAAGCACGGTGGATGGAAGAGCTAGATGAGTTTATTGAAAGGGCTGAGGCAGCAAGTCTCTTAGCCCTGGAAGAAGAAAAGATTGCAGCTCAAGAGCTGAGCTGTAAAGAGCTGAAACTGGAGGCCGGAAGGGCTGAGTCCAGTTCAGATGGTGGCAGCAAAAATCTTGCATCTAGTACTGCTGAAGAAGGGCACAAGCCCAGAGATGTGGTACCCAACTTGAAGAAGAGAGTTGACACACCCCAGGCGGTTCAAGGGTATGAGGTAGTTCCCGTTATGCACAGGGTCCCTGAGAAGGATTGGGGAACTGGCACAGGGAGTCATATTCCTACTGGGGGGAGGGACACTTTACTGACTCTAGCAGAGAGTGACAGAGAAAAGGGT
Source organism: Pleurodeles waltl (assembly GCF_031143425.1). Lineage (NCBI taxonomy): Eukaryota > Metazoa > Chordata > Amphibia > Caudata > Salamandridae > Pleurodeles > Pleurodeles waltl. The sequence goes on along the minus strand of NC_090440.1, from coordinate 1,943,435,810 downwards.
TCCCCCCTGGTGGACGTCCTGGATATAGAGTGTAGAGACATCCCAGAAGAGTTTGGGTTGAGTGTCAGGGACAGACAGAAACTGTCTCACCAGTCTCAAGAGGGTGATGTAGAGTGCTTTTCCAAGGCTGAGTTACTAGGTGGTTGGGTGAAGGGTACTGTGGTTAATACATGTGAAGGGCAGAGTGATGTAATTGCTGGAGAGCATATGTCTGGTCCTTATTTTCCAGAGCTACGCCAACACCAGGTGGAGTGTGAGTTCTCTGACCCCAGGGAACTTACAGTGGAGGCAGACTTTTGGGTGAGTACCAGAGAGTCTGAAGAGGCATTTGGGGGTGCTCCTGAAGGGAGTGGTCTAGGTGGTTCCCGACCAAGTGAGGTGGGAGAGGATTGTAGTGTCCCAGGTAGGTCTCAGAGCCTAACCTGTACCGTAGGGCCACCTTTTGAGGGAAGCCCCGCAGTGTCAGAAGAACTTGGGGGGATGACTGTAGACAGCATCCCAACAGTTCTGGTGTCTGGCAGTACCACTCCTAGTGAGGGGGTGCAGAAGTCCAGACATAGGGTTGAGAGGGGGTGGCAGACCCCAGTGGAGGATCTTGAAAGTCAGGGGTCAGCTCTGAGAGCAGAGCCCCCCAGGAATGACCCAGGTGAGACCGTTTCTGGTTTGGGGGAAACCCAGACTCTGCCGGATGGGCAGAGGTCGGGAGACCTGCGCCAACCAGACTCTTGTGTGGCCCTTGGGGACGGCGTGTCCCTTGTGGGGGGTGAGAGTGCCCCCCAGGAAGTCCTGGCATGCCAGGCAAAGATTCAACCTCAGGGTGGTGACTCTGGGTTGGATAACCGGGTTCAGAGGTTAAACTTTGACCTGGTGGGGGGTAGGTGTGCCCCCCAGAAAGTCCTGGCGTGCCAGGCAGTTGTCCAACCTCAGGGTGTCGACTCTGGGTTGGATGGCCAGGTTCAGAGGTTAAACTCTGACCTGGTGGGAGGTAGGTGTGCCTCCCAGAAAGTCCTGGGGTGCCAGGCAATTGCCCAACCTCAGGGTGGTGACCCTGGGTTGGGGAACCAGGCTCAGAGGTTAAACTCTGACCTGGTGGGAGGTAGGTGTGCCTCCCAGAAAGTCCTGGTGCGCCAGGCAACTGTTCAACTTCAGGGTGGTGACTCTGAGTTGAATGGTCAGGTGCAGAGGTTAAACTCTGACCTGGTGGAGGGTCAGTGTGCCCTCCAGGAAGTCCTGGTGTGCCAGGCAATTGTTCAACTTCAGGGTGGTGACTCTGAGTTGAATGGTCAGGTGCAGAGGTTAAACTCTGACCTGGTGGAGGGTCAGTGTGCCCTCCAGGAAGTCCTGGCGTGCCAGGCAATTGTTCAACTTCAGGGTGGTAACTCTGAGTTGAATGGGCAGGTGCAGAGGTTAAACTCTGACCTGGTGGGGGGTAGGTGTGCCTCCCAGGAAGTCCTGGTTTGCCAGGCGGTGATCCAGTCTGAGGGTACAGACCCTGGGCTGGAAGACCAGGTTCAGGGTGTCCCCCCGGACCTGGAGGGAGGGGCTACTGATAACAGTGCCCCTACCATGTTGTCTTCTGAGGAGGCCACTCCTAGTTGGAGGGTGCTGGACCCCAGAAGGGAGGGCAGGGGGAGGGAAGCCTCACCCCGGGCCCTAGTCCAACCTGAAGGTACAGACCCCAGGTTGGAGGGCCAGTGGCAGGTTAACAGCCCTGCACTGGTGGAGGAATGGTACAGGGCGACTTCTGTAAGCCCCCTGGCCATGTTGGACTCTGGGGGTACCACTCCGGGAGGGAGGGTACAAAGCCCCAGAGGGGAGGACCAGGTTCAGGCTGTCATCCCTGACCTGGTGGAAGGGAGAGTGGTTAAAGGGTGCCCAGCACCTGGGGCTACCGCCCCCCACTCTCCACAGCCACAGTGGTTGGAGAGCTTTGAGAGGCCTGGGGCCCGGCTCTCATCCCTGGCAGCTGTCAGTAATCACTGTGGCTTGCTGTCCGGGTGGACAGAGTTATCCCTGGGGAGGGGACAAGTGTCACACCCCAGGGGTAGAGTGGGCAACACCACTATGTTGGTCATGGGGGTACTATCCTGCTCCTGGGATACATCTGTGAGCAAAGTAAGGTTAGGTGCTGCACAGATGGGATCCGCAGGAAAGGAGAAAGGTTCCCCATGGATGGGCTTAATGGGCCCTGAGAGTATGGACAGAGGGACCCAATGGGAGTCAAGAAGGCGAAGAACTGGAGCATGCCCCTGCTGTTGTGGGCCTGGGTCCTTGTTCTGTCGCCTCAAACAGGGAAGTACATCAGGATAGTGATTGTTCTCCCCTGGCTTTAGGCTGGTGGGGGGTCATGTTGGACCTGGCTTTTTGACAGGGACATCCCCAAACTTTTTGCCTCCTTCCTCCTATTTTTTCTGACCTGCTGTTGTTGGCTTTTGACCTCTGAGCACTTTACCACTGCTAACCAGTGCTAAAGTGCATATGCTCTCTGTGTAAATTGTACTATTGATTGGTTTATCCATGATTGACTATTTAATCTACCTGTAAGTCCCTATTAGAGTGCACTACATGTGCCTAGGGCCTGTAGATTAAATGCTACTAGTGGGCCTGCAGCACTGGTTGTGCCACCCACCTCAGTAGCCCCTTAACCTTGTCTCAGGCCTGCCATTGCAAGGCCTGTGTGTGCAGTTTCACTGCCACTTCGACTTGGCATTTAAAAGTACTTGCCAAGCCTAGAAATCCCCTTTTTCTACATATAAGTCATCCCTAATGAGCGCCCTAGGTAACCCCTAGAGCAGGGTGCGGTGTAGGTAAAAGGCAGGACATGTACCTGTGTAGTTATATGTCCTGGTAGTGTAAAACTCCTAAATTCGTTTTTACACTACTGTGAGGCCTGCTCCCTTCATAGGCTAACATTGGGGCTGCCCTCATACACTGTTGAAGTGGCAGCTGCTGATCTGAAAGGAGCAGGAAGGTCATATTTGGTATGGCCAGAATGGTAATATAAAATCCTGCTGACTGGTGAAGTCGGATTTAATATTACTATTCTAGAAATGCCACTTTTAGAAAGTGAGCATTTCTTTGCACTAAAAACTTGTTGTGCCCTTCAATCCACGTCTGGCTAGGTTTAGTTGACAGCTCCTTGTGCATTCACTCAGACACACCCCAAACACAGGGTACTCAGCCTCACTTGCATACATCTGCATTTTGAATGGGTCTTCCTGGGCTGGGAGGGTGGAGGGCCTGCCCTCACACAAAGGACTGCCACACCCCCTACTGGGACTCTGGCAGACAGGATTGAACTGAAAGGGAACTTGGTGCATTTCTTAGAGACTCTTTGAAGTCACCCCCACTTCAAAGGCACAACTTAGTATAAAACAGGGCCTCTGCCCTACCTCATCAGACACTTGCTGGAGAAGAAACCTGAACCAGAAACTACATCCTGCCAAGAAGAACTGCCTGGCTGCTCAAAGGACTCACCTGTCTGCTTTCTCCAAAGGACTGCTGTCTTGCTGTTGCCCTGCTGCCTTGCTGAACTCTTGTCTGGCTGTGAAAGTGCTCTCCAAGGGCTTGGATAGAGCTTGCCTCCTGTTCCTTGAAGTCTCAGGACCAAAAAGACTTCTTCCTTTCACGTGGACGCTCCGTGCGCGGAAAATTTCGACGCACAGCTTGTTTCGCGGTGAGAAAAACGCCGCACACCGACGCTGATCAACGCGACGCCCTCGGGACGATCGAGACTTCGACGCACAACCTCGCAAGGACAAAGCCGCCCGACTTCCAAGGAGAAATCGACGCGACGCCTACCGTGAGTGCGAAACTTTGACGCACGGCCTCGCAAGGACAACGCCGCCCGACTTCCAAGGAGAAATCGACGCGACGCCTGCCGTGAGACCAAAATTTCGACGCACGGCCTCGCAAGGTCAACGCCACCCGACTTCCAAGGAGAAATCGACGCGACGCCTACCGTGAGATCGAAACTTCGACGCGCAGCCCCGCAGAACGACGCGCAGCCGGAAAATAAGCAGGAGAATCCACGCACAGACCCGGGACATCTGGTAATCCTCGCGATCCACAAAAAGAGACTGTCTGCGCGCCGGAAAACGACGCCCGACTTCCCCGCGTGGAAAAGAACGACGCAAATCTGTGTGTGCTGAGCGGAAAACGACGCACACACCCCTTTTTCCACGCATCTCTTCTCCTGTGGCCCTCTGAGGAGATTTCCCACCAGAAACCAGGTACTCTGTGCTTGAAAGACACTTTATTGCTATTTAAAGACTTAAAGACTCTTAATATCACTTTTCAGTGATATCTTTACAAATTCGTATTGCAACTTTGATCGTTTTGACCTACAATTATCCAGATAAATATTCTATATTTTTCTAAACACTGTGTGGTGTATTTTTGTGGTGTTATACTATGGTGTTGTATGATTTATTGCACAAATGCTTTACACATTGCCTTCTAAGTTAAGCCTGACTGCTCGTGCCAAGCTACCGGAGGGTGAGCACAGGCTGATTTTGGATTGTGTGTGACTTACCCTGACTAGAGTGAGGGTTCTTGCTTGGACAGAGGGCAACCTATCTGCCAACCAAAAACCCCATTTCTAACAGGGTGACTATGTAGAAAAGACAGAGTTCCTACAGTAAAGGAGTGCTCTATAACCGTCTTTTAAAAAAATGGTTATATGTTCCCATTGATCTCCACACACCCTCCTGCCTTACTGGCACTGCCCTTGGTCATACTATAGAGACGTGGTCATACTATAGGAATGCCCCAAATGAAAGAAGTACTTATTTAGCATTTCTCATTACAGAGTGGTCACCACTGAGGAGCTATGCCGTGACCACTGTAGATAAAGAGTAAATAAATAGATAAATACTTATGTAAAGATGTGGAGGGTTTCTATCTGGCACTATAGAGAACTTTAAAGAACTTCAACAGTTTCCTATGTTAGCCCACCACTGTGGCTCTGCACGTCTGGGAGGATGTTGACATCTGATATGGATCCAGCCTGGTAATCAGACCCAGCCATGTGTCCTCTGCTTAAAGGAAAGACAGTTATATTTCACAATTGCCATAACTGTCACTGTGGTAAAGCAAATTTGTCCATGCCCTTTGCAGAGGGACAAAGAGTACAGCTATCAGAAGCAGGACTGCATAATGTATTTACGTCATCTGTAGGGAGCTGGGTTCTGGTTGCAGCACACCCACCCCATCCCATTTTTGCCTGGTTTTTAGATGCAACTTTGCCTGAAGTGCACAGAGTGCCTGCTAACGAGGTTCCCAGTGCCAGTGGTCCTTCCTTAAAACAAGACACCTGGTCACTTGATCCCCAAGTGACCAAGCCCTTCAGCCTCCCTGAAAGTCTGTAGTAAATGGCTCCCCTGGTCAACGTACTGAAGAGGGCCCCTCAGAGCTGCAGCATAACGTGTGCCATGCTGAGGGACTCAGCATCAACCTTATGGAGACTGCTACTGCAGGCTGCATGCCAAGGTGCTCCCAACATTGAAAATACAACATGGAACACACTTGTGTGCCATGTCCCCTATAACACTGCTTGCAAAATCTGTAAGTTGCACCTACAGCAGGCCTTCAGCCCTAAGGCAGCATTGTGTTCAGGGAAGCCGTTTTAAACATGTGCTGGACATTGGTCACTACGAGTTCCCCAGCTACATGATGGCTTCTCTGACCCTAGGGATGATTTGTATCAAACATCTTGTGTTATTAAACCCTCACTGATTCCAGTGATGGATTTATTACTACACACACCCATGCTCTTCGAAAAACCTACCAACTGCTGGTGAGCTCACTGATCGTTTTTGGCCAGCCTGCCACCAACAGATGAGAATCTGACCTCCCAGGGGGAGAGTCTCCGCTCTCGAGAGGTCAAAAATAAAAGTATGTTCGGGCTGGGGTGTTACCCACCCATCCCCACGGGATGACCTACATTCCAAGGCAGGCGCTTCAAAAAAGCCTACGCCTTTGATATGCAGAACTGGCCTCCTCAGAGAAAGATGCCAACCCCCCTGCCCCAGGGCCCATCCGGCACCTGGACAGGCTGTAAAATTAGCTATGCAGGAGGTGTGTTACTCTTCCAGACTGGGAACACCCCTAGGGTGGCCAGCCTGAAGTGGACACAACTTAGGAAATTCTGCCATCTTGCATGTGGTCGAATTTACGAATTCTGGACAGGATGATGTCCACTCCCCCCAAGAAGGGGTCAGCTAGGGGGAGTAATGACCCCAAGAGTAAGTAGCCCTTTGGGTACTACCCTTTACTCTCCTTAATGCCCTCTAAATTGAGCATTTTGGGGACCCCTTGATACCAGATACACAGATCTTTGCTGGTCCCAAAAGAAGGAGTGGACAAGAAGACTGCTGCACCCGCAAACCGAGGAGCATGACTGACTTAACGCCAACCCTGCCGGCGTGCCTGCTGCACCTGACCTTCAAGGAGCAACTGACCTACCCTACCGCTGCAGTCTCCAAAAAACTGGGCGAGCTGCCAGTGCTTCACCAATCGCCAGGGGGAACTCCCTTGGAGTAGAGGAGCTGCTCCCATGCATCTGCAGGCACCCAAGAAAGCCCTGAGAGGACCGGGCCACCAGAAACCCGACTCCAGACAACACCCTTACACCTGAGCAGCTCAGCTTGTGTTGAACTGGGCCAACTGTCTTAGCATGGTCCCCAGGCCCTCCATTGTGCTCACCCACTGTGGTCTTCAGAAGGGCATCTGCAGACTTTTTCTGCAGAACCACCTGCATCCGCGAGTGACCAGGAGGCAAAAACCCGACGCTCTAGGACACCTCTGCACCCATCCGCCCTGGACCAAGGAGAAGAGAACCAAGGGTTTTGCCACATCTCCTCACCTCGCGAGACCTGAGCCCACCTGTTGGCTTGGTCGTACTGGACCCCCAGTCCACGCTTGCAGAGTGTTTCTGCGGAGCCCCCTGAAACTGCGAGGAACTCCAGTGCTAGACCTGATGCCAGAAGACACCCCTGCGACCTACAGCCTGAGGAGGAGTGGACTGATAGTGTCCCCATGTGCTCGAGAACTTCAAGGAGTAAGCTCCCAGTGGGTTCCCCTGGACTGTTCTTCCAGTCCATCCCTGCAGCGACTTTGTAACCGGACCAATCCCCATAGACTTCAGTGTGACACCCGGCACTGTAACACACCTCTGCACCCAGACGTACCAGAGCTCCACGAGGTGACCTGTTGTTGAGGCCCTGGACCTTTCCCCAAAATCCCTTTAAGTCCAGGAGATTTGTTCTGTAAGCATTCCACTCTACCTGGATTGCTGTCTTTGTTTTCCTCCTCAGGATTGTATTGCAACTTCCTGCAAAATGCATTGTCTACTTTTAAAACTATCATAATTAAAAAAGTACTCACCTGACTCCAGTGATCTTGATATCAAAGTTTATATCAAAGTGCGTGTTATTTTTATAAATTGGTGTCTGATTTCTTTATTGAGTGTGTGTCTCACTTACTGCATGAGTGTGTGCCTTACATGTTTCGCACTACCCGCTGACATGCCTAGCTGCTCAACCACACTACCCTAGAAGAGAGCATTTGGGATGAAATTTGTGCCTCTGTGATACCTCTGGGGATTGCTTGCACTCTTTGCACAGTGTACCTCATTTTGCTCCATGTATAAAGATCCAGTTTCCTACATCATCTATTGCTAGAACATAACATGTAATTTGCAGATTGGAAATGTTCCTGGAAGTCTTGGAAACAGAACATATCTTTTGGTATATAAAATTAAATACAACGTTCAGTTTGTAACTTTTTACTGAACATTTCTTTCAGAACCAAATCTGCAGTGTTTAGATAACCTTCCACAAGGAAAAGTAGAGGTGAAGTTAAATTCTGGCTGCCTATTGTACTCCTAGCAGTTATGAGACATGAAACATTCTCTGACTGAGCTCAACTGGAGTGCATATCAATTGCATGTACATTCCTGTCTGGAATTTGTCTTCCATTCATATCATTTGATTGGAAAAACGCAAAGATAATGGGTGGCAATTATGCAAAAAGTCCCAGTTACTGGCAGTCACTCTGGCTACATTCCAGTCCTTTGCTTTGACTCGCTGCACCAATTCAGACAGAGGCTAGCCACATTCAAATCAGTTTTGTTCCTACTCCAATAGGAACAGTCCAGCCAAGCTGCCAGACAAGTTTCTTTCTGAACAGAAGCCCAAGCAACTCTCGACAACTTTCTGTGGCTTAGACTTTTTGCAGGCATTCCACCCATCACGTTGCGCGTGTTTTTTCTCAGTGCAATAACATTTGCTAATCCTGCAGTTGAGCAGCCATGGTTAATCCACTGGGTACATAATGACATCCGTGTCTGAATATATTCTGAATGAGCTTTTCCATTCAAAAAGGAGTCCAAGAAGGCTCTGTGAGTCCATGCCTTTCATGAGGTTTTTATTAGGTGCTGGCCCAGAGAAGTAGATTTCATTTGAAGCTTAGGTGGCTGCCGTGGATTCGCAAAGGGTGGAATTTTGGAGGGAGAGGAACTGTCTGACAACTGCAACGGGGATTTGTTATTTTGAATTGTTGGTACGTTTAGGTATGGTAATGCCTACATCATACATTCAAAAAAAGAAGTGTCTCACTTTGCTGCAAAACTAGGAATGGGGGGCTGTCACTTTATTAGGACTGGCTAGAACACATAGCTGAGTCATTTACTCTTTAAAATACCAGGATCTCAAACGAGAAACTGTCTGGTTCTATAGAGAAGACAAGACCGACTTGCATGTGCTGGAATTGTACTCCTTGCCGTTCGGAGACAGGTGTCTCCTGTCTGTCTGCCTGTCTAGTAGTTTTGCTCCAGGACTGGTGGCACCAGTTAGATTCCTGTGAAGACTCTTTGCCCATGTTGGACCTTTCATCCCGAGGCTGAAGGATGCATAAACCCTAAGACCTAAGTTGATGTTGAATGTTTTTGAGAACTTGGATACTAAGTTATGGAAACCACTATGTAGCTGCATCATGTAAGGGCTAGTCCTGGAAATTTGAGGACTTACCGTCAAATTCACTGTACAGCAGAAATTGTGGGAAAACTTTGGAGTTTGTGTAAATAAACATCCACCTCTGTACTCCTGCATTGTACCTGACTGGTATTTCTGCGTTTAATTTTTGGCAAGAGGTTCGAGGCTATTACAGGGCTGCCAAGTCATCATATCTGGTGTGTGGAGCCCTTCGCAACAACAGCCTTCAGGTTTGCCCTGCTAAAAATATGTTTCCTACAGAAAAGTTTCTAAGGCTGAAGGTTCAGAGGAACCAGCTACCCACTTACTCCAGTATTGGAACTTTCATAGATTCACATGCTTGAATCATTCCCCGTCGTTGAGATGGGAGTCCCGGTACAATTTTCACAAGTAATGTTAAAACATATTGAAGAGAAAAAGGCCCTAGGCCTCTTCAATTTCATAGTCTATCAGAGTCATTTTGTGAAAAGGACCAAACCTTATCCTCCACCAATCAGGCGACAGCACCCTTCAGAACCTCCTGAGAGAAGCTCTAGCACCTCAGATTTTCTACCGCACGTCGTGCTAGGGAGTCTCCTCAGAGCTCTGCTCTGTCTTCACACCTTTATTCAGCTCTTTTTCTCTCAGAGAAACTCATTTATTTGGATTTGTCAGCTATTTTTCAACTATGTCTGACAAAGAAAAGAAGAGTCTCTTTAGAGACTGCAAGACTTGTGGGAAGAAAAGACTTCATTCTGAAGACCCTCATCAAGACTGCATTTACTGCCTGTACCCAGATCATTCAGCCAAGGACTGTAAGATTTGCTGTACTTTTTCTTCTAAGACCTTAAAAGATAGAGAAGGCAGATTATTAATATGGCTGCAGAAACTAAAACATAGGAAGGATCCAGTTTCTGGTTCTGAGAGTGAGGAATCATCAACATCTAAGAGATCAACAAAAAGGGCAAGATCACGCTCTAGATCTCCCTCACAAATCTCAGGAAAAGCCCTCAAAAAGACTGCTTCAGGGTCTTATAAGGGTCGCAGCCCATCTTCTTCCCCAACTAAACTCTCAAGTAAAGAGGGGAAAAGACATTCTTCCAGTTCTGAGAGGCACAGGAAATCTTCATCTGTTCCACCATCTATGCCTTTCAAAAAGCCATCCTCTGTGACTGGAAAAAAGGCCTCTTCGACGGATTCCCCGTCGACGGCACCGTCGGTGGGCGCATTGCCGACGACAACAGCTACTTCAGGATTTCCATCGTCAACGGCTCCGTCGGCGACATCGTCGACGAGAACAAGTACACTACCGTTGACGAGAACTGCAACGACGACATCAACGTCGACGACCGTCTACACCTCGTCATCGTCGACGGCGCTGATGTCAGTGTCAGCCCTACCGTCGTCGACGACTTCGTCGACGGTAGACTCGTCGGCAAAGCTTTCTGCTATTAAAATAACTGTACGTCCAGCGTCGACGGCACCGTCCATGACAAAGTCGATTTACACGTCGTCGACGACACCGTTGACGAGGGAAAAACATCAAAAAAGAGGAGAAAAGTTAACTCCAACCCACACATCACCTAGTAAGGTATCCTCCCTGGTACCAGTACATCTTCTGGAGGGAGATGAAGATTCAGATGAAGACGGGCCTTTTGGAACAGCCCACAGCTCTTCTGAATTGAATGTAAAATACCAGGAAGAGGAGGGATATGAGGAAGCTTATGATCCCCAGGCATACTCTGAGCATCAGCAGTATCAGCAGGGAGCGTATATTCCTTCCGACCTGCTTACTGGCCTTAGAGCGATGTTAGTGGATTACAACAGAAGGTTTCCTCCACAAGGAGAACAGCCTCCTCCATCGCCTATTTCTGGTGTTTCTACTCCACATCAAAGACCAACGTCTTTGCATCTCACAGATGTGGCCACTCCGGACATGACAATTCCCCAAGACACCGACATCTCAGAAGGAGATCAGGAAGAAGGAGAGCTCATAGACACTCACTCAGAGTGGGACGAGTACATTATTCCTGCTCCATCTTCTCCTTCTCATTCGAAGGTGGAATCCCCACCTGAAGACATTGGAGGTTTTCACAATCTCCTAGAGAGGGCAGCCAAGCGTTTTGCTTTACCGCTACCTACGAAGCAAACAGATTGTTTCCTATATGATTTTAAAGAGCCCTTTCAAAAGTCTATGCGCTCTATCCCGATGGTGAACCACCTGTGGGAAGAGGGCCTTAAAGTCATGAATAATCCGGCAACAGTCACAGCAGTTTTGCCACGTCTGGATAAGAAATACAAAGCTCCTGATGATGCACCAACATGCTTGACAGGACATCCTCCTCCGGATTCGGTAGTAGCTCAGGCAGCTCAAAGAAGATAAAAAAATCCTTCTGCCCCGATTTCCGCACCCCCAGACAAGGAGGGTAGGCGGCTAGATAACATAGGGAAAAGATTTTCGTCTATGGCCAGCCTAGTGCTTAGAGCTGCCCACTCCTTGGCTATTTTGTCTCGATACGACAGACAGCTTTGGGCAGATATTGCACCTTTTATTAATCAACTGCCAGAAGACGTAAAATCGGAGGCAAATAAGACTGTACAAGAAGGTCAACGCACGTCTGCAGAGCTTATAGACTGTGCAATGGATATAGCGACCACTGCTTTCAGACAGCTTGCAGGTGCTGCTGTATTAAGAAGACACGGCTGGCTTAAAGCCACCTCATTTCGCCCAGAAGTCCAGAATAAAATCCTAGACTTACCCTTTGATGGCCAAGCGCTATTTGGGAAACATGTGGACGAAGCCCTACAGTCAATCAAAACGGACACGGACACGGACACGGCAAGGTCATTAGGGACCCTGCCATCTCAACCCTCTTACAGAGGGGGATTTCAACAACAGAGATATTCTTCCTATCCATCATCACATACTACTCCCAAAGGCAACCGACTCAACCAGCCTATAGTAGACCGGCAGGCCGGGGACGTTCAACCCGCCCGGCCAAAGATTCAGCTCGTAGAACCTGATGTTTTCGAGGCGCCGGCTACGCTTAGTCCCCCTCCTGTCACCCTGGGCAGGAGAATTTCCTTATTCCTCAGTCAATGGCAAACCATTACGTCAGACAAGTGGGTCCTACAATTAGTGGAACGGGGCCATACTTTAGAATTTATCCAGATACCTCCCTCCAACCCTCCCCGCAGGACTCCTTCAAGATATCCTCAGCAACTCAAAGAAGAAGTCGACAAGCTGCTTCTCAAGGGAGCTATAGAGAAGGTGCCTCGGGCTCAACGAGGAACAGGATTTTATTCCAGGTTCTTCATCATTCGAAAAAAGTGGAAGGATTGGAGGCCGATCCTCGATTTAAGGCAACTAAATGTATACCTAAAAAAGCAATCGTTTCGAATGATCAGCCTGCAAGACGTCCTTCTGCGTCTCAATCAAAGAGATTTTATGTCATCACTAGACCTCAAAGACGCATACTTCCACATACCCATCCACCCTGCCCACAGAAAGTATTTGAGATTCACCGTAGCCGGGAGCCATTATCAATATTGCGTCCTTCCCTTCGGACTCAAATCAGCCCCAAGAATATTTACCAAATGCCTAGCACCAGTCGCAGCCTTTCTCAGGAGAAGAAAGCACCAGGTTTTTCCATACTTAGACGACTGGTTAATAAAGGCAAAGACTTACACAGGAGAACACAAGTCAAGAAGAAAGTGCATTTCCTTACTGACCAATCTCGGATTCACAATCAACTGGGAGAAGTCCAACCATCTACCAGTACGCAGTATTACTTTTCTGGGAGCAAACCTGAACACGGAATCCGGCATGGCATGTCCCACGTTAGAGAGACAACAAAGATTACTAACCCTAGGGAGTTCCATACACAGAAGATGAAAGGTTACAGTCCGTCTCTTCAAATCACTGTTGGGCATGATGTCTTCATGCATACCTCTGATCCCTCTGTGTCGGCTAAAGATGCGCCCCTTGCAGGAGCCCCGCAACCGTCAATGGCTCCAAGTATCGGGCACTTTCGAAGACCAGATACAAATTACTCTGATAATGATTGATCAAAACTCTCAAATGGTGGTCTCAAAAGCATCATCTGTCAATCGGTCTCTCGTTTCTTCAACAGCCAGCCCCGTGGACCATAACAACAGATGCCTCACTGGAAGGCTGGGGCGCAGTATTACAGGACCTGAAAATAAGTGGCAAATGGCCAATCCATCTGGCATCAATGCATATCAATTGGCTAGAACTCTTGCACCTCGCCTTACAAGCGTTTCTCCCAAGAATCTCAGGATCGCGAATGGTGATAAGAACGGACAACACCACTACAATGCACTATCTCAACAAACAAGGAGGTACAAGATCTCTCACCCTCTCCAGGGAAGCCTAAGCGATCTGGAACTGGGCCTCGCAGCAAGGCATCACACTATCGGCGGTACACTTGCCGGGAATAAACAACAAGGCAGCAGATGCACTCAGCAGGCAGAAATTGGACTGCCACGCGTGGGAGCTAGACCAGACAGTACTGACCCAGATTTTTTCCCAGTGGGGAACACCAACAGTGGATCTGTTTGCGAAGAAGGACAACGCCAAATGCCAGTTCTTCGCAAGTTGGCATCACCAAAAGGGATCGTGGGGGAATGCGTTTTCGATAGTCTGGTCAGACATCTTTGCTTACGCCTTTCCTCCCATTCGTTGATCCCAAGGGTCCTCACGAAGATGAAAACAGAACCGTGCACTCTCATACTGATAGCCCCGTACTGGCCGCGCCAACATTGGTTCACAGAGCTCCTCATTCTGTCAGTCAAACCTCATATTCCACTGGAGCCGTTACCTCATTTACTAACAATGAACAACGGCCAAGTTCGGCACCCCGATCCGCAGTCAATGCGGTTATCAGCATGGCTCCTCACCGCAGAGAGTTTGCGCATTTGAACATCCCGCAGGACTGCAGGGATATTTTGTCAAAGGCCAGAGCGGATAGCACTAACAAGACGTATCAGTGTAAATGGAAAAGATTCTGTGCCTGGTGTCATCAGCGTCAAATCGACCCTCTACTCTCACCACCAGATCAAATATTGCTGTATCTCTTACAGTTAGCTCAATCTGGCCTAGCACACTCGTCCATTAAAGTTCATATAGCAGCTATAGCTGCATACAGACGTTCAGATGAAACAAAATGCACAGGAAAAAAAGTACAACCAGGGCACTCCAATCCAACCGATCCACCGTGCTTCCCTCAAAAACTTGTCCTGGAAGGTTGCCTTATTGATAGCTCTTACATCAGCTAGGCGGGTCAGTGAGGTGCAAGCGCTGTCCATCCAAGAGCCTTTCCTGCAGCTTAAACAAGATAGACTATTAATGCGCACTAACCCGCATTTTATTCCAAAGGTTCCGTCAGACTTTCACATGAACGAACCTTTAGTCTTCAAGTCTTTTTTCCCTCATCCATCTACTCCGGCGGAGAGGGCATTACACTCTTTAGATGTGAAAAGATGCGTTCAATTTTATTTGGACAGGACTAAGGGGTCATTCCCGGGGACCACGGAAGCACCGCCAACAGGCTGGCAGTGCTTCCAGGGTCATACCGCCGCGGTCAGAAAAGGGGAACCCGACGGTTTTCCCCTGGCCCAGGGAATCCTCCATGGCGGCGCTGCTTGCAGCGCCGCCATGGGGATTCCGACCCCCCTTCCCGCCAGCCTGTTTCTGGCGGTTTACACCGCCAGAACTAGGATGGCGGGAACGGGTGTCGTGGGGCCCCTGCACTGCCCATGCCCCTGGCATGGGCAGTGCAGGGGTCCCCTAACAGGGCCCCATGAAGATTTTCACTGTCTGCTTTGCAGACAGTGAAAATCGCGACGGGTGCTACTGCACCCGTCGCACCCCTGCAACACCGCCGGCTCCATTCGGAGCCGGCTTCTATGTTGCAGGGGCTTTCCCGCTGGGCCGGCGGGCGGCCTTTTGGCGGTCGCCCAGCGGGAAAGCCAGAATGGCATCCGCGGTCTCCTGACCGCGGAGCAGCCATTTGGCGGTGACCGCATGGCGGGCGGCGCGGTCAGAATGACCGCCTAAATCTTTTCCGCGCTCTAATCAGCTATTTGTGGCGTACAGTGCTCCTAGGAAGGGGTGCCCGCTATCCAAGCAGAGTATTTCTAGATGGATCGCCTCTGCTATTCGCTTTTGCCATCAGGCAGCGAGCAAACCTTTGCAGTCATCTGTGCATGCTCACTCGATGAGAAAAGTCTAATCGTCAGCGGCACTGTTTGCCGGAGTGCCACTACAAGACATATGTAGGGCAGCAACATGGAAGAGCTGTCATACCTTCACTAAGCACTACTGCTTGGAGTCCCTCTCGCACGGAGAGGTAGCAGTGGGCCAGGCGGTTCTCAGGAATCTCTTCAGGTGAAGGTGAGCCATTTCTCCTACATCCCTCCATCCTAGAACAGGTATGCACATTGTTTAAAAAAAACAAAAAAAAAAACAGAAATGCATGTAAGGATAAGAGAACGCTATCATAATCCATAAGTAAGCGGGTTTTCAGATATTGATCCTGTTACAGTAGTGTCTTATGATGATTTCTATTTCTGTTTTGTTCTTCAAATTTCATCATGTATCTTCACAGGTATATCTCTATATATATTAGAGATAAGTAGATAGTTATATTTATGTGTATATATATATATATATATATATATATATATATATATATATACACATATAGAGAGAGAGAGACATATGTCAGTACACTTATACACTGCATCAATTTATGCATGATGATAAGAAGGTTTTGTGGTTTAAGATATTTTGTTTATTAAAGATGTTGTCATTTTACAATGTGCATAGTTATTGCTTTCTACTCTGATTCAAGCATGTGAATCTATGAAAGTTCCAATACTGGAGTAAGAAAATAAGTTACTTACCTGTAACTGTAGTTCTCCAGTATTGGAATCTTTCATAGATTCACATGCGACCCACCCGCCTCCCCGGAGAAGCTCACTTCACCTCTTTCTTTCTATTTATACATATATTCAACATAATATAAGCACTTGTGCTTGGAAAATCTGAGGTGCTAGAGCTTCTCTCAGGAGGTTCTGAAGGGTGCAGTCTCCTGATTGGTGGAGGATCAGGTTTGGTCCTTTTCACAAAATGACTCTGATAGACTATGAAATTGAAGAGGCCTAGGGCCTCTTTCTCTTCAATATGTTTTCACACTACTTGTGAAAATTGTACCGGGACTCCCATCTCGACGACGGGGAATGATTCAAGCATGTGAATCTATGAAAGATTCCAATACTGGAGAACTACAGTTACAGGTAAGTAACTTATTTTCTTATACTTGACTACTTTCACTAGCGGCAATGGTCTCCCGATTTCGGGTGAATTAGAGGGAGGACACAGCACCATTTTGTTCAACACGTTTTTATTTTTCCAGTAGGGTAAAATTAAACCCATTATCTCAGAGCTTTACCATTTTCTTTATAACATTTTAGCGCTACTTTAGGTTTCATACCTTTTTATGATTTTGTTATCATTATTTGTTCTCTTTTTAACTAACTTGGTTTGGATCTTTAAAGATCTTACTTTTTTTTTTTTTTTACTGTTTTCGCTTTTCTCGTTCTTGTGCACATACAACATAATTTTGATTTGAGCAAGCTCTTCTTGCTTCAACACAGGCAAGAAGGAGATCAGCTTGGAATTTCTCACTGGTACTAGGTTACTTTTGTGGGTCAGACTGTTGGGCTCTTGTGAGCTCACTCACGGCTCACATATAGAATGTGCAACCTGTCTTCTCCTGTAGGCTAACCCTCAGATAACCACAAAACCACCTGTTCAATGGCATGTGTGGCTGTAGATTCACATGTTCTACATTTTCCTGCCAGCTAGTGTTGGGTCCAGAGTGGTGCAAGATGTTTTTCTTCGAAGAAGGGTTACGAGTTACAGATGACTGACTCCTCCTCTTGATGATATTGCACATGTGCATCGACTCCTTTCTTAGATTGTTTTCTCTCCACCATTATGTTCAGAAGTGTGTGTCTGTACTCCATCTTTTGACTTGCTCCGGTTCGAATTCTCTCTCCCATCTTACCCTCTCGATGGCATTGTTCTTTGTTATGTGTCTTTCACCTTAGCTCTTGCCTTGATTCGTCAGGTTGGGCACTGACCACCCACCCTTCAGGGTGCCTATGCCCAACTCTGGCCTACCTTCCGTGCAGCACTGACACACATGCTAACCTGATGGAATTGACTCCATTCTGCTCCTCTCCTCAGTGCCATGCAAAATTCCTGCACACTGCCCAGCATCTTATGTGCGATCTCTGCCTCTCCCCATATCATCTAAAGGCAGACTGTGAATGCTTGCAAATCCTTCCGATCGAAGAAGTCCCTTCAGGGCTAAAGAGTACATCGATTGGAAATGGCACACAAGACTCCAGATGACACACCAGACATCTTTAGGGAGGAGTACGCTCAAGAGGGGCCCGCGCATGAGGAAGATGCCCTCTCCATTCAAGACTCTTCAGACTCCGATGTCCATTCAAACATCGAAAGCCACAAGATCACGTTGGCGCAGCCTGTGAGTACAGTAGCCCCTCTTGCCCACCATCAGACTGCCAAAAAGACCCTTCTCGAGATTGACGGTCCGCCACTGCCACCAGGCTGTGGTCGGTACCGAAAGGCTACTTCAGCTCCCCCACCTTCCAGCTTGGCACCGACCTCGGCTTCAACCTCTCTTTCCTCGGACCAAGAGATCATCTCCTTCTTGATTCTAGCTTTGGCACCGAGTCGAATACCTCCAGCCTCCACTCCGGTGCCGGCCAGATTGCACTGACCTAAATCTTCGGTCCTGAGTCAAACTGAGCCCAAATTGTCGGAACCAAGATTTCGAGGCCAGTCTTCTGCTACCCCTTCTCCTGTGGAGCCCAACCTAGAAACTATGGATGCTCGTCAGCGCTGCTTCCAAGTTCAGAAGGGTAGAGGGCATCTTATTGCTACACCTTGTTCCCCTGTACTTTTGAAAAGGAAGCTTTCATTCAAGGATGCTTTTGACTTTACTCCACTTCAGAAAGAGAACAAAGGACAAGGCCACTAGTCCACAACATAGGCCTTCTCCCTCACCTCTTCCTACACCTCCACCTTCTCCTCTTCCTCTTCCACCTCATCCGTCTCCTTCTTTGCCTCCACCTCCCTCCCATCCTCATTCCCCCCTTCACCTACACTGGGAGATTACACTCCTCAGGGTTCTCCTCTGTTTGCTGCTGGGTATCTAGCTGGGCCACAAGACGATCCAGTCCCCTGCGACGCTTATGATCCTGACCTTAACCCCTCTAATGACCCTGACCTCCACACCACACGCCCCTCACCACCGGAGGACACTACATCATATCAGCAAGTAGTAGCTCGAGTAGCCGCATTCCACAATATGGAGCTACACAGAGATCCTGTCATGCAGGACTTCCTCTTTGATACCCTTACTTCCACCCACAGGGATATTCAGTATCTCCCAATGCTCCCTGACATGCTTCATCACGAAGATGAGATCTTTAAAGAGCCTGTTCTCTCTAGGATTATTACACCTAGCATTGATAAAAAGTATAAATCTGCTCTGTCTGACCCTCTATACATTAGGTCTCAGGTCACGCCCGACTCCATTGTAGCCACCACAGCTAGGAAATGAGCTAATAGCCAGGCCACTGGGGGCTCTCCTCCCTCCAGAAAAGGAAAGTAAGAAAATCAATGCTGCTAGCAACCGAGTGGCTGCACAGGCCGCAAATCATTGGTGTATCCCCAACTCACAGGCATTGCTGGCCTGTTACGACTTGGCTCTCTGGGACAAAATGGAGGGGCTCCTCCAGTTCCTACCAGATGAGCACCAAAATAGAGGGCAGCAAACAGTCGCTGAGGGGCAGGTGATTTTTAATAATTCTGTTCACTGTGCCCTATACGCCTCTGACACAGCTGCACACGGCATCAACACCAGTGTTTTTCTCCAAAGGCATGCTTGGCTGCGTTGCTCTGGTTTTAAACCAGAAGTCCAGCAGGCGGTCCTTAATATGCCCTATGACAAGGAGCATCTTTTTGGGCCTCAAGTGGACACCACCTTTGAAAAGCTAAAAAAGAACACCGATACAACAAAAGCTATGGGTGCCCTTCAGTCCTCCACACAGAGAGGCACTTTTCGTCACCCTGAGTTCAGAGGCTTTTACAAACCCTCCACATCTGAAGCGTCCAGATCTCACCCTAGACAGCCTCAATCTGCCTATTCTAAGGGGCTTCTACAGGGGCTTCTATAGAGCTATCACTAACAAAGAACGAGTAAAGAGCTCTAAATCACGCAGTTTCCCCTCCACTGCCAAGCAGTGACTTCCTCCTGCTTCCCCCAACTCATCCGACACCTGTCGGGGTAAGAATGTAACTCTTTTATCCACACTGGGGCAACATTACCACGGACCAATGGGTCCTCTCCATTATCCAACATGGTTATTGTCTGTAGCTTACCACCACTCCTCCCAATATTCCCCCTCGCAATCACAGGCTATCTCAGGAACACCTAATCCTTCTCAAGCAAGAGGTCCAATCCCTTCTTCTCAAAGGGGTGATAGAGTCAGTTCCAATACAACACCAAGGGACAGAAGTATACTCCTTAAGCTTCCTCATTCCTAAAAAGTACGGTTCTCTCAGGCCTATTCTCGACCTCAGACGGGTAATCAAATTTATCCTGTCAGAACATTTTCACATGGTTACCCTTCAGGACGTTTTTCCACTTCTACAGCAAGGCTGCTTTATGACATCCCTAGATCTAAAGGATGCCTAATTTCACCCTGCACATCCAAAATACCTAAGGTTCATTATTGCAGGCAAACAGTACCATTTCAAGGTCCTTCCTTTTGGGGTCACTATCGCTCCCAGAGTCTTCACAAAGAGTTTAGCAGTAGTTGCTGCATACCTCAGAAGGCAAAACATTCATGTGTTTCTCTATCTCGATGACTGGGTCATCAAAGCCAGCACATTACAACAGTGGAAACAACACACTCAGTTGACAGGGAACCTCCTTCACACGGGGTTTCTGTCTGAACTTCTACAAGTCCCATCTTCAACCTCTTCAGGTACAGCCTTATCTAGGGGCCATCCTGAATGTCGAGCTAGGGTTAGCATACCCCAACCTGACTCGTGTCTAGGTTTTTCAGTCTCTACTACCTCAGTTTCAAGAGAATCATACTTACACAGTCAGGAACATTGTGCGACTTTTGGGGATGATGGCGTCTTGCATCGCCATCATTCCCCATGCCAGGCTTCACACATCCCTAACAGCAGTGTGTGTCTCATCTGTGGTCTCAGTCACAGGGTCACCAGGACGATCTAGTGTTGTTAGACTGCCACACTCACCGTTCCCTGTTCAAAGGGCGGCCTTTTCTAGACCCTCTGCCTCAGGTCATACTGACCATATATGCATCACTGACAGGCTGGGGTGCTCACCTTCAAGACCTCACAGTACAGGGCTTCTGGGATCCCAGTCACCTGTCCCTACCCATCAGTTACCTTGAGCTTCAAGCAGTGTTTCTAGCCCTGAAAGCATTTCTTCATCTCCTATCTCACAAATGTTATCTTAGTTGGCACGGACAACATGACCGCTACGTACTATTTGCAGACACAGGTGTGGACATGGTTGTCCCAATTGTCACAGCTCTCTCAAACAATATGGAAGTAGTCTCTCCACTACCACATTCATCTGGAGGCAAAGTATCTCCCAGGTACGGACAACTTTGCAGGCAACATATTTCTTTGTTCAAAATCCCAGTCATTAAGGCTTTCATGGAAGGTCTCAAACGGGTCATTCTACCTAGGGTTTCCCTTGCACCATTGTGGAACCTCAACATTGTGCACACCATGTTAATGGGTCCTCCTTTTGAGCCACTCCATTCATGCCCTCTTCAATATCTTTCTTAGCAGGCAGCTTTCTTAATTTGCATTACATCACTTAGGCGTGTTAGCGAGGTCCAGGCACTAACCTTGGAAGAACCCTTCTCCAAATTCATAGGGCTTAGGTAGTCCTTTGCACTAACCCTAAGTTCCTCCCTAAAGTGTTTTCACAGCTTCATATAAATTAGTCCATTGAACTATCTGTCTTCTTTATGCCACCTAACTGTTGCTGAATGGGCTCTCCACACAATAGATGTTAAAAGAACACTCATGTTTTACACTGATATAACCAAAGTCATTAGAAAACTAAGCAGCTCTTTGTAGCTTTTTTGCCACCTCACAAAGACAGTCCAATCTCCAAATCTGGAATAGCAAGGTGGATAGTTAAATGCATTCAAACATTTTATGCTAAAGCTAAAAGACCATTATCTAGTATTGGATCTTTCATAAATTCACATGCTTGAATCATCCCCGTCACATGGTCAACACCGCATACATTCATGAAACACTGCTGTGTGGATGTGCCAGCATGCCAACAAGCTAGCGTACGTCAGGCAGTGCTACAAATACTTTTTCAGTCCACTGCAACTCCTACGGGCTAGCCACTACTTTTATGGAGGGACTGCTTTACAGTCTGTGCAGAGCATGTGTATCTACAAACACATGCCATCAAAGAGATTATGTTACTTACCCTGTAAGCATCTGTTCATGGCATGTAGTGCTGCAGATTCAAATGTATCCCCTCACCCCCTCCTCCCCGGGCACCTGTGGCCGTTGCAGTTACTATATCCGTGAATATATTTGTACATATTTTTATACATTGCATAGACCTCTTTTCCCTACACTTTCCTTCCTTCCACTCCTTTCTCACCCGCCTGCTGGAAAACAATCTAACAAATGGGTTGATGCCCATGTGCCATATCACCAAGAGGAGTCACTCGATCCCGTGACTGGAACACTTCTTCATAGAAAAACAACTTGCACCGCTCCTGACCCAACACTAGATGGCAGTAGTATGCAGAGCATGTGAATCTACAGTGCTACATGCCACAAACAGATGTGTACAGGGTAAGTAACATAATCCTTTAGACCCAAGCCCTGGCTTTAATGGGGAATGTTGAGTGGCATTGGTTTGAGCTATTATGTGGCAAAGATAGGCAGTATTATGTGGTATTGGTGTAGAATATATTATGGCACTAATATGAACCTTTATTCAAGATTGATAATATGTGGAAATTATGAGCAACAACATGTAGCACTAATATTTCATATTATTTGTGCAGAGAAAGAGGAATAAGTAGATCCATGGAGTGGCGTTTAAATGGTGTCACATTTAATTGTTCCTAAAGACTTGAGGGAACTCGCCTTTCACACTTAAAATATTATAATAAGGAAACACTTTGCATGTTCTCTCCTTACCAGAGAAAGTTATTTCCTCCTTATCCCCACGGCCGTACTAGCCTACTTCCTCTGAAATACCACTCCTGCTACAATTTGTGGTCCTTTGTACGTTATTTGGGACCCTACAGAGGTTCCTGTTCTTCCTGTGAAATGTGGGCCCCTTGTATGGGGACAGTGCACTCAGCGTTCCTGCGTGCAGCAACTCGCTGCCACTTTAAATCTGTCAGTCCTGGCAGCAGGGACTATAAATTCTGATTCTCCTGTATGATTGCAAAGCGATTTTTCAAACTACAAGGTTGGTTGACTATTACCCTAATGGATTCTATACTAAGCCATACATGCTGCATGCTCTGTCCTGACCCCACTATTTCTTCCTTTGTCATCCATGTGAAGTGGTGTTTTAATTTTCTGTAATTCACAGAATTGAAGCCATTTTGATGCTCTTTAAGCTTAGCATTGCCAAAGAATACAAAGATGTTTATCTCCTCCACCTTACTCTCCACAGGGCCCTTAAATCTAGCCAGCACTCCCACTGCTCCATGATGGTCGTGGACACCCCCGGTTTCCAAAATCCAGAGATGACAAAGCAGAATCGTGGAGCCACCTTTGAGGAGTTGTGCCACAATTATGCCCAGGAGCGGCTGCAGAAGCTTTTCCATGAGAAGACCTTCACCCAGGAAATGGAGCGATACAAAGAGGTACCCCTGTTGTTGGGCATGAGTATGCACAGAGGGCACGCATTTCACTTGGTTCTGTTTTATCTTTTCTTGTCCTTCCAGTCCACGAAGGAAGCTGCAGACATGGTGCTTTCTGGCCCTGCTGTTTAATCTTAAGGCACACTCCTCAAGTCTCTCTCCTTTCCTGCAAGCCTCTACCTTCCCAGCTCTGTCTATTTCTTCCTACTTCCTTCCCACTAATCCCTCCCTTTCACCTACAGTTAAAATTCCTGCTCACACATGCAGGATGATTACTCCACAGCCTCAGGCATTGATCTGGTTACTTCCTTCTACCAGGTGTAGTTGCATCAGACAGGTAGATCAGACAATGTAGATAATGTTAAAATATGTGGATCCCTTTCGAAGGTTTTATGGAGGTTTTGGTCAACGTAAGTCTTCTCAGTATGGAAGTCTAGTGCACTGAGCAGTACGATTAAATGCATTCTGTGAGTTGACCACTCCCATGCTGAGGTGGCATCTCTTTTCTAGCTTGGGTGAATCATAAACATGGGGAGCGCCAAAAAGCTCTCTGTTTTCTGAAACAGGTGACAGCTTGGATAGGACAGAGGACAAAGCCTCGACTTTCCAAGTGGCATTGACACATTGATTGAGAGCCTCTTACCTCTAAAATGTGCTTGGGAATACATAGCATGGTACCATTAGGACAAGCATAGCTAGAGGTGCTTACAGATAGTGTTACCCAAACTTGTCGGACTGGTTAGACTTAAAGGGATTCTTAGGGCATTAGCCTCGTAGTCCCTAGCCTCCAACATTTGAGGCTGGGTGGGTTAGTGTATTGGCTTCTGACTTGCAGGGTTAGATAAGGGTGTGATTTTTCACAGGGAGAAAGATCCTCTCACCTCTAATAATGTTAAGGGTGCAGGGGTGCAAATCTTCTCCCCTGTATGACCGGATAGTAATTGGGTTTAGCACAGGGACACACGCCATTAACAAAGTATGGGCTCAGAACTGGAGAAGGGTCACTGTGGCTGGCAGGGTGTTGAACCTTCCAGCTCTAGAGCTAGGCAGGAAGGGACTCAAAGATAAACATCATTTCACCACCAGTTTACTGTAGTGCTGGAACGACTTAAGGGATTGGCACAGACGTGCACAGCATCCCATCTGAAGCCTCTGCAGTGCCAGGGGATTACACCAGGAACACACAGCTTTTCATCTCTAATAATCATACTTGGAGTTCTGGGTTGATGGCACAGATATGGGGGTATGGAGCCCGTCACCGACAACTTTGAATAGCTCATTGGTTTTACGCTGGGATACCAAGCCTGTCAACAGTAGCACCGGATTGGCTCTTGGCTTGGCAAAGACATACATTGTTACTCGTAGAACCAGTTGCCTCGTTGGTTTGGCACGGACATACAGGATTTATAATGCTAGTTCTCCTTGGACTCAGGGAATTAGCCGGAATGATTCAGTCTGACTGTTCTGCGGAAGCAACACATAGAGACTTGCATGAGAAATGCACACACACATTAGCTAATATTGCGGTCAACAAACTAGAGCTAATTTGCAGAATGAGTCCCTTTCTGCTCATTTCATAATTATCTGTTCACCAGACCTCAGGAATTGAACTTTCTTCCTCTACTCCCAGCTGTTTTCCTTTTCCCCATTCTGCCCCTCTTCCCATGTAATTTTCTCCTCTAAAGCTGCCCTGCTTCCCCTATTTCTCGCTACCCTGCGGCTGCCTGTGTTTTAATCTTTTCCTGCTAACCTGTAGCCTAGAGTCTCTATGCCAGTAGTTCATTGTTGATGTACTTCATATAGATCATGTATTTAACCTAATATGGGGCTGCACTTGTGATTTGATGACATTTTAGTGCATGGGGTGTTACACAAGAGTCCCATTAAAGCCTGCAAGGATGTTTCTCCCTCTCAGTCCTGTAACACTACTGATATTTAGATGATTTTTATTTTGGCATCCAGTGGAACGGAGGGACAGGTGAACAAGCTAATGTTTCCCAGATTTCCCCATTAAGAAACTAGAGATCTGGCCACAGTCCTAGATTTCCCTACCGGACAACTCGACATGTTAGCTATTATGCCATAACTAACCTGTGGCCACCACTTCCACAGAACCTCCACATGCCTATGTTGAGTAGGGCCGCAGCTTGTTTTTTGAATTAGAAGCTCTTAATTAAAGCAGGTCACTGAGGAGTCTGAACAGATTCACGTTGATGATTGTTAGATCCTCCTCCTCTGGTACACATGGAATTGCAAGCATATAAGCAGATATTGACCAGAGATGACACTGTGACTGTGAAGCAAGCACAGTCATCCCAAAGATACTTGCCAAGAGCATAGCTTAAAAATCTCTAATTTCCAGTGCCGATGTCATCACTCGTGAAGCCTACCCACGTGTACACAATTTTTAATGTTAGACAGCTGCCTGATGAACACAAGACCCCGCTTCAGTGGCCTCTGTCACCTGCATGGCTGGTTTATCAACTGCTTTATTCTAGTCCTTGCTGGTGTCTGGGAGACCCCATACATCATAATATAGAATGAGCGCAAAGGTTATTTATGTCCTGACCAGCGCTGCTCCTCGCCATCCTCTTCTTATTCGGAGAAGCACAAGTAACCCACTCACGTCTGTGTACCATGCTGATGCATGCAGGATTGTCACCACACCTTCCTCTCTCGAGCAGCTGCATGCTGCTGGTGATCTAAAGGGAAGAGGTCAGTCTAGCTACATCCTCCTCTCTCGAAATGTTGCCTTTCTTTACCATTACATTTTAATTGCATGGTTTACTGAGGCATAATATTCAATACATATTCCCTATAGCCTCCAGTAAGGAGGCGAGTGGTTCTTTGGGCTGACCTCAGATTGAGGAATGATTTATGAAAGCTGAGATCTCATTCTATCCAGGATCTGAGGGAGCAGGAAATACATTCATATTCAAGATGGCGGGTGACTGAAGTCCCATAGAAAGAGGAACAGATGATTCCTCTACTAGTGTCTCTGCAGTGTTCTGGATGGGTAGTCACAAAGTGGGTTTTGCCTTACGCTAGCTGACAGCGGCCCATCTGTGCCCACCTTTTAGATGTGAGCCTGGCATATGAAAGACCCTTTCCGAACAGTGCCTGTCAGTGCCAGCAAGCTTATCATGTACCTGACTTTGACCCAGCCCTACCGACTATTCAGATTCTAGCCTAACATGCAGATTTCCTCTCCTCAGATTTAGACTTGCATAGACAGTGAAAAGCTGGTGAGCAACCTCTCTGCTCACCATAAAGTACAGTCCACTTCTGATTGAGACACACCTCGCTGCGCCAGAGACAAAAATACAAATTAAGCAGTAAATGACACAAAACAAATACCGAATGGAACTATGTCGAAAAATGTCACTTTCGAAATAGAGATTAGTCTATCCTGACCCTATGTTAACTTCAGGGTGGTCTACAGGGGGCCACTCTGAAGCTTTGTAGTATGTCTGCAGACCATTTTCTATCCTTTCAGGCCTTGGAACTCTTGGGATACCCACTGCACTTCTGTTTGTGTTTATGTTTTAGACTAATGCACTGACTGTTTCTCTCCATAACGATGATCTTAGTTCCACAGACACTAATCGCCCATCTGTCTCTCTAGGAAAACATAGAGCTTGCATTAGATGACATAGAGAGCAGTACAGCTGGCTCTGTAGACGCGGTAGACCAGGCCTCACCCCAAGCGTTGGTAAGCATGGCTGATCTTGGGAAGGGAGGCGGGAACAGTGGGCCATGCCCAGTTTGGGCTGCTTCTTTTTGTGTGTCGACAGATAATTTTTATATTTATTCAATACCTTCAAGCTGAACTGGCAGATTTTCTGTCGAATTAAGTCCATCTCTTTCCATGTCAAGCCAAGATCCTCCAAATTAATTCTTAATGATGAGACCAGAGAGAGCACACCTCTTCTAGCATCCTCCTCTGTCTTTATATGCCCCATCGATGTGCACAGTCAGAGATGCAGTCACTCATTCAGCTATTACTAAAACTCACTCACAAACCACTCTACCCAGTGTAGTGTCGGCTTCTCCATGCCACATACTTGTGTGAAAGGAAAAATGACTTGTCTGTGCTCTGCAACGTTTTGTTTAAATCCTGGTTTACTGTTGGTAATCTTTTTCGGACTCGACCAAGGCCTTTCACCAGATGAAAAATGTTGTGAAACTTCAAGTGTCAGAAGCTCTTCCTAGCATCTTGACTCATTTTAGGTGGTAAAACGAAATTATTGCAATGGGTAAGTGATAAAAATAAGGATTGTTAAGTTGCAAAACAAGGATAACATGTATATCTTAAGTAGAGGAGTGATGTCAAACAGTATGACTTCTGTCGATAGACTGACACTTTGTTAAGCCGCAAGTTGTGGAATTAGGTTCATCTGTTCGGAATAGGTTGCGTATTGAGTTTACCAGGCGGGGCTGTTGTGTGTCCTAATGAACAATGAATGGATTGAAGGTACTTTTAACCATTGAATGAAGGAATCATGTTACATTTTGGAGTTTAGATAGATGAGCGGCCTTGAATGTCAGAGGTAAGAATTAACAGGCCTGAACCTTTACTTCGCAAATCAGACCACTAGTCCCACCACAAAACAGAAGTAATGATGCGTTCATCATACAAAAAGTGCTGAAAGTGCAAAGAAGTCTTCTCCCTCTTTCCACCCTCTCTGCTTTATCGATAGGATCCCATCAATTGATTCGCCAGTTTTTCTGAGATACTCTCTCCAAAGGTGAGATCAGTTCTTAACACTTAGGTCAACGCTCCTTACTACGTCAGTCATACGGTAGTGAGATTACTTAGTTCTCAGATGGTAGGTGGAGAAATGAGGTTATTTTCTACTGTTTTAGTGGTGTGCAGTTACCTTATAGATTAGTTAAACGTGTGCTTTCTTATGGAAGGCGAGCTACAGCAGTGTGTTAACATGTGTCCATCAGAGGAGAGAAGGCCAGGGGTTACATTGAGTGGTTAGTTCCCTTTCGGAGATTGGGAAAATGGACACACTGCCAGCTTCCTTGTGCACGTGATCTTTAATCATTTAAGTAAAACACATTTTTGGATAATGTGGGCTTGTCAGTATATACGTCTGGATATAATGAGATGTGCATATAAACCAATTAATGTGCTTTCTATGTAAGTGCTATACAAACACATTTTTAAACAATAAGGCCAAATTGGCTTTCAGTCCCTGCTTAATACCCTTTTCCAGTCTAGGTGAATGCTGAATAGGAAAAAAGAGGTACATAAGATTTGTGAAATGTAATGTGTGAAATATTCCCTACTTGATGTGCATGCAAGTAATGTACAGAGCGACATTGCTTTCTCGCTAGGTTTGTACTAAATAAATACCATAAATGAAATAAGAAATGGTATGGAAGGTTTCGTTTTTTAAAACATACCCAGTGATCTTTATTGAACTCACAAAGATCACAGCAGGAGGCTGTGATACAATCCATTCTACTATTTATTATCTACACCCACAATATCATGGCATAATAATATTGAGGACAGACTATCGAGGGTCAAAATATCGAACGATAAGTGCATATGGGGAAGTATAGGTTTTCTATTCCCATCTTCACACCTACGTACTTTGAAGATATATGTACCAGATAGGTACATATATGCGAAGTTAAATATAGAAAATCTACACGTACCTACCTATCGACATTTTCTGTGTCTTAAATAGTGTTGATTCGCTATTCAGGGCGTACACACTTAGTCACCACCCACAAGTATTTTCGAATGTTGCCTTGCGGGATGTCTGCTTGGATTTAGAGGCTTATTCTGACATTTTTTTCTCCCGATGGCTCCATTGAAGCTGTTCTCTGCAATGACAGTGCTGTAAAACTGAGAAAAGTGTAAACGAGCTTCTGTCTGTGGAGTAGTTGTAGCATCATTTGGGGGGATAATACTGCTCCTTATTCAGTTCACAGTAGAAGTTACAATATTTATCAGTTAAGCCGCTTAAAGAGAAACAGGAGCTCCGGGTTCAAACACCTTGGCCGAACAAATCAAGTTACCTTGTCTCTTCACTAACCTGTGTTTTCAAGTTTGAAGACAAATTAAGCAATTGTTCTGTCCTTAAAGCTTTAGCACATCCAGACTTCTCTCATGAGCATCCGATGAATTCATTTTCTCACAACATAAAATGTGAAAGAATTGCTCTATTTCCCCACATAGACATGGAGAAAGGGCGCCTTGAATTGCTTATAATTTGGCTTTCCTCCTGCTGTCTGCCTCTGACAATGGGCAAGGGTTAGAATAAGGATGCTTGAGCTTTTCACAAGTAAACATCTCGAGTTCATACACAATGCTCTCATCAATCGAGACGAAAATAAGCTGTGTTCTTAGAAGTAAAGGAAGCTGGTATCCACACAAGGCATATTTGCATAACTATAACAGACCATTGACGCTTGCATATACCATCCAGAGACTTCAAGGGCCTGAATCTCGCTGTCTGCTTTCACACACTGAACATCCCCAATACATAATCAACTTCAGCCTTTGCCTTTTGGGGCACATCATTAGAATTCAATTAAGATGCTTGCATGGCTTTTGCAGAGGAGTGCTATGTTCTACAGAAGGCTTATTTACTGGGGTGGGTAGATTTCAGCCCAGTATTTACCCCCTCGAGTTCTAGCTATCGGGCATTTGTAACTCTGGAGGGCAGAAATACTGCCAGTCACAGGATTTTAGTTAATAAACATTTGAAAACGTATGCTTTCTTATTGACTTATGCATGTTCGTGCCTGGTATGCCTAGAGATCTTGCCAAAGTCTCCAGGTAAGATGTAACCTCTCCGATACGGCTAGTATCTTTACTGGCCTCCTCAAGATTACCCGGCCACTTGGATTGAGCCCATTCGAATTCATGGGAGGATTTTGTGTTGCTCCACTTAGCTTCTGCCATCTAATCTAGCTTTCCACTCAATATAAAAGAAATTATAACAATCTGCTAGAGCAAGCTGAGCAATTAAAAAAACATACGTTTACACCCTCATGTGTGCAGTCCTGTTGCTGGAAAATGTATGTCAATTGCCAATTATGTGCATGCAGAGGCAGCTCTGGAGGATGCCCATAGCATTGAAGTGAACGTTTGGAAATGCCTTTGCATTTGTGTTGTGCGCTTCTTATTTTTGCCCACCGAGGAACCTCATTCCCTTACAATAGCCACCAATTGTAGAGGGTAATCCTGTTCCATTGCCACCTGGTAACAGATTTACTCGTATCCTTGATGGGAGTACATTTTTAACTACTTTCAGGGAGGGATTGATTCTTGGAGAAGTTATGAATACCTGCACAGTGATAAGTTTGTGAGTTTGTGAGTGACCCTAGAGTTTCAAGGGCTTCCCTACGCTTGCAGAGCATTTCTAAATGATAGTTGGGACATTTAAGTAAACTTGCAATTCGTGTCTTGGGTGTCTGAGCTATAAAACAGTAGAATTCACACACAAAAATATGCAGGTACAGCAGTGCTTAATTTGTAAATAAAAATGTGCCGGTGCCCAAAGCCCTCCTCCTAAACACACAGTTACTGCAATTAAATGTGCCAATGCGGAATACTGAGGCAGTGTAACCCAGAAGCCATCTCAGGCCTCTTCAATCCATTTACAGCCACTCCCTGCCCCTTCAGCTCACTCTTGCAGCTTTCTCCCATTGTGACGCTTTTTTAGTTGTTCTCTTTCTCCATCTTTCCCATAGGTGTCTTTTGCTCTCAGTAAATGCTTGAGGCAGAAAAATAAGCGCCAACCCTAAAAAATAAGTGCCTGTGCTACGCACTGAAAACAACAAGCACAAATTCAGTACTGAGGTACAGAGGAATACATAAGAACGCATGCACAAAGAAACGCACAGCGCTACAGACTAATAAAGACAAACATGTTCAGGTACAACAACAAAAATTACGTACTGACAGAAAGAAGGAGAGGTGTGCAGCCACGCAAGAAAACATAGGTGTTCAGGCATAAAGAAACAGCTTTTAGAGCACACAGACAACTCGGCCATACTAGCATATAATTACTAGTGCACTGATCCACATTGAAATAAAGACGTACAAGTACACGGGGGATATCACAGATTTGTGGGCAAAATGAGACACAAATATACAATCAAAAACACTCTATTAATAAAAATAGCACATAGTTAACCCATGTGCAAACCTAAATAAAGGCTTGAAAATAGACTCACGTGAAACACAAAAGTGCACAGATACATAAATCAGCACGTGTGCAGACACAAAGGAGCACAAGTTCACTGACGCAATAGAGAATTCAGGCATACAGGGTCAAAGACGTAAGCGCACGGACATACAAGGAAACGTCCACCAACACAAGACACATCTACAGGCAACAAACATAGATTATTATGGTTTATATTCTTGTAAAGCACGCAGCTACCCAAAAATGGTTTCCAGTGCTAAGCATGACAAAGAAACAAAAATGTTACTTGAGAATAGGCATGTCTTCAAGCCTTCGTGGAACTCAAGCAAAGAGATAGTCCCTGAGGGAGTTCCAC
This sequence comes from Pleurodeles waltl, assembly GCF_031143425.1. Lineage (NCBI taxonomy): Eukaryota > Metazoa > Chordata > Amphibia > Caudata > Salamandridae > Pleurodeles > Pleurodeles waltl. The sequence goes on along the minus strand of NC_090440.1, from coordinate 1,943,404,287 downwards.
AGTCTCGGACCCAACACTGCAATGGAACGTCTTCCCACCCGGGCCCGATGGAACCTGGGACCAGTCAAAAGGCCAGGTTGGAAGACCTCCGGGAATGAGAAGGGGTGGAAAGTGTCACTAGGTTCTGAATGTAGTGTGGGCCTATTCTAGCTTTGGCCTTGAACATGTAGCAAAGAGTCTTAAACTGAATTAGTTTGGGGACTGTGAGCTAATGTAGCTCAGAGAAGAGATTTGAGACTGAGGGATGCTTAGGAAGCTGAACCAGCAATCTGGCTGCCCAATTCTGGACCATCTGCACATGCCTTATTGATGCCTAATCTATTCCCAAGTATAGGGTGTCACCATAATCCAATCTAGATAGAATGAGGGCTTGAATTGTAGCCCTTTGGGCAGATTGGGGGATCATCCAGATGATCTTCCTCACCTATTTTAGCACAGTGAAACAAATGGAGGTAACCTTAGACACCTGAGATTTCATCTATAGTTTTTAGTCAAGAGCAAAACCTATATTCTTAACCTAGACCTTAACCTTGGAGGCCAGTGTTGAGGGCCTCAGAGCTGAGCGTACTTACTCAGGACCTTGACCTTCATCTCATTCGACTCAAGCCCAGGTTAAGATCAGAAGGTCCTTGATCCTGTGCAGATGACAAAAAATAATCTGGGTGTCATCTGTGTAAGAAAAAGAGTCAAACAGCACCTGTCCTCTACGTCTGCCAAAGGGTGGATGTAGATGTTAAATGGCAAAGGCCTTAGCACAGAACCCTGGGGGACTCCAGAGGTTAAGGCCAGCATTTTGGATCTGACATTGACGGAGAAGACTTGAAACGTGCGGTCCTTGAGAAAGCATGTTAAGCAGGTCAAGGCTTTTTTCCTCCAGACCCAGAAATGACAGACGTTCGAACAAGATGGAGTGAGACCAGTGCTTAATTTGTGCTTGTTGTTTCCGGTGCTGATCACCGGCCCTTATTTTTGAGGGCCGGGGCTTATTCTTCTGCCTCAAGCATTTGCTGCGAGCAAAAGACACTATGGGAAAGACGGAAGAAGGGAAAAACGAAAAACCTTTACAATGGGAGGGAGCAGAAAGCTGCAATAGGGAGCTGAATGGGCAGGGAAAGGCTTTAAATGGATTGAAGAGTCCCGAGATGGCTTCAGGATTACGCCGCCTTAGTATTCTGTGTTCCCACATTTAATTGCAGCAGCCGTGTGTTTAAGAGGAGGGCTTTGGGCACCGGAACGTTTTTATTTACAAATTAAGCACTGAGTGAGATACAGTATCAAAGGCTGCACTAAGGTCTAATAGAATAAGTGCAGTCATACCCCCCCATTCAGGAGTGAAAACCGAAGGGTGAAAAAACTCTTGGGTCTGTATGTAAGATGTAAGCAATACATTCACATGTTTCTCCAAAATTTTGGAGAGCCTGGGTAGCAAAGAAATTGGTCGAAAACTCGACCAAATCAATGAGGCAAGGGTTTTTTTTTTTTTTTTTGAGAGAAGAAGAACCATGGCATGCTTCCAGCTCTGTGGAACATAGCCCTTACGTAAAGAGGTTTTAAAAAAATTCAACACCACCGGTGGTAGTGTTATATCCAACAAGTTAAGCATAGAGGGAGTTAAAGGGTCCAATGCGCATCCTGATACGATGGATTGTAAAATAATGGAAAAAGTGGAAAAGTCAAGGTGGGACAGGAAGACAGGACAGGAACAGCATTAGAGCCCCTCACTCTGTCACTAAGATTTTGTTGTGTGGAATTTGAAGAGTGTGTAAGAGCAACGGTGTCCCTAAATGAAGAATTGCCCACATAGCATCTTTAGACAGACGACGGTGGATATCTGCTACGTTTGTAGTGAAGAACTGGGCAAGCTCCTAACTCTGAGTCTGAGAAAACGAGGGAACTGGTGACATCAAGACCCTGATTAATTTATTTTAAAAAAACTGTAAAGTGCAGAGCACCAAAGATTTTCTTAGCAGGTTGCTTTAAGTGCTGCTGAATGCCTTGATTGCCAATTCCATGGCTGCCTAGTTTGGAATGCACCTCATGCCTCTTTCTTCCACAATTCATGCCTCTTTAGCTCACTCGTGGATATTCCTTTCATACTAGCCTTTTCCTACTGTCAGTGTTTACAGCCATTATATTTTCTGTTTCTTTCCTGCCTTACTCTTCCTTGCTAAGGGTCAAAACCTGGAGAGGAAAAATAATTTCTTATCCCGAAAACTGAGTGCCAATTCCCACCACCTGCTCAAATAAAGCACTCTATAAAGAGACTAGCAAACGTGGACATGCCTGAACAGGCACACCATGTGAGAGTGAAGATGAACGCACGCCTCCAGAGATGGGCACAATGCAGGTGAAACCGATTTTAACACCCTCATAACATTTATTTCTTATCGAGGAAGTCCACTTGCGACCCAAGTACATCCCAGCTGCATTTGTGAGTTCACCGAGTGCGTGTTTGTTCCTTTCTTCTCTGGTTGCTCTTACGATTGTGCTTGGTTCTACATTGATCAGTAAAGAAGAGTGAGGGAACTGCTGTCTGGTAACGCAGATTTGTGTGGGCTGTAGCCCCACTGAATGGGCTGACAAGGTTAAAGCGATGTATACCATCTATTCTAATGAAGAAACACTACCCTCCACCTTACAGTCTGTGAAATGAGACTAGAAAGGGTGCAGAGCTGGTTTTTTTTCCTGCCCTCGCTTTAGGTTGGCCTTTTGTTTGCGGTACAGTAAGTGCACATTTCCTCTCAGCCAGCATTTACCTTCCATCAAGACCATGGCCAATGGAGAAGAAGCAATGCGCCGCTCATTAGGTTTGTAAAAGGCCCGCTTGGAAGTCAAGGTCCTGGATGCCGCCCCAGCCTATTATTGCAGATTACTGCGCATTAGGCCTTGGAATAACAGTGCTGTGGCAGTCTTTCGACAGCAATTATTCCACATGCTGCAAGCCAGGCCTGCTGTGTATGGAGGCACGTGCTGGGTGCCAGCGTGGGGCCAGCTGTGCCACTTGGCTTTGCTGCCTGCACAGCCCAATCCCATAGAAGAACAGCTTCCTGAGAAACCCAACGACATGGGGGCAGGAGGGAGAGACCCTGGTGCCCCGAATCCTGGCCAAGGCTTTGCTGTCACCCCAACCCCACCCTTTCCACTTAATGATGCTCAGTTGTTCCAAATGGGCACTAGCTCTATTTTCGCGTCGTGCCATCTGTACCTTTTTAAACCACCAGGCCAGACAAAGCATGTCTGGTACTGCTCAGGACTGGTTAGTTCAATCTTTTCAGAACGTCTTGTAAATCCCACCCTTCCTGAGGCTCTTCTGTTGGGTGATCATCCCTTGTTTATGTGTTCTATCTGTCAATGCACATTAGACATGTCAGAAGTTTTTATGGGGCCCACGTCTTTAATGTCATGTGGGGCCCTTCCAGGGACGTAGCTTCGTGGGGGGGAGGGTGTTTGGGGGTGTTACACCCCCTAATAAATGTATTTTATGATGAATAGTTGGATACAGGTGAAACAAATGTTGGTTATTTTACAAAACAACATGTTTTCTCTCACTTAGTACCCCTAATAATTCGCATTACTCTCTTTCCACTGCCCTTTAAGCCCCTCTCATGCCCCCTCCTTGTCATATAATGTATTTTAACATTGTTGGTATATTTACCAAGATTTTGTGTCACAAACGTGACGTAGATTGTGGCAAAATATTGTTTCCCAATTTACATCCATGAGCTAGAAATTCACTTGAAAGTAACGCAAAAAAGTGCATAGCGCTGCTTTGTACTATTTACCGCCCAAGGGGTGTTCCATGGGTAGAGCATGGGCATTCCCATGCAAACACCCATGGTTTTGATGCAAAACCCTATTTACTAAAGAAATAAATGGAGTATTGCACTAAAAAAAATACCCATTTCAAATAGGCACTATCAAGAAGAAATGCTTTTATTTCTTCTTTCTTTTCTGACTTTGCATGTGTGCTGCACTGTGTAGCATACATATAAAGCGGGAGAAGTTTTAAAGTTAGTCAAAGGATTGAATTTTGTACTGGAAGACTACCCTTCTAGCACAAACATATGGTAGACTCACGCAGCACCCTTGCACTAAGGTGCAAAGGTGTGTGCATGGCGAAGGGCTACCTGATTGTGCGCTGGCGCTAGGGAGGGGGGAGAAGACTGCCATATCTCTGTAAATATGGTGCTCTCCTGCTCTGTCATTTTTGGCTGCTGCACTGCGTGAGAATTTTGTAAATAGATTACTGTGAAACCACCCCCCCTCCAATCAATCTTACTGACCAAGCTACGCCCCAGAGCCCCTCTGCGGTTAATGAGCACTTCATTTAAATAAAAAATAGACAAAGTTGTGGTACATATCGAGGCAGCTCCAGTACGCGGCGCTATCTAGTGGCAACTGACATTACCGCCCTCTTCATGGATACATCACAAAATCTGCTTTTGTGATTTATTAAAGTATTTAGCAGTGGCAGTGCGGGACCCTGAAAAGAATGGGGGCTATGGCAAGCAGCACAGTGGCTTCCTGCCTTGTGACAACCATGTTGCAAGTCTGTATACTTCTAGGAAGCTCTTTTTGAATGTGCGTTTCTCACTGTGAGCTAGTTTATGAGTGGATATTTTCCGTCTCGGCTCGCGGGGATTACAGAGGGCGAGGTGGTACGCAGGGAGGAAGGGGGGAATTAATTACATTTTTCACCCAAAAAAAAAAGTACCTGCACGCTGCGCTCCCGATCCTCTGTCTCTTCAGCACCAGGCAGGCACAGGCTCCCAGCCTGCCCCGCGGCCAATTCTGATGCTGCTCAAAGCAGCGTTTGGACTGGGCGCTCCCAGGCAGACTAGGGGCTTGTGCCTTTGCTCTCTCCAGTCCGGCAACACAGTGCCGGGCTAGAGAGAGCATAGAGCGCATGTGTGTTTGGCCGGCTAAACATACATGCGCACTGAGGGGAGTACACAGTGCACACCCCTTAGTGCTCGTCATCACCAGTGCCCCGCCCCGTTAACAATGAAAGGATAATAAACTTGGAGAGGAGCCGCCGCTGGATATTTGTCTGTCTCTTTTTGAGTTATGACGTTTTCTTGCTCTCTCCGTCCCCCTGCCCGAGTTCTGTCTTTAATTTCCCATGAGCTCTCAGTTTGTTTCACTGAGTCGACATACCTGTCTCTGAGTCCCTGCCTCTGCTTGAGACGGTTGCGCCCTAAGTTTCTGTCTTTGTGCGTGCCCCTCCCTTTTTCTCTCTGTCTGACTGTCACGCCGCAGTCTTTCTCTTTGCGTGTCTGTCTCTGTGAGAGTGCGTCTCTAGTCTCTCGTGCTTTCCGCCACTTCGCCATGTGTCCGTGAGTCATTTTGATTGGGAGACCAGGAAAGGCCATTATATCTTGTTACACTTGAAGTCGTAATTTCACTTTTTAGTCTCCGAGATTGAATTTTTAAAAGCGCGAGCATCCAGACTAAAGCGTTTTACTAGACAATAATGTGTTTTTACTATCTGAAGTATTAAGTATTGATTCTGCTCCTTAAGTGCCCTTTAAGGCAGGCCCGAGTATTTCTCTAGCAGCGCTGCCTTGTTATTTTTTCACCGCGGTTTCATCAGAAAAATCAGTTTGGCAATCAGTGAGAAAAGCAGCCTGTTTCCTGTGCAAGCGGCAAAGCGAGGTTCCTGGTAATTGGGGTGACGTTGGGCGTAACGGAATGGAGGCGTGAATGAATGGATAGTAGGCGGCTTCTACGTATTGACGCTGCTTCCCGCCATCCCATGCATAGACACTGGCACGGCTAGCGGGCACCAGCGATCGCTCGCGTAGACATGGGCACGGCCGGCTCTAGCCTGGAATCCTTTGCATAGAAGTGGGTGGGCAAGGCTGGCAGTGATCTGGGGTTTCTGGCATGACATGGGCACACCTGACAGTGACCATGGATCCATTGCCTTGGACAAGGTAGGAAGGAGGGAGGGGTGTGTTTAGGCAAACAGTTGGGTACAGGTGCTTTCAGTCTAGCATGGTAATGTGTCTGTCGTATTTCACCAGGAATGTTTACATAAACACAGGCAAACAAACACACTTTCTCCCTCTTTGGAAGTCTTTATAAATGTTGGTTATTTTACAAAATAGTTTGTTTTCTCTCACTTCCTACTCCTGTCAGTCTAGATTCGTCTCCCTTTCCACTGCTCCTGTAGCCGCTCTCAGGTATCCAGCTTGTCGAATTTGTTGGAAAAATCTGAAGTTCATCCTCCCCCCCCCCCCCCCGACCAAGCTGCGTCCCTATCCATGCCATGGAACAGTTACGACTGACCATGTCACGAGCTCCATGCCATGGAACAGTTGTGACTGACCAGGCCCTGAGTTCCTTGCTATGGAACAGTTACGACAGACCGTTACCTGAGTTCCATGCCATGGAACAGTTACGACTGACTGTGTCCTGAACTCCATGCCATAGAAGAGCTATGACTGACTGTCCTGAGTTCCATGCTATGAAACAGTTATGACCATGTCCTGAGCTCCAAGTCATGGAACAGTTATGACTGACCGTGTCCTGAACTCCATGCAATGGAACAGTTATGACTGACCATGTCCTGAGTTCCATGCCGTGGAACAGGTACAACTGACTGTGTCCTGAGTTCCATGCTATGGGACAGTTACGACTGATCGTTTCCTGAGTACCATGCCATGGATCAGTTACGACTGACTGTGTCCTGAACTCCATGCCATGGACCAGTTATGACTGACTGTGTCCTGAGTTCCATACTATAAAACAGTTATGACTAACTGTGTCCTGAGTTCCATGCAATGGAACAGTTACGACTGACTGTGTCCTGAGCTCCAAGCCATGGAACAGTTACGACTGACCATGTCCTGAACTCCATGTCATGGAACAGTTATGACTGACTGTGTCCTGTGCTCCATGCCATGGCACAGGTACGACTGACCGTGTCCTGAGTTCCATGCCATAGAACAGGTAAGGCTGACCATGTCCTGAGTTCCATGCTTTGGAACAGTTACGACTGATTGTGTCCTGAGTTTCATGCCATGGATCAGTTATGACTGACTGTGTCCTGAACTACATGCAATGGAACAGTTATGACTGACTGTGTCCTGAGTTTCATGCCATGGATCAGTTATGACTGACTGTGTCCTGAACTCCATGCCATGGAACAGTTATGACTGACTGTGTCCTGAGTTCCATGCTGTGAAACAGTTATGACTGACTGTGTCCTGAGATCCATGCCATGGAACAGTTATGACTGACTGTGTCCTGAGCTCCAAACCGTGGAACAGTTACAACTGACCGTGTCCTGAACTCTGTGCCATGAAACAGTTACGACTGACCGTGTCCTGAGTTCCATGCTATGGAACAGTTACGACTGACCGTGTCCTGAGTTCCATGACATGAAACAGGTACGACTGAACGTGTCCTAAATTCCATGCTATGAGACAGTTACAACTGACCGTGTCCTGAGTTACTTGCCATGGAACAGGTACGACTGACCGTGTGCTGAACTCCATGCCTATCAACAGTTGCGACTGACTGTGTCCTGAACTCCATGCCATGGAACGGGTACGACTGACCATGTCCTGAGCTCCATGCCATGGGAGGGATACGACTGACCATGTCCTGAGCTCCATGCCATGGAACAGGTACGACTGACCATGTCCGGAGCTTCATGCCATATAACAGGTACGACTTGCCGTGTCCTGAGTTCCATGCTATGAAATGGGTACGACTGACGGTGTTCTGAGCTCCAAGCCATGGAACAGTTACGACTGACCGTGTCCTGAACTTAATATCATGGAACTGGTACGACTGACCATGTCCTGAGCTCCATGCCATGAAACAGGCACAACTTAGTTTCCTGATTTCCATGCCATGGAACAGTTGTGACTGACCGTGTCACAAGCTCCATACCATGGAACAGTTACGGCTGACTGTGTCCTGAGTTCCATGCTTTGAAATAGTTACGACTGACCGTGTCCTGAGTTCCATGCCATGTAATAGTTACGACTGACCGTGTCCTGAACTCCATGCCATGGAGCGGGTATGACTAACTGTTTCCTGAGCTCCATGCCATGGAATGAGTACAACTGACTGTGTCCTGAGTTCTGTGCCATGGAACACTTACGACTGACCGTGTCCTGGGCTCCGTGCCCTTGAACGGGTACGACTGACCGTGTCCTGAGCTCCATGCTATGGAACGGGTACGACTGACCGTGTCCTGAGCTCCATGCCATGAAACAGTTATGACTGACCGTGTCCTGAGCTCCATGCCATGGAACGGGTACGCCTGGCCTTGGGTGTAGGTATGACTGGCCACAGATCCTTTATCTTGCTCGTTTTAACCGTACTCTTGACGGGCACGCAAGACAATTGTTTCGTGTTGTATAAACTTTTATATAGTGCTAAAATAATTCTGAGTATTTAAGTGCTAAAAAGGCACGAGTGGGGCAATTGTGTAAGATATGAAGGGTTAGACGCAAGGTTGTATAGCCTTCACTATCGCTTTTGAGGCGTGCCTCCAGGACAGCTCGCCACCCAGACAGAACCGCAGCCTTTGATGTAAGAGAGTCCATTGTTGTGTCGTTAAAGTTGCGCCAGAGCAGAAGAGTCCTATGTTTCTTGAGAAACCTTAGCAGTGTTTACTCTTTTTTTTTTTTATATGTGAGTTAGGAGGGGTTGCCAGGTTACAGTGATTCGTGCTGTAAACATCCAACCTTGAGTACCCTATTAATAACCGATTTATTAAAACAATTTGTTAATGAACACAAACACAATGCTCGATATTGGAGATATGTTTAAGCAAAAAAACATTTTTCTGATGGATATTTCTAACCACAGATTTCACACCTGTATAATAGCCCCATGTTCCACACTGGATCCGGAGATTTTCCTTGGCAGTGATGGAGTGGATCCGGAATATAAGCATCACACCTGCATGGTGACCTCAATTTCTTTCTTCCTGCACTTTTTAACACAAATCTGGAGCTTTGCCAATTTCTGAATCCTCGATAAACAGTCTGCATTGGTACTATGTCCTTTCCGAAAACTACAGACATCAAGCTGTGTCAAAACTTCAGGAAGCACATGTCTGTCACAGACCCGTATGCGGTGTCTCTGAAGCGTGGGCATAGGGTGTGACTCAGAAATGTGTGATAAGTGAGCCCTCAGGTACCTGAAAGACATCCAAGTCTGGGAGCTGAAACTCTGTGTCACTGAACACAAGAAGGGGTCATGTTCGAGGCATAGGTTTTGGTCTAGATCCTCAGTCAGTTCTCGCGAGAGGTGTCCTTCACACTTGAAGTCTTCTGGTACGTCAAGATCGAAGCATAAGAAGACGGCATAAGAAGACAAAGCAGGACTCGCCCCCATGCTGCCACTCAAGAACTCTCAAGAATGCGCAAGGGCATCAAGAAAAACATCACACTCCTTTGAAGTATCCAGTATCCGAACTGATTCTGCAATTGGGTCCAGTAGTGCCTGAGTTCCTTTGGCTGTTGTTTATTCCGCAGCAGAAAGGAGCCTTCAAAGAGGCCAAGCTGCAGAATCTTGGCGCTCTTCTAGCTAACTCTAGTGTTCCTTCAGGCCCCATCGAGCCACAGGCTTTTCTAATCAAAATACTGCCAGTGGGTCCAGTCTTGATGCCATCCGCCCTCTCAGGACCTGTCATCAGGCGCATACCAACTCTGGTACAAACTTCTGGTGCTCAATTTGTACCAGTGTATTTCCGGTGCTCGGCACCAGCACTTATTTGTAAACACCAGCACGTATAAATGAGAAAGCACCACATAGTGGGTCTGCATTTTTAAGCAACGTTCAATAGTGGAGCGTTAAACTATTTAATATAACTTTAAAAAAGTAGAACACTAGAACGTAAACCTGCTGTTTAAAGTGATGTGGGTGGTGCCAGCTACAGTGGACAAGTGAGTAATCCAAATGGCTCTGGACCCTGGTGACTGGAGGGTAGTCTTGCACTTGCAGATTATGCATTTCCATATATATCTATCCTTCAGTCCCACAGTTTTTACCTGAAGTTCAAGGTGGGCCAAGACCTTTGTCAGTATGATGTGCTCCCCTTTGACCTAACCTCAGTTCCTCAGGTGTTCACAAAAGCGATTGCAGCGGTTAGTGCCCATCGCCAGTTGTCCGGACTACTGGTGTTCCTGTACCTTGATTTTCTGATTGCTGAAGATTGACTTGCCAAGTCAATTGTAGACTACCACTGGACTACGGCCAAACTCCTCACATTTTTGCGTTTAACCATAAATGAGCTGAAGTCACACCTGAGTCCCACACAAAGGCTACCATTCATTGGGGGCAGTTCTGGACATGGGGGTGTTCAGGGCCTTCCCTCTGCTGGAAAACGTCCGTCCAGGTCATTCAGGATAAGATCTGTGGTTTCAGCACCATGCCTGAGCTTCTGCAAGGATGACTCTGAGGATTCTTGGTCTCCTGGACCCGTAAATCATTCTCGTCCCGAATGCTAGGTGGCTCATGCAGGCCCTCAAGTGGATACCTCCCAGATCCCAGTTGGCCCTGCATTAGGGTTTATCCAGGTTCAGAAGGAGACATCGTATGTTGTGGCTGGTAGACGCCAGCCTGTCACGCACAATGCCATTCTCGCTTCTCCATGCAGAACTCATGGTGGTGACTGATGGGTCACTTCTGATTGGGGTCCATCTGGAAGAGGGGGAGATGAGATGACTCTTGTCCTAGCAGAAACCAATCTCCCTATCAATTTGCTGGAATGTTGGGCATTTGACCCTGAAAACCTTTTGCATTCCTTCAAAGGGATGTTGGTGCAGGTTCTCATGGACAACCATAGTGCCATTGGTAGTGCACTAAAATAGATAGGAGTGGGTTCTGGATCTTGTGTCGGGATGCCCTTTGTCTCCGGAGGTGGCTGGCAGCAGAAAATCTTTCTAGCAGTGTCTCTGAATGCTATAGCAGACATCTTCTGGAACAGCATGAATAGTGACTCCACCCCAGTGTGATTCATGGAGTCCTAGAGTAGTGGGTAATGCCCTGGCTATATCTAGGTTATTCTAGCCACAGCTGAGAACTTGCAGTGTCACCAGTTTTGAGCATTAACATTTTTCCAAGGCATTCTTTAGCGGATGCATCCTGGCTCGAATGGAACGAGGTGCTGCTCAGTGCAATTCGACTGCTGCTGCTCATGTCTCTGGTTCTGAAGAAGATTAGGACAGACTGGGCCCAAGTCATTCTACTTGCTGCAGAACGAGCCAGTAAATGTAGTACCCAGACCACTTGAGCCTGATCATTTGTCATAACATCAGACCAGGGAGTGCCTTCTGTCTCAATAATAACACAGGGTCCTGCATCTGAGACTCCACAAGATACATCTCCATGCATGGAGATTGTATGGCTGCATTAAAATGCATTTGATTTGCCAGTCGAAGTGAATGATATCATCCTTGCACCAGACACCTTTCCACGGAGTCCACCTGTGTGAAGCCCTGGAACAAATGTGTTTCCTGGTGTAGACTTCAAAATACCGACCCCTTACTTACTAAACTTTCAGATGTTCTTTTTTTTTTCTTTTGTTGATCCACCAGGATTGTACAGTAGCTTCTGTGGTGGGTTTATTTGTCAGCCCTTTAGGCCTTTCTATGTCTACCAGACCACCTGCCCTTGTTTAAATAATCTGTTGTGATCCATTTTATTAAAGGTTTGACCCACATGTTTCCCCCAACCTAAACGTGGTCTTAGTATTTCTTATGTGCACACCTTTTGAGCCTCTGCACAATACCACTAGATGTGCTTAACAATGAAAACCGTCGTTCTTATTGCCATCATTTCATCATGCTATATGAGTCAACTGCAGACGTTATTGGTACAGCCTCCCTGCACCTTCTTTCCAGGCAAATTTGTGCTCAGGACACAGCTGCCAATCATTCACTCTGCCAGAATTCTTTGTCCTGCCTCCTGCTTCAAAGGTGGAGAGATTACACCACCTTGGCCCATCCAGAGCCTTGAGTTTTTAGATCGACCGCACAAAAAACCATCAGATAGATGACCAGCTCTTCGTTGGGTTTTCAAGCATGAAGAAAGATAAGCTGGCATAGAAGAGGGTGCTATCAACTTAAATAGTCCTCTGTACCAAGATCTGCTATGCAGAACACAAGAAGCAGCACTCAGAATGTCTGAGGGCCCATCCCACCTGCTCAAAGGCTACTTCAATGATGTTGGCATGAGGGTTGTGTCCGGACATTTGCCAGGCTGTAACATGGGCATCAGTGCATTCCTTCACAAAACACTGCTGCCTTGATAGTCAGGTCTGGCAGAAAGATCCCTCTGACTGCTTATTTCTATGAGGCATTTTGGTTTTACTCCATTCCAACCACCTTCCACCTTTGAGAAGTACTGCTATAT